>NC_090962.1:2414515-3016894 GCF_040807025.1 Struthio camelus
ATTAGCATCTTCTGCCTCAGAGAAGCCTGTAGAGATTTTTAAAATTAGGTTTCTCTGCAAGAACCGAAGGATGTGGAATTTATACTGTGCTGCATAGTTAAAACCTTAAGCTCTGTTTTATACCAGAAAACTAGTTCACCTCCTCACTTTTTCCCCTTCTGCTTCCAGCTGTCAGTCAGAGACTATTAGCACAAAATGCCAAGTCTTTTTTATATCAAATAATTATATTCATTTGCCCTGTTACTCACAAGCAGCTCCATGACATCTTCCATGGGAGCTTGTCTACAAAAATCACAAGCTCATTCCCTTTTACAGGTCACTCCTGCTGTGCTGCCAACAAGGAATTGCGAGGATTGCAGCTGCCTGTTCACAGTATGTTTTTTTCCCCTCCACTGTATTTGTTGGTTCTCAGGTGTCAGGTAACGCACTGCTCATAGGATGTGTTAGGTCCTTCTTCCATTTTTAAAAGGCAAATGTTTACAATAGAAGCTACTACAGTCAAGCAATAATTGCTGTATTACGTATGCATATACAGATATAGTCATTACTGTACTAATTATAATCCCAAAGTAGAATTACAGAAATGACACATTAGCTAAAGCTTTTAAATGCACATACTGTCAACAAAAGCAGAAATAAAAATGACACAGTATGTGGACCTTTATTTTACATTAATAAGACCCACTCCTCTAAAACATCCATAGAGTGATTAATACGTTTTGAAGCCAGACACTTCATAACACAGCAATCTGCTACAGATAGCACACAAAATATGACTTCTTTATCTCCAGAAACAGAAATGTGGTCTTTAAAAATAAAAACAAGTTCTGCGAGAACATGGCTGTTCTTTGCAGGAACTCATTTGAATATTCCCATCAATATTCCCATCAACTAAAATTAAATTGTCGATTGCAAGCTTAAAAACTGTATTAGCAGCAAATAAGCCTTCAACCCACTTCCCCAAACAACGGTTCTTGAAGTTGGGCAGTTCTGATCAACCACCGAAAAAGTACAGTTTATATGATGCTTAACCCTGCCTGCGATTTGCCTGTGATTCTCTGATCTCACTGGTGTGTAACACCAGTACTGGTGTGTAACAGCACCTAACTGTCAGATACTGATACATCAAGTTTTACAGCAGCCTTTGAAACTTCCCCAAGGGAGCCTTCTGTAAAAACAGAATCACGTTCAAGCCCAAACTCATTTTGTCCTAGGTTATATACAGGCTGCTGAAGAAGGTGAATTGCTTATGTGATGGAGAACCAATCTTAAAAGACACCAAAGTCTGTTTGCCTTAGTCCCAAAGCATTACTTTGTTAAAGTTGGAAGTTCCTTCCTCTATGAAATGCCATTACACTTTGTGAAGTATCACTGAAACCATTGGCAACCAAAAGAAATGTCCTACTCACTACGTAGTATTGGAATGTAATCCATCAATAACACGCTGAATATACTGACAGTTAATATACTGATTGTTTCTGGGAGCCCAGTCTTTGTTTCTTAATCTCCTAAAAATATCCTTCCATAAAAGTTATATGTCTTAGTATTTTTGAGAATCTGGCTATTTGTATCCCCTCTTATGTTGTGATTGAGGAACATTTTAATATACTTCATTTCTGGAGGAAAGCATATTCAAGTACTGGGAGTTGTAGCTTGGATACTGCACAGCATGGATTCAATCTCTTTTCTGTAATAGACAGTGCAAGTAAGTCACTTAGGAAGAGATGCATCTGACAGAGCTTTAGATGTATACCTATTAACCATCTAAATGTCTACATTCAAACTTGCTGTTTGAATTCTCTTCGTAGTTAGATAAATTGTTTTCTGGAAGTCCATACCATCTCACACAACTATCATAAAATGGAATGAAAGGTTCCCTGCCAGTACTCATTTCTGTTCAACCACAGTATATTTATAGTTTTTTTCCAAGATTCCTGATTTTTGTTTTATTTACTGAGCTATCAGAACACAGCATACCCAAGTTTGAAAACTTCCCATAATACACATTTACACTTCTGCAGTTCCCCTCCCATCCTAAAAGTTAACATGCTCTGATCTTGTATATTAAAAAGAGAGAGTGAGTTCAACTGAGAAAAAGGAATAAGACAGTGCTGCTCCAGTGTTAGTGCAAGAGAGTGACACATATTGCTGCATAAAGTTCTGGAAACTAAATGGAGGGCACTGGTAAGTGTTCTAGCTCCTTCCATCACTACAGATCTTGCATGAGCTTTCTTCACTATAGCCTGCAATCCCTTTGCTTGATTTAGGAATGTTGATAATCGTTAACAGTGAGCCTGCTAGGCATTTTCTTCTATCATGCATCTCATGTCATGACATTCCTAAGAAAGTGGGCTCAGGATAACTATTTTCATTTTACTTCTGAAAAACTGTACATGCATCTTAGGAAAGGGGAAAGTAAGCAGTTATAAGCCACAGCAACAAGCAACATCCCCTATATAGCATGGAAGAAGCAGCAGGTGTCCAAATCAAAGGCAGGAAAAATAAGTGAAGTCTTTTCCAGTTACCCAACCTCTAGTCAAAGCTACGCAGAACAGAACATTTCACTCTGTCAGACAGTCACCACCTCCAGGTACTGTTCTCCTAGTCCCAGTAGCTATTCTTAGCACCTTTCACTGAGCTCCCTGGCATAATGCATCTCCTTGCCTATGCCTGCTGGCAACCTGGCACAATTTCTGCATTACAGCACAAACGGGCATTTCTTTTAATCAAGAGTATAAATCAAATTAGAAGTTTTGACATAAATAGCACTCTTAACTAAGAATCCTATTCCACAGTCTGTACATATCCCTTTTTTTAAACCCCAAATTATTCTTTTTTACTAGTAAGATAAGCAAATGCACTGTATTAAAAATAGAATAATATTCCCAGAACTGTGAGAACAAAAAATAACAGCTGTAAAATTTGGTTACAGACCCAAAAATGATTCTGTCTAAACTGTCCCTTCTTGCTGAATATATTCAAAATCTGTCTGGTTCCTAAGATGTCAAGACTGGTTTCTTATATACTGGCCTTTGACAGGCATGACAGAAATCCAGATAATATTGTGGACCCATCATGAGAGAAAGGAGCTGGAACAGACATGCCATAAACTTCTCCATAACATCAGCATCAAGCAATCAGTCTTTTCAATAAAGGAAATTAACAAGGCAAGAGCAGGATTGTGTAGAATGTAGGTATATGTAGGCCTGAAATGAGTGACACATTTAATGAAGTGTAAATGAGAGACACACTCCTTCCTATGCTTCTCCTGAGTCGCAACATCTTAGGCAACTGAGAACAATTTTCTCTTCTTGTCAGCATGCCAGAACTATAGAAACTGCCAGAGAGCAAGTGGACACTAATCAACTTTGTCTTTGCCAGCAAAACTAACTCCACAGCATGGAGGCTCATGCTCCAGTCATCTTAAGGTAGAAGGAAGGAAGATTCACTGGCACCCTTGACAAACCTTTTGCTCACTCATCTCCTAGACTACTTTTAGGGAGTCTTCTTCAGGCTTCTCTTTCCAGTGGCATCTCACTCTGCTAAGCAGGAAGCAAGGAATCTACTGCCTGTGTTTTCCTACCACTTCCAGACAGACTTGTCCATATACAAGACAGAAAGAGCCCAAGTCGATTTCTCAGACTTAAAAGCCTTGCTTTGCTTTCATAGTAGATTTATTCTGGAAATTGTCTAAGGAATACAAAGATGATACTGAGGCATCACTTGAATAGAACTACTTTCTGACTTCAACCCAGCCCATCGAGGTTTGACTACAGAAGTTTCTAAATGCGACAAAGGATTATTGACAGCAGGGATTAGTGGCAAGAGGAAAAAAAAGTGGATAGTAAAATTGGGGAGGGCAGGGGCATGGACTTCAAATACCCCATCTGAAGAGATCACAGGAGTCTCCTGATTCTCTAGGAATTTATGTATTTCACTTTCACATCTCAGCATACTTAAAAATTAAACTATTATCTGACAATTAAAAAAAATAACACCACACACACACACCCCAAAGAGTATGCTGCTTTGCATTTTAGTGATCAGTAGTCCACTTTTTCATTTTTAGTGTCTGGACTTTAATGGCAAAATTCTAAGGGGACAGGGGGGAACGAAGGCTCTGTGCTCTAGATTTCTGAATTACTGGCAAATAGACAAGCTCCTAGCAGTGCACAAAGTGTACACACACACACCCCTGATTTAGCTGCAAAAGATTTCTGCGTATCCACATATATGTATGTTTATATTTATTTATACATACATATATACAAATGGGTATGCATATACACATCTATGTGCGTGTGCATATGTATGGCAATAGCCACACCTAGATGCATTAAAAAAAAAAACAAAAAACAAAAATCTGTTCCCCAAAACAACCACCAAAACATTACAATTTAACAGCAGAGCTTCATAAAAACATCATTTTCTGAATGGTTGAGATGTGATGACTTCTTTTACTTGGCTAAACACAAACTGACTGCCCACCCAGCTGTCACAAAAACGAAATACTAGAACTCTGGAAAGCCATGGACTAGCTGACCTAAAGTTTCCATAGAAGAACTGAGCTGCTGACCAGCTGTGACTTCTCTGGAGTCTCCATCTTTGGAGATATTCAAAACCCAACCGGACACAGCCCTGGACAACCTGCTCTAACTGACCCTGCCCGAGCAGGGGGGTCGGATCAGACGGTCTCCAGAGGTCCCTTCCAACCCCAAATAGTCATTGATTCTGTGATCTGTGACCGTTACCACAAAATTATTGTGACAGAGAAAATTTTGCAATGACATTACCAAGGTACCTGTGAGAAACAGCAAGCAACGTTTCTTGGGTGAAATTTTTCTCAAGACATATAAATATGGCATCCATTTGCTGACTAAGACAGTGCCAAGACATTCAATGTACAACAACAAGACAGATTATATAGCATTTGGACAGACTATTAACTTTGATTACTTCAGCTCTATTAGAAGGGATGGATTTTCTTTTTAACCTGAAAATATTAGGGCATTCTATCTTCATCTGGAAAGCCATTTGCCTCTCCAGAGAAATCAATAATATTCAGTTAGGCAGTCATGTTCATGATGCATTTTCATAAAGAAATCGAAGCTTTTTTTTTTCTTAACTATGCAAAAGGTACCCCAAGTGAAAGTATTAAATGGTATCATTTTTAGAATGAACATTATTGTATTTCAATTTTCAGCTTGTTTGTAATAAAATCCATTCACCAGCACTGCAGAAATTCTAAACATATCCAGTGACACCATATTTAAGAGATAGCTTTAGTTATTGCTGATACATGCACAGAATTAATGGTATTTATATGGAAGCAAGCAGAATACATAAATAGCTCTCTTCACCTGTAAGCTCTCTCACTAGGTAAACAGAGCAAGAAGGCTACAAATAATTCAGAGGCAACATCTTTTTTCTTTTTGCTTTTCCAGGGGAATTCAATTGACCAGATTAGAAGGCTGCATTATCAAAGTTGTCTATGCAACTTCACTCATAGAATGTGTTAGTGTATCCTGCACATGCAAATAACCATTTGAATGTTTTCAAAAGTAGCTTTTATTTTTTATGCAAATAGAGCCCCTGCTATTATACGGAGGGGAAAGATAGAATGCTTTCCATATGCAATTCAATAAAATGCTGCTAGTGAAGAAACCTGAAACTCAAATTACACAGCATCCTACCAGTCTGGTATATTTCTACTCCACAGCAGAGAAAGCAAGCTTAAGGACATAAATCTAACCTAGTAGGCATGAGACTAGTCTCCGTGTAGCAGACAGTTGTACGTCTATAATTAAGAGGCAAAATATTTTCTAATTGCATGAACATACAGCAAAAGATTTATGGTGAATCTAACAGCACAGGTATTCTCCCTGAACCACTCATACCTACCCCACTCCTTATCAGGAAAAGCAAAGTTCAGTTCTGGAGCACTATTATGCCTTTCCGATTACATTACATCTAAAAACATATCACTCAGAAGAATCTGAAAGAGAGATTTTTCCCCTGTTCCTTCAGAGCTAAAGTTGCACAAAGTCAACAGCAACAATTAACCTGCAGTGGCAGAGATTCTGCTACATGTTGGTTCGTATAGCACAATCTAAAACATACAGATATTTCCAAGATCAAATGAGATGACTGCTAGATTCCTAATTTTACTTCATGTGACTGGTACTTTGGGCCCTAGCAAAACTCCAGTACAAATCCAGGATTTGGGATTGACAGACTGCTTATTTACATGTGCTTAAATTACTCTAGCTGCTACCTAAAGGTTTTATCCCTGTTTCCAGAGGAAATTTATTCAATAAGACTTCTTACATCCAGAGTTTCTCAGTAGTTTCCCTTAAGCCTCCCACATTCCTTCTGTAGTAAGCATCTGGGGCATACTGGGCTCTTCAAAATGATAAGTAACATATAGCAATAACATAATGCAGCTTTTGAGCAGAACTGAAATGTTATTCTTCAGGCTTACTTTTTGTTTCAGAGAAGGAACTAAAAACACAGCCAGCTAGTGGCTTTCTGAGAGGTCTAAATGCTTGTCTTTAACACTTTAACATATTACTTTTTAGCCATTATATTTATTCTACTGCTGTTAAAAAAACTCAATTCACATCTTGTAATAAATGCATTTGCTTAGATCATCTCTCACCACTTCTTTTAGACATCAGAAACATCAGTGGAGAAGCACTGCAGAAAATAATTGTGTGAAGGACTGGGAAGGTTTTAGGATTTCTGCGAAGGAAAATGACCCAAATACATGTGTATTTTGGACCAAAATGTTTTCTTTCATCAAAATAGTTATTGACTTAAAAAGCATAGGATATAATAATATATACTAAAAAAACAAAACAACAACAACAAACCACCCAACCACCCTAAATGCTACTTTAGGTAAAATACTGAATGCGTTTTGTTCTGAAAATGAAAAAACATAATGATTTCAACATTTTGCAAAAATACATTTGCATTTTGATCAGAAATTTAAAAAAAAAAATCAGTTTTACAAAGCATTTCACATCTGGTGAAACAATATAGATCAAAAGTATTTGTGTTCATTCAAGTTGCTGTAGCCAGCTCTAGTTTGGATGTTTACTATAAATTTCTTTTGAAGAGCTGGACCTATTTTGAGTTTTCACTGAGGACAGCAATTTTCTTACTGGAGATAGAAAAATTTATGTAAACCTGAACCAAAATCCAAGAGAGCTAGTAAGAGGCTTCAGCAGACATTAGTTTAGGCCTTGTCACATCCTACATATTCTGGCTGTCATACAAATCTCACGGAGATGCTGTAATTCATAATTTGACATGAGGGAACTTGCTGCAGTTAGATCTCTGAATATGTGTCACTGCCAAATTATGTCTACTGTCACCCTGTCTAGCTATTTCCTCCTAACTAATTAAAAGAAGCTATTTCTTCCTAATTAATTAAAAGCTACCACACGGTTCTGTTTGTTTTATTAGGCAAACTGAGCACTGAAAAATAAGCAGCAAGAACCAACTTCACTGTTTTCCATGATACTTTGTACTCATCCTACAGTTGCTCTGGCCTATCACATACAGCCCAGCCCTCAGACATCCCCAGGATCAGCTTTTATCGCTACAAAGCTGAGCATACTTAGTAAAAGTAGCCAATGGCCTTAAAGCATGAAAAAAACCCTACTCTTTCTTTAATAAAAAACCCTCATTGCAACAACCCAAAGAATTTAGTCTGTCCTTACTATCCACATGCCACTATATGCTCATCTTTAGTAATAAATTATGAATGCCCCCCTATATGCATCTGTTACTCAAATCACCAGCTAAATAATATATGAATAAATGAAGAAACTAATCCGATGGGAGAGAACTGTGGGGGACTAAACTTTGAATCATGTGCACAGCAGCAAGCATCAAAGCTTGACTATCAGGTCTGACCCCAGCTCGGTTTTATTTTTTGTTTATTTTTAAAAGGGCTAAAGCTAACCTTTCATGAACATGAATGGCTAAACAGCAGGAGCATGGCATGAAAGCTCACTCAGAAAATACACAGAAGAAAAACAGGGAAAGAAAGAATACCAGTAGAGGCATATGCTTATCAAAAGGTCTTCCCTATCTTATATCAGTCTTAATTGTGGCAGAAGTTTGTAAGTGAATTGATTATTCACTTTGATTATATTTCTCATTATTGAACCATATCTTCCATTTAGAATTCCAAAGCTAAACTCTCAAACTCTTTCCAAAAAAATTCTAATTATGATTTACAGCAATTTCTATTTAAAGCAACACAGTTCCAAGTTCATTGTTAAATCTATGTCTTTTTTTCACTTTAGTATGATCTGCTGCTGTGGACGCAGGTAGTAAATGAACAGGTGTGCCTTCAGCCATTTAATTAAATATCTTTATGAAAAAACGTGTAGTTCTGAAAAACACACTACATAACTCTGACATGAATACTCCCAACGAGAAATAAAGTGTGTTGCTGTTCTTTACAGAAAATCATGCACAATCTCTAGACAGACTCAGCAAAGTGTAAATACATATTTCAAATGGTTGGTATGGGGGCTTTAAGGCCATAATAGTGCTACCAGACATTCACATACTTAGAAGGCAGTGTAAATAATGTATAAGGAATTGTGTGAAATTATATAGAGAGCATTCTCAGGTGATAGAATTTCAGTGAAAGTACATGCTGTCACAGAAAACCGCCATGAATTATTTAGTTCAATAATTACATTCACTTACTTTATAGAAACTTCTATTTACTCTCATTCAAAGGTAAAACTGAAATCTGGAATATTACTATTAAAACAATGATGGTTTTTCACTTTCATAACCAGTTTAGGAGTATTTTTCCATTGGTATCTACAGAAACAAACCTGAAAGACATTTCAATAGCAGCATTACAGGCTTAGAAATGAACATGCATCTCAAAGTTTCTCTGTGCAGGGAAATCTGACCTTGTTGCAACCGCAAATGATTGGTATTACTTTCGGTCTATCAAATACATCTGCTATTCCATTCGTGCAAAGTCCTTCAATCACTATAGACGTTATGGAATGTTATATAAGGGTTCCTGACTTAAAAGAAATTAGCACACCTCAGAGGAAGATGTAACAATTCCTGTTTTATAGGGTGTCAAGAGCTTCACAATCTGTCAGAGTAAAAATCATTATCTAAATAAACTTAGGGTACTAATCAACATAACTGAGATTAGATTAGTTGTTTACTGTATTTATTCTGAAAATAACAGGAAATGCTGAAAAGCAGGTGACTCAAGATTGTTAGTTTTTCAAATACGCCCATGAATACAAAGGTAACTTTCTAAATGAGTTGGAGAACAAAGACATCTGGAGTTGCTTGAGAACACCTCTGTGCTGCTTTTTGTTCTTACTGAAGTAGAACAGAGTGACATCTGTGAACTTCCTGGGAACTCTTTACCGCTTGGGTCATGCACATGCAGAGCAAGATATTCCACCAAGCTCATTCTACATCTGAAGGCCTATCAGAGTTTAAGGACTGAAAGAGTTTGACTCTAACCTTGGCTGTGTAAAATGGGATCCTTCAGAAAAGATGAAAAATCTGCTATTCTTCTACCAAATCTTAGAAACAAAAGAAGCCTTGTTTCATTAAAATGGAAGGATGACTTCAAATTTAGGTGCTAAAATGATAATAATGAGGCAAACTCCTTTATTTTGTCCTGCTATAGAGAAATGTATGATCTTAGTCTAGCCATTTAATGACAGTCAACATTAATAGCCTCTGTTTAGAACAGGGATAGTGAAGTCTTCCAGCCTTGCCCTCTTCACCTTTAGTTTCTCCAAGCAGAAACGGCATAATACAGTAACTGTATAATGTCTCACTCCTAGTGATCCCCGGGAGACCACTAGGCAGCAATTTTCATAAATGACAATTAACTTTTCCCCCCTACTCTCCATTACTCTCTGCACTGGTATTGGGACAACATGGCCATCCTATACAATGGAGAAAACACAGATTTTATCCCTATCCTACCTCTCTGTTGCTCAAATCTATCACTTAGTACTTGCACTATTAAAGACCTCCCGGGGAGGGTTGATCATAAGCATTTCAATACTCCTGTGGCCAATGCATGCTAGAAGAATAGAGCAAATTATATAAATCCTGTAGGGAGAAGAAAAACACCTCTGAAAGGAAATCTAGAAAATCACTATGCTTTTGTGGACACAGAAAGAACCAGAAGGTAGCACTACATCCTGCAAGACAGCAAGTGCATATTTGACAGAGCTTGGAATAATCTCCAGTCCCCCTATTTTACTTTTTCTGAGGAGCTGGTGTTATACAATGCCTGAATGCCTGCAGGTGCTCTTATCAGTTAGATATATTCCTTGTGGTAACTCTAATTTACTTGTCAGTCATTTTCTTGACTAATTATCTACTCAAAATGGCTCATTACACAGTACACCTGACATTTTACAACCACCACTAAAGATGTGATAGATTTATCCTCAAACAGAACAAAGATACAAGTAATATCATCCCCTATACAAATATGCTTTGTCATACAACCTGTAATTGACATATGCATATACAGAACCACAAAAATACACACCTGGCAAATAAATTTCAGATTTAAACACAGCTTAAATGAACTACGTACCACGGTCAAAATAAGAGTGACTACACAATCAAAATCAACGAGCATCATCTATGAGACCGAAACTGTATAATCACTGAAAGAATGCAGGCATAGCTGAGCTCTGTTTGGCACTTAGCATAAAGGTTTCTATTCCAGAGAGCAATGATTAATGCCATTAGGAAAGGCTAAGTAGGGTGTATCACGCTGCATTAGGGTATAGTCCCTTTTACTTAAAAGTCAACCTTTGTTTCCTCCATCAGTAAGGTTTTCAAGGTACACTTAAATATAGCTAATGAAACTGCTCTGAAGCAAACATATTTGACAGAGAATTATGACTTGCTATATCTCTTTATCACTACTATTTCCCCGAAGTAGTATATATTTTGTTTCCAATAAGTAGCATAGACTTTCATTAATTTAACAGTATTTTTATTCATCTGGATAGTATTGCCACAATTAATAAAACAGGCCTACTTAGAGGTAAAAGAGCTTCTGAATGACTCTGCTGATCTAGTTTTAAAAATTACATCCTCTAAAGTAACAGAGTCACTGACAACTAAATTAACATCTCTGGACAAGTGAGAAAAAGGGGAGAGTAATCAGATGCTATCAGAGTACAACTAAAGAACAACTGTGCCCATAAGCACGAGAACAGTTTATCCTCTGGCTAAAATTCTAAAATATGTGGTAAAAAGAATAAATCTACCTACTGTGCTTCTGCGGTAGGCTTCCTAAATCCATTGTCTTCTAGAAATAAGATTTGTTTTTCAATTGTCTATATTAGAATATAAATACACTCAGCATTTTCCCTCTGTCTTGCTCCCTCTTCTGCAAGTCTCTCTTTTCTGTTTGTGTGAGGAAGCAGTTTAAATTTCATCCCATTTATTAGCTTAGCCACTGAGAAATCAGTCAGTTTTCTGATGGTACAAGCTCCTTTGCTGCAGACAACACTGGAGGGAGTGAGGGAGAGAGAAAGGATAGGATTTTATATGAACTACTTTTTGCTGGAAAGATTAACTCTTCACTGACCAACATCTCCTCCCTGGTATCTTCAGCGTCAGCTGACACTGAAGCGTCAATTCTTCCAAGGTAATAGGGAATTTTTAGGACAGCAGTTTAATACCCCTGTTCCTTCTTTCAAGATTTCATCTGCTTTTCCTTTCTACTGCTTAACGAGTAACTACAGTCAGACACTACCACAGGCATGACTTTTTATAGCCATATGGGGTGCCCCTTTTTCAATTGTGCCAAAGTGATTATGGATCACAAATCCCATGAACTTTCTAACTTACCTGTGATCATAAGTCACTAATCACCACTAAAAATTCTATGCTTAGAGATTCAAAGTTTGCATAAGCAAAAGTAGTAAAGTATATAAAACCTCTAACCCTGAATAGCCAAAGTAACAGAACATAATTTTTCACAAGGAAAATTAATCCCCTACCTCAAGAAAAATAAAATGTGGAAGCACTTGTATATCATCTTTATTCCAAAGCTCTTAAATTTTCAAGACGACAGAACAGAATCATGTTAGCTGCACTGCTATGAATTTTTACTGATGTAAGAAAATATGATTTTGATCCACTTTTCTCAATCACTTGTTATAGTAAAAAAAGAAATATAGTCTAATTTAGAGCTTTGGTAACCCTACCACTGGAAACTCCCCATGATCATTTCAGTGCAATCAACCAGAACTGCAGAAGCTTTCACAAATCTAGTGTTCTCCTGTGCAGTACTACATGTTCAGTAGATATTTGCATCTCTTAAGAGAGAGTTTTAACTTCTCATCCCTGGCCACGGTAACACTTCTCCCATACAAAGTCTTATATAGAGCTGCATGAGAAAAACGGGTCAAGAAAAACAGACTTTCCTGACTGACTGACTGACCATTTTCCTCTGGGGAGCGCATGCTGAATTAAGCGCTACATATATATATATTTTTTTTCTTCAAACAGCACCTTGTTGTCCACCCCTTCCTTATTTCAGCTAACAAATGATAAGAACAAAACCTGTTCTGCAGCTGTGCATCTGCATGGCAGTGCTTCTAACAAATGCCCATTCTGAACTTTCATTAAGCTTCCTTTTCTGTCTTTTAAAGCCTGATAGCAACACAGCTCCTCCACCTCTCACTATTACAAAAATCTGTCTTGTGCTGGGCCAGATTCTTTCTTGGAACTATTTTCCTCTAAGTTTCACTAATGTTCTGCATATTCTAAGCATCTACATATGTAAGCTGAATGTTCATTCCACGTGAGAAAAACCTGGCAAGGATGGGAGGAGGTTGTTTGTTTTGGAGTGCTTGTTTTGTTTTTCTAAGTTTTGCTTTCCTTACATCTGACCACAAATCCTGCTAGCCTACTAGGAGTCAAAAAACCCCCTTCGGGTTCAGTAAGAGGTACACCAGATTTAATGGGATGGGAATCGTCTCTATAAAGGCAGAAAATCTTTTGTTTTCTGCTTCTTAACTGAGCCACTGTCTGGAACTTTACCCTTTCAGAGAGCGAAAGAAAAAGATTTATTACTTCAGGGAAAGGTCTATAGCTCTGGCAAGTGGTAGAATATTGGATTCAGTTATTTCCACCACTGATCATAGTTCATTGTCCTATGACTACTGAAAAATTGCACTATACCGTCTGAGTGGTTTAAACAGTGGGACATAATTATCCATTAAACTTGGGAAGTTTGGCCCTAGACATGATTAAACGCATGTTATTGAGAGATGATTATTTTAATCAAATCGTATTGGAAATGGATAAAATTAAATATTTGAAGGCCTGATTTATATCTATCTTATTATTTTAGCCTCCTCACAATTATATATTGCAATGCAATGCAGTACTTAAATAGCAATACTCATATAGTTAAAAGCATGGAACGAAAAAGAGCTTTAAATATAAAGGCACAGAGGGTCTTCACCTTCTCCCAGAGAAGTCTCCCAAACTCCTCTCAGTATTGAAGGGAAAGGAAAACATTACAATACAATGAAATAGATGATTGACTTTGTTAATATGTTTTTGTATTTAAAATATATGCTGAGGAACATGCATAGTAGTACAGAATCCTTATTTGTTACTTGAGATAAGGACTATGTAAAAATCATTTATTTGAGTGAGACATCACTGAAAAAGCCAAATATTTGCAGATGTAAGCTCCAGCTCTGTAATTACCAACTCATGCACATCATTTAAGTTCCTTAATAGAATCACTTAGATCCATCACCTACAGAGTCTCATACTATACAGTTGCATGGCACTATTATTTTTCACTTAAGAGAATGCTGTTCAGGGCACTTTCCCAGGAATTACAGTACAGGAAAAAAAAACACCACACATTTGTAAGCAGAACACTGTCATCATTAGAAATAACAGTATCTCTTGGCACCAGTACCTGCACCAACACCTCAAAATGATATTCTCAAAAAGATCTCTGTAGCCATTTAAGATATTTTTGGTTTGATACTACCAAATTTCAGTCACTGAAGGAAACAACATGGTTCCCCATCATCGCAAGCATTGATCCTCAAGTCTCTTTCTGACTGCTAGCTGGAGAGTCTGTCTCCCTCACAGAGAAATTAACAGAAGTTTAGAACACTGCCAAAAATAGTCTCATCCACACTTTTCCATGAACCATTCACAGCTTTTCTGTAAACTTTGTGCAGAACATCTTCAGCATAAAATGTCCATCACAGAACAGCTATGCCTTCACATTGGCTACACAGATCTACCTCATGTTTTGTTTCTCTGAGATCATGAGATAATGCCAGGTACAATAGTTCTGGAAATAACAGTAGTATTGACAAAACTGTTTCCAAGGCTGCAAGAAACTTTCCAATTCTACATTCTGGAAAGATGAAACAAATGCAAAATAGCTGAATAAAGTTCGCAGCAAACTCATTTTAGGACTTCACACAAATCCTTCCTTCTCCCTTAAGTAAAACATCCTGTTTTCCATTGTAATAACTGAAGACAAAATACTTCATTAAATCTTCATTATCTGCTCAGCATGGCATTCAGAAATGAACTTACAGCAAGGCACAGGCTGACGATAACGCGGAAGCAATGTAGGCAATATTTATTCCCCATGTAGCACTAGTGGTGGTGAGTTCTAGAAAAATTCAAGGTTTAAATATTTTTCTCCTCTCAGTGGACTTGCCATGTTTGCCATCCATGCAGGAAAAGACTTACCTGCAGATATTTATAAACTCATTACATTAGTCTCCTTCAAAATGCTAAAACTTAACTATGCCTTAAGGCTTACATAACACTGGAGAGCCAAGTAGAGTGTTTGTAGAGACTGCAGAGACTGTATTATTATACAACCCTGAGCACCTCTGATTTAATTATATGCTTGTTGTAGTCTCCCATTTTCTCTGTCCTCACGTATAGGTGGAAGTTGTTTCAGGCAGGGACGACTTTGTTAGCGCACCATGCAGACACATTGTTCAACACCATACTATTTCAAATCCAAACGTCAAGCATAGACCTAATTCTCTGCTGAGGCCTTGGAAGTCAGTTTGTCAGTTTCTTATTAGGGAATTTAAAGTGTAAATTTTCCATTTATATTGTAAACATAGCCTTTCAACTGACATGGCAACATACAATATGTAGGCCTCCTCTCCAGAATCTCAATCCTGATACTGACATTTCCCAGGGAAAAAAAGTCTACACCAAGAACCAATGAAGATCTAGAAACACTTTTCACAACAATTCACCACAAAGCTCTTCCATTTCAGCTCTAGAACAGCAACCAGCATTTTTTCCCATGCTCACAAACACAAAAAAGAGCGAGCAAGTGAGCGCATGGACGGGCTAGATCCAGTAATCACAGAATCACAGAATGATTTAGGTTGGAAGGGACCTCTGGAGATCATCTAGTCCAACCTCCCTGCTCAGGCAGGGTCCTCTAGAGCATATTTCCCAGGATCACGTCCAGGCGGGTTTTGAATATCTCCAGCGAAGGAGACTCCACTACCTCTCTGGGCAACCTGTTGCAATGCTCTGTCACCCTCACAGTCAAGAAGTTTTTTCTCAGGTTTAGATGTAACTTCCAGTGTTTCAGTTTGTGCCTGTTGCCTCTTGTCCTGTTGCTGGGCACCACGGAGAAGAGATTGGCCTCATCCTCTTGAGGCTCCCCCTTCAGATACTTGTACACATTGATCAGATCGCCTCTCAGTCTTCTCTTCTCCAGGCTGAACAGGCCCAGCTCCCTCAGCCTTTCCTCACAGGAGAGATGCTCCAGTCCCCTCATCATCTTTGTAGCCCTCTGCTGGACTCTCTCCAGTAGTGCCATGTCTCTCTCTAATACCAAACTCAGCACAGGATATAGATATTCCCACAAATAGTAGGGTTCATTTACACTTTATGCTGATAGCATAGATACACTAATTAACCTAAAAAAATTCAGCACAGAATTTAGCACAGGCTAATTCCTCCCAAGAAGCAGAAAAAATTAGTCTACAGGGAACTTCATGATATTTAAACAAAAGGTCTATCACTAAATTAGCCCTTTACAATTAGTTTGGGTATGTACAACTGATGACTTTTTCCATGTAATCAGAAGCTACATGCAACTCTTGGAATAAAAATCGTGTATATACAAGTACAACCATCTTTCAGTTTATGTAAACCATTTAACCTCTTCCTGAGCTGCTATTAGATTGCCAGTTCTTGGCATCTGAACTAGCTTCGGGGAGTAAGAGCTGATATCAGATTGGGGCATTTCTATGGTAATTGGACTTACCTATAAAAAATGTAGGATTTGTTTCTGGCTTGGACTGACATATCCATGCTCTTGCAGCTCACTAGTAACTAGTTTTGAATGGAAACCCCATTTTACTAACTGCAAAGGACTTTAGAAGAATAACGTGTAATATTAATAAAGTAACACAAAGTCATATATTCTAAGGAGATTGCTACCTCTGTTTATCAAAGATTTAAAAAATTTTGTAATTCATTATCATAAAACTTATGACCAATGAATTTAAAGGCTGTGACAAATAGAATGTAGCTGCTCACACTCTAGCTACAACTACCAAATATAAATAACAATTGGTCCTGTTGTGTTTCTGAAGTTCGTTAGTGCATTTTCTTCTTTGGGAGGGTGAGGAGGGAGGGACAAATATTAATGTAATGCTTCACTTTATAATTTAGATATTTATTTTTTATTTAATCTGAAAACTTCCAGGGGCTGGAAATTTCTTTTTCATTTACAGTTCTTAGTAGAACAACATCCATAACTGGCAACATCACAGCAGGAAAAAAAATAGTAAAAACCTGGTAAGTGAAAGCCTGATTTGAATTCCAGGTGAACTGAGACTACGCAAGAACTTAAAACCAAAAGCATGAAGCAAGGCTTTTTACTTTCCAAGGGAGTTAATAATTGATTTTCAAACTTTACACTTCAGCTTTGTGAAAACATTTTTCTAGAGATAAATACAATCTTGCAGTTCATGAAGCAATCTCTCCTGGAGTGCAGTTTCATTGATTTCAATGAAATTAGATTTAAGATTTGCCAAGCTGTGTTGTAGGAAAGGAAGTAAAACAGTTATCAGATTGCACAGGAATATTTTCAATAAACACCAATTGCAAGTAGTGTTCAAGTACTAGTTGTAAACATACAATCCAAAGATAAAAATGAAATTAACTTCTTCAGAAATGGTGAAAAAAGCATGAATAGTTTTCACATTTTTCACTGCATTTAAAAGTTCCCAATCTCTTCTACTGCTGTTCGAAAAGTACCAATATTTGCATATATTAAAAAAAAAAAAGAATTTGTTTTCTTTGTTCTTGTCATCATTTCAGCGAGTTAGGATCCACTCATTAAAACTGTCATTAGGATGGCATGTAATAACCACTATATCAGAATTGAATTAGAGTGAACAGTTATAAATCTGTCCTGCTGCATAAGAGCAGCAGCAGGTCGTCTTATAAAACCTTTTCTTAGAAGCTATGTAAATATGAGCATGCATGCAGCGCAGTCTCTTTCACAGAAAGCCTGCACAGCACTGGTCAAGTTCCATAGCTCATATATTGTAGGAGGGCCATGTATACGCATCATGTCTGTCACTCTACTGTTTGCAAGAACAGTTTAGTAACCATGGAAATAAGATATAGATCTTCCTGCTGCAAAGTCTCCTCTCTCCCCTTCCTTTTAGTTAGGAGCTTTGGGCTCACGATGCCAGCTGAACAGTTGTGGTTTCATCCAGTAGATGGCAATAGTGATGCACATAAACCAAGACTGTTACCGTATTAGCAACAGCATTATAATACGCTGTGAAATGTACATGTAAACAGAGTACTATTTATTCTGCTTCAAATGTACCAGTTCCCCTCTGGAGTGTACACACTCCAAAGTAGTCTTTACATGCAGCAACATATATACAAAGGAGGGAGGGGAAGAAGGGGAAACTGTTGAGGTGGTGGGGGTGAAGGTAAGAGATGGTAAGAGTCAGGTTATCCAGTTTCTACTCTATGATTTCTATGACCATAAAAGCCCTTTCTTAACACAGACGCATCAAAAATTTACCAGGCCTCAGGCTTTACTGCAACAAAACAATGCCACTTCTTCCTCAAGCAACTTAAATCCATTTAACAGTTCTGCAGTGGCTTGGATCACACAATATTATGCTATTGAAAGTATATTACTCAGATATTGCATTCTAAGCTTGAAATAAAGAGGGGTTTACTCAGTCTCCTCTCTAAGACTGTTTCTGTAATGGTAGCACAACTTGCTCACAGAGCCTCTAGAGAGCCTCTAGAGTGCTTTAAATTGTCCTAGGGTGATATATAAGAGTCGATAGCACCCCAAAAAATAGAATTTCTGAGCCAAATTTTAGCTTGCTATCAAGATTTTACCCAAATCTGCCATTTGTTACTATCCTTTTCAAACTTTAGAGTGAAGACTTGATCAATTTTAAGTTACAGAAAAGCAAATCTGACTGAGATGCAGATTTCTGCCACAATGCTGACATATGGCTATATTTACATATGTGTAGTAGCATGCTGTTCTCTTCCTTTACAGAAAACACTGATTGTCCAACATAAATTAGAGTCAGTAGCTTTTATCTTGTTTTCAGTAGTTAACTTCTACTGAAGAAATGGAGCTAGTGTAGAAATTGACTGCATGTGCACATAGCCCTCACTTTTTTTTTTTTTTTTTACACTTGCATATGACATCAATAGCACACAGCAAAGATAAAGGTGAGATCATGCTGCAAAATTCCTACTGACATTTGAGAATGACCCATAAACCAGACCTCTCTCTTATGTACCCTTATGGATCCCAATGCTATTTCTGACAGTTTCACAGCCTTCTGTGCATTTAGCCTCACAAAGCTCTAATAACATAGAGAAAGGTAGTGCCAGTATTTTGCTACTCTAAAATTAAATCACTGTCCAATGTCAAAGGATTTCTGAATTGGAGACCATAAACTGTTGCTGATAGCTGTGCTTAATTTTGTGTGTGTAATAGTCAATAGGAGAATTTAGCATCCTAGCTTCCCACACATCTTAGTGGGCGTATTGGTACCTAAATAGGAGTTTGGAGACTAAATACCTTTATGCATCTTGGCACAGAGCCTCTGAGAACTATATTATAACACCCTTTACTAAAACAGGCAAAAAAACAAACAAACAAAAAAAACCCAACCAAATGAAAATGAGAAAGAAAATAATCAAAGAAGCTTGATAGATTCAGTAGGCACTGAAAAGGTATTTGGGCTAAATGGCAATGCTTGAAAAGCTCATCTGATCCAAACCTGTGTCCTTAAGGAAACAAATACCTACTCTTCAAAGTCAATAGAAAGAAGTATATGAGTGACATCAGCTGAAAAATGAGATACTTCTTACATTGATTGATCTAGATTTACTATTGAGCTATGCCTTGCATTATTATTTATCTTACAGGACAAAGGATAGGAAAAAGATATAAACCAGAATATTACTGTAAAGCCACTCTGTAAGCAGGTAAAGGAAGATAACGGCTGAGAGTGAATCAAAGCTGTGGAGTGCTTGCATTGCTGATAAAGCTGTGTTTTCATATCATGGGAGCACAGATCAAGGTCTTAAAACTGGACAATTTATTCTATAACAATCTTGAAAGGTTTGTTCAGATGAATTTTGAATTCATCTGAGTTCACCATATACGTTAGCAGCCTCAAGAAAGATACTCCTTCAATGCAGTAAATCCACAATACTTTTGATTTCTATTGGACCCTTTTGCAGTTTAAGTGTTCTGATACAGCAAGATTAATTTTTGAACAAATATTTGAAATATAAATTATCTGCTTTAAATTTCTTTGAATACCTCAAAACGAAAAACCTAACCTTGTGACTGTCAATCCAGATGTTCCATTTATTTAAATTCTCTTACTGCTTTCATTAATACCAGCTTCTACTTCCCTTTACTCTCTGTTCTTATGCTGGTTTCCTAGTGATCTGAATGGTTAGCTATGCCTCATCCATGCCTTTTAAGCTATTCTTTTCATGGGAACCTCGATAACAATTCAGGCCCTTTAATAATGAAAACTATTAATAGAATGACTATAAAAACAGGAACTATTTTGTACAAAACTGTGCCACGTGTTTCCAAAATTTTTGTTGCAAATTCTCAGACTAAAATTCCTCAATTAGCTCCAAAATAAAAATTATAAATCATGGATATTGATATAAAATTTTTAATCCAATTATTAGGTAATTAAAATTAAGACTCAAATTCTCTCTTACAGTTGGAGAGCTTGAGGCATAATGATGAAAGAATTCAGGTAGAAGAGGCCAAGAAGAGGCTCTAAGGTTCTTGATTTTAACAGTAAAAATTAATTTTTTACTAAAAAAAATGCTGCATTTTCTCCATGCACCATACAATTTCCTCTACAAGGAAAATACTAAAAAGAGTGCTTACTTGCTGGACAATAACAGCTGGCCAAAGAGGCACTGGAACGTCCATCAGCAAAACTGCTAGTAGAAGCAAATATAATGCTAGAGATTGATGTTCCAAAGCAATACAGCTTTATAGCATTAAAGTTGTTTGCCTTAAATAAAGCTTTTATCGTTATCCCTTCATGGTTTCGAATACCACACTATGACAATACAACCAATATTAGGGATGCTTACATGGAATTACTCTCTTTGTAAGCAAGTGACAAAATGTAAATAAACATTTCATTTGTATATAATCATCTAAACTTTACTCATCCAAACATCGAGTGACTTTATAAATCTCAATTTTTTTGTAAGGCACTTCAGCACATATTAAGGTCCAAGTGACTTTTCTCACTAATATCTATTTTCTTTTTAAATAAAGATTAGGGAACTAATCTGCAAGAGAAACTCTAATCAACCATTAAGAAGAAGATTGTTCAAGTTTCTGTTAAGCTATCTTTTGCAGCTGGAAAAAATGCTCTGGCCAGTGATCAAGTGGTTCAGTCTTGATTTTTTTGTAGACTGGAACCTTTTGCCCATCACAGACTCAGTCCTTTTCAGGGGAAGGGAGGAGAGGAGGAGGAGTTGGGATTGCATAATTAGCTAAATGTCCTCCTAGTATCTTCCATCTTATATGGTTCACAAATCTTGGCCCTATGTTAGATGTACGTAAGGTAGGTATGGAATATGCATGTATGTAATGCAGTGAATGTATGGAACAAACGAAGAGCACCTCTGCCCTCTAGTGCTAAGTTACAGTCAAATATTACCCCGTGCAATTCAAAATGACCTGAGGACCAGAAATTAT
This sequence comes from Struthio camelus, assembly GCF_040807025.1. Lineage (NCBI taxonomy): Eukaryota > Metazoa > Chordata > Aves > Struthioniformes > Struthionidae > Struthio > Struthio camelus. The sequence goes on from NC_090962.1 coordinate 2,435,844, forward strand.
TCCATCATGAAGAAATAAAAGACACTTTCTCCTTAACTACACACACTACATCACATAAATGGCACAGTTTCTTACAATTTTATCATGTCTTAATGGGAGATAAAACAACTTGGACTAAATTTCCTCTAATGATTTTACCGATAAGACTTTTGTGCTCATATAACATTTTGTAATTCCATCAATGGAAAATGTCTTGTATTACAAATGGAAAATTGATTCAGTTTCCTTGTTTTTATTTTGTGGATCCTTTCCAGACACAGCTGAGATGAAAATACATCAGTTTGTGATCTCTCAGAGAAAACATCCACCTACATTTTTGGCTATTTGCATGTATATGCCTGCAAATAGAACAAAATTTGTTCTAAAAAACTCTCTCTCTCTAGAGATTGCCAGTAGCATTCTGAATCTGCATTAGGAAGCGTTAAAAGCCTAACCTCAGAGCACTTCTAGACAAAAATGGGCTCAAGCAATATAGATGACTACCCTACAGATAGTCTGTTATCATCTTCAATTTTAGGGTTGTAGAAACAGAGGCACAGAGAAAGAATTTAACTCATCCTGGATACTGCAAGATGCAAGTAGCAGAATTAGGAAATTGCTGACTGCCATCTTCATTTCATAGACACGCAGAACAATCAACATTTCTCACAGCTTTACTCTTGAGTCTCTCTCTAGTATTTTAAAACATTAACCTGACAAAATTAATAGCATCTTTTCCCTCCCATTTTTAGCTTGTCATTGACTCATAGATTTAGATTACGCTTCTCTAAATGTAAGCGTTTGTTACCTGTATGCTACTGAATTTGTTCTTATCTAACTCAACATTTCCAGCTAACTAAAACTTGTAGGGTTCAGACTTCTGGGGGGGAAGGCAGAGGCGGGGGTCTACATATTGTATTTTGCAGCACAATTCTCAAGCAGTTGGCATCAGTTCCCACAGATGTCACTGTCTGAGAGCTTTTACCATGCTTATCTCATCTCTGAATTGTTTGGGTCAAGCATTATTATTATTTGTATTTCAGCGCTGGTAATAGAGAGACCCAAACATGACTGGGATTTGTCTGTTGTGCAGGCACAGCAGATCCCATTTTCAATCAAAATCAAAATAGATGCACAACTGAAACAGGAAGTGAAGTTGCCAAGAACTGTCAAACAAGAAATCAGTGACAGAATCAGAACTAGAACCAGGATCTGCTGATCAGACTAATAATATGCCTTTAGATCCATGTCTTTATTCCAGCCATCCACAGATTCACGATCACTTTAAATCAGCATAAGCCAACACTGCCAACAAGGGAAACAACAGTGCCTTCTGCAAGCACCAGTTGTTAATTTCTGCCTCTGCGCTCTACTTTGTGCCAGCAAAAAGGAGAACAAGTGGCCAAGACAGTCTGCAGCATTCATTATACTATAGCCTTGGTCTTCATTCACAGAGGAAATAAAAAGGTATTGAAAACATAATTCTTTAAGTTGAGACTAAGCAAAAACTTCAGGATTTGGTGTTAGAATTTGTAGCATCCACTCTCTATACAGCAGAAAAACAAGGAGCGTCTGTGTTTAAGTTGAAACACTTGTGTTGAAACAATGCATCTTTTCAGATTTTATTCAACAAACTGCAGCAACAACAAAAACAAATCCAAACCAGTATCCTTTTTCTGCTCACTTGTTAATGCTTGCAAAACCAGCAGTCATAGCATCAGTTGTCGTCTTATATCCCAACAGGCAGTTTCACAATGATCTAGCTTTAATTAATGTTACTTCCAGACAGTTCATGTCAATTCATATGATCTTACTTGTGTATCTTCTCTTCATCTAGACTTGGATGCTAGAAGTTTCCATGCCAGAAGTACTGCACATGTGGACATGCAGCATGTTAGATCCATGTGTCAAAGGCCATTTTCTGTACTTCTCCAGGCTAATCTCATGTACAATATACCTAAGCAAATAGGATTTTGCATGTCTGCGCACAGGACTCTCTCGTCAGGTTACAGGGCAAAAGTGACTCTGGACATGCCAGAACATATTTCAGAAATAGAGGGTTATTAAACTTGCCATATATCGCCTTGATTTTGGACTTTACTAATGCTGCTGTAATAAGGCTGAATCACTACGACATAGGAAAAATATGTAAAAGTTAACCGCAGCACTCCATCCAGATTTACTTTTTACACAGCAATAGACCAATCTTATTCCTCATCCATACACAAACTACACAGAAAAGGGGAGTACTGTTTCCAAAAGAAGCAACAAGTTTTGAAAACTATTCTTGTCTCAGCTGATTTAACAAATCAGAAAACCACAGATGAATGCTAAGAGTTTCAAGCCCTCTGAGATTAAAAAGTATTGTACTGAAGTAGATTATAGGCAGCTGTGATACTATGGGACCAAATCATCAATTGATGAGCATTTATTTAACTGCATGGTTTTACATCAACTGCAGATCTTACTCTCTAGCTCCATTCTTTCCCAAATTTTCTTGCAGGTATAGTCACCAAATGAGAAACTTGAAATGTCATATTTGAAAACATAGGCTAGTCAATCAAGGCAACAGTCCAACAACATTATCATTTCTACATAGATTGCTCTGCAATTATTACAACATGAAGGTGAAACAAAGACAGAGAAAAGAAGCTGCCGCTGCACTACTCAACAGTCAATCTGAGTCACATAAAGAGTTAATTACAGAGGTAAGATAAGAACAAACTCAGATGGGTGTCCTGAACTGGGCTGCAAAGGAATTCCTTTGCAGAAGACCAGCTTTTGTTTGGGATCAATCCCACTTGCAGTGGAATGCTGAAAGTGCTGCACTGGCACAACAAAGACACTATTTTCTTCCTCCAGCTACTTCTGTCATCTCTTTGCACTCTCTCCTACTTGCACACACTTGACAGAGCTTTATGAACAAAAGTATACAAAGGACAGTTCTTGATCAAGAGTTCTTGATCGAATACAATTCATTTTACAAGTAAAAAGTATTTCCCTAAAACATAGTTTATATAATATAACAATAACCAGAACAGATCATCTTATTTCTGTGCTGCCAGAAAAAAACACGGATGATGTAATACATTTATTACACCCTTAGATTTCTGCAATTCTCTTTTCCAAATCCCTTGCAAGTCAATTTATGAGAAAGAGCTAGAAAAAATGATCATCATGGGTGTGATTCACAGATGACAGGAAAGGAATACATGCTTATGTAACTATTTCTCTTTTTCCACTGACATACCATATAAGAGGACTAGGGCAACCTTCGTAACTTTATTAACTTTGTATTAAAATCTTCATATTGTTAGGAACCACAAGATGTCAATTATGCAGCCTGCAGAGACGTAGAGAGGAGAGCTCAGAAACAGCACAAAGGCAAGAGAGGACAGTGGATCCATGAAGATTCCACTTCAGGCCTTTGGTATTTTTTGAAAGATTCATCAACAAAGAAGAATACCTCTTAGGAAAGGTCTCGGTTTGGCAAAGTAGTTTGGCCTGTGCTTCCTTCCATTCCTAGTGATCAAGAAATTTAATGCAAACTTCATTTAGTCAACTGCTTGGACATGTGCCTAAGCTTCAATGAAGCGAAAAGGACACCAACTGAACTTCAACTAAGTTTTGAAAAAGTTGTCTAAAAAAAATCCTACAACATTGCGGGAAATATATCTTCTCATAATAGCAAAACTGCATTTGTTGCATGCAGGAAATTTAAAATTTGTCCATTTCCTTTAGACTGCTTGTCAATTAAGAATATACTTTCTGATTATTTTAAAAAATAAAAAAAGCCATCAATGGAATAACTTGCTTGTGGAAAAATGCTCTACTTAAACACATCAAATTAAGATAAATACAGAATATTTAAGTACTTACTACACACAGTGAACTCACAAAGTACATTTAGATGATGATCACATATAGGATAATAGGTGGCTACCTCTACTAGAAAATGATTCGTATCTCTAAATATGTGATAAGATAAAGGTAAGAACAAGATAATGTAACAACAGTTAATCATAGGTTATATTTTCACTGATGTGCTATTTTTAATACAGCTATAATATAAATACATTTGTTCCCATTAATTAGTAAAAACTCTAAATAGCAGCCCAAATATTGAGCTATCACAAAGCTAAACTGACTTCCAAATTGCCAGAGATTTGGCCAAAATGATGAAACTCATTCCTGTGCAAGCGCAGTCAAAACACAAAGTGTTGTCTGCTTTGAGACTGTAGGCAGCAAATGGGAATACATATAGTGATAAATTTACCATTAGTCATCAGTTTCAATCGAATAAGTCCTGTGATGAGTTCACCAAGTTCTCACCAAAATCTTGAGCTAAACTGATTTTTTTTAAAATGCAACAAGCCACCTCTTCCTCCTTCAAATTCCTTCGAATAGCAAAAGTTCATCTGCCACAGATGTCAGTTACACAATTGCCTTCCTCCTACCCAGTCTCCATTCAACACCTGATGCATAAAATTGTATCTGTAATCTCAAAAGCTTCCAAAAGATAAGAGCTCATTTTCCTCTGAGCAAGTTGTCACCACTGAAAAAAAGACCAGTAACAACCAGCAATATTTGTTCTTTGAGCTCTGCATCTCATAGCTCAACTCAGACAACTTCATGGCAAAGAGCCACAACCTGAGGCGGTATAAATCAGTGCTATTCCATTAACTTAAAGAAGGATTGTCAAAGAGCACTTGAAAGACTCAGGGAACAAAAGCTGCTATCATTTTCAGTTAACACTCTACACATTTTGACAGTCACACCCTATGATACTAATTCACATTCTAAAAATATTTAAAATGTTTTCCTTTCAGAAACAGCTTGGGTTCTCCTTGTTCTTATGGCCCTCATAGCTGCATTCTACTGCAACTATTCCTCCCCATTTTCCCAGCATTCAGTGTTCCCTCTGGAATATATCTGTTAAAGACTGAAGAAGAAAACAGTTAAAAGCACTTGCTGCTGCTGAATCCTAGTTGATAGGTAACTGCACTAGCACCACCCCTAAAAAAGAGTAATGCTACATTCTAAACAAAGTTATAGGACTACTACCATTTTTTTCTTACTGATATTAATTATTTTGACCAGAAAAATTATTTTTTTTCTCTCCCAAAAAGCTTCAGCATACCTAACTGCCCTTTTAAGAGGAGCTGACAAATTTACAGGTGCTTGGTACATAACATCATAATCTGGTTGGTTCAATTACCTATTCTAAATAGTCATCTCAACACTGAATGAAGATATAGTGACTGATACCACTTATTAGATGACAGATCTCATTCCTACCTACATTCCCACTTTTGAAATAGTACTTCTTTTTGGCCATCTTCTGTCTGCCTGTCTTGCAAAGAAAACTGATGCACATTCCTTTTAAATTCCAGTGCTTATTTCTTAATAGCCACCAAGACTTAAAGCCTCCAGTCCCTTTTCTCTCTCATCTGTTTGTCTCATCAGCTTAATTTTTACATATATTGTTTCCAATCTATAGTAATTAATTTCCAAAAAGAGCTACAAGTCACTGAACTGCTATCCAATGAAGATGTTCCAATTAATTCATCTGTCAGGCATCTCTACTAACCAGCCTTCAGAGGCAGCTAAGAAAGCAATGGTAAAATTTACAACTGACAGGTTAGTATTCTTTCAAAAGGGTGTTAACATTTATTAGCCAGCTTTTCTAACTGAACCAGATATCCATTATCAATTGGAGGCAAGATGGGAGAATAAGCAGACTGTCAAACATTGGGTTCCCATTACCTCTTACACTATCATTTGGACAAGAAAATCTAAAAACAGGAACACAGTAGCATTTCCTATGTACAGTTGTTCATTTTTATACTTGAAAATCTGCTTTTGCTTGGAAATATGGGGATTTTTTTGGAGATAGACAGCCCTTGCTCTCTTACAGATACAATGAAAGGCACACAGCCAGGGACATCGATGCATGTACTAATTTCTGTAATGGCACAGAAGTTAAAATTTCTTGGTAACACATCATGGACGATATGCATGCACATCTGTGGTTTCAAAAGCAGATAGGCCTATACCTCTTAAATATGCTTACTGGTACTTGAAAATATTTATATATATATAAACTTCATATATTTAGCAAACCAACAATTTAAACACTCCCTGCCACGAGGGATCAGCTAAAGATGCAAATTTCCTTTAAAACACAAACCCCTTTTAGGCCACTCATAAGTCAGATTATGATTCAGAGCCAATTTGCTACAGACGCCAGTGCTCTTTGAGGATGTGGTAAATAAGAGGAGTACTCTTACGCTGTCCTTCCAACCTGCCTGTGATTTTTGCCATAACCCTGGTTTTTGCTATACTATTATCATTATTTATGGCCACAGAAGACAATACATCAAGATTCTAATTACAGAACTACAGTTAACTTGCATAATAGGTGGGGTTTCTATTTGTATTAACTAACTAACTCTGGAGTAGACGTCCGTTTCCCATTATTCAAGAGCATCTTAAAAATACTGTAACAGTTTATTGAGGCCTACATATCACATTTGCAGGAAAAGTTTATGCTGCCTAGCATGTCTTGGGAAAAACTGGTAACATTACAGTCATAATCTTTACATTACAACAAAACAGTTCATAACACTATCCATAAGATAGTGTTATGGTAGTTGCTTATGAACACTGACAAAGCAAGTAGTTCCTTGATGCTAAATAGCATATAACATCCATTTAAATTTCACTCTCCACTAAAATCATCAAGGAAGACACTTTTTTTAAATGGAGAGAGGGATTATAATATAGTCAGTTTAAACCACTGTGAGCCAAACAAAAGATGGATTTTACTCACATCTGAAAATGGACACACTACAGCTTCAAGGAAGTGCCTTAATCTTCCTGCATCTTAGCAGTTTTGCTATAATTAGGTAAACACAACACTGTGCTAACATAGAAATCCAAGCAGTTGAACTTTCCTAAGACTGCAAATCTAAAGTCCCTGATGAGAGACCTTCAACCTAAGGAAATGTGATGGGAAAATAATGATTCTACGTAGGAAAGTTCTTTCGTATATGTCAGAAACATCACAGACTGTGTATGAGACCGTAAGAGAGACTGATTCAGATACGTCTTTACTGTGTAAGGTAATATTACATCTTATCCAGACTTGGCACAATTTTTGCCCTCTAACAGCATCTCACTTCATTCCTGGCCATTCAGGCACCATAGCTCATATATGCCACCAGCCTCTGGACACTACTGGAACAGGTCAAACACAGGTCAAAGAGCAGTGACACTTTGCTTTCATATGCCTCAGCCAATCCCTCTTCATCCCATGAACTACACAGAGAAAAAGGGGATCAAGGAATTCAGCCTCCTAACTTGCAAGCACAGTTCCCGCAAACAACCTTAAGGAAACCTAAAGGTCCCATATGAAATTCCAATACCATAAAAGTAAATTGGGAGAAAAGGAAAAATATTTTCAGTACCAAGCTATAAAATGAAAGAATCATAACCTTTCACTTACCTACTGTGATGATGTTTGCAGAGAGGAAATGATGACAGTTTTCATCATGGAGCATGAGTTCTTCTCTTTGCACCAAATCCCCAACTGTAGAGTTTGGAGAAGTCAGAGCCATCTCAAGCTTTCAGAGTGGCCTTGCAAGAGTGTGTGCTTCAAGTCAAACAACAATGTATTTCAGAACATCTATCTGCCAAAAGATTCAGTCCCAGTAATAAAATTATCTGAAACCACAGAAGGTGCCTTCTCTGGAATCCCACGTTCAGGAGACTGTCCTGGTTTAGTCCTGCTGACACACTGCATACACTGAAGAATAAAAGCTCTAGTATCAGCGTGGAGAAAGAATTACCACTGAGTTCAGTCTTAGTAGAATGGATATGATGGCCCTTCTTAGCAGCAAAATAGCTACAAGTACACAGTATATCTTCCCAGGATTTCCTGCACGCTGCAAACCTGGAGAAGACAACATTTTTAATAATGGAATTTGTGTTAACTGTTTAGTACATAAGATTTACCCCAGCAACATAGCTAGTTTACACACAATGGACTGATCTTAGCAGCTGCTTATACCCAGATAGCTCCCTGCATGAGAAGGCATTGACTCCTCTGTCTCTCACCTCAGTACTTTCTATAATCATAGAATAACATGCTTTTGCCAGCAGCCACTTCTCCAGAAATCAACAGACTGCTCTTGCTGGGTTTAGCAGTATCCCTATTTCTAACTCAATCATTTTCCAGAATAGTTGGAAGTATTAGCTATACTACCAAAAGACAGCTTTCACAGATATTTGCCACGATGCTGACTTGTTCATTCAGTTCTGTCTCTTACCTTTCACAGCTTTTCTCTCCTCTTATGTGCTTGTACCTCTTCATCACTGTCTGGCATTCTCCTTTCCTTTTTTTAACCTATCTCTTTCTCTGCTAGCTGCAGTGAGACTCACCTTTCCAAAACTTGCAGATAGATACCTTCTTCAGAAAAAGGAGGTCAAAGGCTTACTCCAAAACAGTAATCAGACAAGGCAGAAACCTGGGATCTTACCTTATGCTGGTAACTGAATCTATGGGAGTCTCCTTCAGTTTGTAATTACAAGTTGAGCTCTGAAATGCTGTCCTAACATGTTCTGTTGTGAAAGCACAGATCCAGTTTGACGTTATTGTAAGAGAGAGAAGGCAATGAAGCACTGCCATCTATTTAAAGGAAGCAGAAACCGGGGGGGGGGGGGGGGGGGGGGGGCCAAGACCTTTGCAGCAAAAATGGCTAAAGAGGTGTCCCTGTTACAGCATCTGCCAGACTGAAGTTGCATCTCTCTTCTTGTCTGAGGTCCCTCACTCAATTTCTTCAGAAGTTGTTTCCTCTTGAGGATTGTTTTTTCACCACTCCCCATTTGTTGCGAGTCGCTTGCTAACCTTCTGTTAGAGGGTTGAATAATGAGCAACATTTAAGAGTGCCAAAGCACTCTTTCGGGTATATCAAGTCTGTAACTCTTTGTAGATATTACTATGGTTTTACTGTCTGTTTTAACATTAAGAACAAAAGAAACCCTTGCAACATTCTACTCGTATCCATACACCAATCCCTATGCACATCTTATAGCACAAATAAACAGGAAACATTACCACCAAGTTACCCCCCTTCTCACATTCAACTAAATCTCAGGAACAGAATTTTCAGAGCGCTCTAGAATTTCAAGCAGATACTGAAAAGTCAGACAAGGAAAAAAGAGCATTGTGTCTGCCTTTCAATGTGAGAGCCAAAGAGTAAAGTAGTTTCTGATATTTAAGTCTGATATTTTACATCTGGTTTATTTTTCTAATATAATACACTGAAGTGTCCACTGAAAAAGCCAAAATAGCGTTTAACTGCATTTCTGAAGAATTTCTGGTTTATTACTCCAATGCACCCTGTGAGTGAGTATTTCTACAGAGGACAGGCAATATCTCAGAGGCGAGTTATATGGCTGCTTCAATTATTTGGGCAACGTTTCCTCCTAACCACAATTTTATACCCACTAGCTACAAAGCATCATTTCTGTGGTACATCTGAAATAAATGTTTAGCCCTGAGATTAATCCAGGAAGCCACAACTCATAGGACAGATTAAACTAATTTAATACTGAGTCAAAATCTGTCCATTTCTTTTTCAGAAAGCTGAACTGCTTGGCAGTTATTTTGCCAAACTATATCACCTCTTCGCTTTAGAGTTTGTTTGAGAGAACACTTCCTTTGCAGGAAGTTCAGTCGCTGTGACTCGCGAAACACCAAAGAGCATGTCCATCAGAGTAGGGAAGACTTAATGGCATAGGTGTTCATGCTGGTATGAACTGGCATCATTTCAGATGAGCAAAGGAGCTGTAATACTTTACATTAGATAAGGATGTGGCTCACTGAATATTTTATTGTCTTATTTTGAGACATGTCACATTAATGTTCTTTAGTTTCACTTTCAGATCAGAAAAAAATAGAGTATTGTGGCTCAGCTGATTTCTAAATGTGTTCTGGCTTCATGCAAAAGATGCTCTTTCTTCACAGTTGTTTTCTGTACAGGTCTTCACCAGAAGCTTGTTGCCACTGCCCCCTAGGCCCCTAAATTCTAGGTAGCCAACAGAAAAGCACACAATTCACCTTTAAAAAGTAAAAACAGAATACAAATGGGTGTCTCAAAACAAGATTTAGAGGCCAGACTTCCTATGAAGAGAAATGAAAGAAGCTCAGTTGACTTCCCTGGGAAGTTTTCTTGTGAAGATTGTATAATTAAAATATCAGTGATATTCTCTGAAAACATTTCACCTGTTATACCAGGTTATATTTGCTCATCTGAAATTATGACAGTTTATACCAGCATTAACATCTGTGCCATTAAGTCTTCCTTACTCTGATGGACATTCTCTTTGGTGTTTCGTGAGTCACAGTGACTGAGCTTCCTGCAAAGGAAATATAACCTGGTATACGCTCTTTGGTGTATAGTGAGTCACAATGACTGAACTTCCTGCAATGGAAATATAACCATGTATACCTGTTGCTGTTATACCAGCAAACAATCTGAGAACAGCACAGCTCATTGACAAAAGCCACAGCACAGCCAAGAGAGAGGAATCGTACGTAATCAGATCACATGAACAAGATTTAAACCAACAGCTTATGTTAAGAGCTGTATCTAAGTAGCGTGTCACGTTCCATATTCCCTTAAACAACAGGATATACACCCTAGTGGCAGGATAGATATCTTCTGGAGACAAAAAGCTATCCTACTACCAACCTTTCAGCCATTTTTATATCCCTGCAGCATTTAAAGTTTAACCCCAAAAGACATGCTTTTGTGTTCAGAAAGGTATCAAACAGCATCCACTGGCTTAGAGATAAGCTCTGTTATCCTTGCAGAATAAATACACTAACGCAGTGGATGAAATGTAAAAAACCTGAGTCATTGGTTCAATCTGAATAGTTTGATCAGAAAGCAAATCAACAGGGTAAAAGATCAAAATATGTTATCAAATAGGAGAAAAATACTTTAAAGCATTAACGTCTCAGACTTGGGATTTGCTATTAAACTCTACTACAGGTTCACTATGACATGCTGTTCATTTTAAAGAATGCAACTTCATTCACAGGGCAATTCCATTTGAGATAACTTGCGTGCCCAGGCAAGTTACTTCACATCCAAAGCAAAAAGAAGGAAGACTGTTTCAGCACTGTAGATCAAGGGGGTAAGCCTTAGGGCATGATGCAGCATTCTTTTACCTTAAGGTCAGAGCATGCACAGAACAAACTGGCATCAGATAGTGTCCTCTGGTAAACAAAAAAAATTATAAGGGGGAGCAGTGGGAAGGCAGTCAAGAAAAAAGGACACTGGAAAATCTTTTGGACAGCCTGATGCACTCATACCTAAAACATGGTAATCTCACATAAAGGGAACACTTTCAACGTTTGTCAGCTTTTTTCCTTACAGCAATTAGAGCTGCATATACTGTAGGAGAGCCCTGCATTTCTGCTGAATGATGTAACTGGATATTTCTTACACAAATAAGGAGAGTTATTATTTAATCCCAAGAATATTTATTCCAGGCTTCTATTAACTATGCTATATGACTTCAGCATTTACTTACAAACTAAAATTGAAGTTGCAACGCTTTCTATAGAAAGATATGCAGGGGATAGAATTATTTTTAATTCATTTTCCTATTTATCCAGAGTTGCCAAAAAATCTTTTAGTTTCATAATCTTTACTTTTTGATAGCTATTTCCCAGATCTATCTGAAATTTGCAATGACACGGAAATACATTACACAGCAGCTTCTTGCTTCCCAAGGAATATCTACATTTGTTATTAGCAAAAGAGAGTGGGAAATTCGTATTAGAAGAAGAGCAAAGGGAAATAATTAATTAGCAACTATCTAAATCTTATCAATCTTATCTTAAATCTTATCTAATCTTATCTAAATCTTATTTTGCCAATCTTATCAAAGGCTCAGAACTGCTTCAAAACTACAAGCTTCATTCTATACCATGAAGGCCAAAAAAGCCTGAGAAAAGGAATAGGGAGAAAAGGAAGATTTCTTTGTTAGTATTTTAGGTTTCCAAAACAGGGACAGGCAGGAAGTGATCACTGTAGGGAAGATTAAACTTTTACTGCAATGGGAATTAGAGAGTCACATTAAAGAGGAGGAACAGATTATGGGTTCTGACAGCACTTGTATTCAAGAGACCTATAATTCTCTTGACCTATCAGTCAAGAGACTGATAATATCGCTAAGTATGTTAGCAGTCTTGGTCGCTCTACAGAAGCCCAACAAAATTTTTTTACAATTTCATCTAAGAGGAAAGGAGCTTATTTCAAAAATAGTGTCTGACATTTAATCGAGCTGCTTTAGTTCTGTACACCGGTTTACTGCTGTACTGATCAATCTCTTAGCTATTAAGGCATAGTTTATTCTGTGGGAGGTAGAAAGAGATGGCAACGTGTTCGCCTTCTGCAGTTCAGCGGTGAACATTCAGCTTTCTCCGGAGGGTGCTTAATAGGACCAGATACAAATGCTAAGCAAACGAAGAAGGACAAGGAGAGAGTAGGACAGGAAATAATAAAATGAACATATTTTATTACCTTACCATGAGGCAAAAAAGTAACAATTTATACATTATGAAGCATTTGCTACTGAAGAGGAATGAGGATATTAATTAACCTAATCAGAAGCAAAGCTTTTATCCACCAGTCTTATTCCAGCCACCTTTCAGCACATTTATTTACCACAATTTTCCACTGCTTGTATCATTAATGAGATAATAAATTCTATAGCAGAAACATACACATCTAACTTCCATTTAGAACAATCTGAAAGCCCAATCATGGTAAATGAAAATCGGTGAAATACAGAAAATATATCCAGAGCATAGGTTTAACAATGCTGATAATGTCTACACTTTCCAGCACAAAATGGCCATAATAGGGGAACGTACATATATACTACAGGTGCTTTGATCTGCATTCTATTTTAACTTTTCTAGTCTACTTTGGGAAACTGGAAAGGGGTAAAACTTTGTTGTGTTCAATACAACTAAAATCCATTAAGCAGGCTTCATATCACTAGATGATATCAAACACATGTACACAAACACTTAGAAACTAGAGCTAACTATATGCAACTTTGGGAGAAGAGCACATATACGGTAAAAGCTGCAAAGAGGAGGGCAATCTAGTAAATTCTGCAAATGGACTATTACCTTCAACACAGCTCCCTGTTTATAACACTGTGCAAGTGCTCTACCACTCTGTACTACTTCTGAACATCTATTTTGTGTAAGGCTTTCAGGAGTCAAAGTTCAGACATGAGAGACTTCAAAACTAGAGACAGATAATGGCAGGACACAGAAATACTAAAGCGACCTCCAGTGACAGGGAGAACAGTGATGCACAGAAAGCATGGAATATCAATTCCAAGCACAGAAGAAAGAAGAGATGCTTTGGAAGGACTGTGGGGTTTCAAATCCATTTTAAGAGACACTCTCCAGCTCTCTTAATACTTCGATTGCTTTGAAGATTTCAGACCACAGATTTAAAGTAAGTGTAGATGCCCAGCTTCCTCTTCAATTTAATGTTGTGTAGTACAGGCTCCTTTGAATATCTCAGATGTAATCTATTTGCATTGTCATTAAGGCCACATACTGCTGTTTGTTAAGATTAAAAAAGGATCTATATTTAACCTCCTTCCATAACAAACGCATGATTTGCGATTCAAACTTCATTTCCAACAAAGACACCTGGAAAGGAGCTGGTGATAGACTACTGCTCTGTGTGCATTCTCCTAAAGCCATCTTCTCTACAGATTATCTTTCAGACTTCTTTTGAAAACTCAGTAAGTCATCATATTGAAGCTAAGGCTGGACAAAGGGCTTCATTAGGACTTGCACAGTTGGCAACATTTTCATTTACCGTAATAAAGAATCCGAACAGAAGCAAAAACATGCTCTCTTTTCAAGCTGTTCTTTCTTTGTACCATCCTCCTATTAGACAGAAAATAAGCTCGTAAAAGCGACTGTTACATTTTTAAACTACGAGAAAAACATGGTCACACCAGGCAAAAAGGAGTAAAGGCAGTTTTTTTTTTTTTTTTTTTTGCCAAGCATTCAACTTCCTGGCTATTCAATCTCCTTTCCTATTAGCAGAAAATGGTCTAGGACTCATTTGATCCATTCTCATTTTGTCCAATAGAGGGAAGCAACATCCACAAACACTAATGAATTTGTCACAGGGTAGCAAGCTTTTATAGCCTGATCAAATAAACGTCCAAGTACAGCTCTGCCTAGTTCATGGCCTCATCATGAACTTTAGTACTTTATTAGTCTAAATAAGATGACTCCAGTAACCTCTTATCTCATTCAGTAACTCTCTAAACTTTTAGGATGAGAAGAAGTAGGATGGGACACTATAGACAGGAGGAGACAATAAAACTATTAAGTGCATCATTCTGCACTTGATTTTGCTACTGTAAGAGAAGACACTGGGAAATCTGGAATAACAAGGTTGAAGAACAGGGAGCCTGGGGATTTGAAGGGGAGAAGAGGCAGTGGAAAGCTCTTTTTAAGTTATTTTATAGTACCTAGTCCTGCAAGGAGAGCTATGAACAAATGAGATCCAAGGGCCTGCAAGCTAGTTTCAACCAATTAGAGACTTAGCAACACAACACTGAGTTCTTACATAGCTCTTCTCAATAGAGCCCGAAGCGCTTCGCTCAAAAAATTTATTTTATTGTGGCCATCTTGTATCTGGGGAAACGTTCATGATAAACAGCCTGAAACATTATCTCCTAACCCAGAATCTTATCCTACATTTTCTCATAAGTGAACACTTTTCAAGATTTTCAGTCAATTCTTATTTGAAAACCAAAGAATTTTGCAAGTGTGGACTGCAGCTGTTACTATTCTTTTGGTAGCCAGTATGCCTCCTGCAGCACATCTCAAAAACACTGAAGCATTAGCCCTGCTTACTTTGACATCTGCACTCAAAATTTCTGTTAATAATGCTCATGGACTCACGTGCAGGCTGCCACACAGCAATGTACAGAAAATCAGCAAGAAAAGACAGAACTTTGTCTAAGCATGAGTAAAGAATTGTCACAGCCTGCAGTTTTGCAGATACCTATCCAATGACTTTACTCTATATGTACTGAAGGCAAGCACCCTCCCAGAAAAAAAAAAAAGGCAGATTACACAAAGAAAAGGTTTGGAAATTGCCTATAGATTTAAGGTCTGAGTTCTAAGCAGCAACCTGAAAGTCCAGAATCTTGTAATAACTTGCAGCAAACACTGGGCTGAGATCTACAAAGGGGCCACACACACTATACTTGGTTCAAGGGCCAGTGAGAGAGAATAGCTGTCCTTCTGGAAGCAGATTTGGCTCACTATTCATGTTATACAGGCCTTTTCTTCAGTGTCATCTGACAATAAACACAAGGTCTGTACCTACTACCAATTTCACACATGCCATTAAGAAACATTCACAGCAATATAAGAGACATACAGGAAGGCTTGCTGTCATATAGTGAGGCCACTGGTTTCAATGGGAGCAGAGATAAAATCACAAATAGGGCCAAGACAGTGGAATTAAATCAAAGGAAATTCAGGCTGAACATTGGAAGAAATATTTCAACAGCAAGACCAGATTAATTTAAACCTATCAAGGGAAGCAATCAGTCTTTTTATAAATAACAAATGCAGAACAGACCCCTGCTGCATACATATCAGCCCAGATCACTGAAAAAATACGATCGTTCACCTGAGAAATGCTGTAACTAAAGACTACAGGGAAAAAAACCTGACAGGCAGATTCTCCCTTTTTTGCTTATCTCCTTTTACAAATCCTTAATCATCTATACCATCAACACATCATCTTTTAACCCTAATATTTGTCTTTCATTTCTTTGGTTAAGATTGCCCTCCTGAAAATATTTTGTGTTGTTTAAATACAATGGGCATTTGCTCACAGAAGTAGACTGTACATCCGTCTCAATAAACTTGACCCAAAGACTATATAGTCAAATGGCAAAAGAGGTCATTACCTACTACACACAAAAACTTTGCCGGATCTAAATTATAATGCTTTATAACAAAGGCGGGGGGGGGGGGGGGGAGGGAACTGTTTACATAGCATTATATAAACTTGACAAAATTTGAAGCTTAGTACATTTTTAACTCAATTTTTTTCATCACTGGAATACAAATGAGTTTGAATCAGATGATCCTGTACTTTAAATAGAGGGTTTTCCACTTCCCCAAATAGCTATTTATTATGTCTAGCTTCACTATAGAAAGAACAAACTGTTATCATCTATATTGCTGCAAAATTATATCATTACTGTATAACAAACTCCCATACTTCAATCATTTTCTTAAAAAAAAAAAGATCTTTTTGAGAGGGAGGGGCAAATGATGCAATTAGAATTTGGGGTGAGGTTTTCTTTTTATGTAGTTAGGTGACTGTTGATAAACATACAGATACCCAGGAAAAGCAGATGACTTCTGTTACAACAACGGCCTGAATCATTACAAGAATGCAACAATGGTGCTTGATTTTACCTTTGGAAACAAAGTGCACAGGGGCAAAGTTCATTCTCTATGTAGAACAAAGCAAAAAGCCTGTGCCCCAATTAATTTTGCCACTGAAACATAATACTTATGCTGTGTGTAGGCCTTTTGCGCTCACAGCGGGCATCATCTTACTGGAAGAAGTCAACAGACTACTAGTACATGTCATGACATCACTTCTTCCATTTATTTACAGATACAGGCCAAAGACAAAATGCACCAGCTTAACAAAAATACCCCAAAATTCAAAGAAAGAACATTTTAAACAATATAGTCAGGCAAATCTTTGTGTTAACACTCTTACCAATAGACAGTTGACTGCTACTGCCTTAGCTTAAATCTGTAAATCAATACAGAAAACACAAAAACATATATAAAGCAAAGTTTTTAAAAATACGTAAGAAATATATCCATGTTGCAACATACATGGCCTTACATTATTTACATTTTGATCCAACTTTGGATAGCGCTTACTCCTAGAACCACTTTTAATTAAGAAGATTAAGCATCTGTGTTTAGGCCTGTTAAGGGGATACTCCACCATTAGCACAGATGAGCCATATAAAACTTTGATTTATCACAGCACTAAACTGTTCTCTAATTTAGAGCATTAATGGATTTTTTATCAAGGGCAATGCCTTGATTTTGCAAATTTCTTGGTGTATAATGCCCAGCACCTGAAGTCAAATTGTATCAGAATCTCAGGTTTCATTTAGGAAAATACCTCAAACCTTACTTCTGTGATCTACAATAACATGATTTAAAGACATAAGAAATAAAACTGCACAGAAAATAAAAGTCTACCTTTACAGTATTATTCTGCTATTCATCAGCAGTACTCCAACACAATCAACATACTGTACACTTAATGCTAGTATGCTGTTGCATGCAATCCACAAAGTTCCCAGCAGATTTCATGTAGTTTCTGACATTTCATTTCAAGGATCAAAGCTCTGCTTTGAGTAGGTTTTATAGTTTATGAGATCTCTTTGGGAATTGGTGTTTTCCATTTTAAAATTACTAGCTTTCCGTTTTTCTTTAAAATGCGAGAAAGGGGAGGGAAAGTTGACATATAGACAGAAGGAGGCCTTGTATTTAAACCAGTCTTACAAAGGAACTGAACTCCCTCTTTGTTTAATTTATGCGGCAGTTAAGACTGCAAAGAGCAGTTTTGCTTTTAAAATCCTGAAATTATATATCTATTCCACAAAGGCCATAAAGAGCGATTTCATTTTGCTCAAGGAGGGTTATACTTTCCACATCAAAATACATTTTGTTATGCTTCCAAGTGCAACGTACCCTTCCTTTGGATAAAGGGTGTTTGGGTGAGGCTTTCCATAACAGAAAAGAGTGAAAGGAAGCAAGATGCTGCTGAATAAAGTACCATCTGCTGTCAACAAGCTAGAAAATCATGTCAGTGCTTAACAGCAGTCTCATTCAGTTAACATTTCTATTTCCATCAGTACTGAGAAATACTCATACAGTCATTTTCTTAGCTCTGGGTGAATTAACAGGACTAACAAGAACAAAGTCCAGTGGCATTCACAAAAAGTTGCCCCCTTTGAATTATATTCAGGAACAGAGTGCTTTGAACATTTTATTTTAAAACAAAGTAAATACTGCAGGCAAGAAATATTATGATCTCTTATTAAACTGGAAGACAAGTACCTTTGTGAAGTTCTGAAACTGTGAATACAGAACTTAAAGAACCATACTCTCAATGTCCTTTATTCCTAGAAAAGAGAAGAAAGATCCTTTTACAAAAAGAATTTCAGTCTTTCACCTCTTCAGCTCTTTACAATTTGTGGATTTTATCAACAAGCTCTCTCACAGAGGGAAGGACTTCTAGCAGTAATATTCACTTAGACGCTCTCCCAGATTCTTTAGGATGAATATGGAGTAGCCTTTAATTCAGTATTGTCTACAAAAATGATGAATGTCACATAAGAAGAAAACAGCAGCCTTTTCAGATAACAGAAAAAGAGTTTGGCCATGAGTATTTATCATGTTTTCAAAGCTAAAACAAAAATAAACCAAAAGCAAAGAATGAAAATCGTACAGTGGTCTGGAGGACATGAATTTAATAGGTTTCACATAAGTTTACTCACAAGACATTCCATTAAAAAGTTACATTTACTTACCAAGACAAAATATGAATTAATTAAAAACTCCATGTAGTCTGTAGCCCTAGAAGACTTGTGATCCCATAAGGTGAAAATGTCCACGAGTTGCCAGAACAAGTAGGAAAAAGTAACCTTTCAGGGCTAACATTATGATTAGACATACTAATAAAAACCTCAGACTGAAATTCCCCCAGCTTTAGACAGGAAGCCACACCTTAGTCAGGTGATCAGAATCACAGATTCTTTGGGCTAAAAGACCAAAACATGACTCATTATAGGAGCTTATCTCCCCAAAATAATCATTAAATGTAAGAATTTGCAACCACTTTTGTATACCCCTTTTGGATCTGGTAAAATATTTAGCTTATTAAATAAAATATAAAAGCCCACATGTAACTGGGCTGCAATCTCAAATGTATCCATATCTAGTCATGGTCTATAGAGACAACCAGAGACGCTCAGAAACACAACCTAAAACTAGTAGCTCATCTACCAAAGAGCTCACAACTGAGTTAGCATTAACTCATCTGTTCTTCACACACTAGTATTGAGGTCATTAGAATGCAGTTTTAGTGAGGACACAGTAACTATGATTCTGTGCAATTCTTCCTCCATTTAGATAACCAGTATATTTCATCAATAGTCACTGATTTTTCCTCATAACAGATTAAATTCCTGTCCTTAATCTGTACTAAATAGTTTCTTCATCCCTAATCTTACTAAGTAAAAAAGAATTTTCCCCAGCTAGTTTTCTTCCTCAGTAAGAACAGGAAGCCTCTTTTAATATACAAAACTTGGACCACTTTCTTTTGAACAACAAGAAAGAAATAACTTAACTTTGACCTAGATTCTGAAAATGGCATAAATCTCCTACCCAAAACTTCCAAGAGACGGCAGCAAATCTTACTCTACGTCTAACTATTTTATTTTTCAGCAGTTGAACCTATCTCTACCATGAAACAAAACATGATCCTAGAACTTATCGCCCTCAGTATTTTGGCTATGTTCAAGATCTACATCTAAGCACTGGAGCCTGAGGCATTTAAAGTATAGGCAGCACAATATAGCTATCCCTGTCATTTAGTATATCTTTGCAATCCTAACCTACATTTTTATGCCAGGAAAGAACTGAAAATTCCTTTTCCACAGCCCAAAACAAAAACAAACAAACATACAATGAATACGCTTTCAAAGGGTCATGTCTGCCTTTCCTTCCAAACAAGACTTACTAACTGTTCAGTCACAGAATCAGCCAGGTTATTTTACTTATTTTTAACTGGTACCTTATTTAAATATCTTATTTCTACTTTACAGTCAACCTCTCTTATTCAACTCAGTTTTAGTTTTTGCTAACAGTTTACCTGCAAAACCTCAATGCTCAGGTTATTTCAGAACGCAATAGACTTGTGTTAAGAAAGCAGTTGTCCAGTTAGAAAAAAAGTCTAAACTGTTATATCATAAATGTGATTCCTTTGATCACTACAAGCTCAGAGGATCTAAAAATTAAGGGCTTACAGGATTCCGAGGTTGTACATGTTTTCCTGAACAAGAAAAAGCATGACCAAAATAAAATAAGCATTAGACATCATGCTCTTTCCATTCTCTCTTCCTTAGAAAAGATAGAAGCAAAAGTATCAGCAAATTCTGTTGCAAGTATAAAGCTATGTATATTCCTGTGGTAGCACATTATAAAATTTATTCCTAACTTCTAAGAGTGAGTAAAAGTGTTAAATGTACACCAGAATGATTCCAGAAAAGGAAGGTAGCAGATTAAAAAAAAACACACCTTTGTTTCTTCTCTCTGGACAGTGCAGTCGATCCGTCCTAGCTTCTTTGCACGGTACATCGGGAGCGCCATAAGCATGACCAAAAAAAAAAAAGGGGGGGAGGAGGGGTGTGCAAAATTTGACGGTGAAGGCTCCTCCCCTGCACTTTACATGTTAATGGCTCTTAGCTCACTGATCACAAAGCAACTCTTACGATCCTTTTTCAAACAGTTCAGCTCCAGGGTAACAAGTTCAAAGTGGGAGGAGGTAAAGGGAATCAAAGCGTGGTAACAGTCTCAGGTAGACGTTGAGTTCCTTTTATGTAAGCAGAACCTGTTCTTCAGGTTAGAAACTGAAACATCTGTTTATTGCCCTATTTGAAAGTTGCACGCCAAACCTTTTCCATACTAACAAGTCTGTAGAGGTAAAAACATATTTAATAATGCACAGACAAGCAAAATGTGGGAGGGAAAGTTAATCATTACCATGCACTGAGTTTATTTTACATTTTGGACTTCCTTATATTAATACCAGAGAAGCAACTCCCTTATTAGGCTTGTTATAAGCAAGAGTAGAGAAGAATGTAATGGCAATGAAGTCTTCACAGAAATTTCCGTCTTGCAAAAGTTTAAGTCAAATACAGCAGCTAAATTTTAAGAGGGATGGCAGTTTTCTGCAATTGCAGATATCAATCAGGTTACAAAGGAGAAGAAAGGTAAATTTTTCTTGCATATCACAGTAAAGCAACTAATATCAGTCTGTTCTTTCTGCATGTGACAGATGGAACAATTAGCCATATCCATGCCAGGGTGTTTTACCTTTTCACTTCAGTATCAGCTGAGCCATCACACCGATAAAAGGATTCATAGCGGGCCAATACTGAGATCTGCTGCTACTCCTAATACAATCATTCTTAAGATACAGTGTATCCAAGAGGCTTCCATTAGGTTAGTGGGCAGTGTTTGAAATACAGTA
The DNA here is from genome assembly GCF_040807025.1 of Struthio camelus. Taxonomy (NCBI): domain Eukaryota; kingdom Metazoa; phylum Chordata; class Aves; order Struthioniformes; family Struthionidae; genus Struthio; species Struthio camelus. Next base: position 2,457,263 of record NC_090962.1, read on the forward strand.
GAATCTCGGGTCCTTTCAGCTTTATAGACTTAACTGCTTAGTATTCTGCTAGGAAAAAAAGCTGTTTTATTATTCTTGGTAAATGTATTACGTGTTACTTAACATTACAATAAACACACTATTTGCACAATCTGCATTCAGATCAGCTACTTCTTTCATTCTAATCTCCTAACTTATGAGTTTGGTTTTGCCAGAGGATGGAATTTATGGTTGCAGCAGGTTTGATCTGGATATAAAAGGAATAATCCAAGACCATACGCTTTGCAGGGGGGTTTTTTTTGTGTGTTTTGTTTTGTTTTTAATGTTTCGAATTGTAGCATTTTCCTCTACTGCTTCCCAGTACAGGTGGTAATTTTGTTGGGAAGTTTTAGTTTGCGGGGCAGGGGGAGATTGTGTGTCCACACACAGGTGAATACATATTCCTATTTGGCAGATAACATGTTCCCCATTGCACAAAATAATAGTAACTATAACTGTTGCAGTATTCACTAACGCAAATTCTATGCAGCAAACAGGGAAAATCTCAGTGTAAAACAATAGAGAGGGGCACAATCAAAAGATATAAACTTTCTACAGTGTACAAGATTTAAAAAAAGAATCAGAAGAAACAATATCTGCAAATATAGACCGATGAAACTTCCTTCAGGTGGGAGGTAAGCCCCAGCTACACCCCCATGTATAAATACTGCACAGCACTGGAACAAATCTACCTTATGTCACATGCATAGGACTGACAAGGAAGAATGAATTACTAATCCATTTTCTGAAAACAATTTTGCTCTTTTAAAATTATTATTCTCCAAAGAGAAAGTATGAAAAAAAGATAGAAGGGAAGGAAGGAGAATTAAGATATAATTGACTGAATACTCAACACATCCCAAAACATTTGCCAATTAACGTTTCTTCCTTCAAACTTAGCAGGATTAGCCAATGCTCTTCACTTCCACTTTATCACTGAACATTATCATCTTTACTGTGTATACGTGCAGAACTTGAGAGTTCACTACCAGCGAGTTTGAGCTTCACTTCTAATCAGCAGTCACAAACCACTCTGCAAAATGACACTTCATAGTCCTTTTGATTAGTAAGTCCAGCTCTACAAAATAATAAAAGTGTTTTCCCAAAACTTCCTTATAGAAGGAAAGAGAAATTATCAGAAATAGGCAGAAGGAAAACAAGTTTGAGTTTAGGCTGACACCTGCAGCACAATATTGGCCCTCAACAGGCAGGCAAAGTTGTCTGCCATTGTATTCCTTTGCTAATCTACTTAAGGTAGAAGAGAGCTCATCTCACAACATATGGCAGCATTACTGCCACAGCACTAACAGGAATAAAAAAAATGAGAAAGTGAGAGCAAAGATAAATAAGGCAACACTATAAAGCAGACCAAATTAAGATTTTTCCTTTACCAGTCAAGTGTCTTGAGATTCCTCAAGAGGCTGCAGAACTGGATGTTTCATACTAAATCATTTTACAGATTACCTAATAGCCCTGGATAATGCCTTCAAATTATTTTTTGTTTAATTCGCCCACTTTGTATTTTCCCTTTAATGTTCGCATGTTTGTTAGTTGTTACTGTTTTATGAATTAAGGACAAAAATCATAGACTATAAAGTATCAACTTCCATTAATAAAGAATTACTTAGAAATAGTCTGTCCGCTACAGAACTATTTATATGAGCAACTTCTTATCAGTAGCAAGGGTTTATCCAGTTAAGGACAGGCTCACCTTTCAGGCTCAGTAACTATTTTCTAGTCACCTCTCCCTATCATGTCTTTTATTTGTAATAGAAGCTATACAATGTTAGTTTATTTTCTGCAAAATACGGATGTGAAGATCTTAAGAGGAGGCAAGAAAAGAGAGGCAACTAGAAAAAATGCTACACTTACATTTTATCACTAGTTTAAATATGGGTAAAACAAGTTATTAAATATACATATACCGACACCTTTCCTAATACAGATTTGTTTAAGAGGCATTTAGGAGTATGTGAATTTCAAATGACGCTTTATGTACTGCAGCATTTACTCCTTTTTCCACAACATATCAGATGCATAACACTGCATTTATATTATACAAATCAATGCTATCCTACATAGCTCTTGCAAGCACTGTTTGCCAAGTAAACAAATATGATTTATCCTACACAGAACTATATTTCTTCATGATGCTGCAATCACATTAACTGCCCAAAAGCATACCAATCTACACGTAACACAGATGTGAACTTTCTCCAGAAAACTTCACAAAGTATAAATCAACACCGCATGGGCAAAAAGAGCTGGTCCAGTACACAGAACATTGACTGAGACTAAAAATCTAGAGCTCTTTCCAGCTCTTCCATTAGTCTGTAGATGTCATATCACTTTTTTGCTCCTTGATTTCTCCCATCTGCTAAGAAGTAATGATACCGATTTCTGATGTATGTTAGTGACAAAAAGCAAAGTACGAAAATATCATTACTGCCATACACACATGCCAATGCAACTTCTTCTCATGAGAAACACAGGAAGCTGCCTAAATTATTCACAATGCCAGAAATCAGGAAATGAAGAAAGTGTTCCGTTATTGTAATAATCAGTTACAACATACTGAAGGTGGGAAAAGAGTTCTCTCACTCTTTCTTGCAACTTGCAGTACAAGAATATAGCTAACTGGAACAAAAGTCAATTCTCCTAAATGGTATATACATGACAGCTGTCTGCCCATAATGAAGAGGCTATTTAGCATGATATCATCAGAAGTGAGGGGATGAAAGAGCGTGAGAAAAGAGAGATCTTGACTTGCTTTCTAGATTTGGACAACTCTCCTCCCTTCCTTTTTTTTTAAACAGAGAGCATACATTTATTGCCATACTTTATAGCACTCTCATCCTTCAAAATAGTACAAATAAGCTTAATTTTTAGAATATGCCAAAATCTATTCAGTTCATCAAGAACGCTCACATACTGAGAACTTAAACATATGTTTTATTATTTGTGGGAACAGAGTCTTGGCAGCCTAGAATCTTAAGTGACGATAAGGACCAGTTAGGGTGTGAATTCAAAATTAATAAAAATAATATTAATGAGCTGGACCCATAAAACATTGATGCAAAGAACAGACTGAACACATACAAAATCAAAGAATTTACCATAGATCACTCAGAACTGGTGATAATTTGGATTTTCAGACGCTATGAAGGTTGGCTTTGGTTTTCTACCCAAAAAAGTCATTTTTCACATAAAATAGGAATAGACTCCATAATCAGTTACACAAATAAACTTCTACTGGACTGCAAGAGTTTACTATGTCACTCTTCCTACAGCTTTTTGATACACTTCGACTACACTGTTTATTTTAAAGCTATATTAAAAATAACTAGCTCTATTAACAATGAAACCAAAGAACATTACTTACATACTTACATACTTACCATTACAATTTCCCCCAAATAACAATTTTTAGAGGAATGAAAGTCTGTCCTTCAGAAGCCTGAACTTCTCCTTAGTTCTAAAAATGCTTTCTGATCTAATAATTAAGGACTTCATAGCCAGCGTTTCAGCTTTCTCACTAATTTCACAACTTTGCAAAAAAATTTCTCGAGCTCTCGCTTTGATTTCTTGACCTATGAAACAAGAAAACTCTATTTACCCACTTCAATAAAATAGCAATAAATATTTACTCTGTATACTTCATAAAACACAGATCTCATACAAAACATAAAACAGAAATACACCCAGCACTCTAATCAACTTTTCTAACAGTTGTTCACAACCAATCAGATATCATTCTAGCCCAAGTTAGTGGCTCTAACAAAATATCACCATTTGTTCCTAACTCCTCCTAGCCTTCTTGCATTTTCTCATGAGCAACTGATTCAAATGATATTAGTTTCTTGATTGCTGGAGGAAGTCATTATACACAATACAAGGACATACTATCCATCTCAGACAGTATGAGGGCTAAACTCTGATTGGAATGCACTTGCTATACTGCTTGTATGATGTTGAAATAACAACAAATGTTTTTATGGCGAGAATAGTACCAAGTCTTGTAATTTTATCCTAAGTCTTCCCATGTTTTATATATATATATGTGTGTGTGTGTGTGTGTATATATATATATATATTTTTTTTTTTTTTAACTGAGCTGTTGGATGCATGAGATAGTATGGGAATCACGGTTCCCACTTTAAAGAAAAATCAAAGCATATGAGACTGTGAAGCAAACTGGCATTCTTAACAAAATGATCCAATAGTTGGTCGATTGGCTTTAATTTCATATTTTTAAGACAATGCTATGATATGGGGTACCAGCTTCAAGTCTGATAATTTGGGACATACCAAATCACTGTATGTCAAGATTTAAATCATAAGTGCAGGCTAGATGTGAAAATTAAAAAAAATATATCATGGGATATAGCTTATGCAAGTGCTCCCCCTACTGTTTTACTAAATAAAAGTTTCTAGTGTTTTTCTTGTTTGATTTCATAGCCACAGATCGTTCAATCTGAAATTCCTTTTATGTTACACACCCTTCCACATAAGAACAAATAAAAATTTGAGCTGCACCTGGAGCAAGGAACGATGCAGTAGGGAAGTGTTATTTACGCGCAAGATTATGTACCATCACCTATAATTTGCAGCTTTTGGTGCAGTAAAACAGATTAGCTCTTTTTTTGTCACAAACAGTATTATTAATAACAGACTACTGAAAGCTAGAGGACTACGAATATCTTGTTTAGTTGTGCTTATGTTTATTAATAAACTTTGCTTCTGTTTCAGCAGAGATGAGAAAAACAAGTACAAGCTCTTAATTCTTTCAGAGTACTCTGAGTTTCACTCTTAATTGCTACTATTGAAGTCTGCAAACTTTTCTGGAAAATATTCACTTTAATCGAAACTGAGTCATTTTCTCAAGTCGATTACACTGTGGAAGTGTTTAACTTTCCCTTTCCTTACACATTTTGCAAAGCTGAGTTTATAACTAAAGTGACATATTAAAATCTGTTAGGGCATATTTTGACAGAAATGAATGTATCAGGTTTCAATATGCATATTGGTAGTAAGCATTTTCAAAATGCTGTTATTTTTACCTTTGTGAAAAAAGCTATTGTTTATAGAGAGCACACTGAAAAAAATATAATGCTATCCATTACCTGCAACAGGCCTCAAAATGGATAATAGAATGTCAGCTGTCTCCATAAAGGCCAATAACATGGCCTTACAACAACATGAGTTATTAGACTCTTCCTACAATCCACTCAAGTCTCTAGAAGAATAAACTAGTGATTAGATGCAATTTCAAGAGTAATTTATCAGGGACACTGGCGATTTTAAGCTTTTAACGCTGGTGTTCACTCATCTTTCTCTTTCCAAACCCCATCTTTCATGAATGAATCATCCATGAAAGGAAATCACTTAGCTAACACACTATGTCAGATGGACACACTAAGTTAGTAAATAGAAACTCTGCTGTCAGAGAGACACTACGTTCTAGAAGGATGGATCCCTTCAGCATACGTGAAAACGCATCTTCCAGCTAAGGCACAGAGGTGGTTTCTGAAATGGTAGACACCAACACTCCCAAACTTCTCTGGCAGTTCGTGCAGACACCTGCAACAGCAGCTCACAGGGAGCCCAAACTCCCCCTTTTACCTGGCCCACGCAATTTACCTCTACCCGAAACTGCCCTCGCCCCTCAGGGCGACCCTGCAGGGCGGAGGTGATGAGCCCGTGCCGGCCTGCTCTGTGGCCGCGTAAGAACCGCGCTCGGCAAACAGCCAGGGCTACAGAGCTGCCGCTGGCCGGCGGCAGAGCCAAGCCAAGGCGCTGACCGGGCTTCTGGGCACCCACAAGGCAGCACCGGAGGGGAGCGGAGCGAGACGCGACGCCGCGAGCCCCGCCACAGTGCCGCTCCGCCCGGCGGCCTCGGCGCGCGACCGCGCCTCAGCTAACGGCGGGAAGGCAGCGCCAACGGTCACAGAGCAGGGCGCGAGCTGCAGCACGCAGCACAAGCGACGACAGCGATGAGGTGGAGGCAGGGGGCCCCGGCCGCTTTAAGGCGGCCCTCCTTCGCCGCGCTCCCTCCCGCCCGCCCGCCCTCCTCCTGGGAGGGCTCTCCTGACGCAGCGTCCCTGCGCCTGGCGGCAGGGCGGGGTTTCCTCCTCCGCCGCGCTCCACGCCGCAGCGCCAGCGGCCGGTCGGCTCCGTCTCCTTCGGCGCGCGATGCCGCTGGCGCCTGCCGGCCCGGCGCAGCTGGTGCGCTGCGGGCAGAAGGACGAGCTGTACCGGAGCGGGCTGAGGAGCGGAGCCGGCGCCGCGCTGCACGGGCTCGCCGGTAACGCCTCCCGTGGGGGCTGCTCTCGGCTCCCGGCCCGGCCGAGGGGGCAGGCGCCGGGCTCGCTGTTGCGATGAGGGGGCGCGGAACGGGAGGGCGGGACTGAAGCGACATCGCAAACACTGCGAAATCCGCCCGCAAAAGCATAATCGGCCGCAGCTCCGGGCCCTGTTACAGCTTCTCTCGCATCGGCAGTGGAGGTGGGCCACCCCTTTGCTCCAATGCAGCGTTGGAGCGTTTGGCCGACATCATTCCTGGAGGAGGGCTTAGATCAATAGAAATTTATTTAAAATAACTATGACTCTGACCTCTTAGGTGCTAAGAAGTGGCTGGAATGGAGGAAAGAGATTGAACTGCTTTCTGATATAGCCTACTTCAGCCTCACCACTTTGTCAGGTAATGAGTGTAGTAGCTTATTTAGGAGAAATGCTGGGGGTAGTAGTTCTAACAGTATGAAGAAAAAAAAAAAAAGATTTCTGGCCTGGGTGGTTGTTATTTGTTTGTGACCACCCCCTGGCATGAGATTGCTGATTGACTGTCATTAATGTAACAGTAAGTTTATGCTTCTCTATGCCCGTTATTGCTCTCTGCTTCTAAATGCCCATCATAAAATAACACTATATTGTCACAAACGTTATAAATTTGCTGTTCAAATGCAACAATTTATCACTGCTTTTATATATAATGTTATTTTAAATGCAGAAGCTGCCCTTTTTTTAAAAAAAAAAAAAAGGCATGACAGTATGAAAAAGTATTCCTGCTTTAACACTTCAATCCATTGCAGACATTGAATAGTGATAATAAATATTGTACTCACCTCATTCAACACACAAATTCATGAAAACTCCAAAACCTGTGTTCTGACCCGAGCAGCTTGTCACCACTGCTTAACCATACAGAGAACAATATTGCAATTGTTATCTTACCCTTTTTGTTTTCCGTTACACACGCTTCTTAGGTTATCAAACTCTGGGTGAAGAGTATGTTAACATTGTTCAAGTTGACTCAACCAAAAAAAGGGTGCCTTCTTTTCTTCGACGAGCCATCTTGATTTCTCTTCACACTGTAGCACCCTATTGCTTAGAAAAAGGATTACTGCATCTGGAACATGAATTGCAGACAGAAGCTCATGGGTCTAGAACCCAGCAGAGCAACCCAGCATGCGGCTTGTTGGATAGGACCTTAATACGAAACTGGATACAGAACCAAGTTGGGGAACTGCCAGAACAGCAGAAAAAAACACTACTACAAATTGTATATGTTCTTAAACAATGCATTCCTTTGCTTCGTCGATTACATCTGGCAATATTCTATATATATGGCACTTTTTATCACCTGTCTAAAAGGATCACAGGAATCACATACGTAAGTAGATTTATTTCTTGTTTGAAAATAGTGTCCACTGCAATATTTTGGCTTCTGTTGGGATGCCGTGTTGGTAAAAGGAATATAGAATTTGGCCTTAGCCGATTACAATACTGGCAGTGCAGACTGGGTGAAGAGGGAAATTTTAAATACTCTACAGAGAGGTTATGAGTCTTTCCAGTTTAAAGGCTATGACTAGTAAATAATTTTAGAATATTATCTAGTCCAGTGTGTCTTCTACAAATAAATAAAAACTGAAAAGTGGCTTAATAAATGCATGGAAAATACTTAAACATAGTTTTTAAACAAAAATCAGTACACATTTAGCTGGGATTTTTTCCACATGAAAAGTTTAATTTAACATTATCTTTCCAAAAAGCATCTTTCAAAAACATCCTCAGCCACTGGCATAGAGCTGTGTATAGACACAAGACCCTTCAACACTTTCCTAATGAAAAATCTTGTCTATGTGGAAAAGAGCTGTTTGACTATTTGCTCAGAGCCACTTAACAACAATCTGATTAGAACAGTAGCTTTGATAGACAGACTGACAACTCAAGACAAATGATCCTTGTACAGACAGCAGTTAAGTGTAGCCTGATGCATCCAGGACATGTACAGAGAGACAGCTGAAGGGCAGCTTGATAGGTCCAAGAAACATAGTATGTCAATTTGGGGGACAGAAATGAGAATTTCCAAATTGTTTTACTGGTAACGGGGGACAGTTTCATGATAAACTGCAACAACTTAACATCTTTATTTCTGTGAACTATGCAGCTGTATTTTGGAGGATTGCAAGGAGAAGATCAGAGCATTCGATCAAGTTACAAGTTTCTTGGAATAATTTCACTCTTGCATCTTCTTCTAACTATTGGCGTTCAGATGTACAGCTTCAAACAGAGGCAGAGAGCAAGGCAGGAATGGAAACTGCACCGCAATCTAGCTCATCAGAAGTATGATGATCTTTACTTATTAGAAAAGAGGCAGAAACAATAATGGGAAGTGTAATGACTTTTATGAACAGGGACAGCACTAGAGTTTCATTTTAACTTAAGTTAAAACCTGATGTAATGTAACACCTGAGACACATCCCTTACTGATTTAAGCATCTCTTAGATTTCATGCTTGGCTTTTATACTTTTAAAATCTTCACAGACAGGGTTAATACTTGAAGACAAGATTTACTTTAGGATTCTGTATTATAAAATATTTCTTGCAAGTAATATATAACTATGTTAATTAGAAACGTGACTGAGGAAAAAGCTACTGGGCGCCACTCCCGCTGTACTTTGTGTTTGGAAGAACGGAGACATGCAACAGCCACCCCCTGTGGCCACCTGTTCTGCTGGGAATGCATCACAGAGTGGTGTAATACCAGAGTAAGTACAGAAGGAAAATACAGACTTGAAAGGGTAGACATGATGCAATTTCTACTTGTAAATACCTGTCAGCCTGGGTGTTGAAACAGTACTTTTTCCTTTACTAATGCACGCTAAGTCCCTCCCTGCCAAGAGTTCAGCAGGACCTAAAGATGAGGTAAACAAGGTGATCATTTTTCTTGCCCAACCACTGAAATGCCATTGGACTATTTGTGCAAGTCAGGCATGAACGTAACTCATTTATCTACAGACCTAGGCTCTAATTCTGTATAAAATGGAGCAAGAAAATTGATCTTCTGAAGCCTTCTTCTCATTTAAGACTGATTTCCAATAAAAATGAATAAATAAGTTACAACCAAACTGAGCCAATTATTGTTATGCATGATATTTTAAAGCTGGATTTTGCTCTGGATGAATAAATTACATTTGCTCTGGATTAATAAATTACAACAGAATTCTTATCCAGTGAAGTTTTAATAGATAACTTGGAATAAGACAAGGTGTTATCCATTCATTTTCTCTGCAGAGTAAACTGCTTGCCAGACAAAAAAAAGGCATCAAGGGCTACTTACAAATGAGAATTTTTACCACTGAGCCTATATCTGTGTTATAATTCAGATGTATTACCCACAGCTGTTTTAGATATGAGCAATCTACTTACAGTTATCTGACAGTGATATTAGTATAGCTGTGGTAGAACAGCTATACTGTTCTGGATCAGGCAAATACTACTTGTCAGAGTATTTCCCAAAGATCCCCAATGGATCTTGACACTGAAATTAGTGTAGCCAAACTATTACTATCAAAGCCCTGTATTTAAATTCACCAAGGTTATACCTATACAGCCTGTTAAGTTCCAGGATAGATAGACCATTTGAAGACAAAGTTGAACACAGCTTGTGCAAGCTACTTCCTTTCTAACAATACCTTGATGCAAATTAGAAAACATCCAGTCATTTCAGATATGTTTACAAAGACCTAGCCAATGTATGTCAGTCTTACCTCAATACTGTCAGAAGCTGTCTCATCTAGCTGCAGGGAAAGGGTGGCAATCTACTGAACTACTCAGCCGTTCTTTCCCAGGCTGTGAAAATAGATAACTCTTCATACTGGGTAGTCAGGTTCATTTAACCCTGTTTCAAAAAAAAAAATTAGTTTGCCTAACAAACCAAAGTATTCTTTTTTTCCCCCCCCAAATTAGCATTTTTCAGCACACCAGCAGTTTGTTTCTGAATGGTAAGTGTAAGGGAGACAGCAAACAATCAAGTTTCAGCTGGATGTGCAAGTTCACTACACAGTGATACTGAACTGAAAGGTAGTGTGGGCTCCCTTCAGAAAACTATCTCACTAAACCGAAAATGAGTGTAAGCAGGTACCTGAAGCAGGTACCTAAATAGGGCCCCTTAGACTGAAACTATCCTGCTAGACTACAAAGTGTTGCAAACTGCTGTTTTCCCAACCAGAGTTAGGAGAAGAAATCGGTTATTTAAAAAGTCATTCCCTTACACAGGTTACGTTATCCTGAACAGTGTGATAAGTATTTGATGAAAACATAAGTAAGATTTGTTGAATACTAACATAAACCTTTCACGCGAGGGTATTAACTCCTGAATATTATACCTCCCTATGAATCTGAAATGAAAAAGCAAATGATGTAGCTGATTCTGAAAGCAAGTACAGACTGGGAAAAATTCAACTAAGCTGATAAGCAGCAAGCAAATGCTAACTTGCATTGGATTTGCATCTAACTCTGAAGACTTCAGTTTAGGCTCTTAAAGCGTTTCCAGTAGGAAGCTGAAACATCATGAACTCATTTCCACTCACATTTTCAAAACCAATTTAGAATAATTTAGGTAGATGATTCTTTAGTATGGTAGCCCTTTTCAAGCTTATTTGGTTTCTTATGTATCCAGGCATCAATTTAAAAAATTGTTCTTGTAATCTAGAATGAAGATTAGTTGTCACTTCCCTAATATCTCTAACTGGAAATTTAAGAGCTTCAACTGAGTTAGCAGTAGAAATTGCCCTACTTACTCCCTGCATGAAGTAATAAACTGGAGGCAATTGAAATTTGAACACAACACAAGAATACTTGGCAGTCTACCACCAATTTTAGTTGTCGGTTTTCAGTTTCAGCAGTAGCTGGCAATAGAGCTAAATCTGTTAGAGGCCATTTCTTTTTTGCATCTCTGTCCACTCTAAAGCTGTCCCAGATGCACGTGCCTGTAGGTAGCCAGTATTAAAAACACATTACACAGTGATGTTTCAAACACGAAAAAAGATCTGTTCACTATAATCGTATCTTTACTTGATTCTTTGCCCTAAAGACTTGGTGACTAATTTACTACTCTGATAGCAGTTCAAAGTCCACAGTACAGGGTTGGGTTTTTTTGGCTTAAGGTACAGAGGCTTAAGTTGATTCATCTTTTCTTAACATTGACACTGACAATTGTTGCCTTTTTAGTAAGTTTTAGTATTTTGGAACATGTGCTGACTTGATAAATCTTTTGACTCTCCTACAGGCTTCATCAACCACAGATAGAAAATTTTAAAAGCTCTTATCCGGAAACTGAGAGTAGCTTGTACTTCACAGTTAAATATGTTTAAATGCTACTTCTAGCAAAAGTTAGTGTTTCCTTATACCGGCTTGAACTTCAGTTTTTCTGATTCCACATATGTTAGCAAAATTAACCAAAGTAGCAGTATATATTACAGGCTAGGTTTACAACAAGACAAAGAACTGTTAATAATCAGTCTAGTTCATTCTGGCTTACTGTTTTAGGAAATGCTTGCTAAATAGTCAGTAAAAGCATATCCCTTATGAAAACTGTGCAGAAGAAACTCAGAGAGGACAAAAGAACTGAAATAAAATTTGCAAATTTAAGATATATTCCTCAAAGAAAGCCACAGTTCTAGTTTACTAAGTATGTTATGTGACCAAATCTCTGCAATGAAACTGGCCTGTAATACATTAAGTATAAACATGGACAATGCAACACTTGATTTTTCAGGTAAAGATGGCAGAGAGGCTATCAGTCTGCTAGTTCTCGTTCAGCTGCAAGTAAAATAAGGGAAAATATTTTTAGTATGAAGATGGAAAAAAGAAGAGAACTCTGAGATGAGTATACAGCAACATTTCTTAGCTTAAGATATTCAAGGATAATAGAACACCCAAGTAAAATCTTGAAATGACAACCATTTGATTGACATTGCTAGATGGACTTTCTTCCTTGAAGATGAAAATCCTAGAAGTCACTTTTCTTTAAGACAATGATGTTACTTTAAGGCAAAGGTATTGTATACTGTGTACGATGGCCATGGTTTTATGGTTGTATTTCAAACACTCATGTTACCTCAAGCTGCTCTTTAAATTAGGTGCAGCTAGCTTAAGACGCTTTACATGCCTAAGTTAGCATTACAAATTGGTCTGAAAAAATTGTTTATAATTATGGATGCTCATTTTCTAGAAGTAGTTAAAAAGTTTTATTTAGATTTTTAAAAGCTTTTTAAAATAGTAATTCAATACTTCTATCTAATTTCTTTTCCTTTTGCAGGCAGAATGTCCACTGTGCAGAGAGAAGTTTCATCCTCAGAAACTGATCTACCTACGTCACTATCAATAGTAAAGCAAAATCTTTTCTCTTTCATGACAAGCACCTCAGGTCTCTTCCCTTTACAAAGTGGCCATACAGCTTGAGTTAGTCGAAGAACAAGGTTTTATTATAAAACTGATAACTGCCTGTACAAGGTGGCACTCATTTCTGTTTTACAAAAGAAACCTATTTCTGGCTTCAGCCCTTCTGTTTCTTGTAACATGGTTCTTGACCGTATTAAAAACGCCTCTTTAAAAGGGTGATTAGGACAAATGTAATTCTCTTCCTTCACTTTGGGCAATGAAAGATATACATCAAATTCTCATTCTCTAAATACAAGTGCGAACAGCGAGTCTTCCAGTCTTTCATTGCATACTTAAGGTATTAGTAAAGTTCTAGGATTTGTAAGACTCTCTTTTGTAACATTACAATGGTCCGTGCTGTAGGCTTCAGGGGGAAAAACGGTAGCTCTACACAAATTCTTAGTTTATCTGCAGTGGAAAATCTGATGATAAATACATGCCAGGTACCATTCCATTTTCACAACAAGTTAACAATAAAGCAGGTTTCCTTGATTTCACAAGCTACATTACTTCCCTTAAATCAACAGAAGCAACAAATGCAAGGAGCCCCTTGAAATGCAGATTACAGGCTATTCTATACACTGATCTATTAATATTCAGCTTCCAAACTCAAAGCTTTTCTATCATTATTAAATATCAAAACTTTTCATCAAGTAGTCCAGACATTTAAACTGCAGCAATGTAACAAGTGTTTCAAAAAAACCTTTAGTACCATATACTAATAGCAAACTAAGGTCAAGGATAAAACTTTTTGTTAACAGTTTGTTTTGTCTGTGTGTTTTCTACAGTCTAATGCAAGTAGGGAGAAAGCTTGCTTTAGACAGGAGCCCCATCTCTGCCTTATGGCAATAGGGACTATTTATTCTAAACCAGTATTTTAAGAGTATAAATGAGGAGGGATTCAGCAGCATAACCTCGCCAAGGTTTATTTCCATTTAATTCACTCATAAAAGTATTCAGAGCAGCAGGGAAAAAGAAGATACTCAAATGTTAGCATATCTTCTCCTCGTTATTGCATAATAGAAAACATACAACACATTTATATTCTTTAAATTCAGATGGGGCAGGAAATCCAGATGATCTGCTTTTTGTGGATCATAAGTTACAGTTTCAATAAGACTTTCACTACTGGCACTGAATTGGCACCGAACATGCACGGGGGGTGAGGGGGAAAATCTGACAGTAAGAGCACTTTTTTTTTTTTTTTTTAAATGCTGCAGGGGTCCTGGTTAGCTAGTTAACATTTAAATACTAAACCATTACCATAAAGTCAATCAATCAAATTGTTTAACTTTACATCATACATACAAATGTAAGGGAAAAAAAAAAAAACAACAACAGTTGCTGATAGGCAACCATGCCAAAATTTCAGCATTACTTTATGAAAGACTGATTTTTCAGAGATGAAATACCTTCCCTTTCTTGCATGAAAAAAAACTTTCAGTACTGACCCACATGCCTCAAACTGTCAAGGCACAATGGAAGAAAAAATGGTCCACATCAGGACTCAGGTCCACATCAGTTTTGAGTAGCTAAGGGAATCACTGCCAGGCATTTAACTGCATGTAAAAACAAACGGGAAGTGATCAGTGAATATGAAATTGCTGTGAAGTTGCCCAGCCAAGTTTATCATGCATTCTGTAAGAATAATTTTTATCACTCATAAGTGATACTCATACCAGTCATAAGCAGTAAGTCATAAAGTGATAAAAATAGACCAAAGTTTAACAAAAAGCCCTCTGACTCATCTACCCTCTGCACGCTGAGAATCAACTAGGGAACTACACTCTGCCTTTGTCCCAATTTCAACTACAATTTGTATTTGAAAACTGTTAGTCCCACTGGATGTGGAACAGCTATGCCTGCCTAAGAATGAGAAGGCATACACCAGAAGCTCCCACTGAAGAGGGGAAAGAAAAAAGAAAAAAAAAAAAATCAAAGGGCAGAAGGCATTTCTAATTTGCAACGGCTATTCTAACACTCCTTTGTCCAACAGGGGTCATCCCAGTTGCTAATATTAAAACCGATAAAAATGAACAATTTCTATTTTTCCTCCTCGATTCACTCCAACCAGCCTAAACACAGCTTCTCCAAGTCAGGGCTTTCAGATTTTTAGGCAATGAACCGCAAGCATCCACGACTGGTAATTTTTATAAGGCCCCTTCTAGCTACTCTGTTTCCATAATTTTAAACTTTTATGCATATTACTAGCTTTCATATTCCTAATTAAAAAAATAGGCCAATGTTAACTAAAACTACCTTTCATTTTTTCCAGGATTACTGAAGGCTGAATCACAGGGTTCCAATTACATGTATTTTCAAAATACATTTTCCAATTAGCTGTCTATTGAAGATGCCACTGCTCTCCATTCAGAATCTTCAAGGGGCTAATCTTTTCCTATCTTCTGCAAATATAATGTGAATGCTCCCTGAAGAGCTAAGAAAATGTGTTACGTGAAGACAAATTCTAAGGGCAGCCATAACTGAAAAGGATCTATAAACACCACTGGATTACTGTAGGTATAAAAAGATTAATAAAGGACAAGAAAGGGGGACACTATCTTTTAATAAATTTTGGAATTAAAAAGTCACTTAATAAAACTGCAGTTGTATCACATCAAAAAGTTTACATGCAGGTCATTTATCTCTATATTTTTCCATAGAAAATTAAAAGCTGTGTTAAAACTTGTAAAGTTTGTCTACTATGGCCAATTTGGGTATTCTCTGAAAGGGCTGCATAAAGTCAACTTAAATTAACCAAGAAACGCTCATGTATTAAAGAAATGAGACAAAATATTCTCCAGCTAATAACAATTAAAATATAATATATATTTATAATTCCAGGTCCTCAAAAGAAGTCGTGAGAGATTTTGAACAAAGTTTTGAGTCATCAAGAAAGAGCCCAATTCTAGCATCTGCTATGAGATATCATGGTGAAACTGGCATTAAAACCTTACACAAATGAGTTACCTTAGAAGCCATACATATATTTTTCCCTGCTGCCAAACCCACAATTTAACAGATTTCTTATTCCTATTTATATATTTTTTTTCCATTGTAACTCAGTAATACCATGCATTTAACAAACTGGCTTAAATTCTGCATCTATTAATGTCTACTAGACTTCTGTATGAAAACAGCACGTATCCATGAAGCAGAAAACAGCATCATGTATGCCACCTTACTTTTTTCCTCCACATATGTGCACAGCACTTCAGGGTCACAGTAAGCAGGAGAACTACGTAAAAATATCTAACTCTAAGCCATTAGTCTCTCTCCAGTGTAATGGCAGCTGCAATGGACCTTAAAAGAAATACGTCATCCCAAAGCCATGGGGCTATCAAAAGTTCCTCCAGCTCTTAGAAAAGATACTAAACTCAATGCAATTTGGTTAGAATGCCAGTTTCTTCAAGAAACTGATATTTCAGATAAAAATAGCAAGATCCTCATAAAATGAAAATTCAACTGCTTTGTCACCACCCTCTTAATCACTTTATATGAAGAAAAAAGGCATTGTTACAATGGCTCAAAACCATTCCTTTACGTATAAGCAGAACTGGTCAACAGGTTGATTGTATCTTCTAGCTAGCAAAGGTCTTTCCCACGTCTTCTTTCCCTTTGTATTTCCTCTTGCCATGTGTGAAGGGTATATATCTGTATTTTATCATATGCTGTAAAAAAAAAAAAATCAATTTTTAGAGGCAATAAACTTAGATAATGTTTACAAAAAATGCTTTATAATATGCACTTTAAATTAAAAAGTCCTCTAGAAAGACAACTCTTCAGTATTGTAAAAATGGTTGAATAGCCAAACATACACAATTTTACATTTAAATAGGGCTCTCAGCGTAATCTTAATCTCAAATTTGGGTATACCCTCTCCAAAAACACGCATAGCCTAGTGAAGATAACTGATTGGGAGATACAAAGAATATGGGAATAGCATAGAGGTATTAATCCCTTACTGCCCTTTAATCTTTCACTTACAATTCTGAAAACAGTACTTATCCAAAATTATAAATGTCTTGGGGGGGGGGGGGGGGCACACCAAAAACATTGGTTCTCTTTTTAAAACGCCAGACAAAGTAATTTTTTTAAAATGGTCTCAATGACTTGCCTATGTTCTTCTCCCTCTCCTTTTCTCCATCCACTTTCTTGCACAAACTTGTCAAAACTCCTCCTTTCCACTCAGAGATCTTAAAAGACTTCTTCATTAAAAATAGCCACAGAGTTAACTCAAGAAAGAAAGTGGACGGGAAACTGTAAGACTGTTTAAAAAACAGATATCTAAGTCTGAGACTGAAATCTTTGGAAAGCAAGCATCAAATTGTGTAATATAGTATGAAGAATTCTTTTTCCAAGCATTTTTATTTGTTATTACCAATATTTGCTCAAATTTGCAAATATGCAGACATGTTTAGGTGTTCACGCTTATCTAGTAAAAGAAACGCACACAATATATTTAATACCTCTGAAGTACTCATCTGGATGTCAGCTTGGAAAAATACTGTAAGTTTTGAAGTCACAAGTGCTCCCATCTATTCTAAATAAGTTACCTTGATTTGCCTCTTCATAGTGATACAAAACAGCATAATGAAGTACATCACAAGGATTGGCCAAAAAACAGGAACGTTGAAAGCCTCGAAGAATGTACATGCCATAGCAACCAGGATGCCTTTAGTGGCAGAGTGCCTTAAAAACAACATTAACAATTATTCCTTCAACCCAAGCCACACTTATTTGACACAGATATTTAAATGTTTCAGAAACAGAGTATGGGCTGATGGATCCACTCACCAGAATTTAAACTCTGGGAGCCTTCTAATGAAAGGCCGAAATTCTTCGTTTTGCTTTGTAGGTAAGGAAGGACCATCATCTGAGAAGAAGAAGAAAATAAACCCCACACCTCACACTAATTTTCACTGTATTCACTCCTCAGACTTTTAAAAAAATCTTTCTGAAAAAAAGCTTTTACTGCCATCCAGATCCCAGTTCCAGTGGCTGCTTTAACAATCTAATGTCCATTTCCCAAAAGAAAAAAGAAAGATACAAGAAATGAGTGCCAGATGACTTGAGTCCTTACAAGGAGGACTTAAGCCACATAAACCTTATATCAAAATACAGAAAAGTAATATAATACAGACTAAAATGAATTTTGTTGAGGATTAATATGTAAAAGACAAATTTTATAGTGATCCCTAAAATCAGGTTGCATAGAGTTTTTACAAGTTTAAAAATATAACATCATGCTAAAAGTGTGCATCCTCACACTGTTATATTAGACAAGATGAACTGGAAGTTTGACTAAGTTCAAAACTATTGCCATGTGAACTGTTCCTCATACCTGAATCTTCCATTAAAGAGGGGTCTACCTTTGGTGACAAGAAAGCTATGAAGAGATTTAGATGGTATATTCCCAAGGCATATGTCACAATGTACCAACCCTGAAGGGGGAGAGGAGAAAAGAAACAAAACTAAATACTTCCTGGAAACCACTTTCAGATACTTATTTTTCAACAAGATTGAATAATTTGGTTTTAGCTTCTTGATTAAGTGCTTTTCTGCATCCTCATATTCACATGAAGAGTTTTCTGGACTTAGTTAAAACATATATAAATATACACACACACACACACATTGTTATATATATATATGAATATACACTATAATAGTTCTTTGCCTTTCTATTAACACATTTTCTGTTATCTGCACAGTGACATGTAACATATATAAGTCTTTTACAGCTATGCAAATACTGACTAAGTTTACTAGGAAGACAAACAAGCAAAGCTGAAATATCTATTAGCCTTTGCAAACTAAATGTTTTATGAAGATACTAGGGTAAAACCTAATATATTAATGGAAACAAGTCTTAAGACATAAAAGTAGTGACATTCCCTCATATATTAGCAGATTTAATATAAACGCTTTCTTCAGACATCCAGTTTCCACATTAAAAACACATAAAAGTAGTAAACAACATACAGGCAACAAGTTTCTTAGTGTGTATTTTTTTTTCTTTTTTTAAAAACTGGCTTCGAATTCTTAAATGTCTTCATTACTACAATCTTCTAGCTTTTCACACTTGATTTGTAACCCTTCAGTTTTCAGGAATAACAATTCTCAAGCTCTTAATTGGATTATCGATTGTCATGAAATACAGATACCTGATCAGTGGAGAAATAGTTTGCTGCTGGTCTGCAGTGGTAAAAGTGCCAATTAAGAAATTCTTTAAGGTATGCATGACAGAAGGTAACTACTGGCTCCTGAACAAGTTACATAGCTTTAAAATGAAAGGTAAAGCCTTAAGTGAAACAGATTTTTCTGAAGTTTATTTTGTAATTTCATCAGAACTATGGGAGTTTTTCTACTTTCTCTTGCCATCAATTGAATATCTTGACTCATTCACACATTTTTCAGTCTGGAGCAGCAACTTTAGTATCAACTAGATGTGTTCTTTCTTCAGACTATCTGGTTCTTTTTTTTAAGCACGTATGCTAATGATACATTATGTAATTCCCAAGTGATATCATACTTCAGAAACATTCTTACACACACAAAACAGTAGTGTTATCTAAAAAAGCTTAGCAGTAAACCCGGTTTTCCTACCTGCAGTAAATAAACTCTAATCATGTAGATAAAACTCAGGCCCAAAGTTACAATCCATCGCACTGCAGTATATGGAGTAGATTTATCTAACCAGGATTGGTAGAGCTAGGAAGAAATATAAAGTGTATATCTGTAAAACATACGACACATAATGAATAATAAAGCATTAGAACTGGTAACTATTTTGAAGTGGTTTTGGAAAGCAGAGTAAGATTAAACATTTTTCTTCTTTAACACAAATATACTTAATGGCTAATTATGAGCACTATAAAATACAAGTCCTATATTCCTACAAAGGCAAAAAATCTTCCCCTCGTGCTTGGACATCATAAAGATTTAAATTTTCAATACTTCATGAGAGTTTGCTTTCCTTAAGATGTTTCTGACAGAGAATCTAAAATCATTCATCATTTTTGACAATAAAAGCATACACTTTCACTAAGCAAAATCGAATATACACACATTAAATATTTCACTAAGCTATGTATTGTAGCATTCGTTATCTATTTTTAAAACATTTAGAAATCTTTTGTACAGATTTTAGTATTTCAATAGCTCATCCAAAAAACAAGTTAAAAAAAGTTGCAATGGGACCTGTTTCTAATGGAATCAGAAAAACCCTGCAGAAAACCAACCTGTCCAAGCCTTGTGAAAAATCTATAGACCATGGACGGCTTTCCATGAACAGACTCACCAATACTGTCCCCTTCTGACATTCTTGCTGTGGAAACAAAACAGTTACACAGATAACATTTAAAACCAAATCTACGCTCAGTGAGCTTTGAAGTACATTATTTGAACCAGCATTTATGTATGATATAGGTTTGGATTGTCCTGTTTGAACCAAATTATCTTTTCTGAAGCATTCTTAAAGATAAGGTATTTATTCTAATCATTTCCAAGAGAAATTGTCAAGAAAGTAGAGTATTTTATAAAAACAGTGAAACAGGATCCCATTTATTTTAGCAAGGGAAAAAAGTTCATACAGAAATCGAGGAATGAGCCTTGTTAGACAAGATGTTAGACATCTTCACCTTGATAAGTCAGGAGCTGATTTATAACATCTAAGCATTGAGATATGTATTGCAGCACCACCCTCCTGTCACCTCTGTTTCTGAAGACAAAGAACAAAACCAAAACAGTTTTTTAAAAATCTATTTAGGATTTCCAAATATTAAGTAACTAGAAGAGCGTGAAGCAGTTTAAGTTCAGGACACCAGTGGTTCCAAACAAAAATCTCCATAACCACCTAATTCAAAACACTGCCTACTGCCAGAATTATTGAGCGAGTTCATCTGTCTCATGAACATGAAGACCTTAGCAGTCACAGAAAAGTTTTATACATGAGCAAAACTGCTTATTTAAAAAACTGGACCAGGATTTTGAACTCAAGTAAAACATATTAACCAAGGGAATTATTAAGTACATACTGAGGCTACCAATTTAGGATCTTCCTTTTTTTTTTTTTTTTTTTGCCCCCTCAGTTAAGCCCAAGTAACCTTTACCATTCACTTCAAAATATAAAATGAACAAAATCAAATGGAACCTAAACAGCAACATTTCTGCCACATCACCAAAGGCAATCCCTAATATTACTTCCTGAAGTCCCCATCTGTGGGCGGGACTACATAACTGTGGGATAACGGAAGTATTTTCAGTACTAATAACTCAAAAGCCTCAGATGAAAAACAAAGATGTGCGAAACATTACTAAACCATAAACATGTAAATTGCCTTGCATACTGCAATACAGTGACCACTACAAGAAAGAAATTTGAGACCAAGGACAATATGAGGAGTCATGGAATATTAAAGTTGCATATTTTTCTTTAGACATCTGAAAATCACACCCTATGGAATAAATGATAAGTAATAAAAAGGAGTCCTATTGTGCTGCAAAAGACAATGGGATTCATTATGAGGCTTCAAGAGTTTCAGTCTGCCTTAATTCAAGTTACCTCAGACAAGTTAAAAATTCCTAGAAACTCATACAATATAGACACAGGCTTTTCCACTACAGGCAAATGGGAAGTAATCTATTATTCTCCCTATTCACTGCAGAAGAACAAAAATACTCAGCATTGTTAGGTGAATAAGACTTTGTGCTTTTTTGGTTCTTTTTGAAACCTCCTGAACTAATAAACCTTCAAAAAGAGATACTCAAACTATTGATCAGATAGCAATCCTCTAAAGAGCACAAAGAAATTCTAAAACTGCCAACCTAAGTAGACCAATTGAAAAATTATGTATGTAAGGCTGTTGATGGTTTTCTGAAGGAGTAAGGATTTTGCTTAGTGACACAGGTAGTAAAAAAACCTTATGTATGTCTATCATACATCCAGTTATCAGCTGACGCTCTGTTTTAGCAACAAGACATCTCTCACTGGCTCAGTTTAAGTAGCATAGACTAAAGTATCAATTTCATATTTATAATTTAAGAATTTTAGAGAATATTGCTCATCACCAAAACATTTACTTAAAGAACATCTGCAATTAGATTAGCACTAAGAAAAGCAGTCTTTGGCATTTGCTTTTAAGATGGTTTACAGTTAAGAGTACATATCAGATCTCAGCAGTATGGGTAAAAATTAAAACTAAAGAGTAATAGCCTTTCTTTCATAACATAAAACTTCACTCTTCAGCATAATGTTAACAATCCATTCGTTTGAATAAAGCCAGTAATCAAAGAGATGTATAAAGATTCATATAACAAACAATTGAACAGTTTGCTACTAACAGAATATTGACTGCTACTAAAAACAATCACATCAAGAGGCTTTTCTCTGCTGAAAAATATCAAGTAGGTGCGTATATGACCTTCAACAATTATGCTTTTTACCACAGTTACTATGGTGATGTCATGAACAATAGCATTACATTCTAGGATTCTGCAAAATGAAAGGATTTGGGGCAGTAAAGAGGTTTCATTCATTTCTTTCAACAGAAAGTAAAGACCTGCAGAATTTTTAGACAATGCTTTGACCATGACATAGACTTTCTTAGATTTAAAATACAAATGAGGCAAATAACTAGAAATAATTCATCAATTACGTTAAGTTTTCTCTTCTCGTAAAGTAAGCTTACTTTCAAAAGCAACATTCTGAAGCAATTTGTTATTAATAGGGCGAGCAGATAAGCACAGGAAAATAACCCATTGATCTGACAAAGTGTATCTTCTACCCTGGAAAGAAGGTAGAGTATAACAGCTGCTTGGCCTGCCTAAATAGCAGCAGCAGTCTTATGGCACCGGACCGCCTTGTGTTTCTCAGGAAACATGGACTTCCACGTCCCTTCAACACCACCTAACAAACACTGTTCAACAAAAGCAATACAAGAAACTCAGTAAAAAAACACAGCAAACAAACAAAAAAATAAAAATAAATACTGCTTTGACAAAGAGGCCAGAACGGGAAGCCCCCGAGATAGTAGCAGAGCCCACTGAGGTCAGGTGGCCCGGAAACAGCACTGAGAGAGACGGCGGTGAGGGGAAAGGGAAAACAAGCCCTCGGGCGGCCCGCAGGAGGCCTGGCCCAAGGCGGCCCAGCAGCAGCCCCACAGCCGAGAGCCAGCGCCTGTCAGTGCGGCTCGCAGGGGCGCCCCAGCGCCAAGCGCGGCAGCGGCGGCTGAGCCCGACGAGGCCCCTGCGCTCGCGGCAGAGCCCCTCGCCCGAAGCACCCCCACCCCCAAGCTACCAGCCCAGAGGCTCAGGCTTCCCACCGCTCCCACGCTTGGCTGCGGGGCCGGGGCCCCCAGCACTGAGACAGCAGCACCAGCTACTCACAGACGCTCGAGCCGAGTTCTTCCTTCCTTCCGTTCCCCCTCCCCCCCCCGCGCTGTCCACAAAACCCAATATGGCGGCAGCCGCGGGGAGAAATCGGCTTCCGCTTCCGCTTCCGGGGTTAGGGTGGGCGGGACTAAGACGCGGTAATCCCCTGCCATTGGCAACCGAGGGAGGAAGTGGGCGCGGCAGCGGTGTTCAGACGTGAGGAGGGAGATGGGTGGCTCGGCACCTGTGAGGGCGGGCCGGGGAAGACAGGGAAGGCTGGAACGACAGTTGTTGTTGCTATTCCCAGTTACGGGGCTCTGCTCTGTTGTCAGCACAAGAAGCGTCCACTGAAACCCGTGCCGCGAGGAGGAAAGCAGCCACGAGGGAGAGGGCGCGGGTGCGCCCTCGCACCCTGTACGCTTGCGCAGGGCCATGCCGTTAGCTGCTGCGCAGGCGCAGCCCTGTGCCGCGTCTGGGGGGTAGCCCCGCCCGCCTCGCTCCCGCGAAGCCAATGAGCGCGAGCGTGCTGTTGCCATGGCTCGGCGTCTGCGGTGCCTGTGTGGGGCTGGTGAGGGGCCGGCGGCGGCCATGTCGGGCAGTGTCGTGTGGGCGAGCTGGTACCTCAGCGCGGGATGGGGCGGCGTCGCTCTGTGAGGCCCAGGGCCGTGTTCTCTCCTCTCTCTCCTCGCCCCTCTCCCTCCAGCGTGTTCAGTAACGTACTTCCCTCGGGGTAGGGTCTGCGCGGTGTCGCCTCAGGTTGTTCACCTCACCTGGGAAGGCGAAGGTGAGACCCGCAGCGCCTGAGAGAGTTGGTCTCTCATTAAGACAAAGAGGTGCAAAGCCTGCACTCCTGCGTTTAGGCTAATTTAAATACAAATACTTTTTTCCTCTTCTAAGTTTGCTTTATTTTATATGTTTGCATTCTTGTCTTAAACAAGTGTGATGTGGTAGCTTTGCTACTCTCTATTTTAGCCTGTGACTGTTTTTATGTAGTCTGTCTGTGATGGTTATAACGACCTCCAGGTATTTAGAGAGTCTAAGTTCCCATCTATGACATAAAGTGAATGTAAGTTGTAAACAAAATAATAGATTTATCTTTATATATGTATTGTTTATAGTGAAACTTTAAAATATGGATTTCTAAGTTAAAACAGCACTCTTGTTACTTTTGTATTACTACTTACTCAGTGTTGAACCTGCTTTATTTAAATAGTTCCAGTTATCGTTTCTTTTAACACAGTATTTTTTTTTTCTAGGATGTGGACTTTGCATCTATCCTAATCCCTTTTTTCAATATGATGGGGACTGGAAATGGCAGAAAGAACATGGTATGGAGGAAAAAAGCCCCACTAAGTAATAGCTAAGTGAATTCTTAATTCCTTTCTCTAACTTGCTTACTTTAAAGATTTTTCTATGTGAACTGTGCACTATAGCTAAGTAAGATACTTAGCAATTGAAGATATTGTAACTGAGCAACTGAGGCAAGTAGAGTGAGCCATGGAGGTATTTTGTCATGGGAAGAAACTGGATAAACTATTTCATAGAGATGATATGTATTGTTTTGATGCTTTACTTCCAGTCAGTTGTGTTTTAATGTCTTACTTTTTAAAAATTTCAGGGGATTCTGTTCTCCCTTTATAACCACTCAGATCCTGTAAGGTGATGCACTGTTATGCATTAAGCTAAAGTTTAATTTTTTTTTCCGGGTCTGGAAGCTAATCGTATTAATTCCCAGTTGCATTCTTCCCCATTCATGATTCATATAGTTTCACGATTCTGTTATGAAATTTGAAGTACAGCTGAATGTTCTCCTCTGCATTCAGAAGAAAGGTTGTGGAATAGGTCCAAGGTCTATAATTTCATCAAGCATTTCACTGATATTGCAGAGGAAAAGGTGACCGCAGCATGAGCAGAGCAGTGCCCTCATCAGCTGTGGCACAATCCTGTTGCAATTCAACAGGATGGTCAGAGTAGGGGTGTAGATAAGAGGTTTCACTAATGGTCCTGAAGGTGGCAAGGTGGTGGATCAGGTCCAGAGACCGTCCAGGAAATCCTGTTGGGAACAGCGTAAGATGGGACCAGAGACAGAACTAGAAACAAGACTAGAATATATGTCCAAAGTCTATCCAGGAAACAAAGCTGAACACCTAAACTTAACAGCATAGCTCAGGCAAGGACTGAGAGCACAGGCCTGACCTTCAGTGAAGCTCTTGGGCCGATAGGCAGAGGTTATAGATGGAGGCCCAGGTGAAGCTGGTTAGAGGAACTGAGGCTGAGCATGCTCAGGGGTCTGATACTGAGAGTATAAATGAATTGAGCTTGCAACAATCTTTATCTTCCCTCCCCCCCCCCCCTTTTTTTTTGTCATTTATAGTCTTTAAAACTGGTCTTACAGGCTGTTGGACAGAACAGGAAGGCAAATGGATCTCTTCTTGCTTTTTTACATAGTTATATGTATGTATGTTTTTTTTGTTTTTTTAACAGATAGTGGTCGCTTACTGTATTGTGTAAGACTAGTGTAGTTGTAGAGGTTGCTGTGAATGTCAGATCCCTGGCCTAAAGAGTTAAGAAACAGATCTCATTCTGATCCTATGGGAGCCAATGGGGAAAATGTTTATTTTCACGGGGATAGGTTTTTGACCTATATACAGATCACCTCTGTGGTTTGGAGGGTAGGGAAGAAACCATTATCAGATTGACAGAACCTTATGTTTGAGGTTGAGAGTTTCTGTGTAGCCATGTGCCTCTTTTATGGCATCAGCAGAGTTTACTGCAGGCAGGAAAGATTTTTCCTACCTCTGTGTGTGTGTGTGCGCGTGTTCCTTTTTTGTGTGTGCGTGTCTGCCACAGATTCCAATTTATTATTACTTAGGTTATAGATGACTAATTGAAAAGGATGGACAAACTTACCAAGGATCCCTTCACAAAAGTAAAAAAACATGAAAGAGGGTAAATGAATATCGGGTAAGTGTTGGTTTTTGTCTCTTTTGCTTTGACCTCTAATTTCCTCAGTTGTAGTAAGTAGCATTTCATGTTATATTGAAGTTATTGTGATAGCTAAGCTGAGATCTAGCAAGTGTTTTAAAATCTTTTTAAAAAAGACCAAACTGTAGAATTTATGGGTTTTTTTTAAGAAAGTGAACTATTTCAAACATTATAAACTGGCATTATGAGCTGTTTTCAAGCCATATATATTTTTAGAATTGAGAATTAAATTTCAAGTCCGTCAATGGATGATTGCATATTCAGAGTAACTTACCGCGGAGCAGATATAGCTCTAGAAGCATGAGTTCTGGTTTGAGGGACTCTAATGTATAGAAAGTGCTGACAAGTACATAGTAGAATTGTCACTTTGCTACAGTTTAGCAGAGATATAAATAGAGATCAACAAAAAACTTGAATAGTATGGGGAGAATGGAACAGATCAATTCTTGGCTGCCCCTCTCTTAGAAAAACTAGGGAATATCTAGTGAAACATGGGAGACGGGTTCAGAACAAACATAAAACAGTTCTTTGCACCTTGTGTGGTTGACTCTTGGAACTTTTTCAAAGGATATTGTGGATCATAGAAAGAAATGAAATTGGGTAAGTTCATTGTGGAAAAATCCACCAAGTTTCTAAATACATAGAAACCACATTGGGCCTCCAAAAGTCCTTGAGCTGGAAAAATGTGTAGGTTTAGAAACTACTGGGGGAATTTGCTGCTGCTGCTCTTTTCTAGGCATGCGCCTGTGGCCACAGTTGGAAAGCAGATAAATGGATGACTGGACTTAGCCAGTGCCTCTGTCCTTCCTTTTTGTGTTCTTATATCTTGCAGTTCACAAGTCATGCCTGCTTTGCTGTGGTATGTGCTTCAACTGTGCTCTTAACCCAGTCATGCTAGTATTTATAATTAGCTCTAGATAGTTACCCAGACACATGGTTTTCCATTAAAAATGCTTAGAATATTGTGATGTAAATACAGTATAGTTAAAATGATGGCTGGTCTCTCCAAAATGTAATGCGTAAACATGACCTGATGATTTCCTAGGGGATGACAAATGCTAAGTTAAGTTTAAATTTGCCCAGGATTTTGTCATTTCACTTGCAGAAGCCCTGTGAACCATTGATTCTCTAGAATTAAGACACTTGTCTCCAAAAATTGTATAATAATCTCTAATCTTGTGTAAGATTAACAGTAGTTTTACCATGGATTAAATTAGTGGCCTGTCGTGTTTGCTGATATCCTGGTTTATTATTGGTTACAAAGGAAGTTGTGCTAAATTTTTGCTGCTGACTCACAGATAGTTCTGACACAAATGTTGCTGAGTGCTTACCAGAAATGATCAGGCTTAAAAGAAATAAACAAGACCTTCATTTCTAGCTTGTTGAGGGGGCATATCTTTCTTTCTCCTAGATTACAGGTTAGAATGTCACACTTGAAGAACTGAACCGTACAAGCCACTTGAAGCCCAAATAAAGGGCCATAAGATGACTATGAGCTAAATTTGATTGCCGCTAGATTTGTCTGCTATTGCTGCTTATTGTTACTGGCTCGTTCTCAGCCCTCATTTTCTCCAATGGTCTCATCTACCAAGTCGCCAAACCTCTCTTCCATTAAGAATTTCCTATTTGTTGTTCACTGTTTTAGGAACAAAACTACATATGAAGGAAACTGGATTCTAGACCAGTGTCAAGGTCATGGGATATTGCATTGTGCTGATGGAACAATAGATGAGGTATATAAAGAAGAGTTATGGAAAACTGTACTGCCTTACTTAGAAGTATTCAAAGAATCTTAGTACAGATGCTCCAAATAGGCTGACCAAAAAGTCCATGTTTAGAAATAGCACTGTTAATTCACTTAACAAATTTAGTCTCTATTTTTTAATCAAGTTATCTGTGAAGAGATTTTAATTTTTCTTTAACATATTCTACTAGTATTTTATACAGTTGAACTTGAGATTCAAATTCGGTTTATGATTTTTCTTGGATGTGATCAGCAGTCATTTTGGGAATTATTTCTTGTGACCATTATATGGAGTATTCTTTATTTGTAAGACATGAGTAAACAAATAATTTTTTTAAATTTTTTTGGTGTGAGTATTTCAGACCCAAGATGTTATGAAGATGAGTTCTTCAAACATCTCATACGTATATACATATATACGAGAATGCACACAGACCAAATATAAAAAAGGAAGTAACAAAATTAGGAGAACCTAAGCAACTCTAAGTTTCTACCTGGAAACGATGCAATTGGAACACATTATAGGAAATGGTGGCTGGGTGTGTCTAGTTTTCCATTGCTTTCAACCAGCATTTATATAAAATACAGCTAAATGAAAGTATTCTACTTAAAACACATAGCATATTGTTCCTTATTACGCCAAGACAGAGGAGAGTTGGATGAAGTCCCTGTGTAAACAACTGCAGTGTACGCTAGGATGGCAGAGTGGTTATCTGCTGTTTCTACTTTGTCAGAGATTATAGTCTTGAAGTTTTGTGTTTTTGTTGATAAAATAATGATAGCTAGGTTGATAGGTAGGTAAGAGGCACATATTAAAGCTGTCTAGGTCACCTGTTTTCCTAATAAATGGCACTCATAAGTTTATGAAAACAGTACATAATTAGAAACATCAGAGAATATATTTTGAGTAAACTAATGGGATACAGCATAGTGTGAATTATTTTCCAGTAATTCTATGAGATGAATTGTGAGGCCTGAGACTAAGGAACAAATGCCATCATGGTATGCAGGTATGAATTACTATATGAAAAGTCAAGCATGAGATTCTGTCATTGCAATCATAGTGTCTGAGGGTTAAAAAATAAAATCCAGATGTTATTACTGAATTTTTGAGAAATGGTTTCTTTTTTTTAATTTGGCATTATAGTTTTACTGCTAAGTTGGAGATAGAAATTTTTGAAGTAGCAGCAGTTCATACTTTGCTGTTAATTTTAATATTTGAAAACTATTTTTTTCAGTTATACCATAACTTATTAATATTTAGAATGGTAAGTACTTAAACTATTTCATGACCCTGTTATCATAGTTACATTCAGAAACATAATACTGATTTCATCATCTGAATCTCTGTTCCTTTACTGATATTGATCCTCGGTCACTTTATTGTTAAAAAGAAGAGTCTTTCTGGGTTTAGTGAAAATGCAGAGGAATATGTGTGTAGAAGAAGCAAAAACTATAGGGAAGGTTTTTTGTATGACACTACTGTGTCTTGAGCCAACTGACGTTTTTTCCTTCAGAGCGTGAAATTGCAACCAAAACTCTACCAAATACTATTTATGCAGTTAAGGCAGGGTGTATAGCAGTTCAGTCTGCTATTGGTATATGCATAAGTAGATACCTCAACTTTTCAGGTAAGGGTTTTTTCTACCTGCTAGCACCCTCAAATTTCTGTAAATACACATTAAAAATTTGTAATTAAATTTTTGTAGTCTAATCTAGACTTAAATATGGATTAGGTATTTGTGTGTGCGAATGCACACAGTTTTATACCACTGGGTGTCTCTCTAGCATGTGTTTTGAGGCTGAATTACTAAATTCCTCAGGCTTACACTTGTTTAGAAATTGGTCCGACTCTGCAGGGTTGTAAATGTTTAGTATTGTAGTTAAATTTACACAGGGTATATTCTCAAAAGTGATGAGATAATTTGGCAAAAGTAGAAGTAAATCCCTCACAGTCCTGTCAACAGTATCTTGTTGATGGGTTTAGCAATTATATTATGCAGAAAATAAACTTAAAAGACAGTAGCTTGATGTAAGTATTCACTCAACATACACTGCTTTTGAAATATCTAAATAAACATAACACAATAAAAGCATATACATACTATTTAGCACTGACAAAAAATAAAAAATAGTAGTTTAGTATTGTTTTTAACCTCTTACCATGGAATTATGAAAGACCGACCAGTATTTTGGAAATGTTCTAAAAGTCATACCTGTGACCTAGATCTTTCAGGTGAATGCAGTTTGCAAATTTAATCTCTTTTAGCATGCTGCTCCTAGAGCCTCATTCCCAGGAGTGATAGTAATATAAATGTTACTATTCTTTCTATGTTTTTGCCCAGAACACTGTCTTAGATTTTAACCATCTTTGGTTCTGGCATTCTCTGACAATTTACAGCGTGCCTAGTCACTACTTTCACTTCAGATTGGGAAGTTGACAGATGTTATATTTTGAGAATAGTATCCATGAACTTAGGGACATAAAATTACTAACACTGCTTGTTTTCTCAAATAGTGGTCAGTTTTGACAGAGATTACAAATAACTAGCAGAATCTATCACTTGTTTTTAATAATTTAATGTTGTCATTGGAAAATTAACAAACACTAAGTGATCTGCTACTCTTTGAATTTGTGTGTGCAGTTTATTTCAGTACCTTCCTGACAGAACACTGCAAGCAAAAAGGTTAAGATAATTTTAGGAAAGCTGATATTAAAAAAACAGATTTTACATTCAAGCTATTTATTATAACAATTTGAAGACAGTATCACGATATTGTAATAGATCAGTGTATACTGCAGTCCAAAAAAATCAAGGCAAAGTTCCAACAAAAAGTGAGTCTTTGAACTACAGAAATGATCAGGAAATACATGAAAAATAATCAGAGGAATTGCCTATGCGCAGGGAACTCAAACCTAGTCATAACACAAATGACAAGATTTGCTTGTGTCCACAAAAAGGCAAGCTACCAAAGGAAATGGGGGCTGAGAATCTAGAGGTCCACTGTCTACTTTGTTCACATAAGGTTTTGCAGATATAATTTCAAAGTTTGTTTTATATGCCCAGATGTCTTAATGAGTATCAAACTTACATTATTTATTGCTAATCAGTAAATGTAAGTTCTGTGCCTGTAAACTGCAGCTGTATTGATTGTGAAAAATTTGGGGAATTTTTTTCTTTAATGAAATAGTACTTTGGATATGGTGAAGTAGTCTGATAAAATGGAGGGAACATAGACACGTTTCAGACTCTAGGATGTACTTTTATTAGTAATATTTCTAATGTGGTATAAAATACATTTAATAGTGACATGCATGTTGAATATGTCTTTTTGTCTCCAGTTTTAGCTGTAATAATGTGAGGGTTACGTTTTAGATCAACCTTTTGCAAATGATAAATTATTAGTAAGTGGATGTTGTCAACTATTAGCGTATTAAAGTCTGTTAACCTTCAGAGGTTCAGGTCAATTAAATGTCCAGGAAACAAGCAATAGTTGAAACGATATCAGCAGATGATAATGACAAATAATTCGGGGTTACCCACTGCCTAACCATAAAACTAACTTCACATTGAGGAAAAATGTCGAGAAATTAAAATGTAGAAAATATAACCGAGTACTAGGGAATATATAACAAAACACCACTGAAAGTTTACAGTGAAAAAATAACCTGTGATGTCCTGCTGTGTGCTATTTTATTTTAGTGCTTTTGTATGTGCACACATTTGAGAATGGAAGAAAACTTAACACGATGTAAATGAAGTTTGCAGAGATTAAGGAAGTGAAACACTTATTTCCATGAAAGTGTTTCTTTTCTGTGATTTCTCCTTTCTGGCTGGTGCATAAGGCCCAGTAAGCAGATGCTGCGTTCCATTCTGTCCCTGTTGCTACTTCTTTGTGTGTGTTGGCTGTGTTTAGTTTGTCTTTCTTCCCAGAGGAAGGCCTGCTGTTTGATACACCTGTTAACTACAGTAAACAGGTGGCTAGCCTTATGGGCTTTTTTCACCTGCAGGTTGGTTTTTTTTTTTTTTTTTTCTTCCCCCCTCTCCTTTCCCCTTGGAATCTGTTTGGGTTTTATTACCTGTTTGGAAGAATCATAGTTTCTATTATCATGCCAATTATTAAAATTATTGGAACTTCAGCTACTCATAATTATACTGCATGCTAGTAGATAGCATGGAATTTGTAGATACAGTAAATCTTCATTCCTAAATCTTGATTAAAATTACAGTATATTGATAAATAGGATACAAAAAAACACTATTGTTGACATAAAGATTGCAAATGAGACTTTGCATTAATAAATGTTGAGCTCAAATGTTATTTTAATTCCTTGTGGATAGGATCACTGATGGTTGCAGCAGTCATGCATCTATTAACTAGTAATTCCAAAAAAGTTTTATCTCTGTAGTTTACTCAGATTTTGCCGTAATATACGAGGTCTTATACTGAAGATTTGCTGTAAAAATGCACGTTATGGCAAACTGTCTTGCTAAAGAGAAACAGAGCTAAATGCCTCAAATGCCAAGTGACCCAACCAAATGGACAGATCATCACGGCAGGCCTTCACTTGATATCTTTCCTCAAGAAAAACGGTAGTGAAAGGGATTCAGAGAAGGATAGGGTAGGATTGTGATAAAGATGATTAGCAGAATTAAACCTATGAAAAACCTAACCAGGGAGGAAGCTTGTGTTTATAAGGGGTGTTGAAGTACCAGCAGAATTATTATTTTGGTCTTACTTTGAAATGCACGTTGAGAGTAAGGTAAAGTCTATCAGATCACACACATTCCTATATTAAAATATGCCAATGAAACATTATCCTCTAATATGTCTTAAAACTATTTTTATACTTTAATATGTTTATTTCACTCCATACAAGGTTCAAAAGCACTGAAACTTTACTGTTGTCTTTTACATAGACTTAGGCCAGTGTTTTTTCCTTTGTTAAGAGTAATTGAGTGTCAGTAACTTTCTGAAATGCTTTATAGAATCTATTTGAAATTTAAGGTGGAAATGAAACCTTGCACGTCTCCTGACATAAACTGATTTATAGTTGAGATTGTAATTCTTGAAACTGACACAGCTTTGGCCAAGTAGAGCTTTCCAAAACCAGGCTATTCAGCACGAACCATCCGAACGTATTCAGCCAGATAACTCGTTGGGGTATACTGGAGTAACTCCATGTATTTAAATATAGATGTTATCTAAATTAATATCAGCTGAGACTCTGCCCTGTAATGACAAACATTTTGTAAAGTAAAGCATCTTTAATTCGTTACTTCAACCTGTCAAGTAATTATTAACATGATATTTAAGATCAGGCCAAGACAAATAAGTTTCTTCAATGGTTGAAGCCTGATAATGGAAATGATTGATAAAAGCCCAATAAATTAGAACATGTGGAAATCATATGAAGCATAAAAGTTGAGTTTGAAGTAACTTAAGTTAGTTGCAACAAAAAGCATAACAGCTACTCATTGAGAAATGGAAACACCACCCATTACCTGGAAATAGCTTGGAGGGGGAGGAGGGGCAGGAGGAAGTGAAAAGTACTTCTGACCCATTTACAACACCTTTTTTTTTCTATTCATGAACAGATATTTTTGAACAACTTGCTGCACAATGCTGGGAGTAGCTAATATTAAAAACTCTTTAATTCTTGAAAAAAATTGAAAAAAAAAATACAGCCATCAAAGTTAGTATTTGATGAAAATTTTGTTTAATAAGAAACTACCCCGAGTAAGGCCACATGTGACTGTTTATAGTTATTTAGCTATTTACCTGGAGCTGATTGTTGCTGTCACTTAGGAGCTATATTCCTAATATCTCTCATTTTTTTAGTACTAAATGAGTTGTGCTAACCTATTTCATAAGGCCATTGTAGAAACTAATTAATATGATAATACAATCTTGTGAAATTATTACTGTTTGTTTGCTGTATGTTGTTATTTATGTGTTACCCATAATATTTAATTGTGGTTTACAAAAGTTCTGCATAAACACATTAAATTTAGAGTTTAGAAGCAATCATTATATTTTGCAGTTATCAGATTAAATTCCTTATTACTGATCCTTAGGTTAAGAGGACTTCTCCAGTTGATACCTAACTGACAAACAATTTTACCTTCATCATTTACTGCTGTTCAAGAGCTTCTGTATTGCTCATTTGGTCCCCATCAGCAGATTGCAGTTGTTCCTATTTTCTGTTTCATTAAATTGCAGAAATTACAGGGAAAACCCTTTTCCATAGGGTTTTTTGATCAAAATTTCCTGTCCCATCTTTAATTAAAGAAAGAAGAAAAGGCATAATACCTCCTATCACTGGAATCTTGGTAGCTTTTTCTTTTTCTCTGTTTCCTCCTCCCCTATTTTGTTGGCTTACTTTTGGTACCATCAGTAAACTGGTAGCTTTTTTTCTGAAGGCCCCTGTGTCATTCTGGCTGTTCACGTCTTTGTTTCTCTGCATAACCATGTGATGAGTAGATAGTGTTTATGTGCCTGTCAGCATTTCCAAACCTTGCACGTGTTGCATTGCTAAGCAACTTTTAGGAACACTTATCTCTCATCCTTATGCCATCTGGAGAAGAGGATTAGACAAGGAAATGTGTCAGAGAGGCAAAGGCAAATCAAAGAAAGAGATGGCTTAATTACTTAAGAGAATGAGTGACGTTAATAGTAGGCAATCATGTGAACTAACTGAATGTGAGCAAATGCCTTTACTGGTAATGATAAGGAGCCATTGCGAAAAGACATATTTTGTTATTCCTGCCTTCCCCTCACCCCCCTGCCTTTTTTCTTCCCTAGGTGTTAGGGGCTGCAGTTCTTTCCAGAGAAAACAGTATAGAACTGAATACTACTATATGTTTATGTACAGTAATGTAAGATGAAGGCCCCTATGGTTTCACTACATTGTTTATGTACAGTTCAGTTTACAGTGAGGTTTTTTCTAGTGCTCTGTTCCAGTTGTTGGCTATGTTCATGAGTGTAACTAGCTGACTAATGTTTTAAAGGTTTGCTCCAATAGGCAGAGAAGACATGATTGTAAAAGTGCCAGTGGCAGGCTGAAGCTTGTGCATGTTAGAGTTGCTGACAGTACTGCTATCACTGGGAGAACTGCAGAAGATAGCATCACATACTTTAAATAGTAATGGAAGGAATACACCAACAGCACATACTTTAAATAGAAATGGAAGGAATAGACCAAAGCAGGTGATATCAGAAGCTAATTTCCAAAGAACTGCTTTAATCATCATTGCTCTTCTGGCTTGCCCCCCCTAATTACTAAGGGTGTATATAAGGTGTCAGAATTTTAGCTGCTAAGTCTTATCTGGAGTTCAAACTGGGTTCACAGAAATTCAGAATTATAGTAGCACTTTATTTTGTACATCTGCTGTTATCACACAAAAAGCCACAAATCTAACTTAACAGAAGATCATTTTAGATTTTCAGTATTCTTGTCTCTAGCTTCTTAGGTTCTATAACACTGAAAGGATTGTTATCAGACAACAGAACAGGATTTAGTACTGCAGATAGCAAATGGCATTTGTTACTGAGCTGTTTTACTTCCTGTACCTGGGCTTTTGACTATACATTGACCATTGTCTCATCAATTCCTTACCAGTTTCAGCACTAAATTATTTCCAAAATATGGGAGTGATTCACACTAATTTTCAGTGCCAGCTGTATGCTTCAAGATATTTCTTATGCAAATTTCAGTAAACAATCAGCAGGAAAAAGTGAATAATGTGTGATCACAATAATATGCTCTCTTCTGACATTTGAAACTAAACACAGTGTTCCTGATTCTGACCCTCCCTGTACTGTCAGCATATACCCATAACATTTCTAACAATTTTTTTATCCTCCCCTGGTACTGAACCACAAAGGAGTCGCCTGACTCTGCTGTCCGTTACTGGTACCTGTGAACGGATCATCTCAAGATTACACTATTCTGATCCACTGGAAAGACAGCAAGTAATCATGCAGTTTAATATTACATTATGATGAGTACACACCAGATTTGAGGCTGCTAGAAAACTAAGGTGTGACTAAATTAAGCTTTTTTTTGGCATTTGGCTTTGCAGCCTTAGGAACTTTTAAACTTTGTGCATTTTGCATAAAGATGATATGTCTTGGGTGAAATGCAACCGAGATTTAAATCACTGAAGCTTTTCAGACCTGAGTTTGGTACACTATGTCACTCTTATTCTTTAAAAAGCAAAATAATGCATGATTCTGCATGTGACAAAGCAGTTATTCGTTCCTGGCATTTAATACCATATAACATAGGAACTGAAGCACCTCACATAATAGTACCACACTGTAACAAACCTTGGACAAGAAATGCTTGATTCTCTTTTCTCTCCCCTCCCCGCCCCTTTTTTTAGAGGGTATGCTGAGGAGTGCCACTTAATACTTTGTTGTTGTGTGGTCTCCCATTCAACATTTTGCACAAATGTTGGAAGGGTGTTTATGAAGAGCCTTGAGGACCACCCACTTTGCTATTGAAAATCGTCTGAAATAATCCCTTCTTTCTAATGTAGTTGTGTTGCAGTGCAAATTTAAAATAGGTGTGTATTTCTGTTTAAAGGGGCAATGGAGAAATGGTGTATGCAATTGACAGGGCACCATAACTCATTGTTTAGGTGTCATCTATGATAGACTGTGAATCAGTGGCTACCCTGCTGATAGATACATTCGTTATCCTCTCTAGTTATTAACAAGGCTTTGACAGAATGGTTTGGTTGTCCCTCTTTTGATTAATGTGATCTGGCTATTGTGTTTAGCATCCTCTGAGTACTCAGTTCTAGAATGCATAGTTATAGGAGCAAAGGGGATAGCTATCTGAGTGAGATGTTTGCTGGAGGGAGGGAGCTATTCATTCAAATTAAATGTAGAACCACAGTGAGGTATCAAATGTTGTTGTATTAGGTTTTCATTACAGGAGGGAAATGTTTTTTGTTTTTAATAGTGTGGGCTTTTTCATTTTAAAGTCAGAAAATATTTTTATGCTGAAACTATTATCTTATTCACAAAAGTAACTTAAAAAAT
This sequence comes from Struthio camelus, assembly GCF_040807025.1. NCBI lineage: Eukaryota > Metazoa > Chordata > Aves > Struthioniformes > Struthionidae > Struthio > Struthio camelus. Next base: position 2,494,162 of record NC_090962.1, read on the forward strand.
AGTATTCAGTTGTCGTGCTCATCAGACAGAGGTCCCAACATGAAAACTTGTAAATGGCAAGTCTTCACATTTGCAGTGAATTAGTCATCTTATCCCTGAGCTGCTCTTTATACTCTTGTACATACCACCGTAAGTGAAAATTATTGTATGATTATGTACTACATTTCTTTAAATTGAGGTAGTTTTTAGAACGTGATATATCGGTTTGCTTTTTGAATTGATGAATGGTGGTTGTACAGGTAAGTGAATTTATTTGCTGTAGTGGTAATATCCTGGTGGGCTGACTGAAAGTGTTTTTAAAAAAAAAAAAAAAAAAGGGAAGATTTTTGTAAAGAAAAAGACTTTTTATTTACATTTCAAAACATGAGTAATACCCCAAAAATTTCTGGTTTAGAACTGGATGTAGGACAGATGATACTCGTGCTTTAATGCTTCCAGAAAGTTTGTGAACTCTTTCTGTGAATAAAAATTTTAAATAAGATGAGGTGGGAAGCAGACAGGTAGGCCGATAGTAAATGAAATTCTTTCATATAAATCATGATTGCACTATCTTGGAATTGTGGGAGAAAGGAGAAGTGAGCTGAAGCAGCTTATAGGATTAGTATTTCCTTTATTTTAAACTGACGCTATATGCAGAGTGGTGAACAAATACAAAAGTTGTTCCTTTTTTTGGAAAGAGATACAGTGCAAAATGAGGCATCAAGATAACACACGAAGTGCATGGGAACAGTGAGTCAGTTTTAGTCAGCATGAGAATCAGTGGTCCAAACTTAACAATATATTAACTTCTGTTAAGATTTTCATTGTGTTGGTTTTGCTTGTGTCCTTGCAGAGTGCTAAAGAGACTTTTGAAGAAGAATAATGAGATAACTTTGCAGATGTTTGCAAAGAGCTTCCCTCATGAGGGAAAGTATGAAGAGTGAAAAAATAACAAATGGATAGTGGTTGGCAATTGAAAATTGGAGCCAGCATTTCAACAGTGGATGTTTTTTAAAAAAAAAAAAAAAAAAAGTCATGAATGGCTGCTAAAATTAAGAAAGGAAAAGCATGACGTGGTCAAAGCATCAAGGTTAATTGTTTGCAGAAGTGTTCTGAATGGTTATGAGTTTAGAGAGAGATTCTTCAAGGCTAGAGAGAATAGAATAACAACAACAGACATGAAATGAGAGTAATAGTAGAAGACTATTAATAAAAACATAAAAACACTAGCCTGGGAAGTATGTATCTTAAAACAGGGCTGGAGAAACAGGCAAGATGGTGACAATATCCGTCACAATCCAGATAAGAGGTAGAAAGAAGCCTTGGGGAAGAATTTTATTTTGATCTTGAATTGCTTGATGGAAATGTTAGGTGAGGTAAATAGAGGTTTTTTTTTTTTATTATTATTATTATTTGGACTGAGTGAAACAAGTTTGTAGTAGAATAGAAATTGTGTGGGTATTAGTGTGCAGGTGATAGGTGGTTGTATCTGTTTGTGAAAAGTTTTATCCAGAAACCAGGTATTAGCTGGAAAAGAAAGGAAGCAAGGGCAGCGGAGTTTCTGCACTAAATGGGAGAACGAGTGGAATTTGAAGATTTGGAAGGGGAGGAGAACTCAGAGGTGTGAATAATGGAAACCATGTGAGAACAGTATTTTAGAAAGCATATAACTGACAATGTCAAAGGCAACTGTTAAATCAAGAGTGAGGATGTAGTGTGTTGACATGAAATTTGGCACAGGAGACTTAAGTGAGAGATCCTTTGTTAGAGTGAAAAAGGAAGAGACAATCAGTTTGAGATGATCTGAACAGGAATTGGAGGAGACAGACTGAACCAGTGTTGTATACAACTGAAACGATTAGTTTGGAAGTTAAAGAGAACAGGGAACAGTAGTAGTTTGAATGGGAGACAGCAGAAAACAAATGACATGAGGACAAGATCAAAGAAGAAATTTTCAGTTTAGGGAAAGACAATGAAAGCGAACAGAAAAGTATTTACCTGCTATTATAAATAGATAAGGGGGAGCCAGAGGAGGTGTTCCAGGGAAGGAGCAGGCAAGGCTATTCTTAGCAAATCAATTTTCATAATCTACTTTCAAGAGAAGTGAACAAAAATTATTCCGAAGGTATATAACAGAGTAACACTAGAATTGATCTTTTCTGTGTTGTCCTGTAGCTGTGATAACAACAGGAGTTGGTTTCAATACTTGTAGCCCCCTACACCTCCAAATTAATTCCATATTTTTTTCATTTGGGTTCAATGAAATTTTGCCAGGCTAGCTAAATATTTAAAGTTAACAACTGACAGGGCAATGGGCATTTTCCTAAAGTGCTCAGTGTTAAATTGGACAACAAAAGTTTGAGGATATTTTTGCATTTTTTAATAGCTCCACAGCTGATGACTGGTTAGTTTTTGTTCATGAATGTTTCCATAAAAGTCATGATGTAAAGCATCAAGAGTCTGTACTATTAGAAAGAGTCTGCCTAAGGGCAGCTTGTATAACATGGCTACAAAGAGATGCCTAGAGAAACCAGGAGTGAATCAGAGTTCTCTATTAGCAGTGTTGTTTTTCCATGTTGCTGAAACAATAAGCAGTTACAATCTGCAGTCTCCTCAGGAACTGGTCACACATACAGATTCATGACATCTGAAAGTTGCCCTGGAAAAGCTGATTCAGATGAACAAGAATTATGTAGCCTTTCATTTTAAAAACAAAGCCAATGATGGCTTTTATTTAGGCTGTTACATTTTCAAAGCATAAATATTAACTAGTATAACTACTTAAACCAGGAACTTTAGCTATTTTTTCCATGAGATAATTCCTGGATCATCTCCTGTGTTTGTAGTCAATGCTTGCTTTACTGCTGGCTAAAGTCAGATTTACACTTAACACAGATCTTTGCAAAGGTTTCTTGTAGCTGTATTCCGCTTTCCCATGTGTTCAGTGTTTCTTGCTTTGCTTTACAACCAAAGAATCATGGTTTATGAATTTAAATATTAAAACAAAAAATATTTGTGCTTATCCAGTAAAGCAGTGATTTCTGTAGAACTGACAATCCTGATATACTCGACAGTATGTGAAAAGTAGAATGATTTCCTGGGCAGTGCTGAGATGATCAGTGTTCTCAAGTCCTTACTCTGACACGTTCTTGCTTTTTTGGCTTGAGGAAGCCAATTAAAGGTTGAACCTGACTGACTTTTTTTGCTTTGTTTTGGTTTCTTGGGGGCTGGTGAGGGGAGAGTTTTTCTTTTTTTTTTTTAGCGCTAACAGGAATTCATAAGAAAACCGTCTCTTGGCCACAAAAGAGGAGATCCAGAATGAAAATCTAAAACTTCTCAGGATATTGATGCCTGCAATTGTATAAAAATATTTCAGTAATTAGATTGGGAGGGGAAAAAAACCACTATTGCAGTCAAATTTTTGCGTTAATGGTAGAAATGCTAAAATTTATTTAATATTGCAGCTCAGGCAAAGGTGATTGTGGCTTTAGGCCCAGAAATTGTTGATGTTCCAGGGATCTGCTATCACTCTTTATTGTTCAGCTGCAGAGTGAAGGAGTGGTCTGTGAATGTGAGAATACATTCATAGCTCTTTTTCTGCTGCATAAAGAAAATGTTTCACAGTTATAGTAGAGAATGAAAATAAAAAATATGACATCGAATTTTTTCTTTCTTTCAAAGGGATGGTAAATTTCATACTAGATCTTCTATGAGATCCATTATTTGAATTGGTCTGGCACTTCTACTTCAATTGAAATATCTCAAATGGGCAGGTGGGTTTCCGTTTTACCTACTAAAAATTAAAACAACCTGCACGTGAGTGAACAACTAAATCAGGAGTCACCTTTTACAAAGTTCTAAGGTGATACACAAAATACACAATTGAAATTGTCATGAGAGGTCTCCTATTGCTTTATATATAGGAGTTGAAGGTATTCAGCATGTGGCAGAAAATACTGTGTTCACCCTGCTTTTTGCTACTTTTTTGTTTGTTGTGGATTTGAGTACCAGCACTTCTCATTGTATCAAGTAAGTGCAAGTGCAGTAAAAGTCAGAAAGACAGTAGAAGAAACAAACTCTGGGTGTGTTTGTGTATGTATACACAGTAGAGCATAATTCCAGATAGTTTAACTTATGTCACTGAGTAGCAAAGAATAGCTCAGCTGCTGTTCTTCAAGCACAGAGCAGAAATCATTTCTATCATAATGCAGGGATATGGTCTAGATTGTTTAATAGAGGGCTTTTATAATTCACTTGACTTCTGCATGAGGAGACTGTCTGTCTACGCAGAAGGCAATAGTTCCAATTTCAGAGCAGCCAGTCAAGAGATGCTTATAAGTAAGTTTCTGCATTGTGTCACTCATATGAACGTATCGCCTCAAAGGAAATGATCTGAAAAACTTTAAATACAGAATATATGCATGTACTTTTGGTGTCGTGCAGCACAACTTAAGGTACAGAGCTCAGAGGAATAGATCTGTGCAACAGCCTATTTTACAAATATTTTTATGCCAGAGATATCTACTCTAGGGATGTTAACACTCTAAAAAAGTGTTTAATCAAAAAATCAGAAGAATAGCATTCACTTTACTTCTCTCTGATTTCTATTCTTAATATTATAAATTCTGGTAATGCTGTCTCATATTTTCAGATCTCAGGATGAAAATGTTTGTTAGAAGCATTTTCTATGAAGAAATAATTTTTTTGTAGGTTTCATAAGGAAGTTTCTCACAGTAAAGTGCTGCTTTAATCCAAACGAAGTTGTAATGATCAAAATTCACGACCATGTTCAAATCCTATGAAATGTGTTGATGGGTCTCCATTTCATGATTAGTTAGCAGATGTTAACTTTAACAGGCCTTTTTCCTGGCACTATAAGCTGAACAATAAGGAATTGAATAGATCTTGAGGAAATCTCTACACAATCATAGAAGTATTCTCTTCAGATCACTGTAAGGATGTATTTGAAGAGAAAATTTCTTCTGCCCTTCACTTTGGGTAGTTAGACTTAATTTTCCCTTTCTTCGGTAATGCAATCATTTACATTTTGTATTAAGAAAGGATGATATTCCTGTTTATAGTTAAGAATTATTTATATAATTTTTAACATTTTAAAAATGCATTTATATGAAAGTCAAGATTATCCACAGTATCTCAGTGTAAAATCAATGTATCTAGGTAAGTATTTCAGGAAGGATGATAGTTTAGGTGTTCCTTTTTAAAAAATCAGAAAAGTTTATTTAGAATGCAGTCTTTGGAAAAGCAAAAATCTGTCTGCTTTTTTTCTTCACAATTTGAGTAGAAAGTTTGTGAGGAAACTGAAATAATTTATTCCAACTTCTTGGAATAATTTATTCCAAGAAATTCCAATTTATTCCTTCAGTAAAAGGGATGAATGTGTATCTTTCCGTCCTTCTGGGAAGACAAGTTAGTTTTTTTGTCACGGTTGTCCAAGTTAAGTACAGATGACAGTTCTGTGTTTACAAGATATTCTGGAAGATGCTTTAGAAGATTCACCTTCAGAAGGATTGGAAATTCGATATCTTGGGCAGCAATAAACCTGTTCATATTTACTGGCTTTATATTGATGTTTTACTACATATTTATTATCTGCCAAAGGTTCCAGTGATTTTTATCATGCAAGTCGACTCTTTTTAGCTGTTAGGCTGCATTTATATTACTTTCACTTGAACGTTGCTTCCAATTTCACAGTGGTTATGTTAAAGCATTAGAATCTTGATTTTTATTTCCTTCACTTTTTCTTGCTTCATGAAACAAAAATAAGTGACTAAATTTTACAGGTGATGGATACAAGAACATACTGTTCTATGTTCATGACCAAATAAGCAATGTAAAGACTTTCTTAATTTTAACTTTTATCATCATCAGCTATTAACTTTCCTCTTTTTAGTGCTGTTCTGTTGGCCAAAATAGTTCTATTGCCATTTTCAGTAATGAGAATGGCAAGACTGCTTTATTCTCTGACTATTTGAAAACTTTGCATAAACTTGTACAATAATGTGGTATGGTAACAGTAAGGAAATGTTTAATATATAATTGTGACATGGTAACTATTTCTTTGTAGCACTTTTGATGATAAGGTGAGAACAGTCGAGGTGTGGAGATCTGGACCAGCGTCACAAACCACCAAATTCTATCATTTTCTGCTGCCAACTTGAGTTAATCGAAGAAAATCCCTTCTTGTGTGTAAGAATCCTCTTCCTTATATATTTCCTTTGATTAATATGTGGGTACAATAACCTAAAATATTAGCAGTTCATTTAAAGATGTATTCCTCTTCCCTGATATTAATATTAGCTTTACTTGACAGTCACTTGTTTGGATGAGCTTTTTGGTTTTCTTTTCCTGCAGTATTTTTTCTGAGCTCTTCTTGTTCCTCGCAAGGCTGAATGCCATTCTTCTGGAAGGCATGTTCCCTAAGAGCCAGTGCTAATAGAACTCGGAGTAAAATGTATTACAAAGGGCATTGAGCTCCCTTCTGAAGATGATGGGAGGAGTCCCATTAATTTCATTATGTATTAGGTTGGCACAGTGCCCATATAGTCTGACTGTATTGCCTCATATAGCAATCCTCACTGACTTTTACATAGCAGTCTGGAGGCATTATTGCCTGTCATAGCTGCAGGATATTGTCAGTATTTCTTAATGTAGGTTTTGGAATAAGCTGCTTTTCAACACTTTCAATTTTATACATGTAAATTTACATAATTTTATAAAGTAAAATGAATGCTTAGTTAGACAAAGACACTGACTAATATTTTCAGAAAGTTAGCTTGAAAGAAGATTCTTTTAAAATATAACCATGTGACTTAAATTTAAGCTCCTTAGAAGCTCACAAGAAGCAGTATTTTCAAAAATGAACTCTATAGGTATACAGTACTGGTGGTAAAAATGTCATGTAGTCAGATATATCACCATATCGGTGGTTGCTTTGGAATTGGAACTTCATTCACAATATTACACAAGTTCACCTTACTTCAGACTAAGAGAAACAAACCATGATGCCTTGATTTAAAATGTGTCTATAATAATGACTGCAGAATAATGCTTGTTAGTATGCTGAGTTCATTAATTACAGAAATATGTGCAAGTGATATGCTTTAAAATTCATTTTTATACATGGAGGGTTTTTTGCAATTGCCCAAATGTACTAATTTTGTAAGATAATGTTCAGCCTTTTAAAGAGTGTGAATTTTCCCTCTCCTCTGTAAAATCATTCTTGTAAATATTGATTTGAAATCCTAAATTGATGATTGATTTCTGAAATACTGATAAATCTACTGTAGTCCCTGGGAACTGCTGAATGCCTTAACACTTCTAAGAAGCCAAGGTAAAAAATTAAGCTTGGATTTTTAGAGCAGGCTAATGAAGTCCAGCATTTAAAACTTGCTATAAATTCTCTGAAAGTTCTCTCCCAACATCTGGTTTCTCTCCATGTCTCTACAGTAACAATTTTTTTTCTGCCAAGGATAATAGCTGACATCAGAATTGTAGACACTTAACAATAACTATTTACAGCACTGTACCAAGTGATAGAATCTACAGTAAAATGTGTATTTGAAGATGTAGAACTTTGTTGCTTATTAAGGAAGTCATTGCTGTAAGTTTGTGCAGCAATTTGACAAACTTGGAAGACTAGTTCTCCAGTCACAGAATCACAGAATGGCCAAGGTTGGAAGGGACCTCTGGAGATCATCTAGTCCAACCTCCCTGCTTAGGCAGGGTCCTCTAGAGCGTATTTCCCAGGATCACGTCCAGGCGGGTTTTGAATATCTCCAGCGAAGGAGACTCCACTACCTCTCTGGGCTCTGGGCAACCTGTTGCAATGCTCTGTCACCCTCACAGTCAAGAAGTTTTTTCTCAGGTTTAGATGTAACTTCCAGTGTTTCAGTTTGTGCCTGTTGCCTCTTGTCCTGTTGCTGGGCACCACGGAGAAGAGATTGGCCTCATCCTCTTGAGGCTCCCCCTTCAGATACTTGTACACATTGATCAGATCGCCTCTCAGTCTTCTCTTCTCCAGGCTGAACAGGCCCAGCTCCCTCAGCCTTTCCTCACAGGAGAGATGCTCCAGTCCCCTCATCATCTTTGTAGCCCTCTGCTGGACTCTCTCCAGTAGTGCCATGTCTCTCTTGTACTGAGAAGCCCGGAAGGGGACACTACTCCAGATGTGGCCTCCCCAGGGCTGAGGAGAGGGGCAGGATCACCTCCCTCGACCTGCTGGCAATGCTCTTTCTAGTGCACCCCAGGATGCCTTTGGCCCTCCTGGCCACAAGGGCACATTGCTGGCTCATGCTTAACTTGTTGTCCACCAGGACTCCCACCCAGGTCCTTCTCGGCAGAGCTACTTTCCAGCAGGTCAACCCCCAACCTGTACTGGTGCATGGAGTGGTTCTTCCCTAGATGCAAGGCCCTGCCCTTGCCTTTGTTGAACTTCATGAGGTTCCTCTCCACCCAGCTCTCTAACCTCTCTAGGTCCCTCGGAGTGACAGCACAGCCTTCTGGTGTGTCAGCCCCTCCTCCCAGTTTAGTATCATCAGCAAACTTGCTGAGGGTGCACTCTGTCCCTTCTTCCAGGTTATCAATGAATACACTGAACAGTACTGGACCCAGTACTGACCTTGGGGGGGACAACACTAGCTACAGGCCTCCAACTAGACTCTGTGCCACTGCCTACAACCCTCTGAGCTCTGCCATCTAGCCAGTTTTCAGTCCACCTCACTGTCCACTCATCTAACCCATGCTTCCTGAGCTTCCCTAGGAGGATGTGATGGGAGACAGTGTCAAAAGCCTTGCTGAAGTCCAGGTAGACAACATCCACTGCTCTGCCCTCATCTACCCAGCCAGTCATTCCGTCATAGAAGGCTATCAGGTTGGTCAAGCATCATTTCCCTTGGGTGAATCCATGCTGACTACTCCTGATCACCTTCTTGTCCTCCAGATGCTTAGTGAGGACCTCCAGGATGAGCTGTTCCGTTACCCTTCCAGGGATGGAGGTGAGGCTGACAGGCCTGCAGTTTCCTGGGTCTTCCTCCTTGCCCTTTTGGAAGACTGGAGTGACCTTGGCTTTCTTCCAGTCCTCAGGCACCTCTCCTGTTTGCCATGACCTTTCCAAGATGATGGAGAGTGGCCTAGCAATAACATCCGCCATCTCCTTCAGCACTCGTGGCTGCATCCTTTCGGGGTCTGTGGATATGTGGATGTCAAGTTTGCCTAAATGATCTCTAACCTGATCCTCCTTGACCAAGTCTTCCTTTCTCCAGACTTTCTCTGGGGTCTGGAATTTCTGAGGGCTGGCCTTAGCAGTGAAGACGGAAGCAAAGAAGGCATTTGCCACTCCTTTGTTACCATGGCACCCACGCCATTCAGCAGTAGGCCAATGTTTTCCGTAGTCTTCCTTTTGCTATTGATGCATTTGAAGAAGGCCTTCTTGTTGTCCTTGATATCCCTTGCCAGATTTAATTCCAAATGGGTCTTAGCCTTCCTTGTCGCTTCCTTGCATACTCTGACAACGTCCCTGTATTCCTCCCAAGTGGCCTGTCCCCTTTTCCACATTCTATATACTTCCTTCTTCTGTTTGAGTTTTGTCAGGAGTTCCTTGCTCATCCATGCAGGTCTCCTGTCGGCTTTGCTGAACTTCTTACTCATAAGGATGCACCGATCTTGAGCTTGGAGGAAGTGATGCCTGAATATTAACCAGCTCTCCTGGATCCCCTTTCCTTCTCGTGGCCCTAACCCATGAGATTCCTCCAAGTAGGTCCCTGAAGAGGCCAAAGTTAGTTCCCCTTAAGACTAGGGTTTCGTTCCTACTTATTGCCCTGCTTCTTCCTTGCAGGATCCTGAACTCTACCATCTCATGGTCGCTGTAGTCAAGGCTGCCCCCAACTTTCACATCTCCAGCTAGACCTTCTTTGTTTGTTACTACAAGGTCCAGTAGTGCACTTCTCCTTCTTGGCTTCTCCACCACCTCTGTCAAAACATTATCATCAGTGCTCTGCAAGAACCTTTGACTGTTTGTGCCTAGCTGTGCTGTCTTCCCAGCAGATGTCAGGGTGGTTGAAGTCCCCCATGGGAACCAGGGCCTGTGATCATGAGGCTACTTCCAGCTGTCTGTAGAAAGCCTCATTGACTTCCTCTTTCTGATCAGGTGGCCTGTAGTAAACCCCCACAACAGTGTCACCCATGTTAGCCCACCCTTTAATCCTTACCCATAAGCTCTCAACTTGTTCTTCATCCACCCCTGGGCAGAGCTCCATACATTCTAGTTGCTCTCTCACATAAAGAACAACTCCACCACCTCGTCTTCCTGGCCTGTCTTTCCTAAAAAGCTTGGAGCCATCCATGACAGCACTGCAGTCATGTGAGCTATCCCACCATGTCTCTGTAACTGCAATGAGATCATGGCCCTGCAACTGCATGCAGATCTCTAATTCTTCCCAGTTATTCCCCATGCTGCGAACATTGATGTACAGGCATTTCAGAGAGGCAATCGAGGATGCAGGTTTCTCAGGAGAGGTGCAAGAGGATCCTCCATAGCCGTATCCAGTACGCACTGCCCTGGCAGCATGCACCCACTGGAGGCATCCCGACTTGAGCAGTGTTTTACTGTCTACCCTGTGTCTATAACTCTCCCCTTCCCCCATCTTTCCTTAAGTCTACTAGATTTTGTCAAACTGGGTGTATTAGACTTCCTATCCATAATTTATTTAGGTTGCTTTTCAAGTTATTGGAGAACTAGTTCTCAGTATTATGCTTAATGTTATATATCTGTCCAGCTGTAAGTTTAATGTACTGAGTACCTAATGGTCTGTCACAGTGAGTTCCATGTTACATTTGGACTTAAGATTTTAAAGCCTATGAGCACAAATAAATTAAAATGACAAAAGAGTCAACTATGAAAGAAAATAGGAGTGTATAAGCTATCCTTTGACAGATACTTCATCTGGAAATTGGGAACTGAAATCTGCTGCTCCTGTAGTTAGCAATTCTGGATTTGCATTGGCTGATTTGCCAATCCCTATGGCAGTTATAGAGCCAAAATCTGGATCAGATACCTTATATGGAGCAGGAGATACTCCTAGCAACCAGGATGGTAAGTAAAGATAATGGATTAGAAAGCTCAGCTTTCTAGATAACTAAAAAATAAAGCATATCTTTGCATAGCAGTAAAACAACTTTAGAATAGACGAAGCTGCCTTTGTAATGCAAATAGGTGGCTCTTAAAGCATTTTTAAACAAAGAAGGGATATCTGATGAATTTCTTATAATAGAAACAAAACATTTTAATAAAATTTATTCCATTTTATAAGAGAGGTATCCCTTCTAGGCTTTCTTTTCGCTTATTTTCATTAGGCAAAACATACTGTTTTGCAATAAGACCAATAAAGTTGAGGCAATAATTTATATAATCTTAATTCATTTACTAAGAATGAAATGGGGCCTAAAATTGAAATGCAGTGGAATACAGATTTTATACCCATCAACTAGTGTTCAGAAACACTGTTGTTACCTCAGGTATTTCTAATAATACCTTAGACTGACAGATGAAGTTCCCATAAATGCAGCTTCAAGAAAGAAGTATTCAACCCGTAGGCTCTGTCTCCATGCAAAAGCTGTTTTAAATTGTTAGGAAATATTCAAGCTGACTATTGAGGCAGAAATACTGTTTAATTTTTTCTTACTTAATATTTTCCTAATTCCTATCATGTCTGCCTTTTGATTTTTGGTGAAAGAACTGATAACAAACTTTAACCTGTGAATCATTTTGATGCTGCCAGTCCAGGCAGTGAAGTTATGATTCAAAAAACAAAGTAACTCTCCTCCCAAAAAACGACTACATGATTTGGCTTACTGTATTAAGATTTTAAAGGTGCTAAATTTGCCTTTTTATTTACATTGTGAGATTTGAGACTTCAGAGTTGACAAAATTTTACTGTGTATCCATAACACCAGAAAATATAACATTTAATCCCAAATTTGCAACAAAGTTGTCTAAGACAAATGCAAGATACCGCTAGACTTGTAATAGCGGGTGACACAGTTGATCTGAGGTTCCAAGTTTGATGTTTTTGAGAAAACTTCTGGTGGCTCTTTGATAGCTGGGACTGCAAAGTTGATTGTGATAGCTGTGTGCTACTTTGAAATGGATCAAAAACAAGCCATTGCTTTTGTAATCCATAATGTAATCCTTTCTACGACTCATGCAACTTAATCAAGTACAAAGAAAATCTATTGTGACTGTGGATGGTATACCACATGTTGCCACAAAAAAGGAGCACTTTAAAGGAGGCATTTCAGTATTTGGGAAGGATGACACTGCACAGAAAAGTAGAAAAGTGTTTTGCTCTAAATATTAAACTACAAAACACAAGCAGTGATTCTTTTGCATAATGCACTAAGACAACTTAACTTAGTTTCCAAGGTTTCCAGGCATCCTGTAGTTATAGCCTAGTCAATCATAGTTTTCTGGTTGTACAATATGTCACTATTTCAGTATGTGTGTTTGATCACACATGAGGTGAGAAGAAACAAACGAGAACCTCTTGTGCCTGATATTTTTCATTTTGAGGATGTGCTTATCCACAGGTCAGCTTAGCCCAAGGCTACCCTATGTTTGCCTGTTTGTGATGGTCCCTTAATGTGGCCATTGCAGGGATTCTTGGACCACAGAACTCTTCAAATCTAATCTTAAACACCTCACTACCGCAAATATCCTCTATACTTGTGGTTCAGTGATTAGAAAATGTCAGCTGCAAGAGCGTATGCGGATCTTGCAATGGGTCCCCACTACTCTATTATCTGAACTGTGTCTAAGGGTACAAAGTTTTTCTAGCACTGGGAGTTTGAAGAATTAGGCTTTCATTTAAAAATGAAACTGAATTTGTAAGTTTTCTGGTGAGGTTATTGTCCAGAGTGGTTTCTTCATAGGACAGTGTTGTCTTCGAGTGTTCAGGACAGACAAACAGTGGGACTTTTCAGAGTTAGTTAAACATCAGTGATTGCAGTGAATGGGTTGTGTTTAATTAGGGACACTAGAATAATAGGTACAGGAAGGAAAGTCAGGGATGCAGTCAGGTAGTGGGGGGTGAATGAATAGGAAAAGATAGCTGAGACTGGAAGAGGAGGAGGGAAGAAGGGAAGAAAAAAAAAAGGAAGAAAAGGAAGAAGAGTAACACTTGAAGAGCTATAGAAAAATTCTTTTTCCTAGCCTTTGTTCCGAGTCTTCTCAGTAGGTTTCAGCTCTGCTTTTTAAGAGAAATGTTGGCTAACTCTCAAAATGCCTCAGGAATAATTTCTGCTGATGGGTGGATTATGGGATCCTTGAGGCTTTCATGCACCACTGCCTGTAGTATGGCTATAATAATGCAATAGCGGAAAATCATCCAGTTTTATCCAATATTGATGAACTGTCAGTGAAAATAGAATTCCAAAAGGTTCTGTTGTTTAGTAGTAACACATATGTAACTTTTTCTTCAAATATGGTTGTTCTCCAATATTTCAAATAGGTAATGAGATCCATGCCTATGAAAGATGAATTAGATGCAATTTGACTGGAATGTCTCTCTAGTTACTATTTAGTAACATATATATCACATTTACAAATTCATTTCTAGTTGTTTCATGATGTTGGCTTAGTAAATGAGCTTAGTATCAAAGCATCTTATTGATTTTTTTTTTTTTATTTTTTCTTACTTCTAGTAATACATTTTTACAACCTTTTTTAAATTACATTCCAGGACTTTCTTTTGAAAAGATAATAATGACTGCTTAAAGTAGCATTAGATACATTACTAAGTGAACTCGTAGTAGCAACAATATCTTGGTAATTCACTTTGTTACAGTAATGGAAATGATGAATGCATGTTAAAGAACAGTGTTTTCTGCGTTCTTGATGTTGTTACAAGACATCACAGTGCAATAAAAAAGTTTCTAGGTACTGATAGCAGTAACATGATATTGCTAATTGTCCAGCTTTTTTTAATCCTTCTGTTTTAAATTGCCTACATTTCATCATATTTCTGCTGCATCAGCTAAAATATTTTTCATATTTTTGAAGAACACTGTTGTGCTACATGTCTTAAATTTAAGGAAATTTACAAGACTGAGTAACAAGCTTTCAATTGAAACCAGGGCTAGGAACCTATAGAGCTTTTGTATTAGGCCAACTCAAACATCACTGGTTAATTGTTTAGAAGGTTGGAGCATTAAAAAGATCAAGTTTTGGCTCTCATTGTTCTTAGTCACAAGTGCTTAGCTTCAGTTATTCTGCCATCTAATTCAAGCTTATTATTATTAGATACTTTTTCTTGCTTTACCAGCTTTCCAGGAAAAGTACACTTAAGACATGATATATTTGGAGGCTCTTTTGTAACAGCTCTTCCATGGATTCTACTCCCATTTCACCACTGCTAGTATTCAACGGGTAGCATATTGAATTTGAATGAAGAACAAAATACTTAAGTGAAATACTAAATGATTATTTTTGCTTGTTTAGGCAGAAAGATCGTAGAGAGTTCAGATAGAGCTACATTAAGATTACTGGCTAAGCAGCATACAAGCCAGCGAGTTTTCAAGATTGGAACTCACAGAATTCTTGATACTTTGTTTTGTTTCATCAAAAAGTTAACAAAAAGTTATTAACAAGTTTTTTTACAACAAAGTTTTTCTTTATGGCCTGATAGTTCAGGAGAACACACAGTAACTTGTAACAGAAAAAAGTCAGCAATATAAATACTTTGGGCTTGTCCTTTAATTGGCAGTACCTGATTAATTAAAATTTTAAGTCCATCAATATTCATAAAGTTGATAGATCAGAGATTCTCTTTTACAAGTATTTATACCTCAAGTTACATAGAAAGGGAGAGTAAATATTATAAACTAGCCTATGAGCACGCAGAAGGGCCAAGCCAACCCTGCATCCTTCTGTGTGTAGCTGGACATGTTAAAACACAAGGATTTGGAGCTATTTTACCCCTGTCAAAACAGGGTGCCTAGGAAAAATGCCCTGTTTTATCCTTCTATTTCTCTGTCCAAGCAGCCCTCCTTAGGATATGTCTGACAAAAGTAAATATGTAACTTAATTCAGGAACAGCATCAGATGGCACATAGTCACATGTCAGTCTGTTTTGTAAAACAAAACTTTTTTCCAGTGATTGCAAGACTGATTTTTTTTATTCAAGCAGGATTTTGATAATGAAAATAAGAAATTATACTTCTTAGATGTTCATGTCCATTATGAGAAGAAACAGGAAATAAGTCTATTTAAAAGAACTAATAATAATAATCTGTAAATACTTGATTTCTAATCATATTAGGGAATCCCCTGTCTGGGAGCTGAACAGACAGAAGCTATATTGGGCAATGGAATAGAAACACTGATCAAGTGCCTCTTTTTATGTGCTACTTACTTATTTATTTATATATTTTAACTGTGAAGTTTCAGAACAACCTGTTTTTACTTTCAAATCATTGTTGAGGACCTGATTCTGCCCATACTTGAAGTCAATAGGAGTTCTGCCTTGGACATATGAGCTTGCATAATCAAGCCTTCACCTGGTTTATTTTGTTCTTCATGTCAGCTTCTCTGAGCTAACATCAAAGCCCACTTCTCCCCGTTCATGCTTCCCTCTTCTCCATTGAAGTCCTTAGTGATCAAATTCTTGATATCATCAGTAGAGATAGCCTGCAGATCATCACAGACTCTTTTGAAGGCTTGATATTAATTTTCACTGCAGAAGGGTGTTCTGTTGAAAATGAGTTTTTGGCTCTACCCCCTCTTTTCTGTGAGCAATGAAAAATAAAGATTTCCTGAGAAGTGAGGTTATTTTAAATCTGATATTGCATATGTTCACCTATTGGAAAAAAAAATGCAACTATTGTTTGGTTTCTCTTCTATTTTATCATTTATTTTTATCTGCTTTTTCAACTAGCAGTTTCTGCTGCTTTTAGCCGATTAATATATATTACCGTTTGGATTATTGTCTCTGGAATATTATGTGAACCCATCACTGTAGTATCTACCATATTTCAAAAATAAAATAAGCCTAACTTCTCCACATGTGACATGGAAAAAATATTAGGTTTTCAACTCTTACTTATGTAAGAGTCATTTATGGAAAACAATTTTACTTTAGCAACAGTGTTTAAATTTAGTATCCAAACTGTCTGCAGTAACTGTTTTCTGAAAGGTTTCTCTCTTAGTTTTCTTTGAGAGTAAAGGTCTGAAAATACACTTACTTGGGTTATGGTAATGAGAAACTGTTTGAGTCCACATAATTATGTGTTTCATTGATGTTCAGCCCTTTCTGAGGATCACTGCTTCCCATTGATTTCTGAGTGTCACAAGGCAGTTGATCTAAAGAGTGAATTAGTCTTAGCGTGCATGAGCTCTGTGCGTGTAAACATACATATTTAACACCCTTGAGACAGGTGTCAGTACAAGGGATACCATATAATTACATAGCCAAAAAACAGTATCTCATGATTAGCTGTAGTATCTCAAGATGTCTCATCAGAACGAAGTGTGGTTATGTAATATTTTACAATTTTATAAAAAGTGCTATATTTACTAGTCTCATGAGACTTTCAGTGACACAGTTAATAGCAAAGCAGCATCTGCCTTTTGCTCTGTGATTTCTTTTAACATTGCTTACAATAGGTTTATAAGCCCCCAAATTGACTCATCTTAGTATTATAATACTAGAAGAGCAAATCTGCTTTCTAAATATCTATGTGCATTTTAAATCTAAATCAAAATAATGATAAAATGCTTATTTTAATGGAACTCAGGTTTAAAAAAAAAAGTTGAATGGTTCCTCAGCTGCCTCTGTAGCAGCTGGAACAAAATATTACTAATGCTTTTCTCAAATCTTTGTGTTCCCAGAGTTTTATGGGAGCATAAAATAATTTAGGGTTCAGAAGCAGTATTAAAGGTACTTATAGAAATTACCATATTTATTTTGAATTTTTACATGTACAATAATCTGGGGTAACTTTCATGACTGTGCAAAAAATTTTTAATTATGAAAGGGAAAAATTAAAGTGATATCCTACACATTGGACAAGGACAGATGTAGAGGTACATTGAATTTGCTGTGGCCATTTGCACAACTGTATATAATCTGAGACTACAGTCATGTTTCTTGAGCCCCATACAGGTCTCTCTTTAATATTATCCTGGTGTTTTATGTATATGAGCGTGTTTTGAAGGGTGTGTGTGTTTGCTCTAGTCTCATTTCTTGAGGGCCTGTCAAAAAACCAAAACTCTGATCTCCTGAACCTATGTGAAACTTTAGAATAATACATTTTTTAAGAAAATAACTTATGTGAATGTGATTTTATGTAACCTGGTCTCAGAGATTGTTTTCTGGCAGGTAGAACTTAAGTTTGTTGTTGGCATTTCAGTGCAACAGAGTGAATTTTTCACTGTATTTTGGGTACAGAGTCACAAAATTATTTCATGAGATGGATTTATATTGCTGTAGATTTTGATTTCTTTGTTTTTCTATAGTTTGCTGGACTATGTTTTTGAATTTTGCTGAAATGTGTCCTGCAGCATTTCCTTGTATTAAGCAGAGTTTTATGTGCAAATATCTGACTTTGTAAGGAGTAAGTTCTGCACTTAAATTCAGCTGTATTGACTTCTTGATCTTGATTCAGCAAAGCATTACATAAGACATTTTAAAGACAATATGTGTTAAACATTTTCACACATTTTGTGTGTGTTAGCTTGTGTGGATGAAAAATCTCAAATTCTTACCTTAATCAAAGTTATAGTAATAAACTATGAATGCTAAAATAAAGGCTATGATAAGTTGGCGCTTTCCTGTATTCTCATATGGATTTTACTGAGGAAGAGTATAAACCATTTATAGAGGAGGATGCAATCTAGCTGTGGGTAGGATACTAAGGAAAAGGGTTGTCAAGTGATTGTTTTGCACATCGTACCTTTAAGTGTGGGTTTTTTTGTTTTTTCTCCTCTAAAAGGTAATGCAGGCTTTGGGCAGGACTGGCATATTCTTTCTTACTTTATTAGCAGAAACAGTTGCAGATTGTTTCAGGCATTTTGTATACAGAAAATCTAAGAAGAAACAGAAACTCTTCTAGTTATTTACTGGATTGAATTAAATATGTTCCTTACGGTCATTTCCATCTTGCATCTTCCTCTACTTCATTCCAACTATATCATGAGCCTTTTGCAGTGTAGTACTTCTACTTAAGCTTGTGGGCAGAGTGGACAACACCCTTGGTAAACGTCCATCTGTGCAGGTGATTTATTTTTCTCTTTTTTGTGAACACTTGAAGTAACTCACAATGGTTTTTTTTTTTTTCTTTCTTTCTTTTTTGGCAAATGAGGCAAGCTGGATAAGTGCATCAATACCCAGAGAGTTCCTCTACTCTCTTCTACTGTTTTCTACTGTAACGTTGTCTATATTAGGGACAACTGAGCAGCAAATCAACACGCTATATATGCAATAGTTGCTTTGTTTCTCCTCTTAAAGCAACAGAGGATACGTTCAGATGGGATTTTACAGGTTAGTTTTGCGTTTTTCTTCACAATCAGCCCTCTCATCTTCCAGTATGCACAGAACTATAGAGGCAGAAAAAAAATTGGAGAAGGACCAGAAACACAATTGGCTCCTATTCAAGAGGAATCCCCCTTCTCTCACCCAGGTCCGGGTCTACGTATAATCTAAATCTCTATCAGGTAAACCATACCTGCCTCTAGCCTTTTGTTTATCAGCACTGAAGAACTAGTGCGTGCAGTAATTGAGTGGAGGCATTTTGTATTGACGTGGGAGAGCTCAAGGCTCAGTGCATGTTTTAACCTTCCCTGTAACACCTGAAACTACTCACCCATTACTATGGGATTCCTCTAACCACTTTTCCACTGGTAGTAGTTTCTGGGTAATGACAGTTCTTGAATTGAGAGGGTTAACTCTTTTTTGCGTTGCATCTTCCTCCCCTCCCCTCCCTTCCCCCCCCCCCCCCCCCATACACGCCCTTTTTTCCTTAAGGATTTTGTGGTTAGGAGGTCAATTTCCATCTGTAGTTTTCTCAGTCTTAACATTCACTAAAAATAAGTATGCTATAATATTGGGAAATATCTTTGGCAGGCAAGCCATCTGTCCAAAAAAGGAAGAGAAATACTGTTTGTACTGGAATGTATATAGTAGTTGGTAACCTGGTTCATTTTTTAGACATATGTTAGTATGCTGATAGCCTTGTAGATATGTATCTAGAAGAAGTAATAAAGAATAGTGTCTTATTAGAACCATGTGATGCATTTTACCTCCATACTTAAATAATAGGCTAAATCAACTTGTGAGAGAATCCCGTCTGTGACCTCTTAATAGACATCTGTACTCTCGTTTCACCACAACAACAGGGCTATGAAGTGATGATTAACGTGTTTGCTGATTTTGCAATTAGAAAGCCTGGGCTAGTCCTAAACATGCTGATTCGATTAGACCAACAAGTAGTGCTGGAGATGTGGTACTAATTGTGATAAAAGGAGTCTCTGTGTGTCTCAAGCACATCCACATTAACTCAATTTAATAAGGCATCAATTTGGAGTTAAAATCTAACTGTGCTAATCTCTTATCTGCTTTGCTTTATTGCTACTTCTATAACCTACAATATGTTTGCCATATAATAATTTTATTTTGAGAATTGTTAATTAACTGTTAATAAATGATAAATAATCAGATGGTAAGAGGAGCTGAGGCTTTCTTTTTCTTGACAAAGCTTTTAATTTGAGGTTGTCTAGATCCAGATTTCCTGCATGCCCATTTATCAAACCTATCTTGTCAAAAAAGACAGACAACCCTGATAGTGTTTTGGACTGTTATTGTGTTTGTATGCCTTTACTGAAGATGCATCTTGCCTATGTCTATTCTGCTTGATGTTTTCCTAAATTTCATCATTTGATTTAGTAATTTTAATGAGCAGAATTTAATTTCATTATTTTCATCTATTCTGCTTATAAATTACGTCTAAATAAGACAAAGCTGTGGTGCCAAGCAGTACTAAAAACAGACTTCTGAAAATGTTTGTTTTTTGTGATACAGAGATGACCTGTGAGAAAACTGTTTGGTATTACAGCTGAATTGAATCCAGAAACTTCTAGCATTCTTTATTTTGACCACTGAAACCTATTTCCTTCTTCAAGTTATTCAATAAAAAGTTTGGGGATTTTGACTCTGACTACATAAAAGGATTGTTCTCAGTCCTGATTGGAGTTGTCATTTAGGTTTTAAACTCAAGCAAATTAAAATATTTTATGAATATTATAAAACAATTTTGTTTCTTAGGAGGTTTTATTTTGTTTTAAACTTTTAGATTGGCTGTTCTGCATTTTGCTTAAAAGAAAAGTCAGGCTCACACACATGGTTGATTACCAGATACTCTAAACCCTATTTTGGCTAAATTACAGTACCCAGATTTTGGTAACAAAGCACACTGATTTTATATTCAGAAAGATTTTTATATTTAGTCTGTTAACCTTTTGTAATTCCCACCCACCACTTTAAACCGTAGAACATTTTTATGCTAATTGTTGTCAGTAGGGTATCTGCCATGGCTCCTTAGTAATTTAAGTCCATTGAATTGTAATGCAGGTGCTGATAATTGCAGAACTGTTATTGTCTGACTGGCTGCAGAATGTATGTCTCAAACAATTCTGTGCGAATTGGATTTGAGAACATTAGAAAAAATCCCATCTTTAATCTTACATCATATTTCTAATAAAGAAAAACAAAGTGGCAGAGGTTTCTTTCCCTCTCATATCCAAGAAGGGTAATTTTATGTACCGTCAATTTAAGTCTTCACTGTGGCAGATTCTAAGGTTGAACAGCTACTGTATAGTTTTTAGAATATCTTTATTAGTCCTATTGGTCTTGGATATGTATAGGAATTTTTATCTAATAGTTTCTGGAAAATGATTGTTTCATGTAACACCATAATACAGTGAATATGACATGTGGGGCGGGAGGTGGGGGGAGAGATTCTATATTCTGACCCCAGGTCTCTTTGAGTGATTTGGGACAGATTACTTCCTCCTAATCATGCTTTTTGTAGTAAAAAATAATGGCATTGGGATTTTTTGTTATTGTTTTGTTTTCATTTGTGACAGAGGTTGTTGTTTTCTGTCGTTTTCTGAGAACGTTGGGCCTAATCTGAACAATGTTATAGCCAGTGGAAATTTGTCCTATAATCTTAATGGGATTTAGTTCTGTCCATAAAACTAAGTGCTCATTATTTTACTAGAATCTCAGCTGTGATTTGTGGCAGTGTTTACATTGAGAGTCTATATAATGGGGAGTTAATGATTAAGCAGTAACATTTTGTTTGGAATATACAATGTGCTAAAATGCTGCCTGGGCAAATTTTTTAAATGCAGAGCACTTCTTACATTGAATAAGTAGTAAATTATTTCTTTTAATAAGTGATTATAATTTTAATAGTCTTGATGGACCCTCTCTCTCTCTCTCACAATGAAGTCTGTTTTCACAGAATTTTGTAATATGGATGAGACTCACTTCTCATGAGAAAATTCTCTAGTACAGTGAAGCTACTATGCACAGGAAGAAAGTAAATTTGTGGTCAAAATTAGAAGCTTTGTATAGTCTTCACTGTAAGAAGATGCTTTATTTTTTCTTTTTCAATAAAACTTTTAAAAATTCCAAACGGCAAATCAGTTTCAGCAAACAATATCTCCAAACAGCAAATTTGAACAGTATTTTGACAGTATAAAGGCACTGATCAATGGTAATGACAAAGCATTGCTTGGAAGCAGGAGTTCCTAACAGGGCTTGTGACTTTCTCAGTAGAACCAGATTCAGGAAGGGTTGGGTGGGTTTGGCTCCGTGTGTTGCTGTTGCTATTTCACTGTGGAGATTGACTCCAGTGGGTCTGCATTATGATTATAGAAAGAAAACTTGACTACTGTTTCTTCTTGCCCCTTTGTAGCTACTCATCTGGACCTAGTTCAAGAGATGTGAATTTTTTTTAAGACTTTGCCCTGAAATATTTAATTTTGCTTATTTTGAAGCAGAGGGGGTTAATTTTGCGAATACTGAAAAAGAACATTCTGCAGAGGTAAATTATCTAGAATGTAATATTTCACATCTGGTAGTGAATGTTCAGATTTAAGTGGTTAAACTTCAATGGCAAGTAGCTGCCTGGAGCATAGCTTCTGCTCTACCTAGTAGTCACTGCTTTTACTAGAAGGCTATTCATTTAATTCTCCTTTTCAGGTCCTGTTGCAACTCCTCAAGGCTGTCATCAAGCCCCTGTGATACAAGAAAATTTTATGTTGTTGGTCAGCCCATTTGTGTGATACTTTTTTTTTTTTTTCTTCCCCTTCATCCCTCTGCCTGCAGCTTAGAGTTGTTTTTAAGAACAATTAAAAAATCTGATCTTGAATGATTCAACTAAACTTGTCCAAGGAACTTTAGAACCAGAGTGAGATTATCTGTACTTTTGATGGGTGAGTTTCATTCATTTAAGTTATTAACCTGTTGAGGTGTACATGGGCACAGTTTTTTTCATATAAACTCATACAGTACTTTAAATACCTTCTAATGCATACTGCCTGTATATGAAAACTTAAAGGCAGTCATCAAGACACTAATTTTGGGCAGTAAATCCTTAATGGAGCTGGCCACTTGCAATTCTTGTTGACTCAGCCTCCTCAGATCAGGGTTTTTTTAAGGTTCTGTTTACCTACACTACAGTTATACTTGTACTAGTGACAGTTATTTTTCCCTTATCTTTCAAAGTCTTAAAACACATAAGTATATTGAATAAGGTCTATACCCTGTGGCAAGACAACTCAGGCTCAACAGCATAAAATAAGAATGGTAGAGGCCTTAGCTCTTAACTACTTTGTTTTTTGTCAAATTAAACTACAACCTTGCTTTGACATACTGTTGAGTTTTTTGTGTTAATTAAAGTTCGTGCAAGGTATCAATGGAACATAATTTTTAAGTCAACAATTTCAATCTCTGCCTTCTTGGTTTCATGTTTTTCAGCCAGCAGTGAAAGCAAACTAATTGTTAGATTTGTTGCCTGTGTTTTACATTAGGGAAGTGTGAGTTTTGCAATTGGAAACATGCATTGTGCTTCCCTTATGAAAAATCTGGCAGTCTAGCTCTGTGTGGTTTACTTTTGTTACAGGTAATTCGAACGCTGTTTTCTAACATCTACTGGGGTTTTTTTGTTTGTTTGTTTGTTTTTAAGCAGCACCAAGAGATAAATTCACCAAACTATTGTTTTGGAGTATGTGCATGCATGTATGTGT
Organism: Struthio camelus; assembly: GCF_040807025.1. Classification (NCBI taxonomy): domain Eukaryota; kingdom Metazoa; phylum Chordata; class Aves; order Struthioniformes; family Struthionidae; genus Struthio; species Struthio camelus. Next base: position 2,517,461 of record NC_090962.1, read on the forward strand.
ACACTTTTTAAAAAAAAAAAAAAAAAAGTGGGCTTGAATTCATAGAATACCTGTTTTGGAATGTCAGCAGCTTTTCAGGCAGGATTTCTAATGAAAAAGATCAGTTAAGCAGTATAAGGAAGCAAGACACGGATCCTACCTAACAATACAATACTAGTGCAATTTACACCAGATGGAGCACTCTCAAATGAAAGAAACAGACACTGATTAGCCACTAAGGCATCATTTGTGCCAGGTGCAAATTTTATTGTGGTGGCATCATATGAGATTGTTTCTAGTTTAGTTTCTAGACAACAGTTTACAGACTTGTCATTCTGAAAGCTTACCCTAACAAACTTGGTCAGTAACTATCAAACAGTAATCAGTCCCAAAAGTAATCTACAGCAGAACCTATAATTGGGATTTTGCCACTTCGGAGCACTGACAAAATGTAGTAGGTTTAAAAAAATTAATAGCTTAAACTTGCATGAATGTGTATTGTACATGCATTTTTCCAGTGTTTGACCCAAATGACAATAGTCTCCCATGTGTTAGCAGCAGCCATTGCCACAGACATGGTTTAATATTGATTTAAGAAGGAATGCTTGTATAAAATACAGCTCACAGGTCAATGTGCAAAATACTAAATTGATTGTCTCCTTTGACTTCTAATATATTCTCTAGAGATTTGTCAAAAAAGAGAGATTTGTCTGGTTTTCTTTGGCATTCTTTTCAACAAATATGTTTTGGAGTTGGGGGCTGTTTATTTGAAGTACCAACTTAGTCTAAAATTATTGGTATGTGATAAACAGTAACAGCTTAATTATATTATTACATATATTGCAATTGAGTTTTTTGCATAAGACGCTTTGAAATGTGGCCATAAGAAAAGAAACTTTTTGAAACTGAAATAGAAGACCTAAAGCTCATATCACAAGTTGATTCTTACTTCTGTTGGAAGAAAAAAATTGTAGTAGTTATGATATGCACTATGGAAACAAGGTTTTACAGTTCCACAGTTTTACTGCATTTTGTTCATTCACTGAACACTGATAAATGGAATTTGGCAGTAGAGCTAATTTGCTCCTTTGAAAATGGCTGGCAGTAGAACACATTTTCCCAATGACAAACAAAGAATATATCTTAGAGAAAAAATATGTACATATAAGACAGTTGTGGCTATACGTGCTTTTCTGTAATGCTCATATGGTGCCTGACAATCTGAACTAAGTTTCTGTATCTTACCCTACCTTGCCTTGCAAGATCCAAAGTAGGTCCTATAGGGTAATTGTTGAGTTGTCTTTAACTGCAAAAGAGGTGGTCAACCTTTCTTGTCATGTCACATGGGAAAGACAGTGTTAATCAGCTGTTTTCCTTAGGTGTTGATAATCCTGGAATGTAATCTAATAAAAGGTTTTAGTTTTAACCTTTTATTTTATGCCAGTAGTTAGTTCAGTAGCAACAGTTGCTTCCATTTGCAATAATAGCCCTTGGAGTGCTAAAGCATCATAAAAATCACATCTTGGCTTTGTAGTGTTTGGGTGGCTAAAGATGACACCTTTATTTGTTCATAGAGATACTCTTTCTGAATAGATCCCAGAATAAATGTGATTAAGAAGTTGATTCTTACTGTGTACCAGATTCAAGAGGTTTACTGGCAAAACCTTTTTCTGAAGTAAATTGAGTTGGTAGTTCATATATCAGAACTCTATCTGAAAAAACAAACATCAGTATTCTATTAAGACAGCAGAAAAAAAACCTAAGTGCAGAATAGTCTTGGAATAGAAAGTACTAGTAACTCTGCCTAAGGTGCAGTGCAGAATGTACAAACCTGACTCAGAAAACAAGTCTTAAATAGCAGAATGCCTCTTAATAGGGACACTCACTCACAGAACAAACACTTGGCAAATGTTAGTGACATTTCTTAAAGCACTAGGGAAGATTTCTTAGGTACTGCAGCAGTAACTATGGTGTAAGAACGTATACAGAATAGACAAAATTAGAATAGAAGTTTTAGTAAGATGCTCTTTCATGCATTCACGAGTCTGCAGGTGGAACAAGCAGTGTTTTTTTTTTCAGAATATTTTTTAAAGACCACTATGAGCCTGTTCCTTGCTAAAGACTGAGGAAGATCCATGAGAATTACATCCCTAGCATCTTTGAAGCTCTCAATCTATGAAAGATTAGACCCTATATTCTGTTCCTTGAATGCATGATGTAATACATGCTTTAGTTCTAGAAATTAATCTTCAGTCCATAGTGGAATTTTCAGAGCTGTCTAGTTATTTAGGGGTATAAGTGCTAATGACTTCCAATATGCTGTCTACAAAGAAATTGAAGGTGTAATTGTAGCATAGATAGGTACATGTGTTTTAGCCTTAATCAAGCTGTATTAAAAACTATGAAAATGAGTATGAAGCAGTATGGGCTAGTAAACTGCCAGTTTCCCTTGTAAATTCTTTCACCTTATCTGTACATCTTTGCTGCCAGGCCTTCACTGCTATTGCTACCAAGAGTCAAGAGTAACTCTAGAAATTTTCTACTAAGTGGAGCAAGACTTTTACTCATTTAACAGAAATTGTTGTGAAAAGAGGTCCTTTAACATACTCTGTTCTGCCATTTTATTTAAAGAGTACTATAACTCTATAGTATTCAAATAGTTCTTACGCATGCTAATTTGCTTATACACTCGCTTGTACCTTTTCCAAGTCTGGGCTATGTAGCAGCATTAATATGATCATAAACTGCAGTGCATATTTGCTTTGAGAAATGGTCGTACAAATGTATGTTCTGCTCAATATATTATTGTAGCTATATTGCATTGATTCATCTTCTCTGGGATCAGTAGTGGTCCTATGTAAAGTGGTCCTATGTGTAATCTGAGTTAACATAAATTAAGCACTTTTTTTTGCTTTCTGCTGAACAGATCTTCCCTCCTCCCTTTTTTTTCTTTAATGAACAAAGCTTCTTGGTGAATTGACTCTCACATTAAAGACTAATGCAGTGTGTCTGGTCACCTTTAAATGAGATGTGTCTATTTCTCCTAGGACCAATAACTTTTTAAAAATCCAGTTAAATGAAGAAGGTATTACAGAATTTAGTCTGCCATAAACAGCTAACAACCGTTTGCATCCTGTTAATAAACATCACATCCACAATTGTAGGGTAACTGCTTTGTTCTTTCTGAGGGTTGTTGCCTTTCCTTCCTTTTGCCAGCCCCCACACAATTGCTAGCTTGATCTCCTACACAGGTGGTTAGTGTGCTAATGAGTTGGTCCCAGAGAGGTCAAGCTGTCCTGTTTTCAGTGGTTGTTATGAAAGTAGTCATCCTGTTGGCACTCACCCCTCCAAGATGGCAGCATGACCTTTATCTTGCTGATCAAGTTATAATTGTTGTGATGAAAATTGACATGAAAAGAGTATTTAAGTGATTCTCTGATTTGCATAATTTGGCTTCACTTTGAAAGCATGTGAAACTGGAGCTTGTAAACCTTATTAGATAGTTGTCTGTATGGTTTATCTTTAACATGTCTGGAACAATACTACCTCATTTGCTGTTTAAGTGTTTTGTGCCTTATTACCAGTAGTGTGGGACAAGAGAAGTATGACTGTAGATGTGTATAAATAAATGACATAGGGTTTCTGAAATGTCTAACGTGCAATTTTACTACTTAAAAACCATTAATCTTGAACACCTTTCTTTGAACAGCTGGTTATTTTGAGTTTATTTCAGCTAAAAATTCTAATTTTTTTTTGCATGAAGTATTTATTAATAAATGGTTTATCTAAACGTAGACGTTCCACTGATGTTTGAGAGAGTTAAATATGCAAGGGAGCAAAATTCTACAGATGAGGAAGAATATAAGAAGCAAAAGACTTTTTTTTTGGGGGGGGGGGGGAGGGAAGGTGGGATAATTCTTTATAAATAAAAACAGAGTTAGATTAATATATTTTCTTGGAAAGGCATAGCTAATTATTTCAGTTTTGTGTACTTCTATATCAGAGGACTGTTAGGTGACTGTAAAGCTTCTGTAGGTCTGACAACTATAGCACTTTAAAGGACTTCAAAAGACTTTCTTTAAAAGACTATTCACTGCTGTAGACTTAATGACAATTAAATAATCCTGCCATTAGTAGTGAGACAGATGAGTGCTGTTACTTTGCTCTGCCTCAGTGTAAAATGACTCGCTCAGGGTCATACCAATGAATAGGGGTCTGCATTCAGGAGTTCCTGTTCTTAGTGCTTACTCAGACATGAGGCTGTAGCCATCATAGTCTTTAGTTGTTAACAGAAGTATCTCAAAATTGACTATGAGAATAAATACATCATGGGGCAAGCCTCATGAAGGCATATGTCAAACAGGAAAGAGTTGCACATTTATCTAAAAACGTTAATCATCTCATCTTTCTTCCCTAGAGTGTCACTGATGTTCCTTCCCTGCACTATTAAAAAAAAAAAAAAAAAAAAAGGCAGAGGAGGGGAATTGAATGGGATCACTTATGTTTACTGAACTTGATTTCTCATCCCTAATGGCATGTATGTATACCAGCCTTGCTATTATAGTGAACTACCAAAGATTTCTTTTCAGTATTGAATACGCCTTGGAAATTGTACAGCACCATTGTGTGACACGGTGTTCTTACTGAAACTATTAGTGTATTAAGAACCTAGAATTACTCTGTAAGCAATATGGTTCTCATTCATTGCCCAGAGCATAAATACTGCTACTACAGCAAAAGCTAATGGAGAGAAGGATGTTATTTAAAGAATGTCCTTGTAGAAGTTAAGACTTAACTTTTATCTTGCAATATAATGATAAAATTAAGGCACCGTGGAGATAACTGCAGCGCGTGCAATTAGAAATTTATTTTAACATATTCTAGGTAGGATAAAGTATTCCAGTTAGAGTATTATCTTTCTTTCATGTTTCACCCCACAGAGGTTAAGAAAAATATTAACATTTTTTGGTTTTAACCTGAATTATCCAACAACTGCTTTCCAGTGCAAAATGTTTCTGCCACGATGGGATATTACATACCAAGCCATTCCCCTATCTCTTGAATTGCATTCTGAAATGCTCTTTCAAGGTTCTGCTCATTAAGAATGTGACCAAAACAGCTGCCTTGCAGGTTTTGCGGGGAACAGTCATGATCCAATCTGTAAATAAGCATGCTGATTTTTCTGAAAGAACCAGAAAGATGTAGGGAAGTGTGGTTAAAGAAAATCTGATAGCCCTGCTCTTCCTAAACAAGGCATAGAATGTCTGAAGCCAGTAGCATAGTATAGAGTTGTTCCATTGAAGCTCCAATTCATGATGAGAAAAGCAACTTAAGAGCAAAAAGAAAACCAATTTTTTATCTTTTTGTCCAGCAGTCCTAGTATGCTCCTAGTATTGTTGTATAACCTCTCTGTGCCTCCATTTATTTACCATTTGCTATTGTTGATACTTTATGTGTATACTTTACTTTTAAAAGGAAACTTAGCTTTTATTTCCAGAAAATAATTGTATTTCAAAGTATGGTAATGAAAGCAAACAAAGCACTTTCTTTTAACTTGGTCCTCCATATGCACTTAGGATAGTGTCAGACATCTTTTCTGATTTCTGTAATTTAGAGTAGTTCACAAAAATGATCTTGTTGTAAATTGAAAGATATGTCTACTGAGAGGGTTAATCTCAGTGGAAGTTTAAGTGTAGAGATAAGTATGGATACTTTGCAGCATTGTGAAAGACTAACAGCTTCATGTCTTGCAAGTAGCATATCTGTAGTTATTTATTACAGTACCTCCTGTAGGAGCTTGCCAAGTCTTGTTCACAATGGGATGGGATATAGTGGTGTAGGGAGAGAAGAGAAGCAGGGAGCAGAAACAATATTCCATATTCCTGTGTTCAATAGCCTGTTGGCCATTTATATATGCCTCGCAGGTCACACACAAACTTCGGTAGTCTCTGACCTATACTAAATTACTTGGTAGCGAGAATAACAGTGCTCAATTATATATTCTTGTTTACTTTTGTATAGTACCTTATCTCTTCAGAAAGTGATAAACTTAGTGAGAGTAAACCATTTTGTTCATGGTTTCTTCACTTTGTTATCCCATTATAGTATTTGAAGGTCAAAATTCTTGTCTTCTAACCAGACAGAGGGTGGAATGCGGTTTTGCAGTTTACAGAAACATCTTGCTTGCACCTTATCCTGCCAATTACATACCCTTTCTTCTGGATGAAATAACTAAAGTAAGAAAATCTTATTAAAACATTTTAATTTGTCTTAAGAAAAGCAGACACTTTGACTATTAACTCTGAGTATTTTCTGGACATCAACATTGCTAGTGCCTCCTTGCAAAAGTCATCAGTAGCTATACAAACCTAGGCATAGAAATAATGGTGTTGAAAAAAACCAAATGTTCACACATGCATGCACTCATGTTTGTGTGGACAGACATGGACAGGCACACGGATGTGCTATAACTAGCTCCTGGCAATTAAAAATTGGCAGTACCAAGCTAACTCATTTCTACTGTTAGTTCTGGTTTCATTTGCCAGCAGGGTGGTCCGTAACACCCAGGAGCCCATGTTAATCAACAGCAACACAGGAGAGGGCATATATGAATTTTTTTTTTTTTTAAGACCTGCAGACGTTGTTTTTCCCAAAATAGTTTTAATATAAACAGAAAATTAATGATGTATTACTTCAGAGTGAAGGGAGATTTGGAGTTCATCTCTAGTGAAACCTTCCAAATGGTAACGTTCTGCTTCTCTATCAGCCACAGTTTCACTGAAACCCTTGAGGTGGTCTGCTATTTGCAGTCGTCTTTGAGAAGACTTTTGTTTTGTTTTGTTTTGTTTTTTTAAAAGCCCACTGCATTTTCTGTGCAGTTCTGCTGGGGTTACTAACTTGTAAATATTCTTCTTCCAGACTTCGGGAAAAGAAATTCTGCATGATGCCACAGTTGATGTGAAGTTTATATAGGTTATTACAGGATTAATAAGATGTATACTTTGTATATTCATTGTGTAGCCAAGGCACTCATCCCTGTAGCTTCTAATGAGTGTTCCTGGGCTCAAGCATTTATGAGCTGGCTATAGAGCCAAAATAAAGAAGCTATAGCACTGGCAGCATACTAATGGTATAAAATGAGGGGAATGTCCCTTGGTCCATATATAGGAAACAAGTTTGGGGCTGAAGAGGTCTAGGTGTAGCCTACAGACCTGCCAAAGAGTCTGAAAAACCTCTTACTATTTTGTACCTTATGTTATGGAATGGTTCTTTCAAGGTAGCTAAGGCAAGCAGGGAGACGGATCAATTACAGATTTTTTTTTTTTTTAAATTGCAAATATTCATTGCCATTAACTAGTAATAACAAAAGTATAGACCTTTAAGTAATCAAAAGCTACTTAATTGCAAAATTTTTGAGTTCTTATAAGGTAGGTTGGTATAAAATTATCATAAATAATTGTAATATGTAATTGTTCACTATGAAAAGAGGAAAAAAGTTTAATGTGTAATGTTGCCAAAATAATCTCTCGGGCTTTGCAGTATACTCTACAGAGGGATCCGAAGGAATACTTCAGAAAAAGAAGAAAAGTAAAACAAATGAAACTTCTGCCAGTACCAAACTCGATGTAAATTACAGTATTTGCATGGCTGTAATGCAGTGAAGTATAAAGCATGGTTTAGGAATTTAAAAATTCCAGAAAATAATCAGAAAATCACTTAATCTTACTAATTAAAGGCTTAAAGCTAAATAAATGGAAAGTTCAAGGGCAAAGCCTGGATGCTGTTGTTCAAAGTGAGAAAGTGGTGAGATACGCTCATTCCAAAAATTCAGGTATAGATAAGATAAAACATTACTGGGAATAAAGTAAATAATTAATTCTAAAACACAAGAGCAGATAAAAGGTTCAGATTAGACAAGGAAAGTTGTTTCAAATTCTTGAAACTGTTGAGTTGTGTATTCTGTATCTTATCTTTGTTATGACTTAGCATCCCATTCAGTAACCTGAACTGACAGATTAGTGACCAGGATGCAATTTTATTTGCAGGAATAAATAACAGGAAATCATGAGAGAATCTTAACATATATTTACATCAAAATCCACCATATGCAAGCGTTGATGGATTTTGCATTAGTGGTTATTTTACCAGGAAAGGAAAACACTAGCACATCATAAAGTACAACTCCATTTTTGGCACTTCCCTTAAGCACTACAGAAATATATATGTATTTCTCCTTTCCTATAGAAAGGAGGCAAAAAGCCAAGCGGCATGATATATGCTGACAAAGCTGAGAAGATGACAATCTCATGGAAGAAAATTGGAGACAGCAGGTATGTGTGAATCAGAATTCCTACTGCTCAGCTGGAGTGCTTTCTGCTGAAAGTAGTGTTTATCTCTTTGCAATAAATCACTTCAAACTGGTGTAACTCTTTTGGGAAATCACCCTGTCTTTTCTTAGTTGACCACTGTCATAATTATCATATAATATTGCCTTTCACATTTTAAGTGAGTAAGTCTTTTGCGTCTTTAAAACATGGGTGTGTGCTTGCAAGAACAGTGTTTTTCAATCCTTCTATTTGGAGACTGTTATTGGGTTTTTTGAGGGTTTTTATTCTTTTGCTAGGGCTTCCCCCTGCCCCTTTCAAATGCAATAGGTGTGGGAAGTTTCACTTTCAGCTGTGTTTTGCAATCTGCTCTGACTTCCATGTTACTGTGGCTACACTGATCAATGATACCTAACCTTGTTAGTTAAAACTAGATTTGCTGTGTTTAAATGAACCTCTATAATTGCATTGCAAATAATGTAGATACACAGTTAGAAAGACAATAATTATATAGAAGAGAAAAAGCTTCTTCTCTGCTTGCTAGGTAAGTTTTGCAAGGGTGATTTGAACAAATGTGGCAGCATATATATTATTTTATTTAAGCAAAGGAATTTCCTGTTCTGTGGAAAAATATGCTACTTTGAGTTTACTATAAATCTAGAATTGAATTAGGCAAAGAAAGAGAAGTATATTACCACTTTTTGTGGTCTTAATATATCAAAAAGGGAACACCATCTGTAGATCTTCAGTGTATGATTGCCTTGCTCTTTCTCTGCTTTCATTGATAGAAAATAAAATAATAAACAAGATTAACATTGCATTTCTCCTCTTGACAGAAAAGGGTTCCCTTGCACTATTTCGTAATTATTGATTCAAGCAGCTGTTGGTGGTTTAGTTTACATATACTTTATAGTTTCATATTATGCCAGAGGACTCAATATTTTAATTAAAATGGAAATATGGAAATTCCTGTTGTTGAACATGTATCTTCAATAGTGGATGGACAAATGGCAAATTCCTTGATTCAGGAACCTGGTAGAATTATCATAAAAGTAGTTGTTCTAATGCAAAAAAGCTTATGAAGCTGTACCCTTATAGGTTAAAAGGAGAAGAACAATTATTTTTAACTTCCAGAGGTGCAATTATGTGCAAATTGCAGATTGCATAGGCATAATACTTTTATCTATCATAATTGAAATTAACTGTTGAAAAGTTTCTGCGATTTATTTCATAAAAACTTTTGTGACCTCTTTTCGGTAGCTTACTATTTCAACTCTGAATTGTATTGACTTTATATACGGACTATAGAAAAAACTATTGCTCAGGACAACCTCTGTAAATTAATGATTTTTAGTGCTGAAAATAAAGGCTATAAATCAATCTCCAGATCTGCAAATCAGAAATCTAACTGCAGTCTGTAACATCTTACGTGGAGTAGACCTCAGTTTCCCAGTGCCAAGGTCTTGGCTGTCTTTTAAATCCACTAACTCTGTTGCTGTACAGAAGGATAAGGGGTATGCAGTAGTCAGAGAAGCCTGACTTGGAGAAAGTGTCAGGTCTCCTTTATCTTACCGGGAGGCTTACATTTGAAATTCTAGGACTCAGCTCTGACTGATCGTCAGTTTAGCTGTTACCAGCTTCAGATACTGATCGCAATAAGCTCTAGCTTCATCTTTTCTGCTGTTAAATTTCCAAATCGTAATCCTTGAATTCCAGCTGGAGGAAGAGAAGATGCTGGTCTTGTAGTTTTGCTAATGTAAAGGTATGCTAGGCAAATAACTAAGGTCATAGGAGGCCCTTAGAAAGTCAAGGTGCCTGGAAGAATGCCAGTCATAGGAGGGCCAGTCAGTCTGCATAGTTTACCAAACCAAGAGGACAAAGGATGGTGAGATACCATATCTCTGTGGCCTTCTGCATTCCTTTCAGACATTGTTTCCCCTTCCTACAGATTTGATTCTTCATGTTTACATAAGGGAAGAAGGGAATCGGAGGCAATGTTTAAAGAAGACCCAATATTTAGCACCAACTATCATCTGTCATCAGCTATCTTTTCTCAAACCTGAGAATTACAAAATGTTTTGCAACTACAGTTGCTGTCCTGCTCAGATTTTGCTCAGTTCTTCCTATAGAAGTCTTTTTTTCTAGGTTTGGCACTTTCGGGCAGCCTTACAAGTGATCCTGACACAGCAGGAGGGAGGGTTGCGCCTTGTACTGTTTCAATTTGAAGGCTACAGCTTTTGTTCTTCCACTGGCCTCTTTCCCAAGCATTTGAGTTTTACAATGGCATGACTAGAATGTCAGAAAATACAGAAAGAAAAAGAATGAGTGTGCCATACTTAATAGGATACTATTTAAGCAGTATTAGAGTCCTATTTCTCTTTGTCATTCATACTTTGCAGCCTTCTGTTTATAATAATTCTATCTTTCTAATTCTACCATTGGAAGACTTTCTTCAGACGAGCCAGTAAGAACTTTGCAGGTTGAAACTACACTAATCTTTGTGTCTTTGTTCCTATTTGAAAGTGGAATGCTGCGCTTATTTTTCAGAAGCTAAATGTAACCTTCAGATATGCTTAGAATGTGAAAACTTATGCTTAGTCCTGAGAGTACAGCAGTTCTCTTTACTGTGTATTTTAAAAAGTAGTTTTATGTGTGAGAACCTGCAAATATTGGGATATTGATTTACAGAAACACTAGCTTTTTGCAAAGAGACCATGACATCTACCACTTTCTTAGGTTGTTAGGTTGAGGTGATCCATCCTAATATAACTGAATTGTGGAGTCACACCAAAGATTAAATTTGGCTCAGCACGTGTAAATTGCTTTATATATATATTGAAAGGAAAAGAATAGTACAAATGTGCTGTTCAGAAAAAAAAAAGGCATTTTCTCAAATTAAAAAGCAATAGATTCCTTCTTGATGTTGCTTTGATCTGAGTTTAAAATATATGTTTAGTTTTTGGTTAATTGTATGTCTTTTAAATTGCTTTCTAGGAGAGAATGCATGTGCAAGTAGAGTTCCTAGTCCTGCTTTCTATGTTCGGTAGTGTCATACAGATATTCTTGTTAAATGATTACTTGGAAAAATAATATTTAAATACTTAATTTTAAGTAAATTGTCATTTGAGTACCGTGAATAAACCTTCCCTTTTATTTCAAACCTTTTGAAAACATAGAAGCAAGACTTTTGACTTACTCATAACCATTCAATCCATATGCAGCGTCGAAGGCGATAGTCTTTTCCATGATCCAGCCACAGATGTGCTTGTATTAAGGCTGTAGAATGAGACAACAGTAAACGAAATTGCAGCTAAAGCAGCCAATATTAGGGGGAAATGAAAATTCCTGACTCAGAGGAGCAGGGCAATGACAGAAAGACTCCTCATTATAGATCTTTTCATATGGAGAAGAATGAGTAATAAATGAGGTTTCTGTGACACAAAGAGTATGGAAACACAGTTGGACATTCATGCAGAAATTATGCTCACTGTACAAAACAAATAGAAGAATAGGGGATATCTAATTTGCATTTCTTACCAACAAAATGAATATGGAGACATCCCCTGAAACAGATGGCAGAGTTCTCAATAGTGAGAGAAAGGTATAATGTTTACCTTTTTCATTATTTGGGTTGTGGTGAAAGTAGCATTTACCATAACCTGCTTACTGATAATTTTCCTGTTTGCTTCAATTTATTTACTATACAAAAGGTTACAGGCTTTTTTAAGTACTGACTTGAGGAAATCTGCCACGATGAGTAATTCTCCAGCATTTTCTTTAGTTCAAATAATAGCAAAGCATAAAATAATTACAATGGAAATTACTTTTAATCACATGAGTAGGCATAGTGTCTTCAGTGTCTAATCGGGGTTGGTCCCATTATGATTTGCAGTAGCTTCTGTAGTGAATAAGATGGTTTGTCATCTTTAACCGGTACGAGAAATCATGTTGATCTCACAATGGACAGGGGAATGTACATTGGCTAATGAAAGCAATTAGAGGTACCTAATTATTTACAGCACTTTCAAAAATACTTTGCTTACCACATGCAACAACTGTCTGCCTCCTTTTTGCAACGTGACCAGGAATTTAACGTAGACTGTATTTCTTTTTCTTAAATGGCTCTGCTTGGCGCTACATTCCAGCTCTGTGGTGTGAAGCTGTTTTGTTCATCCTGTTAAGTGGCCTTGTGAGTTGCAAATTCCCAGACTCCTAGAGCTAGGATAAGCTGGAGGTACCTTCGCATAAGAAGCTGTCTCTCTTTTATTGTCTGTGTCTTTGGGCATGAGACAAGTTTAATTTTGTTAAGCTTTAAAGAAATAAAACTATTTCAAAAAAGAGAGAAGGTGGTCTTTCAGTCAAGCTATAGTTGCACTTCTATAGTGTGATGGTAGGGACATGTATTTGTGCCCTGGGAAGGGCTATGTGAGGTGCTTCAGATGCTTCACATCAATTTAAATTTTATTATACTATCAAAGACAATGAATAACCTATATAATCAATGTATATATAAAAAAGATAGTACTGAAATTTCAGACAATTAGGTCACTTCATGTACTTGCAGCTGTCTCGCATATTAATCTTCACCACTGTCTAGTAAACCTACAGTAAGTCATGAAGTCATTTATTAGCTTCACCTAAAAATCAATCTCTGCCCACAATGGCAGCCACTCTGTTATCATCTGGTATATTTCAAACAAAAGAAATGATTGAAACAGGAACTCCTACATTTCTGTGAAGATTAAGAATGGCACACCACCCTGTAATTTAGGTAGTTTTACAATAGTTTTCATTTGCATTAGCAGGGTAGTGCAGATTGTGCTGAATTATTCCATGAAAATACCTTCAAATTTTGGAAGATATATTCTGATTTATAAATATTTATTTTGGTTTGTTTGTTATTTTAAACTCAGGCTCTCCTTTAAGCCCAGAGAATGGCACATTTTTTAGTCTGAGTCATGGTTTTAATTCTTGAGAGCCACCTTAACACTCAGTAACAGTTACAGAATGGCTGAATTTAATTCTAAACCTATCAAACAGTCAATTCTATTCCCTTTATTAGTAAAATGAACTTCTGTGTTATGTGATGCTAACATTCATGGCAAGCATACATTTGTTGTCAAGTTTTGGTTTTCTTCAGTTATATGGTAAGCTGGGTGAAGTTTGACTGCATTTTGCATTCTAATTAATTCAAACTAATTGAAATTTCTATTTACTTGACATTTGGCTGAAGCTGACTGATGTAGCTAAATTTCTCAAAAGGCTGGGGCTTTAATACTTCACATGTATTTTTCCTCTGACTTGCATGGCTTTGAAAAGTTAGACAGGATAGCATTTAATCATAGCAAAAGTATAATTGGAAATTACATAGACTAAGATTATTTTTGCCTTTTTTGTCCCTGTAGCTTCTCCATCCATATTCTGAGTACTATTTTCAGTCAAATTGGGCATGCTCTAAAGCAACACGTCATACTTTCAGGGGAGTATGTACACTTATGACTGTCATTTCAGAGACCTTTTCTATCAGGATTGTTGATCAGAATACCTCTATTTAGAAAGACAGAGGCAACTGTAGTTTGAGAAGAAATTTAAATTCAGAATTAAAAGGTGATTGATATACTTATTTTAGAAGAACGGGAACTTATTTGGGGCCTAATTCTGCAGCTGTAACTCACATGAGTAGTGCACATTCAGGGCTATGAAGAAAAATAATGTTTTCAGGATTGGACGCTTGTTGATGGTAGTGACATGGCTGTACCCAACTTCTTTTGTTTGCAAACCTTTGTCTTCTAAACAAGATATTGTCCTGTCACTTGTGGTATTCCGAATAGCTGTGACTGGTGATATGGCAGACTTTTACTGTGGCTGCAAATAGGTTTGCAAGAAATTTCGGTATAGCAGTCGGAGCAAATGATGTATTTCTGTACTGCAGTTTATACTTCGGACTCCTCCCTTTCATTGGCACAGCTGTAGCATTTTATACACAACATGTTTCATTAAAAAGCATAGATCCTAGGTATGAGTTACATGCAAGTGGAAAGTTGGCTTAGTTAATGCTCAAGACATACCTTTTTTATTCCGCTACTTATTTTAATACATTGTTTTAAATAGATTGGACTCAGCTGTTGAGGCAGAAGCAGCTTGTTATTTTTCCATAGCAAAGGTCACTAAGCATCAGGGCAGTCAAGTGACTGGCCAGTAAAATCTAAAAATCATCTTTTAATTTTATACTGATGTTTTTCTTTACTTGAAAATGATACTTTTTTTTTAATAGCCTGGTCATTTGACTTGTGCAGAAAAATTCCTTGCACATTACAGGATTTCATAACGTGACAGGAGATCTATATAATTTCATGAAGAATATTATATTGTCAGCTGCTGAGGATGGGCTTGAGTTAGTGAGGCATAGGACTTTACCCAACAGCATATGAATGTCCTATATGAATCTTTGACTGGATTGGCTCATGGGAAGATGGAAGAGGACATGTCAACCTCTTTTATCGCTTATTTTGAACAATATTAATTACCTGTTTTGTGATAGGTTCTGCATATGGCTGCATTTTTCTACTTGAGCACCAAGGCCTAATCCAATCAGGCTGATGATGTATGGAGAAAGTTTACAGAATGACCTTGTGCATAATTACTCGTTTGATGGCTGTTAGCAAATGGCACAAGTGTAATCTGGCATACACTGTAACACATTAATGAACACCTTCGTCCCCACATCCTCTTCTGTACAGAAAAATGATTTTAATTAAGACTTCTGTGATTAGTCGTTTAATCAGTCATTAGGCCAATACATATGGAGTTAATTAACTTTTTAGATTTGAATAGACACTTGATGCTATTACAAGCCATGCCATTTTTTTAACATTGTATCATGGGCGATTGACTTGAAGTCTGTCTAGTCAGTGTACGTTACTCTTGCAAAAACCGGATAGTCCTTGCAGCACATCAATATTATGGCTACTCAAGGTTTGTTTCATTATATGCTATCAAGATTTTAATGAATCAGCTCCGTTCTGAATTCAGTGGTTGTTACTGTTACGGAGGGTCCTTTATTTCAGTTAGAAAATTGAAATTACCTTTTAAAGCAAATGCATTCAGAAACTAAACTCCTAATGTATTTTATTATTACAAATGATAATACTTTGCATTTCAGTGCTTTCCTGCAAGAATTTCAGTTCTTTTCTGAAGCTAAGTGCCTGCTCCTTTTGATGTAGGAAGACATTTTATCTGCTTGGTAAGTATGAAAGATGAGGTATATACAACAATGAAATTACTTCTTAAAAATCATAAGAGGTGTTGAATGGCCCACCTGCCCATCTTAGACCAATGTCTGAAGGGACTAACTAGTTATAGATCAAAGTCATTGAGTCATCTGCAAAACCAGAGGAGAACAGAAGTCTCTTATATTTTAGAATGGGTCTTCAATTCGTTGATTGTGTTGTGGCTAGTTGATATACATTCTCTCTTCAGTAGACAGACTTCCAAAGCAATATCAAGCTTATTTAAAAAGTGAGCAAGCCAAAACATTTAATGTCAATCCTACTCAGCAGTTAAATACAGAGAAAATTAACTGATACAAGTTTTATTATATTTTTATTGAATTTATATGGGCTCACAAGACAGCACTGGTAATTTCTAGTAGTGTGCATTTGTTGAGACCCTATTGCCTGGGGCAAGGGAAAACTCTTAAGTTATCTGGATTTTCCTCTTAAGCATACATTGTAGATGAAACTGACAATAAAATACGATATGAGGGATTAAAAATAGTAGCATACTAAGGTCCATTGGATCGTAGTATTGTCTTGAATCTGGGCTCTTGCCTCTTGGAAGAAGTCAGTGATACAGTATATAATGAGCAAGACCAACTAAGTCCAGCAGTGAACTAAATCCAGGTTTGTGTCTGGGATGACAAAAGAAAGCACTCATTGGTAGAATGGCACATGAATGGATTACAAAGTTATCTGTGAAAAAGAGCAAGAATCGTAACTGGAAGTTTCCCAAGGAAAATGTTATTGTGGAATGCTGGCATGGTGAATTTGTGATGATGTTTGAAAACAGCAGTACTGTATTCTTTAATCTTCAAGTTAGTATTTGTATTGTTTATAATCTTACCTTTCACAAGAAAGAAGGATTTTAGACAATTGAAAAGGATGAACATGTGCCATGCTTTGTATTGACCTAATAGGGAATAGCAGTCAGAGAAAAATGTGACGTAACATCTAAAGTATAGATATTATGTCTAATCTACACAACTGTCCATAGATCTGCCTTATCAAGAGGAGAGAATGAATTGTCTTGTTTCTCCTTTCAGTTGATTCTTCAGAGTGTTCCTTTACAGGCTTCATGCTATTGACTATTAGAATTCATGCAGACAAACACAGTGGGAGTCATGCAGAGTGCTGAGGCAGCCTCTCAAGCGGTAAGAAAATCTGCTCAGAAGTTGTTTTAAAGAGGGAATTTCAGGAATGGCATACTATAGAGATGTAACAAAGTAACTTAGATCCTGAGGGTACTACGTTTGACTCTTTAGCAGACCTGTGAAAGACAAGGTAGGAGCAGTAGTGTCCTTACTGTTGAGTGATTAATGAAAATGACTTCAGGGACTGGAAAGACCGTGACACTAGAGAAGACAGTGAAAAGAATGACTTATAAGTCCCGTTATGTAAAATTACTTGGTAAGGAAAGACAACCAAATGCTGAGGCAGTGTAACCTCTTGACAGAGAATTCGAAAACAATTGGGTTGGACTGCCAACAAGCAGGCCCTGGGGACAGATAGCTTAAGAAAAGTAAAAGTGGAAATCCCTGCTGCATGAGGAAGTACATGAATTAGAGTATGTTAAGTCACACCCAGATCTCTTGAGTCCATTTCCAGCATAAATTAAGAACATGGCAATTTGAATCTGTAGGAGTAAATGCAGTTAAGAGTCTGTGCTAATAGCAGAGTTTTGCAATTATACTGTGTTTTTGTTTTGTTTTGTTTTTTCATTTTGTGATATCCTCACCATGTTGGGAGATGGGGGAGCTATCCAGCTTCAGTATTCAAACAGCTCCCTGTTAGGTCAGATCCTCACCATGTCAGTACTTTTGTTTTGATGTCTTCCTGGTGGGCTATTGCAAAGAGGCAAAAAGGAAAGGAACAGATTGTTTTCTTGTGTGTGTGTGTGTGTGTGTGTGTGTGTGTGTGTGTGTGTGGTTGTTTTTTTTTTTTTTTTTTTTTCTCCTTAAGAAAACTTGTAAAGATTGAAAAAAGAGCCCTGTCTTGTCTAGCCAAGGAATAATAAATAAAAGCAGGTGTAAGGGGTTGGAATTGAAAACAGCTGGCTAGGACGGATATGATCTGACTTCTCTGGAGCTTCAGTTTTTAATCCCTATGGCTCAGTGTGAATATTTCACTCCTGATGCAATGCAGAAATAATAAATCGAACACAGCATATGGAAGGGTTCCTAGACTGATAAAGGAAGAGGAAACAAGCCACAGTTAACTCTTTATGCTGACTTTTCACTCACTTGTATGTGTACCTCAGCAAACTTCTGTTATGCATGCTCAGTGTTTGCAACAAGGCACATCTTGCTAAGATGAAAACTATAAGCCTTTGGTAATTTGTGTGGTAATTGGAATGTACTTTAATTCAGAGCTTTTATTTGAATATGTATAGTGATTCCCCTTCCTGTTCTTGACGTGGCCTTTGCACATAAATGTGTCTTTCCAATTAAAGTAAACACTGAATCATCGGTATATATAAAATGATCTAATATTCAGTTAAAATGTAGGATAATCTGGCCTTTTTCTGTATCTTGAATCTTGTCAAGTCCTGACTCTTGTAGTCTGCCAGAGGGCAGGTTTGTCCACTAGAAAAACTCTGCTAGCTAATCTAGGGTTTCATATAAGGAACAGATAGGAAGAGCAGTTGCATAGGTCTGAGTGAACATGGTAATTGAGATGAACTCAAGTGATTCATTGCCCTTATCTGTCACAACAGCATTCAAAAATAGGTAAAGTTCCGTTCTCTCCTGCCCAGTAACGGGTTTTGATTTAACAGGGGTTTAAAATGCTTTGTATATTGGAAATAATAGTTTGGGGTGGATATGAAGTAGTATGCAACAGAAATGAAAGAAATGCCCACCTAAGTAAGTAGTATGTGGGTTCTTTCTTTCGTATTTGTTCTGTTCCCACAATAATGGTAAGATTTGTCAAGGTTACACTTAGAAACTATCTTGCGAAGTAGATCACTTACAAGAACGTTTTGGCACCCTGCTTTTTTTGTCCTATGTTCCAAGTGGGTTGTGCCAAAAGAAAATTGTGGGAACTGCTGTAAGATTGCTGCAAAATTTTTGGTTTATTATAGGCAACCAGTGGCAAGAATTCATTATACATTCACGCAGCTGCAGATAAAGAGCGCCTGAAACTGGAAGTTTTATTCCACTCACCTATGGTCCTGATATTCTTAGATATCCTACCTATGCTTCTTCCTTTCCTTACCCTAAAACAGAAGATATTAAGTTGCATTTGTACATGTTCGTACAGAGATATTTCAAACAATTAAAAAATTTATGCCAAATTTGTAACCCATATAAAATAGCCATAGTCATATTGAAATCATTTTTACTGATTAATAGTAGCTGAGTATTTGGCCTGTTGGGTGTAATGAAAGAAGAAAATTACTTGCTGGGAAGAATGGTCACAGCCAATCAATTCTGCATTTATAGAAGTTTGAGAGCTAAATGTTCAAAGCAGTGTACAGGGAATTATTTGCACAGCTCCTGTTACTTACATCTACTGCTTATGTGCATCCAAAGCATTCCATTAGCCATCATTTGTGATAACTTGTGGTGCCATAAGGAGAGGTCCAAATAAAATCTTCCATGTGAAAATTTTAATTTGCACACTCCGGAGAGTTAAAGGAATGCATATTTTTGTCTGTTATTGTAAGGGAGCTGTTGGTTTACTCAGATGAATTAAGGCAATATTCTTCCAAGCTTTATAGGCAGATATTGTACAAACAACATGATAGCAATTCAATATCTAATAGCAGTCTAGTTAAGTTATTTTTATTACTAGATGATGAGATACAGGTAGAGTTCATTTGTAGGCAGCAATTAAAGTATGTTGTAAAAGCTACCTACTGTAAAAGAGAGTCTAACTGATCCAAGGCCCTGAAAGCCGCTGTTGTAAATAATCACGCAGTCTGGAGATTATTTTCTTAGCTAACTGCAGAGTTAATATGCTAAATCAGCAGTGCACTGGATTTTTCTAATTTTCAAAGCTGAAGTTTGTTTAATGCAAAATCTCATCAAAATTAACATTAAAAGTATGGCTTGATGAAGGGAATAAATTTTCTGTCCTTCTCAAAGTTCCACAAGGTAATGGTGTAACTCAGCAGTTTACAATAGTGCACTGATCTTATTCAGATAACATAATGACACTTGATCAACTTAATTTCTAAAAAAAAATATACAACAAACTTTTTTCCTCTGTTAATTTTTTCACCACAGAAAATAAGTTTTCTGAATTAATGCTACCCCTTATAATCTGTACTAAATATAATTTTTGGATGACAATAGCATTTTGGAAAGCTGCTGAATACTAAGGATCCTCCATCATTCAACATGTTACTTCATAATTTCTTGTGATAGAGCACCTGGATAAAATTTCATCTACATCAGCAGAGATTTGGTTTGTGTAACAGTGATCGTTAGGACAGACGTCCAAATAAAAGCACACTGGTAATTGCACATAGAAAGTTATGGGAATCTGGAATGTTTTTGAAAGCCTTCTATAGATCATCTGCCTGTCGTTACAAGCTGAAAACCTAATCTTGTAGCCCTTACTGGCCTCCAAGACGACTGACTTTCAGTACATTCACACTGATCCAGGCAATTCCAGACAGGCTTCCTGACCAAAAACAGTTGGTAGCTCTCAGAGTAAAAGCTTACTCCAATAAATTCCATTTATAGAGAAAAGCATAGAGGTAACTTCCATATGTAGTACTACTAAAATAATAATACTTGTCTATACACCACTACAGTGCATCATTTTGAACAGTTTTTCTCTAGTAACTGCAATTACAGTTGTTTCCCATTAAAACAAATCTATAAGTCATTTAAATTACAATATTACACATTGTTTTCTGTTCTTACGGATACTTAAATACAATTTCTAGTATGATTTTCCATTGCTGTTTATTTTTACTGTATTTTTTCTCAAATATGAGTAGTGTAGTGAACATACAGACTAAATACAATAAAGTGAGAGTATGTGTATGTGCATGCAAATGCATGGACAATTGCACTTTTTGATTAATTGCAATGTTAAAGCCTGAGCATAGTATTTATGGTGATGTTGAACATACTGATGATTTCCTTTGAAACTCATTCTACACCGAAATGTAAATATTTAATCCTATATAAGAATATTGAGAAGTAAGGCAGTAGAGCAAGAAGCGATTTATTTGAAACCAGTATGGTTTTGATGGGAATGTGAGCTAATTATCCAGAATTAATTCCACTTGATATAAAAAGAGTACACTTTCATAAGAGTAGAATGTAAAGATGCCTTTGATTTTCTGAGAGAGATGGACAGGAAATCATTATTACGTTTTTCAAAACAAAGGCAATTCAATTTATACAAATTAAATCCGTAACCTAAAGAAGAATCTGACTGGTTAGCCACAGAACTAAGAGACACGATATGAAAAGGAAAGTTTACCACAGATATGGTTTTAGATTTATACAAAGAGACAAAACACGATGCTAAGATAGGATTTTGTAGGTCTACATATTTAGTTACTTGGCTTCAAAATTCTGTTCACCAACTGGGAATCCTCCTGCAACACATAGATAGAATTTATAGAATAGCATGACATTAATATCGTATCGGACACTTATCATTTTATCTGCTCATGATAGCATGAAGATTTATTTTTCTGTGTACATTACATGGCTGGCAAGATTCAGTCATTTTTGCAAAGTATTTATTGGCAAATATTTACCAGATTTGACTTTTCAGTTCTTTTTCAGCAAATACTTTTATTTATTAAGTAGCTTGTAGTTAGAAGAAGTATGTGCCTAGCCAGAGTTAACTCGTTGAAAATCTGACAAAGTCTGTGGAACAATTTGTTTGTTGCTTTCTTCCACATGCAAATAGGGACTTGATGCAGTAATGACCCTGTCCCGTGGCTTTAATCTTACGGCAGAGTCCACAAGAAGTAAAGCACTCCTTTTTGAGAGCTTGTACTTGTACAGTTTTGAATGATTAATTATGAAGACTTTTTAATCAAACGTGATAGCAGATTGTTCACCCCTTCCCATGATATATTTGATACATGGCTGCTGAAGTTCTAACAAAGAAAAAAAGGAAACGATACTCCATTTCTAATTAAAGTAGTAATTTTCCTGTGCAAATAGGCTTTTTCTCTCAGCTACAGTGTTAAGGATCAATAGGCTGTCACATGCATGTCTTTTTAATAAATGCCAGCTTAGATGACGTTAAAGTGATAGACTGATCACTGTAATCAATGCAATTCAAAATTGCTTCATGACTTAAATGAACTTGATTCCTTTCCATGATTCTCCTGCAGTTAACATTGTCTGAGCAACAAAGTACAAGGTTGCATCTAAGTTTGAAGGAAAACGTGATCATGATATGGAATTAAAAATTTTCACATGGGGGCAAGTTTTCCAGTTTAACTCCTATTTTTATGCAATTCAAGGGATCTCTGTATCTATTCCTATTGCAAAGTAGACTCAAACAAAAAAATAATTCAAAGTAGAAGAAAATCATGCTAAGTTTCCCAAAATATAGAGTGGGTGGATGAAGAATATTGAGGTTTATATTTCCTTAGTTCTTGTAAATTAAACCATGAATATGGACGAAACACAAAAATTATACAAATTGAAGGCAGTCAGGGTTGATCCTTTTCGATATTTAAACATGAATATATGATTCATCTGAAAAAATAACATAGGCTTATCCATTTTGCTTAAAACTGATAGACTAATGTGGTTTAGCCTCTCATAAGCATGTTTTCTTTGTGTTCTGACAAGCAGATATGTCTATTAAGAAGACAGTCCTATTGCTGGTGCAAGAGGGCATGATACAGGAGGGCGAACAAAACACCAGAAGAACAGTCTAATTTTGAGTTAAAGGAATCCATACATACTGTTGTTTTTACATTTTAACCATTGCATGTAAAAATGTATTTATGCACGATGCTTTTGAACTCTCTTTTGGTTCTGGATTTATTTTTTCAAAACCCTAGAGGTTTTGTTAAAACTGTTAAGATTCTTGTAAACCCTTTTATTTCTCTTAAAGCTGGCAGACTGACAGCCTTTAGTTATTCTAAGGGCTAAATTATTTATCTTCCTCTTCCCTTCATAGCCCTGACTTCTGAATCTTTAACTTGACTCATGGGACATATCAGGCGCCTTTTTTTTTTCTCCATTTAAAAAAAAAAAAAAGTGGTTTTTATCTTTTTGTCTTCAGTCTTTTATCATGAAAATTATATGTGCAAAGTTTGAATATATCAGTATATTAAGGGTGCGGTGTCTGAATTTTTGTAATTGTAATTTTAAGTGTAGTAAGTTAGTAAGTCCACTGGGTCATATAAATCATTTTATAGTTAACATATTCACCACCTGCAGTCAGTAGTGGATCTAAAATTAATTTTTCCTTAAATAACATTCCTATGCTATCTCTTGCTATGTGTGATAGAACAATATTGAGGCCATTTCCTCTTGGATCAAAAAATTTTTTTAATCACCAGTTATTTTTCAACAACAATGTTGAGTGTTGGTAAAATAAAAGGGTTAGGCACATACTCTTTAAATCCAGTCTCCTGCTGAACATAATGTAATATCAATGTTTCAGTCTTTTTGTTTTTGTAAGCTTAGAGACATAAGCAGAGGATTAAATATGTTCCTAATAATCGTGGTATTGCTTATGTGTTTTAAGCTATATATGTCTTTAACTTGCAAGTAAGAAAAAAGTGAATAAACAACAGAAGTAATCTTTTTCATTGTCACTGTTCATCAGTAGTGATAAGTGTTTATTTAAAAAAAAATTGCAGGGATTACTATATAAACGTTATCTAGTATTTTTTCACAATAAATTTACAGATTTTTTTATGTACAAGGAGAGCCATACAAAGTGTTATCATTTGTACTATAGAATGTGAATAATACGTATACCATTTTAATAGAAGGGCCTTTATTTACACTGTAATAGGGTTGTGAGTATGATTCAGGTAGTTCTTTTTTTGTTAGGCAGGTAGTTCCTTATTTATATTTAATTTTTTAAAGTGGTTTTTTTTTTCCCCCTCTCACTTAAAATATGCATTTAAAAATTATCACCTCAACTGGTAATATTTGGCTTATCATGATAAACAAGACAGGATGACTTCAGGCAACCAAATGCTTTTAAAAACCCAGCCTAAAGGATCTGAAGCTTGTTATCTCAAAAAATGTATGTATATACAAATATGTGTATGTATACATATCAAAATCTATATATACACACTCTCTGTAGTTTATGTATATATAGTATATAAATCAAAAATATACTATTTTCATGGTGGGCAAGCACTTCACATTAAAGTGAAACACTACAAAACACATTAGAGGGGAAGGGTCTTGAACTATCTTATGAGATAACAGTAACTCTTGAGCTTTCATTTCAGTAAGTAAGCACCATTATCAGAAAATGAGAAGTGTAGTCCGCTCTGCAGATCTCACATGATATCCAAAGAATACAAGCTAAAAAAGGATCCACACCTCATAAAGAATTCTAAGGCATTGCGAAGTAAAGATTTTTCTTCTCTATATCATCATCAACTGAAGCTGATTTACAGTATAATTTCAGGAGCAAATACATTGGCCATGAAGATCATGTCAATTTTTAAATTACTTTATTGGATCAGTAAAGAAAGCCAGTCCAATTTTCCTAGCACTTTTTCTTTCAGAACACATGTCTTCAGTATCTTGATTAGGTGTCCAGTATGTCATGTATCTGGTAATTTTGGGTGCTTATGATTCCCATGTTTATCTGACATTCTCTAAAACCATTATGATTTATCTTGGCTCTGGTTGTAAACAAGGTTGTGGGAGCCTTTTAATCTCCTGCTTTTGGTAACACCAAAAACCAAAGTCACATATGGAAGGAAGCATATGGAACTTTTAAAATAAATGTGTCAATAACAGGATGAATAAATGTTTATTCTTAATGCCACAGCAAAACAGGAGAAGCAGTTCAACTTGCTACCTGAAGAGCTTTTACATCATACTGACAGGATTTTCGATTAGTGTAAAACAATGTGAGTGAATTACGTCAGTAAAGTTGTACGTAATTGCTTAAGTCACAAAATCAGCCATTATCTCTGGACTGAATGGAAAAGATTAAGGAAATACCTTTTTCCTTAAAATGGATGACACATACTTGTTTTCTGTGCTGTAGTGAGCCTTATTAGTCACTTTAAAAGCTCAGATCTTTATATTTCTTTGAAAATAATTCTAGGTTTGCTTAAAAAAAAAAAAAAAAAGACCATTGTTACCATACACTCACACTTCCTTCATGTTTGTGTTACTGCAAGCTTGAGCCATCACGTGCCTAGAGCTTAAGAGAGATGGAATGAAAGATCAGCTTTATTAAGTGCCATTCACTTATCGAAGGTGCACATTCTTACTTTTTCTGGAACGTATTTCTAAGACATACAATAAATTCATCCATCATTAGATGTCTCTAGGCCCCAATTCATTGTCTTTTTGAAGTTTGCATTTTAGTTTAGCTGCCTCATGTGAAACTATGTGATTCTAACATTCTGACTTAAAAATCTATGAATCTACATATATGTGAATTTAAAATATGCACAAAGTCTTTTTAAAAATGTCATCTTCATCTTGAATGTTCTGATTTTGTCTTTATTGATTCCAAGTTGTTGACAAGGTAGACTTCCATATCTTGTTCTATAGGATTATTTAAATTCCAATGTGTGATGTTTGCTCTACTACTTCTATTTCAATTTTACTCTTTTTAGTGTTAGACAGTAACTTTTTATTATATTTTTGAAGTTGGTGACCTCTGAAGGATTTGGAACTCTGAAAGTTTCATTGGTGGAAAAATATCTGGTATCATATTCTGGAAAGCCTATGGCTCGTTAACTTATGTCTATTAATGGCTACAAAATTCATAAACCTTTACATAATGATTTTGTTTAAGTGCAGTAGTATTAGTTTTTATGGTAATTTTACTGTTATTTATGATCTTCAAAAGAGTCCATTGGAAAAAAAGATAATCACACAGGGATTCTAATTTGTAGATACTTCCTGTGCCTTACATTAATTGTTACAGGCTCTATTAAAGATTGAGGAGATTTCAAGACTTGACTTTATAAGGTGAAAGTAATTCTTTGAAGAGAAAGTTATATTACTAATAGTGGCTGGAATTGATTACTTAGAGCTGTAGTAATTCATTCGTAAATTCCATTCAGTTTTAGTTCTTTAAGATTTGCAAACATTTCTATCTGTCATAAACTAAGGGATCCTAATTTCTTTTTCTGTCTGTCTGATAACCAATTATAGCATTTGTTACATTTAAAAAAAAAAAAAATTGTAATTAGGAGTGGTTCAGGAACTTTCAAAATAAAGGGTTAACTCCACCCAGCTTGAGTTGTTTGGGACCCAATCTTACCTAACTAAATGGGAGATAAGAGCCATTTGCAGTCTCCAGGGTTGGGTTTGTTCAATGTGTTCCTTGTGTATCAAGTTCAGGTTTGTTTTCAAATGCAAATTGCTGCTCAGTGGATTAAATCTAGGAGGAGGCGCAAAGTAGATTTGAGTTTAGTCATGCAAGAAGGGACATCTGCTTTGCACAGTTTCAAACCTGCATCTGTCTCCAGTAACACCAGCTGTGACACTGACCAGTTCACCTACTGGAATATTCCCATTTGCTTACAAAGCGACTTTAGATAGATCAGAAGATTTCCTAGGAAGTCCTCAGCATTGCCTTTCTGAAGACAGTGGCATTCAAAGGCAGCTAGAGGTTGCACCACCCTCTTGCAAAGAGGATCTTTGCATCCTAACTCACAGACATCTTACTAACAGCAATAGGGACATGAGGATCAGAGTCAGGAAACATGCTAAGCTGCAGGCTTCCCCATCATCCACTCTCCAAAATACTAGTTAGATGTTGCCTTTCAAGCTTATCTTAAACATGTGCTTGCTGTTACTCATTTAGGGCTCTTCTTTAAATCTCTGTGGTGATTCATGCTGATAAAATCACATAAAAATGTAAATGTTGGTAGGATCGGCTCCTTTGAGGTACCCTCAGGGACCATAGATTTTGAAGGAAAAGAGAATGAAAGATTATAATAAATATATTAATCTAAGCATTACAAGAAAATAATTATGGTTCAAAAGAAATACAGGAAGAGTGTTTTGATGAAATCTGATGTGGTTGCAGGGCTACCTGCATCCTGGAAAAATACATTTGAACAGTTTTCTTATGCCAGTGTTAGGCAGTTAAACCTTTACCAAAGAAGAGTTTTCTGATTTTGAAAATAAAACTATCTCAACTTGTATGTATGGAAATAGCATGCAATTACAACACAGGTGTTAGAGAGGGAAGCCTGATGTCCAACGCACCTTCCAGTCTTCCCAGGAGAGTTTTGTTTTTAGTGACTGTGTATTTAAATTGGTGACAACAGAACATTTGAAACAATTTAGCAAAAACAGGAATGTTTGCTTAAATGATAATTGTATTGACTTAGCCATGATAATTTAAATTGTAATGTTGTTGCATCCACAAACCATGGTCCTGTAGATTTATGAGCATGCCTAATTGTTTGCACTGTGAATAGGCCCATTCTAAGGATGGGGCATGAAGATAAGTCTTTGCATAAGTCTTCACACAATCTTAGCTTTATACTTTATTATGAAAAAGTTGTTTTCAAAGTTATGCTTTAAAAACTTAGATTGTTCCTTCTAATACATTTATTGGGAAGCTGTTGAATATGTAAAATATTTATATTTAATGCAAAATAGCTTAACAATCTGATGGTCTAGGTGAAAATTACTCTATAGATAGCTATGATGCTGTTTGTTTAATACAACATTTGTTCATCTTTTGGTAATATTTATTATTCCTATAGCGTGTAATTTAGCTAATCAAGCTGAAAATGTAACATCTCCAAACTGGAGAGAACAGATTTTTATTAGTGTTAAAGGTGGAGACACTGTGTCTAACTTAGTAAGTTTAGTTGATGGTATGTACAAGTAGTATTTTTAAATACTTGGGAAGCACTACAGTAATGTAGTACTAGAGGCCATTTAAGAACTAATTCAAAGCGTCTAACACATTTGCAGCTTAATTTTAGCCTGGACTATGTTTTTTGCTAATGGGTATCACACACGGGGGGCTATTAGGATATATTAAATCATAGATTATTTTAAACAGGAGCAGGTTCATTCAGAAAGTCAATTTCAGCTTCAGATACTCGCAGGCTTTTGCCATGAATTGTAATACTGTGATACTGAAGAGCCACGTTTTGGGGGGTGGGGGTAAAAAGCACTCAGGTTTCTTAAGAAATTCCATCTACTGCTATACAGGAGGAGTGTCTCAGAGGATTCTAGCAGGCTCTAGGAGTAAGCAAATGACACTCAACAGATAGCCTGCTTTCAGAGGTGTGATCTGGTTAGGTCCATCTTAGCTAACCACACACACTGGCATCTTTTAAGAGCTGCTCATTATTTTCTAATCTCTCAACTAGCATCATTCTTCAATGAGTGTTTATGACAACCCTTTGCAAACCACTTCTGTGTTTGAGGTGGAGCAAGTTTGCCTATGCTGTCTAATTCTTCAGGATGCATGTGTAGGGTGAGATAGCCTTTAAATCTGTTTATGAATGTAGATGCCTGAGGACTTCACTTTTTTGCGTTTTATGATGTATTCTTCAGGAGAAATCAGGTATACTCAGGAAACCAGAACAAACAGTGTAAGGAACAGTGTAAGATATCAGAGGATAATTGTCTTTTTCTGAACGTGTAGTGGATTGATCAAGACTGCTGTAGTTAGTTCTTATTAATCACTGAATGCACAAACAAAGGAGAACACAAGTTATGTGGTTTTCTGTATTTTACTTTGCAATAAGATTAATTTATGAACGCATTGGAATTTGACTTGGAGTTTCTTTTATCCCCAAAATTAACACTATGGTTGATATTCATTTTTGGTTTTAGATGTTACATATGTTTTAAAGTAAACTAATAGAAGTTTGAAAGTATCACAAGAGTAGAGTGCTAACCTAAGTGTACTGGTCATACTCTAGCTTTGGTGGTAACATCCTTTCTTCTTAAATCCTTTCTTAAGTTTCAGTTACATGTTCTGTCTGTTCTTTACTGCCCTAAACTATTAAGTGTTGCACTTCACATTAAAAAAAAAAAATACTTCATATCACATATGATTTCCAATGTACTTTGGAAGCATGTTGCATCATGCTTTAATGCAACAGGTGGTCTAGGTATTCCACTGTTAATACGTTCATTTTTATCATACTTGCCTTTAGACCAAACCCTGTGCAAAGCACCTTGTAATCATGCTGTTGTAAACTAGCATGAATTTATGAGAGAATTCATTAATACTTTCTCTCAAAGTTGTTTGAGAGAACTCAAGTTGTTTGAAGTGACTGATGATTGCTTAGCAGTTTAAATAAATTACATTATGCTGTTACCTTCTGAATATAGTTGCCAAGCTATTCTGTTTTAAAGATTTATCTAGTTATTAATCCACAATTAAATTTATCTTCTAAACCTCATACCCTTTGGAGCAGATTTAGCTGGGCAGAATAAATTCCCTGTCCATATCTATGGATCTTGTTTTAGTTTATCAGAATACATTTGGATTAGCACACTAGCTTTTGATACATGTCAGGCATTCAACTTAACCGTTGACAGCCATGGTATCCTCTTGCATCTGCAGCCAGAAAACAGCCCTGGAGTTGCCGTTCTCTCCCATGACAGAGAACTTCAGGATGAATTGCTTTACATAGAACAAAACTGAATGTTTTGGGAGCTTGGTTCTGGTTTTTTATTCCTTTTTTTACAATGTTACATGTTCCTACAGGAGTAAAGTTTTACTTAACTGTGTAGAGATTCTGTGTCAGTGCAAAATCAGGGGAAGGGATTATGTAGAGGAAGCCAGTTTTAATATATTTCTTGGTGCCAAAACATATAGAATGCTAATATGTCACCTCAAAGGGAAGGATAAGGAAAGTAGGACTGTTTCTAAGGCAACAAAACATTTTTTCATATTCACTTTTATAATGGGTCCTTTTTCTCTGAAACTCTCCAGGCATTTTGCAGGCAACAAAAGGGGCAAATACCTTTCTTCTCTCGAAGTCTTTTGTTTGTGATGCTTCTTATCTCAACCAAAATGTAACAGCCAAAGTGGTAGATGCAGTCACTCTCCATTTGGATAGTACCTTCATGATTGCTTTAAAAGCATATACTGATTGTATTACTGTTATTAATTCCAATTATATAGCACAGTGTTTCATTTTTATGACACTTTCATGCAAAGAGTTACCCACAACATTTAAATAAGTCACGTAATGTGAAATTAAATAAAAGAAGAAGGAGGAATTAAACATTAAGAGGCATAAGCAAGGGAAAGAGTGAAGTTTGCTTTCAGATTTTTGAAAGTAGGCTGAGTTAAGGCTGAATCACAGAATGGCCACTTAACACCACTGTGACGTTATATTTCAGCCAGTTTGAAGGTCCCTTTGCACTCTAGAGTATGTGAGAGAGGATTGTAGGAAAGCAAGACCTTCAGAGGAGAATCCTGCCTTCCTAAAAATGAAGCATTTACCTTGAAGGTCATAATAGAGTTTTCCAATAAGAGTTATGATTTATTGTACAGTTGCTAAAGAGGGTAGCAGTGTTCTGCTGGATCCTGAGGGACTTGAGCTGGGAAAAAAACATGGAGAAATGAGCTATGCTAGGTAAGGAGAGAGGAAAATGAAAGCAGTAGGTGAGGATGGTTGCTAACAATTGGTAGATTTTAGTCTATAATGTGCCAAATTTATCCCAAGTATTTATGAATAAATAGTATTTTATAATAAGATTACTTTTACTAGTTATTTAGCATTTTAAATAAGTATTTCAAACTTTTGTCAGTATTTTTCTTCCACTTTCAGTGATGTTTTCTTGCATCCATGGAGTCAAAAATAGCTTTGTTCATGTTTCATTACATTTAAAATTCAGATTACTATGTTACCTTGTAAAAAATACTGGAAGTAAAATGAGAAAGCAGACAATTTGCACTTCTGTCTCTCTTGAATATACAAATACATTGTGGCTGAAGGTCTGTACTGTACGTGGCATACAGATGTTTAAAAACAAGAATATAATCTGGATAATGTAGTAGAACAGAAATAGACCAGCTAACAGATATTCTCCATAAGATACATAGCAAAAGCCCTATATTTCGATCCTTTTTTCATGTACAGAGTAAAGGAAAGAAACGTAATGCAGACAGGAGAGATGTTGGGTTTTTACTTGGCGATCCAAACTGTCTTTGCAGATACAGGATTTAAAAACTAGTTCACAAGTGGGCCTTTGACCAAAATATAAGTAATGAAATTTAAAACATGCCATCTTCGGATTTTTTGCTTAGCATCCCATGGATTCATAGCTTCCTATATGAAATGCCTTTGGTGGTGTTAATTCAGAACTAGCTTTAAAAGCTGCAGCCTTAAATCTGAATATGAGTCTCATTAAAGATTTGCACATGAAGAGACTACAGGGTCACAGACTGACCAATCTATAAATTAGGAAATTATTTTTTCATAATGTCTATGAAAAGTATGTGGTATATAAGAATATTTCTTTCAGAAATGCTTCACCATTTCACATTTTTCTGTCTCATTCTGTGGAGAAAAAGCAGTATTCCTTTTAAAGTATTTCCATTCTGTAATATCTGCTTTGACTTCCAGGCTTTCCAGGTATGGCTCTTTATACAGTACACAAAAACAACCTACGGGACTTGGCCAACTGTTTGTTACCTGAGAGTCTGAAAGAGAGAGGATTCTACAGATATACCAGCTATTACTGTAATCCTGTGTTATAAATCATTGTTTAAATTACATTTGAGGTGTCTTTGCTATTTTAACTGCATATTGGTTTGGGAGATTGTATGCTAATAAATGGTGCTCCTAGGTGGTAGCAAGAATTATCATGCGGTCTACTCAGTGCTTCCACGATTTTTTTCTATTTGCAATTTAGCAAAATATGAAACAATAGAGTTTGGCACAGGAGTTGTATAGCTTTTTTAATACTCAAGAATTAATACTTGTGATGATAGGTTTATAATTTTGTTTTCCTGTCTTTCCTGTCTCTTCCCTCTGTTTATGTACTGAGATTGTTTTGGTGGGGACTTTTTTGCTTGCTTTTTTCCACATTTGAAATCTTTAATGCACAGCTTTCCGTTATGTCCTTCAGGCCAGTTTGGGCTTATGATCCATGAAATGACTATGCACCATTCTTGGGCCAGACTCTCCCACCTGCCTTCACACTCTTGAGAATTTTGCCAGATAAAATGAAAACCAAGTATATTAAAAAATAGTCTTTGAAAGTAACTGGCAAGTAAAGAGGAACAAAACAGTCAGGGCTCTTCTCCAAGGTACACTGAAATCAGTGGAAGTTTTCCCATTCAATACGTTGGAAGCTGGATTCAGCCTTTGGATCCCATTTATACTTGTATGTTTTTTTAATGCACGAATGGGGCTTCAGTTTTGAAAATTATAGGCCTTGAACAGCCAAGAATATAGTACTCTCAGAGAACCATGTCATGGTTGTCTTCTATCTATTAACATTTCAGAAGATAAAGAGGTATTCTCTGTAGAAATGTATAAGATATAAATGGAAAATTTTAATCAGTTCTGTTCTTCATCCATATGTAAGTTTGGGGAGGGAGTATTTTTAAGAACTTTAGTCAAATAACTGGAAATTCATGCCACACTGATCCAATAATGATTCTCCACAAACTGTTCAACCAACTAGGTTAGTGATGGGTGATAACAGACATAGCAAATTAATTTTTATGACACCTGTGATCACCTTTCTAGTAACATGTTGAGATTGTCACATGCATAAAAAAATTCTTGTTCATAAAGTACCTGTATTGTATGTGGTCAACCAGATAACTCTCTTCTCTCCTGAAAATGGTTTCTCTCTGTCATACTTTAAGAAATTTAAAAGCAGAATTAATTGTTCCATTAAAGTCCTACTTGAAAAGTTCAGAAATAAAGATGAGTAATAGTGGAAAATAAGAGCTTAGTTTACTGTGCAGGAAATTATTTGTATTTCAAAGCAATGTTAGAAATGCAGTGTATACTGATTCAGTGGCTGAAGGCGCTGAGACAGGATAGTAAGCCAAAGAAGAAGAGAACTGAATTCTGGAGTGAGAAGTAAATCAAACTAACAAAAATATTTAAAGCAAGGAGGAAAATAGCATCATTAGTATTTTTCAATGTAAGGATTTCTCAAAGCACATCACAGTAATACCACATTCTAAATGAAAACATAAAGGTAAAAACTGTTTGGGGGAAATGTTAAAAATTAATATGTGATTTTTTTTTAATGCAATTCATTTTTGATAGAGAATCCACCATCTTCAAGCAACAGTTTTCAAAAAAAATTATCAGCTTTGAAAGCCTGCTGGTTTCTGTGCAAATTTATATAATAATTGCAAACTACAGAGAACATTTTGATAAGGAAAAAACTATGCTGATCTATTTATCTGACTGCATACATGAATGTCCATATATTCACTGTATGCAAAAGTTTTCATTTTAAGAATAAGATAGGAATTCTGTTCCACAGTTAAGTCCAATGCCTTTGCATGTGGAGCAGAGGTTGATATGTCTGTGAAGGGGAGGGCTAGAGTCGATTCACATCTCTGAATTAAGATCATATTGGACCTTATCTTAGATCTCCCTTGTTGAAGTGAATAGTGAAACTCATGATACTAACTTTGAAGTAAAGCACATAAAGAACCTTAAATTTAACCCAAAGCTAGGTAAGGACTTCCTTCAGAAGTCCCTTTATGATAGAAAGCAGCTTTGGAGGCGCAGATGTCGCGGTTGATATGTTTTCCAAGGCATTCCTACAGCACTCTGTAGCTTCTAATGTCTTGATATTTTTACTTTCAGAATACATCAAATACATCTTTTTTTTTTTCTTTGCCCTCTCCTGTTCATCATGAGATGAACTTTATCACTTCTTGTTTTCTTACAGTACAATGGTTTTGTTAGAATTGTACTAGCAGTTAAAAATAGTGGTGGTATTTGGCAGTTTTCCTTAGCCCTCACTCAAGAATCTCAGACTTTCTGTTCCTTGAAGTTACAGCCAAGATTTCACATAAAAGAGATGCACCAGTTCACTGTGAAATCCAAGATTTGATGCAGCTGTATTATGCAGAAGTCAGTTGTAACAATGGCTCTTTCAGGCCTTATTCTAACGAACTGAATGAATAAATAACTGAATTACCTAATGTTTTACCACCTGCTTAGTGCATTCATGAATGATTACTGTGACTCAGCTGAGATGATAACCAGTAAGATCTTACCCCATGTTTTCTAATAATTTGTCTCTGTGTTTAAGCTGTTAACCTCTGAATCTGCGTGGAAAGACAGTTTTGTTATTCTACAGATGGCAAAGTGGAAGCTTGGTTAAAGCAATATGAAGGATCACAGACTTTGGCAGTAGAACCCAGAAATCTTGACCTCGTTAGTCCCCTGCAGTGCAGCTGAATGATAGTCTCTGTTATTTCACAGCTAGTTTTCATGAGATCTTAATTTTGAGCATTATTACATGCTGCCTTTTTAACTAGAAGGGAAGGCCCCTTGCCATGAAAAAAGAAGTGATTTATCTGCAAGTATTAAACACATGAGTTTCTAAATATCGTAGGTATCTTGCTGCTTTGTTCGTGTGTAAATACACAGTTGCTAATTTCTTTATTATTAGCCAGAACTAATATAGTGTCCTTTATCAAATACATGATCAGCTGCTATATCGTAACCAAAAAATAAAATCAAACCTTGTAATCTGAAAGGCTTTATCCTGCAGTGGACTTCCCAAATTTTATCTTGTAGCTTGCCCTCTGAAATATGCTTTGCAATGTACAGAAATCCTGGAGTATGAAATCTCTGTGCCAGAGGACCTTATTAACTAGCCATTCATGGATTCTTTTTAGGTGTCAGAATAATGAGCTATGTTTGCTATTGATGTAATGGCGGATCTAACTATGAAGAATGAGTCTTGTGCCTTCAGTTCACTAAAGCAAGTTTTAACAGTAATTCTTTTCTGGTTTAGCTAATTCTGAACAACAGCATGCTTCACCATCATGTCTCTTGGCAAAATGAGATTTATACAAAATGTGTCTTTTAGAAAAGCAGGATTCACTTTTTCTTAAACTATCAATTTAGAAGTCTAATTTCCAAATATGTTATATATATATAACCTAAGTAGACTACTATCCCATTCCCTACTACAGTGCAGATACCAGCCCAGTAAGACCAAAAGAACAGGAACTCTTGATAATTTTTTTTCTAGAGAGATTTGTTGGATCATCTGTTAGGACTATGGAGGCTGTAAATAGATAAATAGTCAAGATCTCAAATAAGTTGTAGAAAAGATAAATATAAATTATCTGTTGTGATATTTTTTAGTATTTCCGTGGGGGATGAATTTATTCTAATCTGGTGAAACACTTGTGGGTTGTCGTGATCCAGAAATTGTAGATAGTTTTAGCTGCATTTCGTATCTTAAAAGGAAAGTTTATTACATTGTCAGATGTATTCGAGATAAATTCTCCAGACAGCAATTGTCAGCTGTACAGCAAACTTAACAGTTTATTAAAATGTATTGAGAGAAGTCCTGATATCACTGACATCTGTTAAATTCTTCCTAGATATTTATATTATTTAAATAGGTAATGTAAAATATTTACTTCTGAGGTAATATTTCTCATGTTTTATCAATAATTATATTTGAATAGGCACAGGTGAAGTCCTGAATGTACAGCTACATGTGTCCACCAGGAGCTAGCGTATTTTTGGCAGCTTAGAAACTGATCTTTTCTCTCATTGCATTTGCTTTTTATGCATGTTATCTACTTAGTCCTCTGCTTGGAATTCTGTATTTTTCTATATAATTATGCTACATAAAATAGGATCTGCATTCTTAATTTGAGTGTCTAAGTGTTAGGATATTATAAGTGATTTTTGACTGCTTTACTTCCTCCCCCCTCTCTCTTCCTCCCCCCTCTCTCTTCCTCCCCCCTCTCTCTTCCTCCCCCCTCTCTCTTCCTCCCCCCTCTCTCTTCCTCCCCCCTCTCTCTTCCTCCCCCCTCTCTCTTCCTCC
Source organism: Struthio camelus (assembly GCF_040807025.1). Classification (NCBI taxonomy): domain Eukaryota; kingdom Metazoa; phylum Chordata; class Aves; order Struthioniformes; family Struthionidae; genus Struthio; species Struthio camelus. The sequence continues at coordinate 2,553,182 of NC_090962.1, forward strand.
CCCCTCTCTCTTCCTCCCCCCTCTCTCTTCCTCCCCCCTCTCTCTTCCTCCCCCCTCTCTCTTCCTCCCCCCTCTCTCTTCCTCCCCCCTCTCTCTTCCTCCCCCCTCTCTCTTCCTCCCCCCTCTCTCTTCCTCCCCCCTCTCTCTTCCTCCCCCCTCTCTCTTCCTCCCCCCTCTCTCTTCCTCCCCCCTCTCTCTTCCTCCCCCCTCTCTCTTCCTCCCCCCTCTCTCTTCCTCCCCCCTCTCTCTTCCTCCCCCCTCTCTCTTCCTCCCCCCTCTCTCTTCCTCCCCCCTCTCTCTTCCTCCCCCCTCTCTCTTCCTCCCCCCTCTCTCTTCCTCCCCCCTCTCTCTTCCTCCCCCCTCTCTCTTCCTCCCCCCTCTCTCTTCCTCCCCCCTCTCTCTTCCTCCCCCCTCTCTCTTCCTCCCCCCTCTCTCTTCCTCCCCCCTCTCTCTTCCTCCCCCCTCTCTCTTCCTCCCCCCTCTCTCTTCCTCCCCCCTCTCTCTTCCTCCCCCCTCTCTCTTCCTCCCCCCTCTCTCTTCCTCCCCCCTCTCTCTTCCTCCCCCCTCTCTCTTCCTCCCCCCTCTCTCTTCCTCCCCCCTCTCTCTTCCTCCCCCCTCTCTCTTCCTCCCCCCTCTCTCTTCCTCCCCCCTCTCTCTTCCTCCCCCCTCTCTCTTCCTCCCCCCTCTCTCTTCCTCCCCCCTCTCTCTTCCTCCCCCCTCTCTCTTCCTCCCCCCTCTCTCTTCCTCCCCCCTCTCTCTTCCTCCCCCCTCTCTCTTCCTCCCCCCTCTCTCTTCCTCCCCCCTCTCTCTTCCTCCCCCCTCTCTCTTCCTCCCCCCTCTCTCTTCCTCCCCCCTCTCTCTTCCTCCCCCCTCTCTCTTCCTCCCCCCTCTCTCTTCCTCCCCCCTCTCTCTTCCTCCCCCCTCTCTCTTCCTCCCCCCTCTCTCTTCCTCCCCCCTCTCTCTTCCTCCCCCCTCTCTCTTCCTCCCCCCTCTCTCTTCCTCCCCCCTCTCTCTTCCTCCCCCCTCTCTCTTCCTCCCCCCTCTCTCTTCCTCCCCCCTCTCTCTTCCTCCCCCCTCTCTCTTCCTCCCCCCTCTCTCTTCCTCCCCCCTCTCTCTTCCTCCCCCCTCTCTCTTCCTCCCCCCTCTCTCTTCCTCCCCCCTCTCTCTTCCTCCCCCCTCTCTCTTCCTCCCCCCTCTCTCTTCCTCCCCCCTCTCTCTTCCTCCCCCCTCTCTCTTCCTCCCCCCTCTCTCTTCCTCCCCCCTCTCTCTTCCTCCCCCCTCTCTCTTCCTCCCCCTTCTCTCTCTCTCTCTTCCTCCGTTTTCTCCATTTTTCTTCAATAGAGCAGAAATTGGCTTCATTTTGTCATCTTAGAACAAAGAGTGTTCTGTTAACCAGAAAAAAGACAAAGGAGTCTGGCACAGTACTGGAAGTTATCCAAGGTAGTCCATAACAGATACTGGATATTTTTTCACTTACAGCAAAGCTGGTACCAGTGCATTAATAGAAATCCTCTGTTGGAGAGGCAATAATCTATGTTTAATCTTAAAGTTAAATCAGTAACTAGCTGTATGTGTGTATTCTGAGGCATTGCTTTTGCTGGTCTGTCTTCTATTTTAAAACAGTATTTAGAGAAATCAGTTACATGTAGAATAGCATTTCTTTGTACTGCATAATTTTTATTGGCAATTGTATGAATTCACGAAACAAGAAAGAGGGATTTTAGCAGGAAAGGGTAATGAAGATGACCTTGAACTCTAAATCCTTTTGCTTTTTTTTTTTTTTAAACTTATTTTCTGCATCACTGTGGATCTCAGAAGTGGAGGAGAAAGAAGTGAAGATGATAAGAAAGAAGCAGTTTTCTTTGTTTTCTCATGCCATGTGCTGTAATGTAGGTGAACCCAGAAAGTTGTGTGTGGTGTTTTCCTGGCTTCTTCGACATGGCGATTTTCCATTTAAAAACTAAACTTGTGGGGAGGAATGTCCTTAGTTTATACAGATGTGTCAAATTTGCCCTCTAGCTATTAAGGTGAGCAATTGCTGTACATTTAAATTCCAGTTGCTCTGATCCCATCTGATTCTTCAAGCTTTGAAAAGGCCAGCAGGTAGCATTGTAGATTTTATACATGATTTTTATCTAAACTTTCCTAAGTTTAATGGAACACAGTGGTTTTTCTTCCGTAACAGAGATGTCTACAGTAGTCGCTCTCTACTTCACTCTGCTAGCGTAAGATGATTGTTGATTTGAGATTCTTACATTCTAACTGAATGATTATATATTAAACAATGATGTATTACACGATTTTCAAGGTAAATGACAGCATTTATGTACACAGCCACAATGTGCCTAAAATGCAGAGAGACAATAGAAAGCACAGGCATAGTAATTGCTCATGAAGATGCACAGGAATGGAAAAAATTTTTGAAGAATTAGTGTTCAGTAAGAAACCTTTAACTAAGAAGTACTGAACTGATTTACTTTTGCAAAATAATTTTTTGTACAATGCCATTGAATCAGAACATAGATAATATTACTTAAGGCTCAGGAACCACCGTGTTAAATGTTTGGTAATTTTTCATTTTACGAACATTAATAAATCGGATTGTTCTGTTTTGGTGGTACCTAACTGCTGGGGTCCTCCTTTACTTAGAGATTCACATAAACCAAAATAATTTTCCAGACACTAATATACAAGGGAGATATGGTATCCAAATCCATTCTGGTGCTTGTAGAAGGGGTCAGTCCCAAACAAACTGATTTCCTATGATGTCCTAATGATCTCAGTGGAACAATAGAAAATATAAAATGGGAATGAATGGGTGGTGCTGATTAAATAGTACTAGTTGAAAGCAAACCACATAGCTGTTTTTGCTATTTTATCAGGCACCCATTCATGAAGCATAGACTCTTTCAATTGAAAGAGTTCATCCTCAGCTTGCTTATGGGATGTAAAAGACTATGTTAGCATGCTACTGTTCTACAGTGGGCTGAGCTATGTTGATATATTTATAGGGGAGTTTTAGCATACTGTTTGACTTACAGCCAGCCACCACAGAGGTAACAAGCAAGAAGGAAACAAAAGCATGAGTGGAACAGTACAAATAAAGGGGAGCTATCAAAACACAGACCCACTCTCTGTCTCAGTTCTATCATCAAAGAGGAGTTTCTGCAAAGTATTTGGATGATGAATTTGCCAAGACACATAGTAGTAGGATTATTTTATTTTATTCTTTGCCTTTTGATTTCAGTCAATAGTTGGGCTGTAAAACTGAGCATGCAATGACATTTCCAATTGTGTTGGTTTCCCTGCAAGGATTTACTCTGCCCCAGAACAGCTTTTGTCTGTACATACAACTTACCCAGATCACAAAGCTGTGATCCTGCTGAGGAAATTGTCGCTGTTTTCTAGCCGTTTGGTGAAAGAGAATAGAAGTTTTTATTGGAAGAGTTTGTGATTTAACGTTTCCCAAATGTTAAATACTTCTCTAAATAATGGTTTATTCAGAATTCTTGAAGAAGATAAGGGAATAAGCTGAATTTGACTTCTTTTGATCTATTTTATTCTATGCGGGAAAGAAATACTGAAGTCCTGTCTATTGTTCATCAAATTCTGACATCCAAAACTACATAATACTATGAAGGTAAATGTAAAATATTAGAGATATCTCGGACTATAAAAGCAAAATTCTAAAACAATCTGAGATTAAAACAATATAATATAAACAAAAAATTGAAAAATAACAAAGATGAACGTCCAGCACTGAAGCTGATTATATTGCCATAGTTCAGTTGATTTTAATAGAGAACAGGCTATAGGATAGAAGTTGAAAAATGCAAACCTTATTTAGTAAGCTTCATACTAAATTCATAATTCAAAATTATATATAAGATTGGAATACTTGGCTTTTCAAGTGGAAGCTATCATCCTATCTTCTCTGATCCATTTTTGTTTTTATGAAGAAAATAGAGAGAAATGTGTAGCAGAGGAAGGCAATAAATAATGTACCATAATGACCAATGATGAGGAATATGTGCTTGGAAACAAATTGTTCCAGAAGCATGATTTGACATTGGTTAGTGCTTTCTATAAGGCAGTGCTTTTTGTCTCTCTGGTAGCACATGGGTGCTGTAGTTGCTATGGTAAGGTACGTATTGTGTTTTGAACACTATAAATAGTCACGTGATTGGCCAAAAGCATAAGTGAAGAGCCTGCTCTGGTCAGGTTTATTGTGAGTTTTGATCACGGTCACAAAGACTTAATTAAATAGGCATAAAGCATCTTTGATGGAAGTGTCTGCCATGTATATAGCTATTTTCTTATAAATCCTGAGTATTTCTGAGCTTTTAAGTGACTGTGAATTAATATTTGGTATTTTCTTTCTAACATTCTGTCTTGCAGACTGTATCTCTAGCCTAAGGAGAATAACTGCTGTGTAGATGTATACAGTCCTTAAGTGAAATTTAGAATGTGTGATCTTTGTACATAGAGCTACAGATGTGCTGCTGTTAAGTAATTCTCTATTTTTGAGGATCAATAGCAGTAAAAAAAAGTTTAAAATATGTCCTGTGTTTAGATGGAAAAGCTTAATTCATTAATATTTCTGAGCATTTTGAGATCTTTGGAGGAAAAATGCGAAAAATTACTATGGAAGTTCTTGGCATCGTACATTTTGATTGCCCTTGTTATTGTGGGCAAATCAGGTTTGATAGTGACATGGATGTAAGGGTTAATAAAGGATTTTCTCAAAGCTGCATGCAAATTGAACTGCATTCTAAATGGAACTGTCAACAGAGCAATTCCAGGTCCACTCACATTAACAAAAAGTACAAAACAATGCCATTTGATTGCTCTAGGTGATGGCAGAATTGCAAGTCAGCCTCTCAGGACACGGCTACATTGCCTTGTGCTATAGCTGCACTCTGATAATTATGGAGAATCACTTTAGTTTCCATGTGTAATTCAGTCAGTTTCAGAAGTTCAGCATTGTCCCAGCCTAGAGGAAGGAAGACTTTTGTGTTTTTCAGAACTGAGAAAATGTGATGTCCTTTTAAAAAAAAAAAAAAAAAAGAAAAGAAAAAGAAAAAAAAGATATGCACTTTCCTATAAACCTTACAAGTATTTGTTTTGTTTGAGATCTGATCCTGGAGCCTTCAATAGTTGTTCCATTTACTTCAACATGACTACTTTTATGAGAACAGGATGCCAGTCAGGCCTGTATATTAAGCCACATTTTCTTCTCCAAAATGATTATGATTGAAGAAGAGTAGTGTAGTATATGCAGCAAAGATGATGATGAGCCATACAGAATGGGGTCTTGTATTTTCCTTGATTTATAACTAAACAGTGTTCTAAAAATGAAAACCCAGATCTTCACAGACATACTGGTCTCTAGTTAGAGCTTTTATTATCTAAATTTTCCTATGCCACTTGAGAGCATGGCAGACCTGTTTTTCTGTCAGTGATGTCAGTGCTACAACATCTGTAGGAAATTCTATAAACTGTTTGTTACGGAAACATTTGCCTAATCATTCACTGTTACTTTTTAGAGAAGCTAAGAAAACAGTCTGTCACTTAATGCTTGCATTGCAATACAGACAGCCACAACAGGAGGGAGATCCAGTCCTCAGTAACTGAATTTCTGTTACAAAACACATGCTCACAGGAAAATTCACATGGCAGGATTCTGTCCTCTTTGAGTCCTAGTTAACTTGGGGTAAAGTTAATCTTTTGTGATGATTTGTGGGAGACTTTGGAAAACCTGATAATATTTTCCCAAGTATTCAGTCTTTTCTCAATTACACCACCTTTAATTCCAAAGCAACTGTATTGACTGGTGGGCTATTGTTTAGTGAGCACAGTCTCGAGATGTAAGAAATCTTTTTGCCTATGCTGTAAAAGAAAGTTGCGTATAAAAAGTTTTCCTGTAGTTCAGCATAGTAATTACTAAAAAATAAAAGTCCTTCTCCCAAGCTGTGAGTTACTAGACACTCAAAGTAGAGCTTGGGTGATAAGCTAAGGCTGAGGAGATTTTTGCACACCTATAGGAGCACTGACTGCATAGTGCCTTTGGCTGCCTTGCTGGTATTACAAACTGGAATATACATAAAAAGTTAAGGAGAATGGAGCTATGTGATTCCTGAAGACTTTGCTGCAGGTAATGAACGAGATCAGCAAATTCCATCTGAACATAGGAAGAAACTGGTTAACTGTGAGGGTGGCCAGACCGTGGAACAGGTTGGCCATAGAAGTTATGGAATCTCCATCCTTAGAGATATTCAAAATCTGACTGGACATAGTCCTGGCCAACCAGCTCTAGCTGACCCTGCTTGAGCAGCAGGGTTGAACCAGATGATCTCCAGAGCTCCCTTTCAATCCCAACTATTCTATGATGAGCAGCTAAACCAGAAAAACCTTACTGAGGCCAGAACAACACAGAGATTCAGTAAGGAACCAACAATTCCCAACTATATGACTTAGCTTAAAAAAGATGAAAGCGCAGAAAACAGTTGCAATAGGAATGCATACATATGTTCACAGAAACTGTCTTAATTGTAGATGACTTTGTAATTGAAGGAATGCTGGGCAGCGTTACATGATGCATGATCTCTCTTCTGTAATGATGGAGTGACAGCTCTGGACATTCTTTTATCAGATATTTTAAGAGTATAAACAAAAGAAACTTCTCATTTCCACCTGGGAAAGTTGCTTTACTTTTGCTGTTAAGATTGCTTTCCAGACTGCTCACCAATGCCAGTACAATATAAACACCTCTCATTTAGTAGCTGGGCTGAGTTTTCCAGATCAGTGTAAACGGACTATTGAATATCCATCAGAAGCCAATCAATTGAATTTGTTACTGAATCTCTTTGAATTGATGAACTAGCCACAACCCATTAGACAATTCTTTTAGTCCCTTAGGTAGTAGGATCTGATTCAACCTTCTGTCTCCTTTAATGCTGTGACTATCAATAGCTTTCCCCTTTCTAACACAGGTGGAAGGGCTACATAGGAATATACAGTTTTAGGAGTTCCATAGTCTCTAACCACCATCCTTTTGCATAGCCCCTGTTGTGGCCCATGTGCCCCTTTTTTCATCAGACTTATACAGAAAAGAGAGAGCAGGTCATGTAGAGCTGACTGTAGCTGAATTTTAGAATGAGCTTCATGTTTGTTTGTTTGTTTGTTTTTTTAATATTAAGCTGGGGAATGGATTGAAGGATTAGGAAATGTTATAACGGTGATACTAGTATTTCTGAGAAGTGCAATGAACGCTTTATCCATAACACTTAAAATACTACCATTGTTTATGTATTTACTCGGAGAGAAAGCTGTATGCAGATAGAAGAATTTCTTTGTGTACAGCACTAGAAATGTTAAGCCTGTTTTTCATCCCCTCCTATTTTTCATTCTTTGCAGACAGTTAGGACAAGAGCAGTTGCTAAAGAAACTGTTCTAAAGAATGAGGTAACACTAAGCCTATCTGGAATATATTTTTCAAAAGTTCGGCGTGTTCCCATTAGTACGTAAGTACCAAGAAATATATCATAAAAAGTCCCTTGGCCTCACAAACTTCAGATCTAATACCAGTTAATAGTATCGAGTTGCAGTTGTTTTAATGTTTTGTATGTAAAGGGTCAAAGTTCCAGCAAACATGTTCTGGAGTTGTTGGCAGCTAAAAGAGAAGGGCTGCTTTATTGCTCTTTCATAACTGCTCTAATTTCCATAGCCAAGAAAGCACTATAAGAGTTTTTATTGTTTTTAATTTCAAAATACTTTAGAAAACGCATTACACAAGGACACCTGCAGGAGCAGAAAACTTCTGAAACTCTTTTAGAAGCTAGTTCTGCTTTGGAAAGAAACTTTATTTAATATGCTAAAGAAAATATGTATTTAAAAATCTCTTATTTGTGGCTTTGTGGTAGGCATAAATGTTATTTGATAGGCCATCTTTCTGCTTAATATCATCTAGCCTTTATCTTCACTGTGCTTTTAAACCAAGCAAGATCTTTTCTTTCATTGCTTCTTCATTCCCAGTGATAGCTTTTAAGAGGTATTATAAGCCCAAATTTGAACCCCCCTCCAAGTCCTAATGCACATGTGATGTTTTCCCCTTTAAGTTTTTGGTCTGTTTCATGGGTGGGGTCAGCTTCTTTGCAAGAGAGACTGCAGGTGGAACTGTCAGCTTTTCTGGTCACATATCAAGATGCAATTATGGAATCACAGAAATTAGAGACGGGAAAAAACTGTTAGGTCATCTTGTCCATCTCTTTTGCCAGTTCTTAATGACTCCTTGCAGTATGTTATTGAATGGTTTGTTTAGCTTCATTCTGGACATTTAGCTTAGTCTGGACAGTCCTTTTGAAAGGGCTTCAAAGCTATCCCTGTGGTTCTCAGCAAGTATCTTTCACTTGTCTGTTTGTACAGAGTCTTACATGACATGACCAGACTGCGTCCATGTTAGTCTTATAATGCAATTATTAAATAATAATACCAATAACAACAATTGGCATTTTTGTTCAATAAACTACTTTGGTTTTAGGATCAAAGTTACAGCTGATCTTCTGGTTTTGGTATCTATAGCTGAGTCTAAACTTCAGCTGTCTTTATATCTTCTACAAACAGCTCATGATTTCTGCACATTTGCTGACAATTTGTTGGGTTTTTTCTTGGAATAATTCTTGGTCTATGGCTCCTTCGCAAGCAGCTTTGTGAGTGACAGAACTGAAATGGCAACTGGTTTGGTTAAGTACTGAACACATATGATATTTTATGTGTGCTGATTGGTTAAATATAAAATTGACCCTGTTTGAGTGACAGACATGGCAGCAGGGAGAGAGTGTCTAGCAACTAATTCAGGAGGCTAGAGTCTCCTTTCTAACCTTGGTCACACTATTGCATCATAACTAATTTAATCTATTTGTGTCTCTGTTTAAGACATGTATGTACTGTCAGAGGATAAAATGACAATGAAGTTATCTTTCTCAGTAAAGCTTTGTGAAGATACAGAAGGCTTTGAAATTCCTGGATAGATGGTGATAGTGACGAACAATGATCATCACCATTTCCTGTGATGACTATTTAATAACTTAAACTCAATTGGATCTGGAAAATTCTGTCTCTACCTTCCAATCTGTTGCTTAAATGGCAGAGAAAATATTTTATAACAGATTATTGCATCACTACTGCTGCTTCCCAGACTAACAAATGAATTCCAATTAATACTTGCCAGTTATTCAAATATTGCCTTGTATTGAACCACCTCTGTTTATCTTTGCATTAAGCAACATGTTTGTATTATTGTATTGTGTTGACCATGTAGATGTCAGAGAACAGGGTGTTGAATTGCACAGTCTTTGCTGTTCACTGGAAGGGAAAGCAAGGGTATGAGAAGAGGCCACCAAAGGAGCACAGTGCAAACACCTGAGCAGCATTGTTAAATAAGACTTGACAATACCTTACAGCTCTGCATACAATTATATAGTGCACTGGCCTCAAACACAAACTAGATAACATTTTATAGAGGCTGATTCTAGTGTAGGAATCTCATATTAGTAGCAAACAGGCTGTGTGAGAAGACTGAAATGTAGCAGATTTCTCTAAGATATGGAGAAGGTGGGTTTGTGACTTGGAGAAGATAGGCCTATGAATTCCCTGTTTCAATGTGCAGCCATATGTTAATTCATATTCTGTGAATAGGGCAGAGATGCCTTCTGCATAGGGTATGCTAAAACCTTCCTAGGTATCTTTGTGCATCACTCTTGTCAGAATTTTTCAGACGAAAAAGAAATGTAGCTTATGCTTTTGAAAGACAATGGACACAAATTGAAATACAAGAAATTCCACTTAAACGTAACAGAAAAATACTTCTACTGTGAGAGTGGTAAACACTGTAACAGATTGCTCAGAGAGGTTGTAAAGTCTCTGTCACTGGAGATATTCAAAACTTAACTGGACATGGCCCTGAGCAACCTGCTCCAATTGACCCTGCTTTGAGCAGGGAGCTTGAACTAGATGATCTTCAGAGATCCCTTCCAGCTTCAATGTTCATATGATTCTATGGTTATCAGAGAGGGAACAAACTTGGAAAATAGGAATATGTGATCTAGGAACAGAATCATCCAGATTTAGGACAGGTAACTTCAAATGCTGGATCTCCTAGATCTTTCTGAAAAATTTTATGTCTAGTTCTTAGACTGAAATTTGGGTTTCAAACTGGACTACACCCCCATTATATTGCTTTTAGTCTTGAGTCTTGTCTGAATAAACCTTGTCAGTGCCATTTCCTAAATCTCTTTTAAATTTCTAGACAAAAGAAGCAGGAGCTGCCCAGAGGGGGCTGACAGTGACCTTAGTTCTCCCTGTGTCTGCCATTCTTTTCTCAAGAAGGTATTCAGGATTGCTGAATAATTGTTAATCTGTAGGAGCCAATTCTCTGCTCTGTGGTGCAACCCGTGATAGGAAACTAAATCAACACTGCCTTCTTGCCATGAAACCCATGTACGTAGTGGAGAAGGGAAGGAGGAAGAAAGTCTTTGATAAAACCAGACCCAAGCTACTTCTCTGCAGCATTTCCATTTCAATGAAGTTTGTGCATCCATTAGAGAATACCTTGGCATCTTGTAGAATGCAAGGCAATATATAGATGTAAAGATGTATTTCATTAAAAATCATTTATGATCTCATTAAACCCATTTTAAAGTAATGCATTGTCAGATTTTGAAGGATTGTGAGAGGCATTTGTATGAGAAGAATAATGTCGTCTATCCTTCGTGGGCTATTGGAAAGAGAACTTCACTGTTTAAAAGAAAAAAAAAAAAAAGCTCTTACAGGATGCTGAAATGGTAGACAAGCAGGTAAGAGTTTGCCTGAGGGGCTTAGATTCTGGCTGAGCTTAATGTTAGTGCAGTAGTCTCTGCAACAGAAAACAGTTTTTCCCATAATCAACACTCTTCCAATAAGAAGAAAGAATGACAAGCAAGTCTCGGTGGCAAAACACCAACTCACTTCTTGAAAATAGGCTGCTATTCTACTGTTAGTCTTATCTCGCTCTGAGTTTCTCAGACATCCAAGCAAAATACCATAAAAAGTCAAAACAGCAGACATCAAATAAGAAGATGATATGTGGAAGGTGTTCTACAGTGTAGAGCACATTCTCCTTGCTTCAGGAAGAAGACAAGGCTAGAGTATGTATTTCTTATCCTGGGTACAGTCAGGATTGGCTAACTTCTGTCATATTCAGATACTACCATGGTCTAGCCATGCTCAAGTTTGGAGGAAAATCAAGATGGGGAGTCACATGCTCATTCTTCCAGCTCTGTTATTCACCAGTTCCTAAAAAGAAGCGTTTCAGAAAAATCACTTTCAAGGCACGGATCATGCACCCTTGCTCAGATGACTATCACTTTTTCTCTATGCAGGGAGGTATCCTACATCTATGAATCCACTTAGGCATTTGGGGCCAGAGTGTTTTTATTTCTTTCTCTTTTCTTTCCTTTCCTTTCCCTAGATATCTACTTGAAGGAACATAATTCTGACAGATATTAAATACAGATGTGACTAACAGAACACTATATTCCATCTAGGAGGGAATTCATGGAGGGAGTCTAGACTAAACTCCAGGCCCAAGAACTTTCTCTACAGTGGGCACTGGTAGCTAGCTGCTCTCCTGAGGAATGAACCACTGGTATGCTTGTAACATTGTGCAAAAGCCGCAAAGAGTTAAATGCTATTAAGTAGCTTTGTAAAGAACTAAGACATTTGTCTTCACCGCAACTACATTGTTTTGCCTGCAGGAACTCATTATTTTAACCCTATCAATGCCTTTTGAGATGCCTCTGCATCTCAGCCAGGGACACTATCCAAAGAAGGATGTAAGGAAGAAAGTACCTTGAAAATTGTGAAGAGATATAGGTTGTTCTGCTTTTGGGGTGGAGGGGGGAGCTTTCCACTGTGACTTTAATTCTGTCTTCCTTATATGTTCACCTGATAATGCAAATCAGAAAGAAGGATGGGAAGGATTGATGGGGTTAAACTGGAAAAGCTCTAATTACTGCCTGGAGGGAGAAGGAGAAGAGATGAGTGTGAGTGTGTGTGAGAGCTATTGAGCATTTGGCCACATCCCAACACAGAGAGGGTGAAAGGCTCTCACTGTGTTTCCTGCCAAGGGTGGGGTCACCTCACATGCCTTCTCTCCCTCCCCCTTCCCCATCTCCTTGAGATTACTTTCAGTGCACATTGTTAACATCTGGAAGTTTTTTTTTTTTCTAATCAACATTGTTTCCTTAGCTAGAGCAGAACATTTTCATGACTAGGAAATTTCTGGAGTTTGAGATCAGCTAGAAAAAAGTTAGAGAGGTTTTAACTTCCTTTCCCTTCTCCCCCTTCTTTGGAAAGTATGAAAATGTATGTCTGAAATTTGTGTTATGCCTGCTCTTACTCCACAAAAAAAAGTGATATTCTATAGAAGGATGAGCTAAATACAACAAGTTAGATCTCAACTTTGCTGAAGTTCTCCGATGTACTAGGATCCTGTATTTATCTTTGGGACTCTAAAACTACCACGCTGCTTAGTCTGCTCCCATTAGAAAACCTCAGGGAAACAGTAATAGTGTTTAGTGTCTGTAGCTATTCAAAGCTGAAAACCCAGAGCATTTGTGAACTCCATTTATGAGTCACAGCTCCTCTTGGGAAGTGTATGAGAGGTATCATCTGCCTCTGAAGAGGAAAGCAAAAGCTTTTTAAGTTCAAACACAATTGTTTAAAACAGAATGAAGAGTCTGTGTCACTTTGGAATTTCCATGGGAATTTAGGAACATGGAACATGGTTGTTACATTTGGAATGGAACACTGAGCTGAAAACCCAAACCTTTCAGGCCATCACATCTTTAGTAACTTCAAGAAGTAATGATTTTTCTGTTCTTTTTTGCACCCAAAAGGAAGTCTTTCCTAACTTCCCGTGAGTGTGATACAGCAGAGCAAGAAAGAACAGCCTCTATTTAATAATGCGAAGTCTTGTAACGGTTGGGCAATTTCTCCCATCCAGACCTGACTGATACTAAACCTGCTTAGGTTCTAGGAGAGGAGTCAATACAAGGTGGCATACAGCTGCCAGTGTAATTAACATCAATTACTTGTCAAAAAAAAGCTTGTTTAATGTCTGAATTAAAGATTTAACCAAAATATAATAACACCTGGGATCATTTTGAGTTGCTGTCTTTTGAAGAAATTAGTATCCCTCAAGTGCTTCCTATTTGACAGTAGATAGTACTCAAGTACTATGCTACTCTGAGTTTGGAATGAGGAATTGTCAGACATGCAGTTTACCCTGTGAGCATTGAGTAGCCTGAACGTTTTGAATGTATATGTAAGAATCATCAGTTATACTAGAATGGCTGGCAATCATAAAGCAGTCAGAAGACTAGGCACAGCCAGTAATTGATCTGGAGCTTGACTATCATCGACAAAATCCCAAGCCAGAAAAGGTCATTTCCTATGAGATTCTGGAACCATGGTTGAACACTCAGGTACATTTAAAATAACATTTGAAACAATTTACAAGTAGCTGACAAATTGCCTTAAAGAAGTCATAAACACTCTCACAAAATGGTCAGAGAAATGATAGTTGTATGACATTTTTATGTTAATAACCCACAGCAAAATGAGATTTTAGCCCTTTGTGGGTTTTGCACAATGTTACAAGCACACCAGCTGTTCATTCCTCAGGAGAGCAGCTACCAGTGCTCACTGTAGAGAAAGTTCTTGGGCCTAGAGTTTAGTCTAGACTCCCTCCATGAATTCCCTCCTAGATAGAATACAGTGTTCTGTTAATCACGTTTACTCAGTTATTTTCAGAGTGGAACAAACTGTAGTATAGTTCCTGATGGCGGTCTTTTTCATGCTAACTTTTGGTGCAATCCTCAGATGTGTTCTCCTTCCACACAGAGAGCTTCTGCTGTGGAATTTTTTGCAGTTTTGCTCTCTTTGTGGTTGACACATAAAGTTGCTGGAATGTAAGTGGTGCAGAACTCTGAATATTTCTGAAAACATTGTTTGGGGGTTCTCAGTTGTTCCTGCCGTATATTCCTGGAAAGAGAGAATGGTCTATCTGAAAGGTAAAAAATATGAATTTCACTGATAGGGAAGGGATAGCCTTCTTGGAAATATTCTCAGAGTTGCCTCAAGTAGAGAAGACACATCAGCATCTAGTCATCTACTTCAAAACTATATTTAAAAAAAAATTCTCCTTTTGCTCACCCAAATTTCCCTCTGTTTCTTTTAATTAGTAATTTTCTTTGTAGCTGTGCTATGGTTCTGTAGTTGTGAGATGCTGGGAGTGGAAAGTAGGAAGTCTCCACAATTGCTTCATAAAAATTAATTAACATAGATATTTAGTGATAAGAATAAAATATAAGGAGAGCTCTTCCCTTCTGTTATATTGTGCACTGGCACTGTAGTTTGTTTAGTGACTGACTACCCTAAGATCATTTGCTTATAAAGGTGGATGCTGCCCCTTGCTCCATCATGCAGTACCTTTTCTTCACCTCTAAGATAGCTGTTGTGTAGAAGTATTGAGACACAAACTCAGTTCTCTCTGGGTTTTACTTTCTTACATGAGCTTTTTATGAAGTCATTACATGGTTTCTAACTATTCCTGTTGCTAGTACCTTGAAAAAACTGTTTCTCTCGTTTCCTCCCTCCACCTAAATATGCCTACACTTTTAAAATGTGGTATTCAGAATTGTAACAACCTGCAGAAAGCAAATTATGTACAGTCACCTTGGAAACACTGAATTAAATTCCAGTAGAAAACTGCCCCACATAGTATTCCACTCCATACAAAACAATACTCAACCTTGAAGTAGTACTTTTTATTATCAGTGTGCTATGGATACAATAAGCTATTTGAGTCTTTATAACAAAGTATTATGTGGCTTTTATAAACAGGAAAGCAGCAGCACGGATGCCACATGAGGCCACAAAAGGAGTGTATAGCAGAGCTGGTGCTGGACTTCAGAGAGGAAAGATATATTATTCTTATTTTAAATGTTAGGAACTTCAGCACAGATTTGCCAGTTCATGCAAGAAAGAGGGGAAAGTCAGGCAGGTATCCTGCATTCCATTTTGGTGACTTTTCTAGAAAACCATCTCATGTCTTCATGCTGTCTGTGAGTAAAATTAGCCCTAGTACCAGTGGTAGTACTAGCACGCTTGGTATTCTTTCTGAGTAGCGTTATTCTATTTGGCACTTTCTTGATACCGTTAGTACTTTGGCATTCTCTTTCTATATGTTTCAAGTAAATTAATAAATATATGCACACTTCTGAAAGGAAATCAAAATCCTTTTGATTTAATGATCTCTTTCTTAGGACTGAAATGATCTTAACATTTTTTTCCATATGCTTTTTAGATTTAGTTCCTCCTTGGCTTACCTTAGCTATGAAAAGCTGCTTTTAGTTTCTTGGCCTGATTTTTGACTCACGTAGTTAATCTTCCTCTGGCTTCTGATAAATTGCCAGAAGTTTAAAATCTGCTTTGGTACTTCCCTTTTAAAAGGTGTTGAATTTACTGGAGTTCGTCATTGTAAACTGTTTCTCAATTTTCATTCTTGATTTTGTGCTGTAAGACATTTCTAGCAACCAAAAAACCCAAACCCCCATTTTACTAGTTTCTCATTATCAGGAATATGAACCATCACTGCACTTTTAATAAATTCCACTCTTTCCTCTAGCACAAGCATTGCACTCGTCGTTTGTAATGATCTCATCCAGACTCAGTGGGACTCTTCTCTGAGCTTTTGCACCTATTGTCTGTTTCTGATATCGTAGCTCATCAAAAGTTATTAGACAGGCTACATGCTTTTTCTAGGTCATTCTGGAAATACTTCAGATCAATTTACACTGATACTCTCAAATTTATAGACCTGTACCTACGTTATGGTTTTATGATCGTCTGATCTGATCTTCTGCAGAACACAGGCCAGAGATTTATACTTAAGTATACAGTTAAATAGGAAGGTACTTGATGAATAGGAATCTTGACAAGACAGGTAGATATTTCCATCAGATTTCATTTAAATCATTTAAAAATTAATTTAAAATTAATACATTTAGAAATAGTCATTTGTCACTTGTTGCTTTGCAATAGTACTGATTTATAGATGGAAAATACTAGTATTAGGATGATCTTTTTTTGGTGTTCTTGTTAATGATAGTACTTTACTAAAGCGAATGCATCAGTATGCTAGGTAAATATAGAGAGCCTTGTGAGACAACTGATGCCCATGATACTTTCTGCCTGTTTCTTATACGGACTAAAAGATTTCACTACCAAGTCAGGAAATGATCATTCCTATCATTTAACTGAATATTCCTAGTACCACCCCGTTTCATGTTATAGTTCTTTGTGAAAAGTTTTCTTATTGTATTAGATCCTGTCGCTGTAGCAGTCAATTTGTTTTTCCTGTATTATATATGGGAACTGAGGTTTGTGCATATGAGGGCTTGCACAGATTGTGTGTCTGCCAAGGTATCCTGCCTCCTGCAATGGTGACCATCTCCAAAAACAAGCAGCATGCATGCAGATGTAACTTCACTGGACAGCAACTTGACAATGCAATGATATATTCCTTCTGTAGATCAAAAAAATCTTTTATGCCTGGAATCATGAAGTTATAATCATATTTGCAAAACACCTTTTTTCACAATATGTTTCATTAGTTGCTACTGAGCAGCCATGTATTCTGTAAGCAAATTCATTAGAATAATTACAGCATTTGAGGAATATTCAGAGTTTTGTAAAACCTCCGGGGTACCTTTTTTAAAGTAGCAAACATTGACAAACGTTTTTAGTTTATTAATTATTTTTAACTTCTTTTTAACTTAAATTATTTAATTTGTGAAGGAAAATTTTCTAGAAACCCAAATCCAATTTAATGGAAGCCTGTGCTATGCTATCAGAAGGAAGCCTAGTAGGAATGCTACTATTACTCTTCTTCTAGGAAAGTCATATATTTTATGAAACAAGCATACAGCAGGGAGCCTCTCAGGAGTTGTCTTTCAACAATTTGAATTGGCCAAAATGTAGTTTAAAACTTGAAATTTTACATTTCTTTCCAAATCCTCCTTTCAGAGGCCTTCTAAATATTCAGCCTGTTAACTTACCCTTTTTCTCTACAGTACTATATTCTGTTTGAAAATTCCATTCTCTGCCTTTTTGCTCTCGTATCTTTGTAATCGAACATATTTAGCTTTTACCATCACAGTAGGTCAGTGCTGCTGTGCTAACGCACGTGTAAATTGAAATTGTATGCACCAAAAGGGAGCTCATGCTATGAAATGAAGATCTGTGAGCTTAGTTTGGTGTACAGTTATGATGTGGATGACAAGCGGGCTGAAAATAGTGATTCATTAGGAATTAGTCCTGCTCCTATGCAATTGGACACATAAATCAAGGCTACTTATATGAGCCTGCATTTGTTAGTTTGGGCTTCTTGATAGCATTGGTCAGCCTGAATGGATAAACTAGGAAAGCCAGAATTCCCTCTCCACTGGTTAGGGAGCACATCTGTAGTAATACTTGCCTGGCCGGTAACTCAGAAGCCTTTACCTCATTGCTTTCTGTGGCAATATAAGCCACCTGATTTTGCCAAAGAGATTAGAATCTGTAGTCTAATTAATTTTCATTTTCTTACTCCATGGAATTATTGTCTGCAGGATGATTTAAGGAAATGCACAGTCCATCAGTCAAATGCATAATTCATTTTTATTTGGAGAAAACAGTCAAAGAAGTTAGAATAAACAAAACAGATTATATATCCTTCATGGCTCCATGGGCATTACTGCCTTCTCTTAACAGCAAAGGTCTGATTGCATGTGCAAGTTACAGTGGGATAGACTAGGATATGCATACACAAAGAGTAAACGGCTGTATGTAACTGCAGGTTTACAGCTACGGTGGATGCCTTAAAACAATTTGACATGTTCCTGGGCAGTTATGATGGGTAGTTAACACATAAGCTCATTCCTGATTCACTTCTCAGTAATTTAGGTGATGGGCCCTAAGAACTGTAAAGCAAAATGCCAGCACCAGAGCTGATGTAATTGTTTTTATTATATCGTTTACTTGTAACAGCCTAGGACCCTGAGTGAGATCAGGACCTACTCTCTTAGACACTGAAAAATTTGTATCGTAAGAAACAATTTTATTGCCTTCTCCATGAACATAGTACAAAGAACAAATTTGATGCTGCATGTGGTGAAAGAAGGCTTCATTGGAGTGCGTAATAGTTCATTAGAATAATAAGTACATATTCTCAGAAGAGAAAGAGTAATGGATCTTTCTGGGCACCCAATAGGACCTGTCTCCTTCAGGATGTCTTAGAAGACTTTTTCTTGCTCTTTTAGAATGATTTTAGTCACAGCCACTTTTAATATGGCTGCCATATTGTTACTTTTCAGTATTCTTTCTGTGGATTTTTCATATAGCAACAGGAGTGATAGCAAAAGTGATATAATAATAATAATAGGCAAATGTGAATTTAAAATAATAAAAATTTTCCAATTTCATCACCTGGTGTCAAATTAGAATATTTCATTCAAATTTGAATGCTCACAAAATGTCAAGTCAATATTGGTCATTTTACATTTTAAAAATATTTCAAGTGATATTCCGTGTAACTTTTGCACTTCTGGGATTTATGTGGGACTGGAAGCTAAAAATTAATATCTTATGGGAGACTATATTCCTTCTGTATTTCCAGCATAAAACAAAAACAAGAAATACAGAAAATAACACTCTGAAAGCCCAAATTCTGAAAATTTCCAGAAGAAAGACGTTTGAGAAAATGAGAGAAATGCCAAGATCTCAGGATTCTCACTGTTGATTAAACCTGTAAAGTTTTTGAAGTTCACATAGCTGTAATTATACTGCCTACTTGCGTTTTCTGAAAGCAGTTTCTGTCACTAACAAATGTCTTTCTACCAAGCACTTGATCCACAAAATAGCTCTGGTTTGCCGTCTAACAACAAATAAGCATTTATTAATGGAATCTGCATGATCTACCCTAGTATAGAAAAGTTTTAGCTGGTGCTTAGGACGTCGTGTTGATACTTTTACATAAATGTCAGATTCAATCCCCCTTTTATTACCAATAATCTAGGTCCTAAATTGTTAAGGGGAAAAAAAATGCAACTATTTCCTTTTCTTCTTTTTTTACCAATTAAGAACAGTTATATCAAATAGCCATTCCTTAAGATAAAAAGCATCTGGTTGGCAGAAGTTGCTTGTCAGCAGACAGACCAAGCAACAGCTTAATTAGTTACAAGGAAGCTCCATTGACAAAGAGGGAGGAGCCATTCAAAGCTAAATAAATCTGTAACTAAATTCATCCTTTAATTTAAAACATTTTTTTCATTTTTTTAAATCTCAGACCAGAAGTGAAATCAAGGTTAAATTTTGACTAACAGAGTGGCATCCAAGAGGAAATGTTAATCTGTATTAATGTTTTTCCTTTTAATTTATCCTACCATAAGTTGCATACTTGGGGTCTTGGTGATAAGGCAGTGAACCCCAGCTGTTTGAATTAATTTTGATGAGGGCCACTGATGGGGCAGCAAAAAAGAAGAAAGTATTTAAGCAAAGCGCTACATACTCAGGTTGACAGTCTTTCACTTTTCCCTTTAGAGGAAATACCTAATTTTTGCGAGCTTTTGAGCTTGTTTGGCTTTTTCCAGCTTGCTATTATCTACTGTAGATATTTATGTAGTCTTAACTATTATTTTGTCTGAATATCTCACAGTCTTTTTAGACTGAGAGGTGTATATTTTTCTTTGTTATGTCCCTGTTATGTTATGAATCACTAAGCGACTTCCAAAATGTCAATCAGGACCTCTAACAGAAACACATGTTTTCTAGATCACAAGCTAGTAGTAAAACCAATAGTCCTTCCTCTGTCTTCATAGAGTGGTATCATTCCATAAATATATTTAAAAGTACTGTATATTGGTCAACAGTGAAGAGACTCAGAAGAGCTTGAAAAATCTTTTGTTTTCACACCCATCACCAAATTTTATTTTCATTGAAGCCAATGAGATTATAGTAATAAATTGGACATAGAACAAATAGTGCCCTTTCCAGGCACTGTGTCCATCCAGTTGTTGGTGGAAAGCCACAAATTTTATAGTCATTGGTGACCCCCCTCTTTGATTTCGCTTCATCTGGCAAAGGAGTCTTGAAAGCAGTGGGAGTTCCTCCTTCTCTGGCACTTGCGACACACTCTATATTTTGTCTTAGAAATCAGGACCTCGGTCAGCCAGATTGTGAGTATAGTATTTTATTCATGTTGCTAAGATGTTGTTGATAGTAAGATATAAAAAGCATTAACAATTTGGATCTGCATCCTCTTTATAATAAATACAAGTTAGAACAACCTGTTATTAGATGATTATTATGAAGATGATCAAAGAAATCATTTAATGTTTGAGACAACCAAATTATCATCATAAATTTTAGAATAAAAATCAACTTTTTAACATCATATTTTTTCATTTTACATGCTTGCACCCAGTAATATAGGCTTTAATTTTTGCTTAAGAGGCATTACAGCTGTACAGACATTAAGTAACCATTAACCTAAACCCCATGAGTCTCTTGGAGTGCAACACTTTCCTGCCAATTCAGAAGATGAAAGTGATGCTATTTATCGTATCCAGTGTGTCCCTTTTTTTCTGTGGTAGCAAAGGCAGGCACATAGCTTCATTTTACATTTCAGTAATACAGAAAAAATGAATGGAATGTAAATACTGAGAGTATTTATTGTTGCCAAAATGAAGGAGTGGGTGTCAGGGACCTGCATTCTATTTGTGGTGTTGCTGATGATTTCCTGCCCTTACCAGTGCTCTTACCAAACACTTAACCTCTTTTACGTTAGTCTCCCCACATGTGAAATGGAGATAATGAGCCTGATCCAGTGGGCACTGAAAGCTGTCAGAATATTTCAGTTTAGTTGAATGGAAATCAGGTCAGGTTCTGTAACTTTCATCTCACAATCTGTCAGTTTTTATCAAATAAGGTAGCTCTCAGGAACACAAGATCCTGTACAAGATCATCAGCTCCATTGGTTACTGCTCAAGTGATCAATATATGTGAACACCAAAGGTGGTCAGAGAAAGTTTATACTTCCTCTGGAGTATAAGTTATAGCATCACAGAATTACTGTGGGAATGAGCCTATAAAAGATGTTTGCTTCTTTTTCTTTGCTCTTTCCTATTTTCATTGTGCCTATTGCAGAACAGGAACCAGGATAAGATGTAGCCACATATGTGAGATATAAAGTCCTCTCCCTGACCAATTGAAATGACAGGGTTGTGTTTATGACTTAGGCTGTACTCTAGTGAAATCATATCCATACCTGGAAAGGCAGAACCATGAATACCAAGCCTGCTTTCCACAGCTATGTTACCACCTAGACAAACTTGTAGTTGTCCTGCATTTTTCTTTCAGTCCACTGTATTCCTATAACCACCAAGAATAGTCCTGATTTTCCCCTAGTCCTGGAGAAAATAAGAAGTGACCTAAAAAAGTAATTTTGAAAGGAGAACAATTAACATAAAGTTAAAACATGTGACCTCAATTAATATTATTGTTGCTTAAAAGTGATTAGAGAAATAAAAATGGAAAGGCCTGCCCAGAGAGTACAGCTACCATGCTATGGTATGTGCTATTAACACCCTTGATGAGCTCACAAACTGGGGCTGCCAGAGAAGACCACCACACCCAGCAGTCAAAAGAACAGTCACCAAAAAATAGGCATCAGAAAATTTCACCCATTTCTGAAAGGTTTTTGTTTTTCTTTATTTGTCTTCTTGGTTTCAGTCAATATGAGAGAAGTATGGTATAGTTCAGTACACTATAGTATAGTATATACCAGCCTTCATTATCACTATCTTAGAAATATACCATTCGCAAGTACTGAGTAAAGGAAAAATGTTGCAGGTCGGCGGCATGAAGAGCGCTTCCTTTCTTGTGTCTGTTATCTGCTAAAGGGGACTGTCTGCCCTTGGAACAGGGAACCCCATAAGCAAAGGGCCAAAGAATCATCCTAAATTACTTTGTGTCAAAGAAATCTTGCTAATCCCATTAGCAAGCGAAGCAGTAGAATCAAGACTTGGGTAAAACATACCCTTCCTGACATGTATGCCATAGTTCATTCTCCATTAACGCAGCCACCATCACCTAGTACAGCACAGGCTCATGAGTAGCAGTGAAGACAACTCAGCTGCCAGTTTCCAGATTGTTTCTGAGCCCTTAACATTATGGATGGAGTGATATTATATGATTTCAGAGCAAAGCATCGCAATTGTTTGAAGAAGTCTGCCCAGTGAGGAATGACAGGGACAGATTACAAATTTGATGATGAAAATACCAAAGGGATGGGAGCCATCAGAAGATGCTTGGCAATGTAATCAGTTTCAGATTTTTTTTTTCCTCCAAGCAGAAAGCAAGTGCCTTTTGAGGCTTTCTCTTTCTGAATGAATAAAGAAATATCTCCTTTGGCATTTCTTTAGGAAGCCCAGCGGAGGAAATGGTAGTGGAGGGAAGTATGAGCCTAAGCCTGGATACACAAGCAAGCTTGAGCTATCAGCCAAGTTTTGAATCCTTGAACTATTTACCATGACAAAGGTCTTAGCCAGTAAGCAAGCCTGACAGGCCTCAAAGAGCAGATGAAAGGTTAGAGAAGGTAACCACCTATATGCTTCAGCATTCATCTGCTGAGAAAAGTATATCAGCTCCTAGAAACTAAGCAGTATTAATCCAAACACTGTATGTCAAATTTTGAAATTGTCTAGGTTCAGCTTAAAGCCATTGCTTCCTCCTAGGCTCAAGAGTCATCTAATTCCCAATTTTTTCATCTTATGACATTACTTACATGCTGTATTTGAAG
This sequence comes from Struthio camelus, assembly GCF_040807025.1. Lineage (NCBI taxonomy): Eukaryota > Metazoa > Chordata > Aves > Struthioniformes > Struthionidae > Struthio > Struthio camelus. The sequence continues at coordinate 2,576,121 of NC_090962.1, forward strand.
TCACCTGTCAAATTTCTCTTTGATATATTAAATAGCTCCCTTGGTCTAATAATTATCTTAATGCAAGCTATATTCTCCAGGCCTCAAATAATTTCATTCTGCATTAGTTCTTTGCATTGGGGTTTTTTTTTTCAGGTAAAACTTCTGGAAAGTTTTAAAAGGTGTTCCAATATCACCAATGCACTATGCTGCATCCACCTACTTACTCTGTATTTCCATCTTTACGCATGCAAAGATCCCATTAGCTGTGTTTACTAATGTTTTGTTGGGGTAAAAAAAGACATGAAGAAGAACTTAAAAAGGGAAGTGTAATGAATATTTTCCATTCAGTGTTTACCAATGTGTCTTAAGAAATGAAAATTTAAATTTTATTTAATACGATTTGCAAAAAATACACTTATAAGTCACTTACTATTAAATTTAGTAAGTCCTTGTTGTTTTTAATTTTTTCCTACATTCAGTTATGTAGATTCTTTAATGACCTCATTGAATGTTGTAGTGGAACAGAGCTACAAATGGATAAATCTGGATTATCCAGAGGCTCTGTAATTGTCTTCTTTCTCTGTAATGCCAAAATTCATGAAAAGTGATATGTAGAAACCAGCTCTGCATTCTAATTCTGCTGATTCCAGCATATATGGAATGTAATGTAGTAACATTTAGATTGTTCCTATGTATTCATGAGTTTATTGTGATAATATTGTATACTAAGGGAAGCCTAGTTCTCTAATAACAATGTAAAACACATCACTCTGTAATACATATGTGTATCTGCTTGTATTCCAAGTGTCACCGGGTGGGACCATAAGGAAAACCAAGAGCAGCTGTGGTGGTGAAACAGAATGAATAAAAGTTTGAATTATTGTTAACATATGTACGACTATAATAAACCCCCAATCCGATCACTTACATGAACACAACATATTGCTGAATAAACCCCCTCTGGGTACGTTTGTACTCCAAAACATGTCATAAGGAAAGATTAACAGTTTTGGAAAGGGATCTTTTCCTTGGGATGCAGATTTCTTTTCCTTGCCTGGTACTCTTGGAAACCTTTCAAAAAGCTGAAAGTAAAATAAAAAATCATAAGATGGTGTGTTAAAACCTGATCAATGCCTTGCTTAATTAACATAGCAGTCAAGCCCAAAGGAACAAACTACAAGCAAGGCATAATAATGCCATGCTCTCAGGAAGGTCAATTTTTCCCTGTGAATTAAGTTGAAAATTTTAGGGGTTATTGCATTTTGGAAATTTTGGAATTTTGAAAAAAAAAAGTTTAGGTCTTATAAGAAAAACTGTTTTCTTTCCTATAAATGAAATGGTGTAAAACAAGTTTCTTGAACTAGAGGTTTGTTTCTTTTTTACAAACTTGAAAGAATTCCATTCTCACATCTGCCTTCTCCCTTTCTATTGCAATCCCTAGAGAAATGTTTAGGCCTTGCTGTTATAACCTTTTGATAATATTCCACTGCCCAAATCCCATCCTAACACTCATCCCTTCCAAGTCATTAAGACAAGTCTTCATCTACTGCCAATGACCTGAATAATTTCAGGAGATTAGATGATCCCTTCTAGCCTTAAAAGCAATGTCTCTAGGAATAGATGAGAACAAATTGTGTCATTGGGGCTGCAGCTTTTTTATATCAACTGAAAATTGTGTTTAATCAGTTTGTCGGAAGGATATTTCAGATCCCGGTATGATCTCCTTATTGAACCATATCACTCTCCAATTCTTCCTCACTTGCAAGTCAAGCAACTACCTTCTCATGCACCTCATTCTCACTGATGCTTGAGAAATGGAATCCAAGAAAAGCAGAGCTAAATAATTGTTGTGGACTAGTTCTAGAGAAGTCTGAAGCCAAAGAAATAAAATGCAAAGTTAATTACTGTCTTACAACCAAGCCAGTTTTCAGGGACTCTCATACTGCTCTTATCCACCATAGAATAACCATGAACAGTGCAGGAGAGATGATGGTTTCTTGTGCGTGGGCTTAATTCAGCATGTTACAGTTCAGATGCATGACGTGGAGTTTAGCATAAAAAAAAGTGCTGTGCAGAATGGCTATTAAGAACTGAAGTATTTGTACAGTTGGGAAAAAGAAAAAAAATGACTTTTAGGGTTTTAATTGCAAAATTCTCAACTTCAAATATGGTAAATTCTCAGAGATACAGTGTTGTCTGATACATCACTGAGTAGTCCATATGCCTTTATTCTAGCACCTTTATGTCCTGTGTGTCTCAAGGGCTGGTTGCTCCATAAGGGAAGGGCAGTTGGGAGCTGAGCATGATCACACAGCCAGCAGAGGCAATGGCCTTACCAGTACAGGCTCAGCCCTAAAGAAAGCAAGCAGGGAGAGCCCAGGGATGGTAGTCAGGCTTAGCCAAGAGTCTAGAGCATCACACAAGCCCATGGTTTGGAGGCAGGTACGAAGTCAAGCCAGGAAGGTGAGTCAGCTAGTCAGGGTCAGGATCAGATCTGGAGAGAGTAACCAGTGTCAGATACAGCCCAGTGATCACCAGGCAAGCAGGTCCAAGGCCAGGCCAGAAAGTCAGTCTGCAGGTCAGGGTTAGGGTCTGGATCAACAGGGCCAATGGGCAGACGCTGGTATGACTGCAGCATAGCTGGAACTGGAGCCCAGATGGACCATGTGCTAGAGCCTCTGCTTAAAAACAGCTTCCATGGGAGGGGGCAGTCCTGGCTAGGGCCTCCCCATAGAGCTGTCTGGCATCGTTCTCTCCAAGGTCACCAGAAGGAAAGGGTACAGCCCTTAGCTGCACTGTCTCTAAACTGGTCCTGAGGCCAGACAGCCAAACCTCCAGGAAGGGAGATGCTCCCAGGTCCCTGACACTGTAATGATCTTTTCTTTACTAGAGATGGGGAAAGTAGTGGCAGCAAAATAAGAAGGGACTGATCTTTAATCCAAAATTCGAATGGAGACTTTTCTGAATTTTTTTCAAAGCTCAGGAAAAAAAAAAGGTTGTTATGCCCTATTCTTTTGCCTCACTGCTTTCTGCATCTGATTTCTGCATCAGTGTGGAGCTGTAATCACAGTTAGGAAGTGGTAAGAGTGTCACCAGAAAGTTGGATCCTGCAAAATCCCTTGTAATCATATTACTCAGAAAACTGGAGTTCCACAACTGTTCCAGTACACCATCTGGATGTTGCTGAGAACAGGATAAAGCATTCATCTCTGCTGAATACCTTTATTAGTGGCAGCTATGATATGATGTGACCAGTGTGAGTGAAGAAGTAGATTCTGATGTTGGAATTAGCTCTTAAACACACATGAGGATGATCTTTTCATTTGAAAGATTTTCCTTTAATCAGTTGAATTTGATTTTCTTGATGTTAAAATTTTTTCCCATCTTCTCTTTGTTATATTTTATGTTTCTCTTTTGTCTATTGTGATCTTTTTGCCAGATCTTTTGGATTGTTTCAAATACAGAAATGATCCAAAACTTTATCTAAATTTTATTTTGACAGAAGGTCTCAAACTAGACCCTTTCCTCATGCCCCAGCTTAGGGAATTTTAATTCCAGATCTGGAGTTAAGAGCAGGAGTTTACTCTATATAGTGAACCAAAATTAAACATGAACTGCGAGCTGTAATGGACTTCTTTCACAGTAATGTGTTCCACCATACTGGGAAGCTGGTGGAATCCAGGCTGTTTATTTTGAAATAACAGTATATTTCATAAGATATCAGAAACATTTTATAAGAGTATTAAGTAAACAGATAAGATTTGTTTGCAAACCTTTCCCTGAACTTTCCCTTTCCCCAGCTTCTCATCCCATTCTCTCTGTTACTTCTGAAATAAGTAAAAATGCACTATAATTTTATCAGCCCTTTTCTTTTCACTCCTCCTGGGGAGAGATATTGTTGAGTGAGCATTAACATTCTGTTCTGAAGAAGAATGAGCTGTTCTTGAGTTCATTGTGGATAAGAGACGGTTAGGAAAGGCTGCACTGGTATGTGTGTACAAGCGCAAATCCTTCTTGCTGCTGTCTCAAACCAGTCCTGCAGTCCTGCTGCAATCCTGCTATACTTTATCCAGGCACTCTGACTAGGAAAATAAATGTGGTCAGGGGTTATAGGAAAGGCAAGCAACTTCTTTCACCTCTAGACTTAATTAAAATGGATTGCCAGCTTTCTGTCCTAGAGCTTTCAGGTTCATATCACATAATTTGTTCAGTAGAGCTCCCAGAAGGAGATAGCATTTACTGCTGTTCTTGCAGAGGAGGGATATAAGTCACCAAAGTACAAAGAGCCTTTTCACTAGACAAAAATGCTCAGCACCATACCACACAACTGCCTGTCTCTACTTCTGAAGGTGGTACCAGATTCTTGCCCAAAATAAGAAAGTTAATACAATCCTGCAAGAAAGGAGAACAGAGTTTGAGTTTTTCTGATGAGGTAGGTGAGGTAGGGAGAATGTCCAGGAAAGGCAATTGTTGTCTTGTCTGTTAGAGTTCCCAGTAGCACCCAGACTTAGTGGAAGGAGAGAACAGGATTTCATGCAGACACAATGAAATGGCATAAATAGTGTAGTCAAACTTTGATTTAGATGAGATGAAGATTAAATGCTATGAATCCTTGATAAGAGGGCGCAAGTATATTCTCTCCACCCATGGACGTCATGGTTGCAGTTTGAATCAAACATAAGCATTGACTATGTAAATGAACTTCTAATGAACTTCACATCTGTTGTACACCCATTACTGAATGTATATGCAAAAATAGGAGCAAGGGAACAAATAATCCAAAGTTTTTCATGCATGGAGAGCAAAATGAAGCACAGCTCAATCCACAGCATGACAGTGAGATACTTATGTATGATCCTCTACTAACCACTGGCAAAAGTGTCTTGGTAGCTCTGCAGCAGAACTCTCATTCGTGCAGTCTTGCATGTTGTTTTCTAGCTCATTCATGTAATTCTTGCAATTCCTGCTGTGTGGGATCAGGCTCAAAAAGACATAGAAAGAGATGGGGCCAAGACATATACTGAAGTCAGTGCAACGGAGGGGTACATATGACAAGGGGTCATATCAGATTTGTAGCTGCTTCCATCCCACAGCCTCAGCCTGCTCACTCTTTACAGATTCTGAGCAGATGATGAGAAAGGCCAGACAAGCAGCATACATGACTTGAAATCACAGCATTCTGTGAGTGAGATACTAATAATGGAATAAAAGCCCTGTGCAGAGAGTACAGGAAGTGCTACAGCTTGTACTGCAGCACCCAGCATTAAGCTCAAATGGATAGATGCAGGGTAAACATCTGAACACTGTCAGAAATTGATGCCAGAGGATAGCCCCATACCACTAAAACAGAAGGGCAGAGAAATACAGGATGTGTAATTTCGTTATCAACAGACAAGTGTCCCTCGCTCTGTCACTCCCAATCTCCAAAAGAAGAGATTCTCCCTTTGCTAGAAAGGGTAAGAAGGTCTATGGACAGCATTCAGACATCAGCATTATCTCTTCATCCTATCACTAACCATGACTGAAGACATGAGCCAACTCTGCTAGCGCTGAGGAGATGCCTCAGCAGATTCCTGCAAAATTAAAAGTGTTAGGAGGAGGGTTAAACAGTCTCTGTAAATGAAGGCTAGAGATGAACTGATACAAGTTCATTTGCCAATACAGAGTCCAAATGAAAGAAATATTCCACAAGTTCAGTCACTTAGCTCTCAGACACTTTCTTAGTTATGTATTGTTTCTTGTCACACACCATCTGAGCTGTTTCGTCATCATCCAAAAGCATCTTTAAATAATTTGCTAATGCTTGAAATTGCCTTTAAGTAGTAGCTCTCTAGCTCAGAGGATTCAGATATGCGTTAGCCCTGATCCAGAGCACACTAAAGCTCAGCAGATTTTAATGCAGCCTTTTGAATGATAAAGGCTGAAGAATGCACTAAACAGACAAGCAGAGAGGATTTTGAAGGATGCACGCTTAACGGTAGCACTATTTGTGTACATGGCTTATCCCATTTTCCAGTAATGATGCAGCTGCACTTTTGCTAGCAGCAGCATAGTCTGGCCACCTAGTAATTAATAGATATATGGATTTTAACACAAGAAAAGACTGTTGTCATCATCTAATATGATCTGTTGCATAATTTCTCTCTATTCATTCCTGCTTCAGATTCAGCAGTGATTCTGGAAGTGGAACATGATACTGCATTAGGAGCTCATCTTTAGCTATTTCTCATTGCTTCTAAATATATAACCTTATATTTGGATACAAGCAAAAACATGTTTTTTTCTGCATCAGCCTTACAGAGCAACTCATATTTTTTGTTATAGGTGATAAGTACTGTTCATTTTTCTCCTTGTTTCCTTTTGTTTCTCTTATCAATTCTCTACACTTTCTAATTCTAATTTATAGTTGTTAGCTTCTCTTATTTCATGTATGCTCTTCTGTAGTATTAACTTTGTGATTATTTTTACTTCCTCTGTTTTTTTAACTGTCTTTCATCTATGTTTTAAACTAAATTATCATTCTTTATTGTTGGCATTATTTTTCCCAATAAGTAAATGTTCTTACATAATTTGCAAATATTGTTCACATTTTTCTTTTAAGATATTTCCTCCAAGCTAATTCATTCTATTTGCTCATAACAAATACAATCAAATTCACTTCAAACACTACTAATTTTTTATTATGAAATAAAGTCCTTTCCACTTGACAAAAAATTCCACTACATGAGATACAAAATTTTTTGAGGTAGGATATGATTGCTATCATTTGTAAACAGGGATCATTTTTTGTTTATGTGTTTCTGCCAGCATGAGAGCTTCTGCAGACAGTACTTAGATTGAAATCACTCACTGTAAAACATTTTTCCTACCAGTTATAAACAAATGTTTAAGAAGGTGGTCATTTATATCTCTAATGTGAGGAACCAGGAGTTCTCTAGTGTGAGGAAATATGATACATGGGGTAACAATTCAGGTACAGGATGATAAGAAGGCAATGCTAGCATGATGTAAATAAATGACAGGGTCCTGTATAACAGCTCCTCCCTTGGGTCATAAATGGAATTGAACCCTGGAGTTTTAGAGCTGAAAACATGAATCCTTACCTGATGAATTAAAGAAGTAAATCTTGCCTCCATTATCAGTAGTAAACTCTTAACCCTCATCAGCGAAGTAAGGTAACCACAAAGACACACCTTATACTAGAGCAGGTAGCATTTATATAAACAAGATGCTTTTTCAGGAGTGTTACTCAAGAGTAGAAAATAGGAACCTGTTCAAAACATAAGACATACACAACAACAATATTGTTCAAAATAGCAAAACCTAACATTCTCCTGTTCATGGCCTTAAGTCTCCTTCCTTTGTGTACACACTGAAATTCCACCTGTACTTTGCAAGGCACCTTCCTGCTAGCCTCAGGGACTGAGCTCAGTGTTACTGACATGTGGTAGGTCCTGAAAAACCTCAGTAAAATCACAACTCTCTTCTGCTTTATAGCCTACCCAGTCCTGAAGACTTTATGTCTTTGGGCATGATAGTCAAATAGGCACACTAATGAAAGGGACTAGAGCATTTTATGCAAGAGATGCAACCACTAGCAAACATCATATTCTTGCTTTGAATGCAAAACTGTCTCTTTGTTCTTTTGTTTGTTTGAAGTGGGGCTTAGCTGGTAGAGGTGGGTGAATGTAATGAATAAGGAAAGAAGGAGCACATGGATGACACAATGTAAATGGGACACAGTAGGAGAAGTAAGACTAGCAGGAAGGGCTAAACAGGTAAGGATGAGGTGAAGAAATAGCAGTAGAGAAGGGCAACACACGGCTAATCTATAAGCTAGTCAAGCATGCATTGTTTGCTGCTACATGAATGCCAAACTGTCCCTGTGCTTGGAAAAAGCTCAGTATATTCAAGAAAGAAAAGAAAAGAGAGATCACAGACTGACTAATCCCTAATAAAGCAGTATGTGCATGTGGTTTTGTACCATTCTGAAGAACAGTCTGTACATTCTTCGGAATCAAAAAGAAATGGCTTTTGTATTGTCCATAGTTCTGCGTGAACTGCAGCTCCTCCCTTACTCTTGATTTTCTCAGGACCGATTATGCTACAGACTGCAATGTGGTATAAATACTCAGTGTGCTTGTAAATAAGTGAGTTTAGGTACTGGAAAGCAGCTAGCCACATTACCACAAAGCTCCATTCTGTTTCTCTGTTTCTCAATGTTGTGCCTGTACACTGAGCTCCAAGTGTGTTGTTTTGCATCACTGACGTGCCCTTAGGAATAAGTCATCCATTTTGTGGTTGCAGTGTACTTCCTAATCAGCAGCACAAATGTCCTGAAATTAGAATAATTAGAAAGCTAAAATTGTATTGGACCTCATCAGTTCTTAGATGAGAAAACAGCCTTCAAGGGAAACTGCAGAGGTTGTTGATAGTGGTGCTCTTTTAACAGGTGATACTCTTCCCTCCAAGGTTATAAAGTACCCAGTGCCGTAACAAATTTGGGAGCGGCTGTGGCAAAATGGTATATAACAGTGCTGTTAAAACCTTCTGCCATCTACCTCACAGGTGTCTAAATACTAGTGATGGAAGAAATGATTCCTTGAGTTTATAAAGCATGGGATCTTCTTTTGGAATCAAAAAAGTGAAACTGAATGTTCTTTCTTGGTCTTTTTTTCTTTTAATATTTTATTTCCATGTAACTATCCTTTTAGCTTGTTAGTGAGCTATAATATCTGTCTGTCTACACATCTTTCTGCAGGATAATAAATGTTTAGAATCTTCTCTGCAGCAATGACATTTCTGAAGGGGCTAAGGATGTTTTACTACAATTCTTTGAACTTGAACCTTGTGTGACAAGGAAGACACAGCAAGTAAAAGCCTTCATGTGTCCCACAGCTGCCTCCCTATCAGAGTCAAGATCCGATTTCATTCCTGAAAGGTCCTATTGTGTTCAGTAAGTTCTGTAAAATAGTTACTTGTGCTGAGTGACAGTGAATGGAAGGGCAGCTGGGCAAGCAGGGATGGGTCTCCCTCAAACAACTGACAGCTGTGCAGTAGAATGGCAGATGTGAGGATTTGAACCTCCCCTCATCCCACTCCCCCTAGAAAGAGTACAGGAAGCTGCTGTTGTCAGCCTAGAAAAGACCTTGCATGGCAAATACCTTTCCAGATCTGAATAAGTACTACCTGTCTTCTCAGGTAGTCAGTTGCTCATTTACACAAGTTTTTCTGAAAAGGAATCTGTTTATCCAAGTTAGATGTTTGATCCAGCTTATTGACTAGAAAGAAAAATCTTGTATAATATGGACAGAATAACAGCAAACCCTTCTGGGAAATCAGCATACTCAAATACCTCTTTGAAGTGCCTGTACTCAAATGCACACAGCATAGGGAATAAACAGGAGAAATGAGAGATCTGTGTACAGTTGCAATGGAGCTGCAATGGATGGATACAGGCTCTTTAGGAAGGACAGGCCAGGAAGGCAAGGAAGGGCAGTCACCCTTTATGTGAAGCAGCTGGAATGTATGTAGCTCTGCCTAGGGGTGGATGATGGGCTAGGTGAGAGCTTATGGATAAAGATGAAGGGGCAGACTAATGTGGGTGACACTGTTCATGTGTCAAGTTCAACAAAGGCAAGTGCAGAGTCCTGCACCTAGGGAGGAATAAGCCCATGCACCAGTACAGGCTGGGGGCTGGAAAGCAGCTCTGCAGAGAAGGACCTGGGAGTCCTGGCAAGCAAGTTGACCACGAGCCAGCAATGTGCCCTTGTGACCAAGAAGGCCAAGTGCTATCTTGAACTGCATTAGGAAGAGTATTGCCAGCAGGCTGAGGAAGGTGATCCTTCCCCTCTTGGTGAGGCGACTCCTGGAGCACTGTGTCCCCTTCTGGGTTCCCCAGTATAAGAGATATATGGAACTACTGGAGTGAGTCCAGCGGAGGGCCACTAACATAATTAAGGGACTGGAGCATCTCTCACATGGGGAAAGTCTGAGAGAGCTGGGACCATTTAGCCTGAAGAAGAAAAGATTGGCGGGGGGGGATCTCATCAGTGTGTTTAAATATCTGAAGGGAGGGTATAAAGAGGATGGGGCCAGACTCTTTTCAGTGGTGCCCAGCAATAGGACAAGAGGCAACAGGCACAAACCGAAACACAGGAAGTTCCATCTGAACATGAGGAGAAACCTTTTTTCCTGTGAGAGTGCTCCTATGGGCGCTGGAACAGGTTGCCCAGAGAGGCTGTGGAGTCTCCATCCTTGGTGATGGTCAAAAGCTGCCTGGACAGGGTCCTAGGCAACCTGTTGTAGGTGACCCTGCTTGAGCAGGGTGGTGGGACTAGGTGACCTCTATAGGTCCCTTCCAACCTCAACCATTCTGTGATTTTGTTCTGTGATCTGATTTTCCCCAGTGCTTGTAAATTAGAATGTGACTGGATAATATAAATGGGATGAGCAGAGCTGGAGTAAATCCATGAACGAGAAGATTTTCTTGAAAAGATTCTACATGTTTTCTAGTATGATTCCCAGACAAGCCTAATTAATGATATTAGCAGCAGTGGTGGTTTAACAAATTGGCACCTAAAATCCTTGTATACTTTAATGAAATGTGTATAAGGCACAACAACAAATACAGGGCAGCATACCACAGTATGCAAGCTGAATAGGCCCTGAAGAAACTCAGCAGTAATCCTTTATGCTGTACTCCCTATACAGCCAGTTCTACCACAGACACGCATACAGTCTATAGCATTAGAAGTTGTCTTGGTGGAAGGAGAATTTAGCTATTCCTAAGCTATACTGTAGGAAGTCAAGGGTGTAACTGTAATGTGTGTGAAGTGTATTCTAGGACTTTTTAACCTCTATGGAAAACATCCCACTATGTGCCATTTCCCATGGACCCCCTTCTGACCCGTCCAATCCAAAACTGCCATTAAGGATATAGCACATACCAGTTATGTAGGGTTGAGAATCATTATCTGTTCACTCAGTAGCATACAAACCATGTAAGCCACTGGCACGACCACTTAAGAAGTCATACTGAAGAATAGCTATGTAATATAAATGCACCAGAGCATCATTCCAAATTCAGCTCATCCATTGCATTTTCTTTGTGCTGATTCTTGCAGCCAGAGTGAAAAGTTGCTATGTCTCCAGCATGCAAGTAGAGTATAAAATTCTATGATGAAATAAGAAACAAATCCTGTAGTCAGGGGGTGTCAGAAATTGATAGAAGTATCTCTGATAATTATACTATGTAACCTTTATATCCCTTGGAGTTTCAAAGGCTCAGTCTTGAACACTACTGAAACAGCCAGTGCAAGGAAAGTGGGGGAAGGGCTTAACCTGCCTGCGTCCCATGCTTTCAGTGCCAGATCTGCTAAAGCACAGATCCCTTGCTGCATCCTAACTAAATAGGATGCTGTAATGTAGCATTTACAGAAGAGCTCAAATGGAGGTGGAGCATGACGGGCCCAAACTAGATACTTAACTCCCCATATGTGTCTGAAAAATCCAGAACAGAAGCACTGAAATTTGAATAGATTGATCCTGTTACTGGAATAGACATGACTGTCTACAGGAGCTTCACAGTTCAGTGACCATGCAGCTTGTTCTAGTCATAAGCAGGGGTAGAGTTTCAGACTATAAACAACCACGAGCTCCTTACTTGAAAGGAGAACCTTAATGGCTCTAAATAACAAATGGAGCCAACCTTTCTGGGGACAGAGGTAGAGGCCGATCCTGGGATCTAGGTGATACTGTGTTCTGTGGACAGAGCTTTCTCTTCTCTTCTTATTCATAATTCAGGTATACGTACATGCACTGTAGTTAGTACAGTATGTAATAGTAATAGTGTTCTTCTGTAGATTTTTTTAGTTCAGGTATCTCAAAGAAGTTAGCGTTATGTCGCATAAGGCCCTCTCCCACCATAATAAATCCTTTCCCCATTTGACAGATGGGGAAGTTTGAGTGTACATAGTTAGAGTAGATAAAGTGGTATTCATGTTCTATAGCACTTGGGCAGCAGACATGGGAGAAGAATGCTGATTCTCTGTAGATTACTGCTACACTCTATACTCTGCTCCGACGACTAAGGAATATAACCTCCTGATATTATTTCTGAGGCAAAGCTATTTTCTAGTAAACTTTCTCTGCTTAAACTACTTAAAAATAAGGTTAGGGTAAAACATGGGTGATCATAACAATGAGTTAAGCTGTGTAATACGAAGGTTGTCAAGTCTTTCTTTCCTGTAATGACCAGCAACAGGGTATTTGGGAAATGCTGTAAAGCGAAAAACTCCAGCTGTTCTCTCCGAGACAGGGGGATGCTCCAGAAACACAGCCAGTGGGTGGCCCAGATTCTGTCACTTCCGATACCGACGTTTTTAAGCAAGAAGGCTATGGCTAGCACCTGCTGTGATGACTCACATATTGCTAGGTATATAAAGACACCACAAATGGCAAGCAGCAGTCTCCAGACCTTGGGGGCTCCAGGAGAACTCATGGAAGCAACACAAGCTGTCATTTGGCTGGGAGTAGGAGCAATTGCTTTTTCTGAAAGCTGGCCTTAGTTTTACAGGGAGGGAGTTCCTACTGGGAATGAAATGCCATTTGCATGCAGAGCATGCTACTTTACCCTGGCCATCAACAGCCCATGGTTATTTGACACCTATAAATAAAATAGGGCAAAAGCAGCTACCTGCATGGAGTCTGTAAAGTGCTTTTAGGAAGAGAGAATAATTTTTACTCTAGGCAAACAGACCTAACATCACTGTTTATCACCCCATCCCTATTCCCAAAGCCCTTGAGTCAAATCATTCACTGATTCCCTGCACATTGTCCCAAAAGAGTTCTTGAATGCAGGATTTTCAGAAGACTTAGAGGAGCTGAAATTACATCAGGCCCAGAGCTAGCTGTTCTTCCGAATTCTATTCTGAACTGCTTTCAGCAGTTTGCTATCTCCCTTCTTGAGCCTAGAGTAAGAAGGTCAACTCCTGTGACCCAAGGAACTGCTTGGTTCAAAAGCGGAACTTGAAGATAAGTATAAGTTGAATAAGCGTCCATCAAAAAGCACAAACACATTAACACATACAGTGCTACATGCCACACACTTCCTGACATTTATCTATACATAAGTCTCTACATGCATGCATAATGCTACTCTTGCCCACCTAAGAAAATATGTACATATCTGTAAATGAACATACATCAATACACACAGCACTGCACAAACACATACCTGATTACAGACGCACCACCCACATCAATAAATACATTTGCTTCTGCAAAGCCACCTCCAGCACATACTTAACCAAATCTCAAGCTGACACTCAAACATTTGTTTTCATATCAACACAAATACTTTCACAAATGACCTATATAAGCACATCCATATACTTCAACAAAAATGTTCTTAAACATATTTACCCCTTACAAAATCTTATTGCATGCAGCAAGAAAAACAAACACATTTACACAGGCAGTACATATATACACACATGTACAAAAAAGACAGGAATCACTCAGCAGCCAGAGTGTTTATGCTGGCAGGAGAACGTCAGTCACTGAGCAGCCTGCCTTCAAACAGATGTTTGATTGTTTCTGGGTTGTGGTTTAATTGTTGGATAGTGTTCCAGCACTCAAAGGGGATCGAAAATATTCCAGGTCTGCAGCTGCAGCAAATGCCAGCTTTAAAACAAGGCGGATTCTGAAATCATTGCCTGGGGAGAAACTACTTGCACGGGAAACCTCAGCCAAGTTCTGTATTAATACTACTTTGAAGTCAGAAAATTAATCTCTGCCATTTTAAAAGTCCTATTTTTTCAGGACCTCTGTGAGTTCATGTAAGACAAGCCAATTCCTTCTGGGCAACTGTGACAGTTTATTGACTTGTCCAGGCTTAGAGACTTTATTGGCTCTCTCTTCATTTTCAAAAAAAATCTTTCCTGGATTCCGTCCTGCACTTCAAGACCTCTGGTGGAAGTGAGAGGCAGTTTACTAGCCAGTTTCCTAGTTCCTATCAGTTTTAATTTCACTAAAAGGCTTAGTCGAAGTAATTGAGCTTTGTCAGGAAGAATGAGTATTGCAAGAATGCGTCTCTACCTGTCCAGCCACAAAATGTAGCAGGTTGCATGATCTGAATGTGTCACTGGAAGTAGATACAGGGACTTGGAAATTATTGGTGGAAGAAGGAACGTATGGAGCATGTGCTCCACATTTAACATAGATTTCTGAGAGGAAACAAGCAGAGAGGGAAGTGTAGCTCTTCTCTTGAGGACTGGAAATGAGAGACATTGAGAAACTGAGTAAGGAGTAAAGAGATATTCTTTCCCCCAAAGAAAACTTTACTGAGGAAAGTGAAAATGAAAAACAAAGGTGTCCATTTTGGACCTATCATTTACAGAGATAGTTGGATCACTGACTCTCTTGACTCATAGTATTCTATGGAGACAGTTTCTTTGAGATAGACAGAACAGTGCTGGGTCTGTTCTTGTGAGGATTCTGGACTCCTTAAGGCAGTCATTCCATTACCTGCTGCAAGAATAGCAGATGGAGTCTGTATCCATCACATGCTGTCTTGTGAGTAGCTTGGGATTCAGGGCATTATATAAGATCTTTATCATCTACAATGTATATGCAGAGCAGGTGACTTGGATCCTTTGGGATGAAAGACACTAAATAGTTCCAAGTTGTAACTGCTCTAAGTATGAATGAATCCTCCGTGTGGCCTTTTAATATTATATGGATTTTAGAATTTAATATTTTACTTCTCTGTTCTGCTGTAATTAAGAGGGGTATTTCCTGCAAGACTATAGAGGAAAACTGTAGAGCCAAGCTCAGGAACCAACTTTCCTAGTTTTATCTGGCATTAAACTGTAGATACCAGTGGACAAGTAGTATTTTATTCTTTTGGCTCTCTAAGCCAGTTCTAGAATATGTATAGAAAAAATAATCCTGAAAGACAGTGAAGAAAAGAGCAAAGAACCTCTGTGCAGGCTCTGCCTCATTCCCAACAATCAAGTCCACATGGAATCCCTTAGTTTTCAATGCTACCTTGACAACTCCACCTTGAAAGCTGCAGGTTTAACAGGCTAATTTAATAGCCCATCTAGGCAAAAGATGACATCACAGAAGTTGCTCGGTCAGCCCTGAGTTAGGGCCCCTCAGCACAGCTATCTCGGCTGGGTTCCCCCTTGCAGATTTCCTCAGCTCTGAATTTTGGGCTCTCTCTGTTTTTTCTCACTGAAGTTTTTCCATTTCCATTCCTCTCCTTCCCCTGGAAAAAAAAAAAAGACCCGCTATAATTCCAAGGTTTGTTCCAGTTCCAGTAAACTACCAATACTATTGAAAAGACCTGTCCAGATGGTGTTCCTTTTAGCTCACACATACTCGTCAGGAAGGCTGAAATTTTAAAGGCATAGAATTTGAAGTTTAGATCCATTAAATATATCTCTATTGTAAAATTTTGGAGACGTTTGAAATCAGAGGTAGACCTGCTTCAGAACCATGTTATTTTCCAGCTGGATTCCTACTGTTGTGTGTTGTATCTTCCTGAACCGTCTGATATTTTATTATAATTTTTTAATCTTTCTTGAGGGGAAACCAATTTTCCTGTCATGCATACACACAGGATCAAACACAGTGCTGTACCGGCTTCCAGGTTCCATTAGCATCCAAAATAAATATGATATTTTTTATCTCTTTCCATTTCATCCAACTTTCTTTCCAGGCCTTGTGACTCTCCCTAATGTTTTTCTTGACCTGGGTGTAGGTCCTTATTCACTTTCTTCCTCCACAGCTTTTGAACTAGATTACTAAGTGGCATTAGCATCCGTTTGCTACCTACCATCAATTTTAAGATTTTCAGAAGAATGCTGAAAGCTTCTTGCTTGTTTCTTTCTCCTCAGTCTATTTTCCATGTTGTGTTAATCCTGCTCTGCCTTTCTGAAACCCTTTGGGAAGTACTCTACTGTACTATTAAAACAGTCCCCTAATCCTTACTCCTCTAACAGCCCCAATCTGTGTCAATCTGCTTTTACAAAACCAACTATGCTAATCCATAAAAAAATATTTCACTGGTTTAGTTTACAATGATATGGGATGAGCCACCGTGAAGTCACTCCAGCTTAGATGGCAGGCTCGTTGGAGCAGAGACTACATTTTTCTTCTCTTCACTGCATAGTGTTGAACAGAACCCGTAATACAGTATTAACTTGAATGAAAAATGAAGTTTTGATTCAGGTAATGTTATATAGGTTTTGATCCAAGCCAGGCTCTACTATGGTTATACAAATATTGCCAATCTGATCAACACTGAAGGTTGCTCCAGTGCTAAAAGCCAGAACCTTTTAGTTTGTACTAACTGAAAAGACACTCAAGCAAAAAACTCTCACACCCCAGTCTTCTGTGGTGAAATTCAAAACACATGGTTATGCATCGATATTAGTGGATTACACTTACTTCAGACCATGAATAAGCCTTTTAATAGGAGCAATTATCTGTCTAGGTAGATGCAAATGCCAAAGAAAGAAATAAAGGTATAAAACCGAACACACTGGAGTAATCAAGTTTGTTTAACAGTCTCACTGGAAACTTTATGTAAAACAGAGATGGAAAGACAGAAGAAAGGTAGCTGGTAACCAGCTAGAGTACATTAGTTAATTATCTGCGTGTGACAACAGATACTTGGGAGCTTCATCAAAAATCAGAGTTCTTTTTGAGTCAAAAATTTTTCCAATTCTGCAAGAAAGCCAAGAACTACAGTCCAAGAAGACAGTTTCCCAGTTTTTTTATATTTACCCTTTAACAGTTTAATGGTGCCAAAACACAGCAACAAATAAACTTGAAATGGAGAATTCCTGGCAAAAGAGGAGTAATTTATTATCTACTTTGTCCATTTTTCTGAAAGGAGATTTCACAACGAAAATGAGCAGTGGAAAAAGGCTAATCCTATTGCTTTTTCTTTCATTGTGGGAAGAACAGAATGATTCACTGGACTAGGACTCCAGCAGAACAGAAGTCAAGTGGATCTCAGCCCTGTAACCAGTATTATTTTGTAATCATCTAGAAAAATATTATCGTTCTGTGGCTTTTCAGTAAGGCAGTGCCCAAATACTGTATAATAGAAGCCAAGTAGCTAGCTAGGTAGGTAGGCAGATTAAGGTTGAATGGTCCACTGAGGCTGAGCTTCCTTTCTTCTCCTGTCCTTCCAGACTGGAACTAGGTGGAGGGAGCCTACTTATGCTCTGCCTTGATGCTGTTCAGAAAGTCCCTAAGGCTGTCAGTCTGTAACAGACTTATGTGTTACAATAACAAACTTTTAAGGCCTGTCTAAGGTAGAAAGTTGCGTAAGTTAGTACAGTTTACCTAATCTAGTTCTAATTTGACCTGTTAAATTGAGCTAAAGTTCCTAAGCCGTGTTCATAACACTGTTAAGTGTTTGCTTTTGCTAGGTTGAACCTGTTCAGTTGAGAACTATGATGACTGAATAAAACACCTTTTTCCTAGTCTAGGCAAAACCTAAAGTTTTTCAAAGCCAAGCATGAAAGGACCAAGTTAAGGCAGGGTGAGGTTAACGCCATAGAGCTATGATTCTGGCATAACTGCTCTTATTCTTACAACTGCCTTCCTTAGAAAATAATAATCAGGAAAAAAAAGCCAAACAACATATATAAGAATTCTACTCTTTGCCTTTTAATGTGGCTGATTGTTTTATTAAGCCAATCTTTCAAACAAAAGGAAAAATAGGAACTGCAACACAAGCTCTTTACAGGTAGTTTTCCAGATGCATGTATATATATTTTTAACAAGTACTTCTAATCCTGGACTGGTTTTATACTCTGAGAATAATCCATTTTAAACCTGATTCCTCACATAACCAGTATTATGGGTCATGATGTTTCTCCTCCCTCTGACTTCCTTCCTCCCCTCCACTACCTAGCTCAGCACCATTCCTTCAAAGTTTTCTTGAGGGTATATCCTGTATCATCTTGCTAAGCAATGCTCTGCTGTGGTAACATGATGGAGCATTAATGTGATCTGCCTTTCATGCCAAAGTCTCATCCAGAAGGGGGATGTTGTGCATGTGCTGGCTGCAAGAGAGTTCAGGGAGGGGAAAAGCTGACTGATTATGCCTCATGCTTTACAGCCCTATCCCAGGCCCCTTTCCTTCTTTCCTGTTTGTTTTTCTCCCTCCTGTGGCAGCATTTAGTCATCTCCTCACAGTGTGTCTTCCAAAAGAGAAGGGAAGGGAAGGGAAAAGAAGAAAAGAATGTTTTATGTTTTCTAGAAGATTTATTTCATTCTTCCCAGAGTGTGTTATAAAAATTGCAACTCAGTCACATCAAACTCATAGTTGGTGTGGTCTACTGAGAATGTTGCTTACAATGAATACCACTGTAAGGGAAGGGATACAGCCAGGACTATTCTATCTCAGAGGTTATTTAGGAAACGTAATGTCAGCAAGTAGAACTCTACTCCTCTGAGACAGGTTTCTTTCCTTTTATTTGAAATTGACTTGAGACAAACTAGTAATGGACAAAAATTTGGAAGAACTGGATCTAAGCTGTAAAGAACAGAGCAGGCATGAAGTAGACTTGGAACAGAGCAGGGATTAATCCAAGCATTCATCCTTTCTTTAAAACAAAATCACAACCACCCAGGAATGGGTGCTATGGTCACTGGTAGCAACTTCTGTCAATATTAGTAGGTTATACTGCTACTGTAACATAGGGCCTGGTCCAGCTCTTACTGATGTAAAGGTTGCACTTAATATTTTATTGTCCGTGAGTTAAGAACTTCGTCTGAACATAATAAAAATATAGGTACAGGTTGTGCTGGGATTCAGTTTCCAATCACCTTTCTCCATCTCTGCTTATGTATGTCACCCATACCAGAACACCTGATACACTTATCATCCATGATGGTTCATACTTGCTTTAAAGCTATGTAAGTAAAACACAGTCCTTAGAGGAGACTAATGTAACATTTTTTAAAAATTAACAGGAAATGCTCCCACTGATCTAAGATATAATTAACTGTGTTTGTATTGATACAAACATTGTCAGATTTAAATGAACATAAATAGTTATTCAGAACTAAAGAAAAGGATTCACTTTTTAAGGAGCATAGTCTGCTCTAATGGAATCTAATAACTCTTAATAGTCCCCTATAAAAGTAATAGTGTACTTAAATCTCCACTTGGCAATAATCTGAGGCAGAAAAAAGTGCATTTTAAAAATGGGAACAGCTCAAGGCTGCATGTTCCCAGCCAGCAACGACAAGCTGAAACAATACAAGGAATCCAGATAATGAAGCACATATGTCTTTCCAGTATCCTGCGAATCAGCAGCTTCCTCATTTACGCAATCAAAAGTGGGAAAACAGTCCTCCATTAATCCCAGCACCTGAGGTGAAGGGGTGAGATTACAAAACTGTCCTAGTATCACTATTGAATAAGATTTAGAGAAGTGAACTCACTTCATGCTTTAATTTCTTTTCTCTTTTTCCTTCCCCTCTCTCTCTCCCTTTTTGATATATACATTTTCCAACCTAGGGACTCTAAGAAAGCAGTTTAAAGCCAGCCCTGGAGGTTCATGTAAACTAAATGGGGCACATGGCAAGATGCCTGGCATGAAACACAGGGCCTGATTCATAAGATAGTTCAAAAGTATATATAAAGTTCAAATGGTGTGGTCTGTTGGCCATGGATTGTGACAGGGTTTCTCAGTAGAACCCAGGCTGCCACTGAAAAAAACCCTGAGGCTTCTGAAGTGCAAGAACCATTTTGGCACCTATTGCAAGAAAATCTAAACGGAAGCATAGCCTTTCTCCTCCCTGTGGAAGGTGCAATGGCAGCTCCTCAGGTGGCTTGTTTTTGCATGGGTCCTTCTGAATGAAGGAGCAGGCACAGTAACAGATCAGTCTGATTCCCAGGTGAGACCACACTGCTTTAAAAAATGCATTTGTTTTCTGGGGTGTGGGAAGGTTCACATGCCTGTTGGCAGGCTTATGAGGCTCTACTTGCCTGACATGATCTTTATTTAATGTGGGCCTGGTCCAGTGGAGGCTAGTGACACACACATGAATACAGTTGTAGCAGGCCACAGCACTCGGAGGACCTCGTAATTGTAAATAGTTGAAACAACCTGAAAACCCTCCAAGGCAGGTATATCAGGTTAATGATTTTATAATAATAGCACGTGATTACTCCTATAAATATTATAGGGCGAATATCACATTTTACACAACTGGAAACTGGGCCTAAGTGACAGCATACTGTATTAAGCAATCAGTGTAGTGTGTCTGGAAAACAAAGGCAACCTGTATCAGTGGGTCTTTCAAGTACTTTATTTCAAGCAATTCCCTCTAGGTCACGGATAGTGATAAGAATAGGGCTCATAGTTTCAAGCAATAGCCATTAGATTGTGATACTTTGCACCAGAATAAAGGTTTGATCTTTGCCTACTGCTAGAAATGGCTATAGGCCTGTATTTTCATTTGCGAGCCATCTGCCACACCACACAATGCCTTTCTTCAGCCTGGTTATAAAGGGAAAGGTGAAAGGCAAAAAAAAAAAAAGGGGGGGGAGGGGGGAGGGAACTGGGTATTTCCTTTCTGGAGGTACTTGAATGGAAACAGCACATTTTGCATTTTGAATTTTGAAATCATCTTTCATTTGTAATCAGCTCAAAACACTCGCAAATCTACTAGTCTAAAACAAAAACATGGCAACTTGTGGTGGTATATTTAGGAAAATGAACTCCATTTGAATTCAGAGTGATTTTTTTTTTTTAATGTTGGGAGTAACAGTTTCCCCCCAGACTGACTAATAGCAGATCCCATTAACTGTGAAGGCCACAGGGGAAATTGACAAGTGAATGATTTGGCTATGAAATGAGTTGAACTAATTTGGAAAGGAATGACTATTTCTGAGCATCTGGTGGCTGGCCTGCCTATGATAGTGTCGATAAACTGCATGCAAAAATGAGTATTTGGCTTGCTTGATAGCAGAGAGCAGCGGCCCCAGAACTCTTTAGTGTTTTGAAGCTTATGGAAATTCACTACATTACCAAAGATTTTTTTTTTTAAACTGAGCTCTTCTTTCCTGCCCAAATGCCTTTATAGCACTGTTCACAGAAGTAGTGAACAAAGACTATTAGGAGCACAGTCTCAGATGTTTCTCCTGTTTGTGTGATCTAGCAGACATTATTCCATGCCACGTTATTTTGGAGATTAATGATGGGCAAGTTTCAAAAGGTATGAAATTGCAAAGGGTTGATTTAAAGGAACACGTGAAACACAGAATCTTCTTCAGATCTTATCAAACTCTCTGTACCTATTGGATCTGTACTAACAGCCAAAGGAGACTGAAACAGCACAGGGAGCCTGCACCCCCCTGGCAGAAAAGAAGGGGTACAAGTTAGTCAAGCACGTAAAGAAAAGGAATCACTTCTATTAGGACATAGAAGGAAACTGTTTCAGAGAATCATATTCTGTATAGTCATGTGCTTATTCTCCAGAATCACTTTGGTTCTTATTTAATGAATAAAAAAATTGCACTTCAGTCTTTTAAATATTGTTATTTTATTTATCTGAAGTAGATTGGTTGACTGCTGGATTTTGCAGGCTAGTGACCAAATCAAAAAGTCAGGAGAAATCTCTGCTTTCTATTAAGAAGAAACAAGGAAATTGAGTGCAAATTTTGATACTTTTTAATTTAAAAAACACTTCTTATGAAAACTAGTGTTGTTTATTTAAGAAGTCATTTTAAAGTAATTACCTACGCTATCCCTACTGAAGTAGCTTTAGGGTCCTTTCCTAATATCAGGGAATAAAACACATCTGAAAGTAACAAAACCATATAGAAAGTGAAGTTTACATAGTGAGTAGTAAATAAGCAAGTGAATCGTACATGATTCTTATCTATTTTTTAATTAGTAAGTGCTGAATTTAGCTGTGTCAACTGCAACTGTTATTGTATTTGCATAATGGACAGGGAAGATGCTTTTTAATTTTATTTTCGTATCAGGCTCTGGTTTGAGCCTCCTCACAAACCGAAGAAAACTACCAAATCTGGCCACACTCTTTCCTTTCCCTTCTTGCATGTTGACAGATCTTGCTCCTGAAGCCTTCCAGAAGGGACCTTCTCTCCAAAGTGGTGAATGATTTCTACCTATGCTCCATAGGGTATGATTCTGTGAAAATATCTGTAGTCCCTCCCCACTGCTGACCGCTTTACCCACAGCTGAAGGAGGTCCTTTCAGTATGCTGTGAGAACAGACAGTGAAGGAGGGCATACCTCTCAGTTTCCATTTAGCTGTAGAGCAGCTGAGTTGATGACAGTCAACACAAGGAGTGGTTATGCGGTGTTTCAATGACACGCTGAGACAGAATTAGGGATAATGTTACTGAGTGGCTCAGTATCTGTGGCCATTACGCTAGTGTGGGGTTTATAAGAAGGTAGCCACAGCAACATGAAGATTACTACTTCTGAACAGACTGAGAGGAACATCTCTTTCCGATTCTTTTTAACTCTCTGTTATTTGGGGTATGTGCTAAATTCCATTCAGAAGACAAGTGCAATTTCTCATATAAAACTTGGATATTCAGCCTCTGTGTTCATAGGAATTATTCCTTGCAGAACTTCTAAGTGGATGTCTGGGCTCAAGCGGGGAGGGAATACTATAACAGCAGAAACTCCTGTCTTTGAGAGATGGCCATTGAATTTACAAGGATGAGGACACAGAGGCTGCTAATTAGTTATGCTGAAATGTTCTTCCTACATATTTTTGTTTTTGGAAAAGCAGTGGAGTGGAATAGCTAAATGTGTAGCCCTGGCTGCTGGAATCAGCTGCCTTCTTTCTGAAAGCATTTTATGAGAGAAGGGTTGAAGAGGATGAGAAATAGCAGTCTTTGCGTTGGGAGTGTTAATTACCATTTCTCATTTGTTGGCATTCTCCTGCTAAATCAACTTGCATACATAAAATCATAAAATCCACAATTTTAAAAGTTGTTGCCATTAACTTTGTTTTGTGGAGGTAGCTAAATGGCAAAGGATAGAATTCTGAGATAGCTGTTAAAAGAAAGAAAGAAGTTTGTTAAGGAGAACTAATATCCTTTTACAGAACAAGTATTACATTTGGAAGGAGCATACAAGTGATTTGGAGTAAGTGGAGAGAGAAGGCATTTTCTATTTGTATGGAAAAAAGAGGAAGCCAGAGCACATTCTTAAAGTGATCTAAAGCTGAAATAAACCTTCTGAGACTAAGGAAGGTACAGCAAAATGAAGAAGAGAAGAATGAAGACCATAGCATGTTTTATCCCAACCAGTCAGTTCCATTCATCACTGCATAATTTTCTCTCTTTTTTTCCTTTAAAAGAAACTGCTTTCTTTGTCTTCCATGATTATTAGAGAGGATATAGTGCTGTTACTGCTTTTTCAAACCCTTTTTTTGACTTCTCTATCCACTGCTCTCCTGCTGTGTAATTTACAAGGCCTCTATATAGCCCTGGATTGTGCTGCTGAAGAGCATTGTTATTGGAGTGCTCTAGGGTATTTTTTCTCTTTTGGTTCTCAGTTGCATTGTAAACTGCACTCTGGAACCAGGACAGAGAGAAAGAATTGCTTACTGCATGACTGCTTTCTCTTTCTGCCAGTGAAACTATGTGACACTCAGTCTTATGACAACCCAAACTTGTCCACAGCAAGAGCATCTACCAGCCCACATGCAAATGCCATTTGTTTTTCTACAGCTAAGAATCAGATTCTCCAGTTAATTGACCCAGCTTTATCCATCTCTTTGCAAGCAACTAGTTGGATGAAAAGTGGATCTTTCACTGTCAGTAAACTTGATTACCAATGGACCTACAGGAAGAATAAGTTCCATAATTGAAAATGCATTTCCAGAGATTAGGTGTATTAGGAAGATGAGTTTGGTTTTTTTCAGATGCTGCATGAAGTAAAGCATTTTGTAGAAGGAAAGGCAATGTCTTTGAAAACTCTTCAGCCTGTTTGTGGCTCCTATTAAAGTCAGATTAATAAATTTATATCAGAATCACATACAATTAATAATTTTTTCATTATCTGTATAGTCTGGTTAGGAACAACAGCCATATCAAGCTATAAGTTTGTATATTCTGGAGCTTTGGTAAGGAGTATTTCCTGTCTCAATTCCATGAGAGGTCTAGTAAAGCTTTGTGGTTTTAATCAAATGTCATGTTGTAATTTTTACAGTGCATTTAAACTACTAAGTTTCACAAAAATTCAGCGTTCTCAGTCTCACTAAACCAAAGAAGAACAACTTTTTGTATGGTCGGTCTTGTGTAGTCATATTTTTTAGTCAAAGTAAGTGCAAAATGCCACTTCTAATATAAACTCACATTTGTTATAATCAATAAATAAAAATAAATTTCTTGTACAACTTTTGCACAATTGGAAATGATAAAGCATATGGCAAAAGACAATAAGACTACATATTTGGGCCAGCGCCTGTAACACAGGTCTGCTAGTTTTTCACATCTTTACTCTTTAATCAAAGCCCATGAAGAGGTACGTACAGTGAAGTGTACAGTGCTCTATCTCATCAGAAGAAATTTCTAGATGTATCTAAGAATCATCAGCCTGAAAAAATGACCACAGAATTTTTACACAAAGTGCAGCAGAAATGACAACAGCCACTCGCTAAACCCCCTCGTACCTCAAATAATGGCTTGAGTCCTGTGAGATTAGTGATCCTGGACTCCCTCAGAGTTCAGGATACTGCTCGGATACTAGAATAAGAGGCACTCCTCTTGATAGCTTCACACTTTGTGCTCTTGGCAGTAGCACTACTTAGGAAATTGTAACAAACCAGCAACGTAGCATAGACATTGCAAAGAGAACTGTTCACATTCCTGTAAAAAAGGCTGCAGCAAAAACTGTCAGGACCAGTGAAAAAGATATTTCATAGCTCTTACATTTAAATTTTTGCCTGTCCGTTTCATGCAGATATCATGTGCTTCTGTTATGATGCTTATGTGCTCTCAGTTCAAATATCCTAACTCATGTCTTTTCACTAGTAAAGACGGCCCAATCCGCATATTATGTTCCAGATTTTTCAAGTGTTATGGGGCTCAAGTCGGACTTGAAGCTTAAACCAGCATCTTCTAGAAGTGCAGCCATCTAAACCAGGAGGAAAGTGTCTGAGACAAAAGCCAATGGAGGCTATGTCTGGCTGTCATTACTTGATTTTATGCACTCAACTTTTTGTATGTAGAAGATACATGTTATCAGCCATGCACATCTCAGAACTCTAATGGAATTATGTCTTGGAAAAGAAGGTGGATTGTTATGTTTGTTGGTTTTATATTGACGGTTCTATTTTAAATAGGAGAGAGCACACAGTACAGGAATCGCTAGATTTCTAGTTGACGTGCAGTGTACCAAATACAACTGGTTGTTCAGTTTCAGATTTTTTTAGGGCCTGTGATTACTTCAAAAATCATCCGTGAAATACAGAAAATGTTAGGAGCTGGTATGTTTCCAAGAGACCGATTTCTGGGCTATGAAGTACAGTACAGAGAACTTTGAAAGAGCTCTCATCCTGCTTGGTATTGCACTTATGCATCTTGAGTGCCTTGCAGGTGGTCTTGTGGGCCATGGTTAGTGCACATGTTGCTTTGGATAAAAAGTAGGGAGTTCTGTATTCTCGGCATAGTTAAATGTCCCTCTTTTCAGTTTTGAGTGGCTAGAGATCCACTTTTAGTAGTCCTTAAGTCACATGGTTCCCTACTGTAGATAGATGGGTATAGGCTTTACTGGTAGTGATTAAAGGTCATACTGTACTTTTGTGCTGAGAGGTATGCCCCTCATTCACCTGTACACAGGCAAGATCTGTTCTAAAAACCATTCTCAGAGCTGTGAACAGCAGAAGCGGCATGACATGCAGGTGATAACTTCCTTGTCTTTCAACTCATGAGACGTTATATTGATAGTCATGTGGTAGGGATATGTACGTTTGTGCAGCCAGAATATGAGTGTAACATGTCATAGCTGCATCACCAGCCTACACCTAGCAAGCACTCTCTTGAGTACAGCCCTCTGCTAGTTAGCAGTCTGTGAAATGACTATTTCACTGTGACACAGCATCTGTCCTGCTTGATCAGCTCTCCTACTGGATGCACCTGCCCAACAGGTGAATGAGGTTACAGCAGGAGTGCAGTCGTGGTGCTGTATTGCAGATATAGGAAATACAGGTGGCTATAGCAGTGGAATGTAATGTATAGACTAGAAGAATATGTGTATAATGAATATATAATGTATAATGGACATATGTATAATGTGTTTGTAGCATGTTTCAGTGGGTCTGAACATGTTAGAATGTGCACTGGAATGCTTTAAGCTCCAACTGATATAAATGTAATACAAAGGCCAGAACATCATCTGTTGTTAGTCTGTGAAGCTTTGTTAAAGTCCACACAGTCCCCTCAATATACAGCAGTTAAGGATCTGATATTCTGTCCAGAAAACAAGTTCAGTTGTCCAGGGTTGGAAACAAATGCTCTAGGTCATGGTGCCAGTTGCAGCACATGAACTGCAGCTTATAAAGGTGAATATTTGTAGTAGTAACATCACTATACTGAAAGAAAGTGGGATCTGTGAAGCTCCATTTAGTATCAAATAAATTCAGACAGATTTTTTAATTAGTTTTTATCCTGTTCAGACTCAAACATTATTACCAAAGTATTGCCTCTTAATCTTGAAACGTTTGAGTTTTTTACTTTCTTTTCTTTCCCAGGTTTACTTATTACCTCTAATTTTCACAAATTGAATTTAGTTCTGGAGGCTTCCTGTTCTCCATTATCTCAGAAGGGACAGAAAGAGGATTAATATATAAAATCATTTTAGAAATTTTTGATAAGTAAGACATAATGCTTTGTGTGCTCATGTACGTTCTTCTAATCAGTCTGCTAAGAAATTGAAATCTGTGGGAGTTTTGCCATAGACATCAGTTGAAAAAGCTCAGAATCCAACTCTGAAAGCCTGGACCTTAATTTTGAATGAAATTAATTTACTCTTACATTTTTTTTCAAATTGTTGCAGTACCCAGAAATTTAAGCTAAAGAGCTTTAAGCAATGATTGTGAGATTTTTTTCTAGTGAATTACAGGTATGGTTGTATTTGTATAATGCCTGTCACAAGAAGGGCCCTCCATCAAGGACTGCTTTTAGGTATAGATACAATAAAAAGCATCACTTCCAAATGTTTTATAATTTCTTCTTAGTTTCCACTGTTAGCTTCTACTTATGTATCCGAAATAGCATGGAGACAGTAAAGGGGTTTATCTGGAACTGTGAAGAAATTCTGTCCTGGTCGCTGAAGCCTATACAGCACAGATGCTCAGAGTGTAAATTTTAAAACACTCAAAATTAGTAGTATGTAACTTACGGACTACACCAAGTCTGTAACCTTGTTGTACTTACATAAAACAGTTTCATTTTGATTGCCTATTGAGTAAGTCTGATTATTCTTTAAGAGTCACTTTGGAATGGAGCCTGAAGGTACAATATAAAATAATTGAATTGAGCGTAAAGTTCCAGCTGGTAACCTTGTCAGTAATTTGAACAAAGATCTTGTATCTGTAATTTAGAGAGCTGTGGATGTGGATTCCACTAATACTGCTGGAGTTTACCCCTTCTTTTTTCCTCCTACCACTATAACTTCTGTTTTCACCAACAAGCACATTTTAATTGAATTAATGTACCAGTTGACTGCATCATACTGGAATTAGAACTGTATGGTTGGCTCAGATTTATTTCATGCTATATTATCACAGTATGAACTTGAGGAATGATTTTCAGGAAACTAATTATCACATTATACTGAACTGCACCGTAATTACAAGTGGGAGACAGAGTCTTTTTTATCTTCTCTAAGCTATTTGTTGCAATTTTTGAGCCACTTTTTTTTTTCGAGTGTTTTGAAACCTAAAAAAAGAGAATCCTGGATCTGTAGCCAGATGTCCTTTAAGAGCCGACAAAAAATATACCACAAAGGTCATGGAGCACAAAACGTAGACCCTCAGTACTTCTGAGAGAGTGGACTTGAATGTATTGATTATTTTAGTTTTGATACTTGCTGTCCCTAGGCTAGGTGCTGTGCTGCTCTGTTACGAAGGTGCAACTCATGACAGATACGGGGCAGTGAATTGACTGTAAGACACTTTAGATTTTTCTTCCTTGAAAACTTAAATCAGGGGCTCTTCAACAACTAACGATACTAACACATATCCATAACGATACTTCTCACATGTCCTCTTACTTTACTGGTGCCAAATCTGGACAAATTGGCCTCCAAGGGTATAGGTAGGAGTTCAAGAGCTGCTTCTATTTGTTATGGCAGCCAGTTGTTTTAAAGGGAAGATGCACACTAAATCGCGTAGATGTTAACTATCATCCAGTGTTTTCTCACAATTTTACTCTGTGCATAAATAACTAAGGAATTTCTCCCACATTTCACTGTGGTAAATCATAAAACAATTCAACTCATTGAAGCACTCTCCCCGACTGATGAGATATATGCTTAGAAAACCTCAGGATGTAATGAGTAATCACA
Source organism: Struthio camelus (assembly GCF_040807025.1). Taxonomy (NCBI): domain Eukaryota; kingdom Metazoa; phylum Chordata; class Aves; order Struthioniformes; family Struthionidae; genus Struthio; species Struthio camelus. Next base: position 2,604,694 of record NC_090962.1, read on the forward strand.
GACCCAGCAAAGACACAGTAATGCAGATAGGGCTTTCTAGCATAGCTGCTCGGATATATACTACTTTAAGTACTCAGATATCAATTGCATTCACCTAAGTTCTCACTTCATTGAAGGCCTATCCCTTGTGACCCTCAGCCTCAGAAGTGGTTCAAGGGTGATCTTGCTAAAAGGAGTGTTGTACACTTCTTTGGCTGGTAAGAAATGACAAGATACAATAACCAATTGGCTCATGTCTGGGAAGGAGAGAAGCTTAATCTTATTGTTGACAGTGCTCTAAAAGGTAAAATGGAAGGTATTTCAGCAGGGAAATAATGGACAAGCTTTCAGAGCAACTGGAGAAAATATTTTATAGTACATCCAGAGTTTCTTCAAAAGAAAGGTATATAGGCTGTTAGGTGCTATGTGATAGATATTCAACCACAGGAAAGATATGTTCTATCTCAGATCTGTGCTATTCTCTTAGGGGTTTAGGGCTGTAGTGCTTTAGACCTGAGCCACAATTATTTGTATCATTTATGATCAAACTTCCTATGCAAATTGTTTCTCCTTCTTTCAGAGTCAGCACCCTAGAGTGGAACTTTCAAATGGTCCTTGTGGCAGAGCTGCCTATACCAGTAGTTTTTTTGTTTTACACAGATCAGAATCTTTTTCAAAACAGAATGAAATGTATTGCTAATAGTGTCTTTCAGACCCTCTGGAACAGTGTTGGTGCAGGTTCCAGACAAGTGTTAATGGATTCTTGATTATTGTATACATTTTTCCAAAAGGTTGTTGAAAAACAAATAAGCAGTTCATGAAGCAGATTATTCATTCAAAATATCCAAACACATCTCTCATCTCTTTGTAGCAACAGGGAACCTCTTATGTGTGTACTGAAAAAAAAAAAAAAAAAAGTTGGTCTTTCTCAGGAACAGTTGGTCTGAAAGTCTATGAAGCAGATTCCTCCTGGAAGAGACTGCAAAAGATACACATTCCAATATTTGATTAGCTCTATTCACCAAACAGCACGTTTATCAGTATCACCACTTTACAAATGGAAAAACTGAAGATCGTGTGTAACAGCCTATAACCATATAAAGAGCTGTGTACCTAACTGTTCTTAGTGCAAGTATTATAATGGCAAACTGGTACATCTGGAAAGAAAACATTGCAGAAAGAAGCAAAGCAAACAAGTTTTACAGCTTGCAAATCAAACAGCTCCCTTTTCCTATTCTAAATTGTTAATAACTACAGTCCACGGTCATCTCACTGAAAAACAAAATTCTGAGGAATTCAAATTTAATCTTATTTGGAGATGTGAAAATTATACACAATTTATTTTCCTTTCCTTAAAATCTGCATTTAGTCAGAAATAAGTTTATTAATCTTTTTTTTTTAATTAGGACATACTTTTTTATTGCAGAGGCAGCTTCATCGTATTGAAAGATCCAAACATGGAAATCAACCTTTTGCAAGCATCGGGATAAATAGTATGTTACTATGACATTTTGAATGCCTTCATATTTATTAAGCCTTTCAGCTCTGTGTGTTGCTAAGATGCAAGGCTGAAGCACAAAACAATAGGCCATCCTGGTCTTGAGATAATAAAGTCAAAGTGCAAAGCCAGTAGGATGTAGTTTTCCAAAAACGGAATGTGTTCTTCTTGGAAAGATTTAAATTTTTTTAATAGCACTTTAAAAAAATGCTTTCTGATTAAAATGGGAGACTGATTATTAATAAAATCTGGTTCACTAATTGCTTTAATAACTGGTAAATTTGTCAACTTGAAACATGCTAAAAACAAATTGCACATGCACACACAGAAAATTTTACTTACTAATGCATTTCTATTTTGTATACTCCTTGGCCACCTGCCACAAGCTATAGCTAGTGACGCCAACACCTTGATTTACCGTCTCTGAGCAGCTATGTCTCATTTCATGAAACACTTTAAGGAAATGGTGCCAACCATTCCATGATGCTGTTATACCTCCCTCCTCCTTTGATAGCTCCCTTCTCATGTCCCAGCTGGTATTCCTTGGAGCTTTGCCTTTGGTAAACTGCCATATATTCTTTGCAAATATGCCACAGCTATTCACTTTTCCTTCTACAAATGACTTGCATTAGCTTCTATTGTTGTTGCGTGTCAGTGAGAATATAGTTCCTTCAACTCACTAGCTGCTATTATTTTTCTCTAGCTATTTTCCATTAAGATGCATTTCCTTGCAAATGTTATGAAAATATAATTTTTTCCTTTACTTAGAGTTTGTAAAGCTTTTCCCACAGATAAATATCTCCCACAGGAATGACTGGAAAGAATGTGAGAGTTTGTTGTTGTTGTTCTTTTCCATCTGCAGTACATTTTTCCCCCCTTAAATTTATGCATGTGCTTGCCCCTCTTTATGGGTATATGTGGGAAGTAACTGTTTATGAGGAAAAAAAGGAGAGCCTACTGATATGTATATATGTGTTTGCAGAAGGAAGGGGTGGTTTTGGACTTATTTGAGAAGAGTGCATTGTGGAGAAAGGCTTGTCTGTGCAAAGCCTTGGGCACCAGTTGATTCTGATCTGTACTGGTCTGATTCTTAATCCCGTATAATATTTATACCTATGTAATTATACAGGTTTTAATTAATTTACTTGTGCTTTGCAATGATTCTTCTTTTTTATGTCACTGTAGAATCTCAGATATGAGTGGAGATGTTCTTTTAGTAAGACAGAGGTGTCTTTACACCAGAATGAGAGAATCCATTCACACAGGATCTTTGTTCAACTTGGCACATCATCTGTACATGTAGATTCTGACCGGAATTATTTAACCCATTTGAAGATGCAAAACCAAACTGGAAATCTCACGAAAATGAAATTCCCTTCGAAGAGTCCCAATACATCTTTTTATCAAAATCCATAGATATACTCATAAATTCATATTCAACCATCCTCATGAAATTTAGGCTTTTCTTTATTAGCAAACAGATTTAAGAAAGTATATCCTCCCCATTTCACAATGTGAAAAATAGGGCAGCTTGGGTCTCAGTCTACAGAGGGATAGAGAGTCCTTGTGCCCTTTGTGATGGCGGTGGGAGAGTGAAGCATCTGCCATTTGTGGTGACCAGTCTTTGTGTGTTGACAATTTAAGGAGTTTGGGCAGTAACAAATGAAGAATAGAGACTGTCCAGTAGGGGGGACACAATTTAGTGGAAGATCTGTTCATATTGTCTCTACCTAGCAGTACTGAAAATTAGAGCTAATTGAAGAAAAAAAATAGTTAAAATAAAAGTATTTTTAAATGTAAGTCTTTTTTAATCAACTCTGAAAAAGTTGTATTTTTTCTTTGACACTTTTCATAAGGTACATTTTATTGATGCAGAATTTTGTTGTTTTCTTTTTGCCAATAAACGTGACCAAGCAAGAATGTTTTCTTTAGCTTTCACTTTTTATTTCTTTTGTACCCTAGACACATTTTTTCAATATTCTCTTTAAAGATCAGGAAAATTTTGGAAAGTTATGGAAAAAACAAAGAGAAATGGGAACATGTAGTTAAAAAAAACAGAAATTATTTATGCTGTTGCATTTGAGACAGGTAGATGGTAACAACAAGTAATTTTCAGATCTGATGAAAACTTGGAAAGAAAGAGGGGGAAGGAACCTTATTGTAAAATGTTCCAGCTTTAAAGAAGTCTAATTTTATTCATTTAAGAATAAAATATTTCATTTTCCTTTAGCAAAACTTGTACACAGTAAATGAATGGAGCAAAGTTTAGCATTAATGACCAACTAAAGGACCGTACACTAATTTCTTGGGTTTCACAAATCTATTGTTTGAGAAATGTTTTTAATAAAGGATTTTACTTGAGTATAGATTGCAGTATTTGACCTGCGGTATTTGCGCTATACTTTTAAAATTGTATTCTGAGTTCTACAATTATAGAATTTAGACCATGGTACCAAAAGCAGGATTAAAAACAGTAGATATAAAATAATTTTATAGTGTAAATACATAGTTTCAGCATTATAATAACCTGACCTTCCTGCATAAAAAAGTCCAAGAAATCTTAGTATTATCTCTTCCGTGGTATTAACTGACTTACTAGGATTTTTTTCAAGATTTTATTAAGAAGAATCCAGCGATTTCTACTAAAGATAAAATTCCCTTCTGAGGCAGTTGATGAGGTGAATTCCACACAGTGAAGGACTCATGATTTCTTTCAAGCTGCAGGGAATAGACGATATCTGCATTAGGGATAAAAATTGTTTTCTAGTTTTCTGCACTGTGAGTTATCTAAGGTCTGCCAGAAAAGCTGTGATCCTCTGCTCATAACACTAATGCAGAAGACAACCCCCCCACAAGTCATGTTCTGAGGTAGTAAATCAAGTGAGAGTTTTCAGTGATAACTTAAAAGTTCTGAGACTTAAATTGAAATGTGCCTTTTACCAGAGTATTAGTGAGCAAGGATCTAATGCATATGCTTGTTGTAACTTGGGCATAGTTTGTTGGTCTAAAAACAGATGCTTTTCACAAGGCTTATAAAAACATCTGCCTTTTGGAGGAAAGTGTTTTATTGGAGCCTAGAAGCTTAGTTCCAATTTCAGTTCTGCCACTTTCAGTTCTACCTCTAGTACTGTATCAGTCGGCGGTAACAATACAACCTGTTTTCTGGATTATAATCAAAGTAGGGGGAAGATAAAATAGAAACAAAAGGGTTGATCTTGTAAGACTCAATATCTGAGATGACAGAAACAGCATGAAATCAGTGTATCAAGTGAGATTTTTGCCATTTGAAAGCCAACATTTTTTCACATTGCTTCACAGGAAGTCACTGCTGGTTGAACAGTAACCTTCAGGACAAGATGTTGTAGCCAAAACTGGCCTTTATAGCTTATCCCTGGATAGATAGCACATGCAGTGCACTTGCGACATATGAATTCTGCAGCAGTTTTGGCTACATTGCCTACTAGCGCTTCTGCTGGTGAGTCACCTTACTTTCTGTTGTTGCAGCATAATGTACATTTTTAGGAAATGGAAAAAAATAATGACACCAAATATTTTTTACAAATAGCATAATTTCAACTCCTATCTTGAATATTTGATCATTACATTGCTCAGATAACAGGCATTGTTATCAGAGCTGAATGGTAATGATAGACATACAGCTAATGCAGCAAAAAGGTTCTCTACTTAAGTTCAGCAGGCACAAGTGGGAAGGGAGATGGAACTATTTTTCATGTAATCATAATTGTGTGCTAATTGGAACATGGAATGAAAACTACTGCCCAATTATAAGACTATGTACCACTCTATCACAGAAGTGCTTTGAAGGTGTATGTACTTAGAAGTACTGTGGCATTCTCAAGGCTCCTCTGTTTACTCATGTATCTCAGCATCTTCTAGAAGTAGCACTACTATGACTAAAGTGATTAATTAATATACTCCCTGTTTCTTTGCGGAAGTTACAGAGTCTTATTCAGAATGAATTAAAGCAGTTTTGTGGAGAAGCTTGATTTTCATATTTGTTTTAACCACTCTTGAGTTTGACAGCTGAGGGCAGGAGAAGAGGTAGGTTTCCTCTCCTTTCCTTGGAAATGCTTTTTTGTCAGTGTACTTACTGTATTACTGAATTTTTATTTCTCTCTGAATTTTAGTATGGTTACATGCCTGACCCCGTAGTAGCAGATTCTCCACTATGCCAATGTTACTTTATTGACATATAGAATAAGTGAGACAAAAATCTTGCCCCGTAAATGTTTGTTTTCTTCTCTTTTACTATCAGTGGGAAAAGACACTCTACATTTTCCAGTGTTACCATTTTATTTTCAGTTAGTTATTCTTAGATATTCTTCATTGCATGCAGAGTAGATTGCATTATAGGCAAATGCATACACACGTTAAGCAAGCTAGACTGAATAGCAACCACTGTGAAAATTGAGTGACACACACTTTTTCGTGGTCTATAAAAACCTGACAAGACCACTAAGAGTGTGATCAGATAGCTGTCATTTAGAAATCTAAACTTCTGCATATTCCCAACTATTGCTGCTTATCCTTGCTGGATTAAATCTGATGTAAAACTACCTGCCTACTCACAGGAATCAACCCTTTATTTACCTTTATTTAATACCCATTACCCATTTGTTGATAATATAGACAATGAAAAGCTGTCCCCAGGCAAAGCAGTGGGATTCAGATTCTGTTTTATCCTGGCATGAAGAGACTCCATCCTTGTCCACTGGTTGAGTCATGTTACATCTATTAATTCATATTTCTTGTACATAGAATTCTGAGTCCTGGAGTGCAAGAAATCAGTGAGGGCAAAGGGATACAGCATAGCAGCACTGGTTCCTGACATAATTTCATGCATTTTCTAATAACTAACCATCTGACAAGTTAAACTTTATCCCACTGAGCTTTGCAGCGTGCCCAGTAGATCACCTATTAACTTTTACTTTAGGCCTTGGAAGAGGATGAATTATTCCAAGGAATGGTCACCACCAGAGCACCCGTATCTGTAGCAGTAGGGTATGAAGAGACAAGATTTCTCAAGCAAATGGATATGAAGTTGTTCTGTATACTGTTGGTCAAAAAAAAGTTGTCAAACTCCATATATAAGTCAATAGGCTGTCAGCATAGATCTTGGCATGCTGGGAGCCAGTTACTAAGCAGGCTGCCACATTCTATACCAGCTTCAGTTCACAGATAGATTTAAGGTGCAGCCCCAAGTACAGCACACTGCAATATGCCTTGCTGTCAAAGTAAAAACCAGGGAGTGTTGACTTATTCAGCAGTTTCACACAAGGACAGGCTTGACAGGTGGCACCAAAATGTGAGGTCTGTTTCAGATTCTTTCATTAATTTTTGCAAACTTCAGTGACTTTTGAAAGGAACCATACTGGCAACACTGGAGACTGCACTCTTCTATTTATCTGTAAATTATAGAATGGGAAAGTGCAGTGCAAACTAACCGGCTTGCTAATTGTCCTGACTGAAAAGCATTAGCCGTACTCTGTAATGTTTTATGGGAGTGAGAAGGCAGTTGTCTGTAGCTCATTCAGGAAGATGTGTAGAGATCCAATTAGGGTAAAATGAACCTTTGCAGCCTCTAAGTGTTTCGGTGAGGTTTAATTAAGTATGTGCTCTGCATTCATCCTCTATCACTGACTGCCCTGCTAGGGAGCTAGCTTGGGCCAATTATGGCAATATTTTTCACATGGAGACCCTTACCCACAGAGAGATGGGCTGAGACTGAAAAAAGTCATTTCACAAACAGTAGAAAGCAGTGACTTTTGGTAACTGCATACCAGTGACCTTTAACCATGATAGAAAATATCACTGCTAAAATAAATCATGAGGAAAAAACAGTCTTAGAAACAAGGAGTAAAATGTAACTTTGGTGCAAAACGTGCTTGTCGCTAAACTATTCTCGAAAAAATTCATGGTGGCTCTTATGATTATCTGTTGCTTTTCTTAAGGTCTTTTAGGAATCACTGTGCCCATATTAGCACTGACTGATAGGTTGAACAAATGCTCCTAACACTTAGGTTCATATTCTTTTTGACAGGTTTGATTTGTCTCTGATACTAATTTACACACATAAAAATTATTTTGGGGCCAATAATTGTTCAGATTAAGATCCGAGACTTCTGCTATGACCTTGTAATTCAACTGTTCTTGGAGTCAGTGATACCAGACAGAATGAAGCAAACCAAGAACTCAGTGGGAAAATTGTTTCTCTCTGTACATAACAGAGAAAATCTTTTACTATGTTACATTTGACTTGAGGTTAAAACCTGTAGTATTTGCTGAGTGACACTACTGTCATGTGACATAAAATATAGACCTCAGAATAGGGGATTAAAACCATCATGTTGTCTCTGAGCATGTCTAGTGGATCCCTGTGTCCTGATTCTGATCCCTTCTGATCCCTTAAACCAGATGAGTCAGGAATAACTCCACTGAAATCAGTAGTACACTGATTTGAAATCAGTGCCAAGAGAAGAGAATTAGGATAGTTTGAATAGTAGAGTCAAAGCAGCAGCTCTTCAAAGCGGAGTTGTTACTAACCAGGCCCCTACAGAATCATAAAGGTTCTGCTCAGTAAGTCACATTGCAGACAGTTACACATACTGAAGTGTAATTACTACAGAAGGTAAAGAGCCAAACATCAATGGTTTTATTTCATGTACGAAAGTATCAGTCCTTCCTCACATTTTTTTGAATATGGAAGACGTTAGTTGGAACCACAATGAAGTGGGAGTTCTATCAGGAACAGAAAAGGGGACAAAAAAAACCTGAGGCTTGGGAATCGGCTGTTCCCCAAACAACTGCCCAAATGCTTCAGATGCATTACCTTTGGAGAGCTCAGATTTGGTTAAGGATGTTCAGATGCTCATGGCAGTTGACTAATACCATAGGCTACAAAACTGAATTAGAACATTAATGGAAACTAAAATTCACATGCTGCAAAAATCACTGCAGAAGACTTCTTCTCAGGCCATTACATATCCAGGGCTCACAGAGATCAACTACATCAGTTGAAAAACTCCTAGGGACTTAAAGGGGGTTTGGAATCAAGCCTTAATATGGATAACTGGGAAATGCAGAGGTAGCTTTAAAAGGGACAGTTGACAAGAGCAACATTTGTTCAAATCTCTGAAATTATGTTCAAGTTATTTTCTCTGGTTAGAGGTCTATTAGAGGTATCTGAACTGCTTCTTCATTAAAATAAATAAGGAAACACCGATAATAATATCTAGCATGTTTCTTAGAACTGTTTGCCTACTATATGGCTTCTCTTTGTCCTACTTACTTTTTTTCTTGTTTTATTTTTAAAGGCACATGCATGGTTTCATTGTTGCTTGTTTTGGACGTTGTCCAAGAATTGTTAGTATCTTGCCATCTTTTGGCATTCTTTGTGAAATGAGGATCTTGGTACACTACTAAATGAACGTATCACAAAAGCCATCACTGAAAGTGCTGATAATTAGCACTTTAACCTATATCCCCAGCAGAGGCCAAGGACCAAATAATTTTAGAGATGAAATGACCATCTGCCTCTTCTTGGTGGCTACTCACGGTTGACTGACCAGTGTCAGGAAAGCTTGTCTGCTTTACCTTTTTTAGGGGCAACTCAAGGGTTTCTGTACTACCCATCTGGTACCTGTTCCTGCCATTATATTCTTTTTTGATTTAAGTTACTTGGTTTACCTTTTTCTTTCCCCACTTTCCCATGATAAAGCATTCTTCTCCCCTGCCACTCAGATTTCTTTAAGCAGGATCTTAGACCATGAAGACAAGTGCATGACTTGTCCCCTGTGTTTTGTTTCTGGGGTATAGTACTAGTTTCACGATACAGTGCAACCTAGGTCTTCAGCATCTCTCAGTTCCCAGGAACTTGGTATCTGCCTTTCCTGCACTTTTCTGATATTAATGCTTTGGCACATAAAAAAATGCCAACAGATGTCATCAAGTGTAAAGAGACAGGTGGTGTCAATGCGTCAGAGGAGGGACTTCCTCCAGAAAGATGGCACTTACTGAGTTATGTAGGCTGCCCATGCAGATCCATAGGCATGTGACATCTATCTCCTTGTGAGACAATCCTAATGTCCTTGTGAGCAGGCACAGTGCCTTTCTGAACCCATGAATAGAAGTTTATTTTAGGTACTTTATAAAAGACAAATCTTACATGGTAGCTTTGTGAGTGAGGCTTCATGCTGCAATTGTGTACCTCACAGAAATTTACATGACACAGTTGACTGGGTAAAAGTCTGAGATTTAGATGACAGTTTAGTCTCAACTTTGTCACTGCTGTATGCCTTTGGTAAAGTTAATGCATCTTCAGGCTGTCATCTGCAAAAAAGTGTTGTGTGATATTGGCCAGACTTCATAAAGCCTTTAACTTTTTCATTACACAGTTGTAGAGACGCTATTATGTCCGAGCTATCAAATCCTCTAAATCCAGAAAAACTCTCTCTAAAGACTTTATGCACACAAGTTTATTTTCCTCCTCGAGTCTCTTTTTCATTCTTGCCTTCATGCCAGAGGTTCTATGTACCCTTTTCTGTATCACTCATTATCCACATTAGAACCAGAGCACAGAGAAGTGAGACTATTTCCATAGGTTGCCTCATATTTCTGTCATATGACTAGACAAGCTATGAGTGCAGACCCTTTCTTTATGGTATCAAAATGTTTAGATAATAGGCTTAATTCTCTTATATGGGTAGACAGCTTAATGAAACATCTAATCCTCTGACAATGAACAAACCTTTTTTGTCTGTCTTTGGTTCATGTCACTACTTACCATTATATCATAGTTCCTGTATATTAGTTCAGGGTTCTGGGATACAGGGTGGAGGATATGGTTCTCTCTCGTGGGTCAAATGGCGCAAATTTCATCCTTATAACAAAGGAATGCAAATGTAGATGGCCATACTTCCATTCTAAACCCATAAGTTATTATTGTATGTCTATATTTCGTAGCACCTAGAGTCCTCTTTCAAGATCAAGATTGTATTATTGGGAAAAAAAAACACGTTATGCTTGCTTTTGGAGAGCTCACAGTCTAAGATGTATGACCTACAGAAATGGATTGAGAGAAGGCTAAAATCAAGTATATTTGATTTTACATAAATATTTGCCCTTCTAAAAATACTTTAAAGTGCCATCTAACTCACCTGTCTGCCAAATCATGATAGATTTTCTGATAGGGTATATCAAGGGTGCCAGTTCTATGATCTGCATAACAGGTATGACCTACAAGATCAGTTCATACAGCATACGCTCTGTTTTTTCCTGTCCTCTCTCCTGAAGATGGTATCATGTGTCCCGACGATGTAATTTGACCAAAATACAGATCTACCCTGTCACATGAATGGTAAACATTCATTCACATGATGGGAATGCATGTTGATTCATATGCATAAAGGTGTTACTTGCATGTCGCACTATGCCTGCTAATTGAAGTGCATTTTTCCATAGAGAAGGGGAGGGTTCATCACTTTGATCACAGTTGTATGAGCTTCTAGTTATATGACAGCAAAGAGCTCTGGCTTACTCCCCTTTTATACTTCCATAAGAAAGCTATCCAGCCAGGCAGTTAGATACCAATGGGTTAAGTGGACAGAATGAATTATTTACACGCCTCCATAACTGAGTGCTGAAGTTCGGGTCTGCATATTCTATTTGGGTGATGCCAATCTGTTTGCTCAGAATCTTTTACTAACCGCACCTAGTCTTTTCTGAGTGATAGGAGCAAACTCTGTGGTCATTATTTTTACATTCTTTCTTTAAAACCTAGTGATTTCTTGAAACTAAAAGGTTTGCAGGAAATATAATTAAAGACAGAACTTGCCTGCTGTAACTTTGCAGAGAGGTAAAGGACACTCCTCTCCCGCAGAAGAGAAGTCTCCATTCCTTTCCCACTGATGCTGTAATCTGTTGCTAAGGCAGTGGCTGTGCTGTAACATAGTGTTCTCTCTCTCTCTCATTGTGTTTATGAGCAGGTGGAACTGAAATTGCTTGTTTTCCACACAAATAGCTACAGAACAAATGTACTAAAGGAAATGGAGGGTGGGTGGAGAAGATCCACAACACCATTAATGAGAAAATAAAAGATGTGAGAACATTCCGAAGTTGAATAGAAATACATAAATAAAGCTGATCACTGAGCACCTTCTCAGTGTGAGGCAGTCCAATTCATGGAGTACTGGACTAAAAATCAGGAAATGAGAGTTTTATTCTTAGCTCTTCCACTAACCTGCTCAATGGTTTTAGTCAAGGTATTTTCTGATTCTGTGCCTCAGTTTTTCCATCATTAGAGAGGGCTGCTGATTCTTTGTAAAGATGTATGAAAGCTGATGAAGAAAAACACTGGTTGACATCTGATTTTTACTGTCACAACAAGCAGTAGGAACCCGGTGAAGTACCAAGAAGGTAAAGATGAGTTCAAAAGGCCCCTAGTAATGAAACATCTAATCCTCTGAAAAAAAAAGTATGCACTGAAGGGAAAAGGATTCACTGGGGAGGCTGTTTGTATTCCTATTTTGCATGATTTTACAAGGCTAAAGAAATGGAATCCAAACCCTCTCAAGTCCCTTTACATCACTGCGCTGTATCTGCAGATATTTTTACCTTGACATTAATGTATAACCATTCACAGAGCTGGCATTAGCACAGCACGTTTTGCGATGTATCAGACACATTGCATTGCAGAGGAAAACAAAGGCAGATGAAGTGAGAAGTGGGAGTCATGAATCATTTAAAAAGAAATAGCACACATGGAGCCCAGTGTAAAAAGAATGACAGCATCACCGTTCAGAGAGAGTTCTAGCCAATGGGTAAGAGTGCAACTACCACAGCTCAGGAAGCGGGGGGAAATGAGGGAAGTCATGTACTTTATCAAGTAGAGACAGGTACCTTCTTTCATGAACCATTCTCAAAACTTGAGAATGCTCCTGATTTGTACTGTCATCTCATATGGTGGGAGGGTAAACTGATTAATACATGGCAACAGGTAAAGCTAGCAGTCATATACATATCTATGAATCTCTGTGTCTGGGCCCTGGCTGTACTAACAGCCTTAATTGCCTTGACCAGCCTGGGGCCTCCACTCAGGCTCCTTCTGCACATGGGCCTAGGAGCACCATTTAAGCCCCTTACCTGAGCTACAGTGTAGGTATAACTATCTCTAGCTGTGTCACAGCTGTGCCTGGCAATGGACCTCTGTGTATCCTGACCCACATATTGACCTCCCAGCTTGACCTCAAATCTGTCCTGTCACTGTGGACTTGCCACAGTGGATGGATTTTATCTGACCCTGATTACTGTTTCTGGACCTGATCCTGGTTCAGTGACTTGCACTTCTGGCTTGACCTCGCATTTATCTCATGAACTTGCCTAATGGCCTGACCTCTCAGCTGACATGACTCTGGCTGCCATCCTTGGGCCTGCCATGCTCAGCTTGCTCATGTGCTGTGGGACTGGACCCCAGCTGGTGAGGCCCTTGCAGTGATGGCTTTGTCATTGCGCTCAGCTCCCCATCCTGTAGGAGCAGCTGGCCTACACTGCTCCCTCATGCCTTTCTTTTTTCTGGTAGTGTTGCTTTAGCACTCTAGAATAGCTTTTCTTCTAGATCTATACTTTGCTCTCTCTTTAGAAGAATTACTGTTTTCCCATAGAGCTTCGTTTTTGAACAAATAAGCAAGCTTTTCTCCTGGAAACGTAGTGGTGCCATTCACAAATACACTAATAACTTTGGATGATTATGTAGTCATAGTGTTCTGGGCTTCGATGAAATGGGTCACTGAAATTGGTGCTTCTATGATTCTTTCCTTTTGACAGCTTAGGATATTTTAAAATCTTCAATTAAAGATAGATAAAGGAATTAGCTTTAAGTTCAGCTCTTGATAGTCTGGGTTTCTGAAGCATCTTTCCTATTAATGGCATGGAAACCTATACAAGATGTCCATTGGCTTTTCTTCACATGTAGATGCCTCCTCCTGGATGCTGAGTTACTCCAAGTTTGCGGGTCATTGTGAGGCATTTTTTTTCCTTTATAAGCAGGGCATTTATTCAGTTTACTAATTTTGAATTAGTGCTGCTTTTCTATTGTAGCCTGTCTGATATTTTCTCAGGTACTGAACAAGCTGTGAATTTCATGAAACTCACACTATATAAACTTGCATAGACATAAATCTTGCAGTATCACCCTGGTCCACCTAGGAATTTTCCACCAGAAGTGATGAATGTCCGCTTAAAATTTTGAATTGAGCATTATTTTAGATATCGACAGTTTGGGCCATCAAAAAAGCAAGTTCAGTAGATGGGACCCTAACTGAAATTGAAAAACTTCTTTTTAGAGAGGATGAGCATAAAGTGAGTATCTTTTTATCATAGGTAGATCATAAAGCTTTTTTAGTCATTTAATGATTGAAAAGGTAAATTGGGTGAAAGATCATTTCAAAGAACCTAACCGAGTCATCACAATCTCACAGACTAAGGTCTAGGAGAACTTTTAGGCTCAAATCTTTCTTTCTCAGTAAATAAAATATGTGTGTATCTTCTTGTTTTTAATCCTGCTTTAAAACAACTTACTTTATTTTTACTAGCAATTAGCATAAGTTGCAGCAAAAAAATTTTTGAATGTCAAATTTGGCAGAGTTTATATACTTACTTAAAGGTGTGCTGTCACATAAAATTACTTTCTGAATTCAGAGGTTAAGTGTTGGGTTTTCTTTTGAAGTGAAAGAAAAAAGCAGGTTTGATTACTAAAATGATCCAGTTTGCTTGACATACTGTAGAAGCAAATAGAGAGAGGAAAAAAAAATCAAATCACTCGAGGCAAAAAACTGCCAAGACAACATTTTTAACACTTACACCAGACAAACTGTTGGATTTCAAATTGGCAAACAGTCTGTTATGACAATCCTTTGATGGAGCATCTCATACAGAGACAACTATCAGGGAAATTCAGCTCTAAGCAAGTGGGGCTTCTAATCAAGAAGATGATGATGCCACTCAAATGTAGATCAAAAAGGATTCATAGAAATAAAAGCCTTGATTCCACAATCAAGTTTTCTGGGTAGAACCAATTGCAGGGTAGAATCTTAAAGATAAAAAGAGATTTCTTAACTTTCTTAACTATACTGAATAGTGCTGTATGTGTAATCAGAAATACACTTTTATTAACTTCTTGCTGGTGTGGTTTTGCACTATGCCACCTCCAGGTGACTTAACAATGGAGGGAATTTAGTAGCTTTAAGCAACCTTTGTTTTCTACCAGAATGATCCAATTTGCATTCTACAATCCAGAGGATTTAGTTAGGTAGCCTTCTTAACTTAAAGCAGCCCAAGTAATCAGCATCACACAGTTGCTGACGGCTTCTGGCACTTTTTGGTCTCTTCTTCTATATGTACTTGCTTGTGGAGACAGGTTTGTGAGAGTCTGGCTTAATTTCTGAATCTGTGTACAATGGACTCTGTACTGCAAGAGTTAGGGGAGGAATCCTGCTACCTGTTTCTTTCAAGCTTTTTCCTTGATATCCATGCTTTTGGGTATTTCAGGATTTTGGATGTGTTTTGGGGGATTTTGTTTGTTTGTTTTTTGGGTTTTGCTCAGTGGTGCCAATCCTATATTATTAATAAAGGTGCAAGTCTGGACTTTAAAATGATAAGTAGTATAATTATGACTTTTTAATGAAGGCTGAGTTTCTCAGAGGGTATTAAAGCATCTGCATTTTCAAGAGAAATACCACATATTATGGTATTGCTAACAAAATTTTAAGCATTAGCAATCACAATATTCAGAATTTGTATTTTCCACTTGAATTACTTTGAACTGACACATTACATTAAGGACACCTACACACAAACACTTCCTTCTTGAGGAAAGAAGACCTAGTGGTTGTGACACTAGGCTCCAGTTCAGGAGATTTGACTTTTTCTTTTCTGTCACAGACTGCGTGTGTTAGCTTGAGAAAATCGACGTTCTACCTAAGCTGTAGAACACATGTACATTGGGAGATACATCTTGATTCTTCAGTTAAATCAGGGTTATAGCCAGAGTAAGCCACATCTCCCATCTGGCCCATGTCTTGGCCGTTCTTCCTATGGGAACCAGCATGCACAAAGAGGGACAGAAATAGGAAGACAGGTTCAGACATCGGTGCATACTAAAACAGAATTAGGATATGGTCAGGACGCACTGCTAGCCAAGGAGAAACTTTCCCAGATTGCACACAATTAGACAGGTTCAGCCACTGTACTTCAGATCCCCAGCTTTAAAATGGGAGTAATAGTACTGCCTTATATCACAGGAATGTTCAGAGGATTAAAGACTTTGAAGCACTTTGAGTTCTAATCAGAAGTGCTGCAAATTGTTGTTAATTATGGTTAATTTGTTCTTTGACTGGCTGTACATCATTCTTAGCATGAGGTTCTTTGATACAATGGGTGATGAGGACCAAATAGGTAGCTAAATATGATTTTCTATGATTGTGGGTATGGAATTCACTTACCATGTATTTTCAGCAAAGCGTACATAAAATTGACTTTCACAGCAAAGGTACTCAGCTAGACATATTGGAACAAAGCTTTAATTAGTGCTTATAATCATGATATATCCTTAATAAATGATGGATGTTTGTGTGCCATTCCGGAAAGCCCTCCTTTCTCACTCAAATAGGTTCAGCTCACAAAAACGTGTGCTGTTGATGTAATCAAACAAGTGGTTTAAGAAAAAAGAACTTTCCAAATTCCTGTTGGGTTCTACTCTTTAAACTTTTTTGTTGCTGAACAGCAGCAAGAACTGCTTAAACTTTAAATCGCTTAAATGGATATGTTACACCTACAGCTGAATGAATAATTCAGTTCCTAGTCACTGTCTGACTTTGATAGGAGGAAAAGAGGAGGGTCCCTAAGGGTCTGATTATGTGAATCTTAGTTCAGCTGAGGGGGGACGGGAAGGCTAATTAATTACACATTGACAGTGGGGAATACTTAAAAAAAATCCACTTAAGTACTGTTTTTGTTAGGTATTGCTGATCACAGCTGAAAGCATAGTACCAAGGCAACCATACTCTTGAAAACTTAACCCCTTGAGGGCTTTTAACAACAGCTTGAAATTCAAAAAAAGACCAAAAAAACCAAGCAACTGGACTATGTTTCATTAGATAAATGCTTGGAACAAAGAATGATTCATCACCTGCTGATGTCAGATTCATTACTGTTGCAATTGTAATGTCAATTTCTTTTCTTCTCCATGTTATTTTCAGAGATTTTCTTTCTGAAAGCAATGCTGAGCTGGCTGCATCTCCTGGAGAGTTGAAGCAACATGGTAGTATTACTACTGACACCAGGGATGCAAATTATTTTTCTCTTGGCACCAGCAAGATTTGTGCTGCCAAGAGAACTATCTCTAGATTAAGCTTTTTTAAAATACTGTAAACTATTTTAGTAGCCGCAAATTATTGTTGCTTGGTGGTACATGATCTCTGGCTATTTTTAATGCCTCTGGGACAGTATTGCAACATGCTTTCCAGTGTACATGTACGGTCATTTTCTGAAGGAATAGTTAGACTTTTATAGTTAGACCGTTTCCATTTGCTGGAGAACAAACAAGAACTGCAACTGGGAATGATTTTCTGAAAAAGCTCTGGAATTATCTCTAATAAAAAAACTACCCATTCACAAACAATTTTTTTAATGACTGCTTTTGTCTTGTATTCCCATGTGGGTTTATTATTCCTTGTCATTTTCTTTTCTAAAAATTGAACAGACTTTGATCCTCCATTGCCCTGCATCCTTAATGAAGCAATGTGCTTTCTGAAAAACTGCATTATTTCATTCTGGACTTGCTAGTCGTGACTTGGTATGTGTTTGAGAAGATGGTGATTACTGACTCTTTGCGTATTTATAGGCATTCCTTTCTCCAGTAGGGAAAAACCGTTGGAAATTTACTGTTGTATGTCTGTGTCTTTTACAACATCAGTTACTATGGATGTAGCATTGGTAGCTATCAGTATCTCCACAGATAGTTCAATAAGTGCAGCCACCTAACAAGAGCTTAGTTTGCTGTATTTGATCCATGGCAGCTTGTATTGGAATTGTTTCCTTTCATAGTAAAGGACAGAAGAAGTTTGAACTTTTGAAATGCTAACATTCGTCACTACTGTCTGCTACCTATATGTGTATGTAGAGGTATCATATGCACGTATCATTTCTCATTCCGTCTCCCAGGGTCTGGTGAGCAGTTTGTGAAATGTTTCAGAGTACTTTGAGAGAAAAGTTTGAATGTTTTGGATTGGATCCTTCAGTTCAACTGCATATATTTATTGCAAGTTTCAGGTCAAAGGAAAAGTCTTAAGCCTTTAGGGCTTCTAGGAAAAAAGCCAATCTAAAGGACCATAGTTGTCAGCCTTTTCTGTCCCCTTGAGACTTCTGTACAGCACACTACCTTCCTGCTGCATCCTTTTTATTTGAAGTCCTTTCCTACCCTGTCTCCTGTTTTACTCCTCCACCTTGTAAAAAGGGAGGAACAAGAAGCATGGAGAAGAAGAAGCATCCTCACACAACAAGAAGCATCCTCACACCCCTCTTCAGTCAGAGGAATCATCTGTAACTTACTAAGTTACACAGGAAGGAAGAAAAACCTATTAGATAAAACAAAGTTTAGTAAACAATATTCCAAAAGTAAACACGCTCTCAGCACCAAAAGATTCCTTGGAAATTAGAACTCTCTGGAAGGGGCAGTGTTATGAGATCTCTTTTGATTTATCCTGAGTTCCATCATCGTGGAAAAGGAAAATAATGCCAACACATGCCCTGGACTTGCTTTCCAATCCCAGCAACAAGTTGCAAATCATTATGCTCTACTGTTCGTTGCTTTTGGAGAGAAATGTCATCGTGCTTGCAGATAGCTGCTTCATGGAGAGGGCAGCTCTGTTTATTTTGTCTGTTCCCCAGTATGTTCCGCATTTGCCACTCTGAATGACTTTTTTTCCATATTCAGCAAGTCAGAAAAATTGTGCTTTTAAAACAAGGAAATTATTTCCACAGTTTTAGCAATCTCCTTTGTGAAACATTTCAGAACTTTTCTACCTGTTAATTTTTATATCACAGGAAACCTGTCAGAGATGTTGCATCTCTACTGGAGGGCCATTAAAATTTTTGTCCTGGAGATAATAATATACGGACCTGAATACTGGAGTGTAATGACTGTCTTTTGGAAAATGGTATGGTATTATTAGATAGCCAGAAGGGACAAGAAAGAATTGTGCATTCCTTTACACTATCTCTCTGGAGTACAAAGATGCCTCGCTTTAGTT
The DNA here is from genome assembly GCF_040807025.1 of Struthio camelus. Taxonomy (NCBI): domain Eukaryota; kingdom Metazoa; phylum Chordata; class Aves; order Struthioniformes; family Struthionidae; genus Struthio; species Struthio camelus. Next base: position 2,623,495 of record NC_090962.1, read on the forward strand.
TGACTCTTCACTTAATTGTCTGTTATCTTGCATCCTCAGTTTTCAGCTACATAATAACACCAATGATATTGGTGAATGAAAGATTTTGATTTGGTAGCATAAAACACCGATGTAGGAAATCTGTTTCCATAGTCAAAGGACTTTCTATGCACACAGAAGAAAACTATGCCATCCTCTGACTCAGTTTCTTCATCTGTAAAATGTGATCAGTAGAACCTCCTCAATACTATTACATTACTGTTAATATCTGATGTAATCAGATATTACTCTGCTGCACTACAAAGTAATCCAAGTTGAGGATAACTATTAATTGGAGAACTAAATCTATAAACTAAATTAGAGGGTAGGGGTCTTTTTTTTTGTTTTTCATATGCAAACTTTGCTCATTTAAATAAGGATCTAAAAACTGCAAGAAAGTAACTGTTTAAGGCACAAGTCTGAGACTGAAGAAATCTGAACTGTGTTCCTGATTCTCACAGACTCCATCTGTGATCTTGGACAATCTTTTAATGGGTAATAATCCTTCTGACTGTTTTGATCTGAGTGAGAACAGTCTATATTTTAGTGCATGTACAGTACCAGGCACAAGAGAGAGTAGTGTCAGTAGAGGTTTTAGAATATGCTGTAACATAAAAGTTTATAACAAAGTTCAAAGTAATTTAGTTCTAGATTAAAGTATAGCTGGCAGGAGACCTGGATAATTACCTACTCTTTAATATAGGTAGGGGAAGTGTTCTCTGTCACAGCTATTATTGTCAATGCCTGTTATTTCAGAACTCCTGGACACGATCATGCCTCACTGTGGCACAGCTTCCACAATGAGGTCACCTGCAGCTTGGAAGTACAGCTGTTTCCCTTGCTTTCATTTTTAATTCATAGGATTGTTGGGTTTTTTTTATCTGCTCTTTATTCTGCAAGCCCTTTTTGGGCACATGGATGCCTCGAGCAAGCTTTGTATGCCAGGGAATTATGGGTCCAGAGCTTCTGCAAAGCTGCATCCCAGCCAAAGCCTTTGAAAGATGCTTATTTTGAATGCCATGCATTTGGCTCACACACTCCCTTTCCTCCCTCTCTCTTTCCCCCGCTTCCCTCCCTTTTCCCCCCTTCCTCCCTCTTCCCCTCCTTTTCCCTCCCTTTTCCCCACTCGTCTCCCTCTCCTTCCCCACTCCCCCCTCTTTCTCCCTCTTCCTCTCTCTCTTCCCCTCTTTCCCAACCCCCTTCTCCCCTTTCCTCCCCCTGGAGTAAGGTTATTCATTGTAGTCTGTATGCAGACTAATGTCTGTAAGACTGCATGTAGTCTGTAAATTCCCACCTGAGCACCCCCAATGCATCAGGCAGGTGTTCTGACATTCAGCTCCTCCATCACAACCCTATGATTTCTATCCCGTTGCTCCAGCAGTGGGGTTTACATCCTTCCCCCTCTATTCTTTTCCTCACTCTCTCTTTCAATTTTTTTTAAAAATTAAAGCTCTCTGGGTTTCCCTAGTAAATCAGAATGTGCGTAAAGTGCTGGTTACTTGTAGCTGGAGGCTGTTTTCCCCCTTTGATGGACTGTAAGCATTTTTTTCTAAAACTGTCTCTTCTTTCCCTCACTCCTCCTGCCCCCCAACCCCGCCTCAGCAAGCTCAGATGCACATAATGACATCCAATCTGTTCAGGAAAAGAAAAAAACAGGAGGGGGAGAATATTTCCCTTTGATTTATACAGAAGCTGAGTTGGCAGAGAAACCAGCTCACGGGTGGGTGGAAGGGGAACCAAAAAGCAAATTTGTGATGCATGGGCATACTCTCCCCTGGGGTGGTGCCAGTCAGCACAGCAGCCAAGGCCAACAGAGAAGCTTTGCAGGTTTCATCTGTGTGCCCAAGGCATCCTCCTTCCCAGTGTATTACTATCTCCATGCAAACACACACCCACAGTCTGGGGTTAATTTAATTTAAAAATGACATTAGAGATAACGCAGGCCAGCTCATTAGCACTAGACAAAACACATGGATCCCTCTGTAAAGAGAGAAAGATTAAGACTCAGGAAGAGCAGAGAGGTCTGCATCCAAGTGCTTTTCTCAGTCCGGCATTCAGTTTTTGAGCTGGCGCCCACTCTCAAATGAGAAGGATATAGCTTGGTTAGGAATGACAGGGGAGAGATAAAGGAAAGCGAATCTTGTGCTGCAGTTCAGACATTGGAATAGGATCCTCTGGCAAAAATCGTAAGTCAGGTCAGTGAGGTCACAGAATCACAGAATGGTTGAGGTTGGAAGGGACCTATAGAGGTCACCTAGTCCCACCACCCTGCTCAAGCAGGGTCACCTACAACAGGTTGCCTAGGACCCTGTCCAGGCAGCTTTTGACCATCACCAAGGATGGAGACTCCACAGCCTCTCTGGGCAACTTGTTCCAGCGCCCATAGGAGCACTCTCACAGGAAAAAAGGTTTCTCCTCATGTTCAGATGGAACTTCCTGTGTTTCGGTTTGTGCCTGTTGCCTCTTGTCCTATTGCTGGGCACCACTGAAAAGAGTCTGGCCCCATCCTCTTTATACCCTCCCTTCAGATATTTAAACACACTGATGAGATCCTCCTCTCGGTCTTCTGGGATACTTCAGCTTTGATCTGCCATTTCCTTATAATTCTGGTTTTAAACCTGCCTTAAATTCACACATACAGAACTTTATTAATGCACATAGATTCCAACTTGTAATAGACCCGCACTTCTGCATTCCTACACAGGTGCTGCTATGTTTGCATCACATATCTGACCATCTGTGTTTCCAGTATTTCTGCCCTCTCCTGGCCTTCTCATTCACCTAAGTCTTATTGTCCAGCTATTTCTGTTGCTAGCCTAGCCTTCATTCCCGGCTGGAGTATTTTCTTCTGTTCTAGGCCTTAGATGTGTTTTGATCAAAACCTGCTAGTTACATTGAGGTGTACTGATTTCTATGACGGTTAACTGCTAGGACCAAACCATACAACTCATGGGCAGTCAGAGTCTCCAAAAGGAAATATTTTAGTCCCTTAGTCCACTGGATCTACTGGTATCTGTGCATCATTTCATTATGATACTGGGAGTATCTCATGGAGAGAGCAAAAAAAAATTCACAAAACCAGCAATAATTTGCCATGCACTCTCTGGTGAAACTGACACTCACCTTCCCTTTAGAATCTCATCTGCTACGCCATGCCTTGCTCATCTGATTAACAATCAAGACAGCACAGAGATTGGCTTATTGTTCAGTTAAGTTTTACAACACGGCAGGATGTGCAGTACAGAGAAAACTAAGTGCTGCTGTTCCCAACTGTGAATGAGAAGGGGTGCCTATTTTATGGAGAAGTCTCCATCAATTCTAATTGAATACATTCCAGCTAAAATGATGATGCAGCCTAGTCTGAGGGCCATGGGGAGTGATAAACACTGGAAGTGAACTTGATGTTGACAGCAGAATCCAGATTGCCATAGAAATTAAGTGTTGTTATTAGGCACTTAAACAGATGACCCAACAGTAATTAATGAGAGCTAAAATGCGAATGTTGGTCTTCTTTAGCAAAAGCATCCCTTAAACCTAGTCATTCTCACAGAGCATACATATCCTGCATACTCTGCAAAAGAGAGAGCATTTGCACTTTTGGCATTTAATACCTTAGCTGGTGGGATGTGACTTCATGTCTGCCCAGAGATGGTCTCCAGGGAAAGAGTAGGAATGCATATGTTCCAGGAAGCGATAGGCATTGCAAAGTCATTTGTGACCAACTGCAAAGCTGTAATGCCAGAACAGTCTCATTGGCTGGGGTTTTCCTTGGCTTAGACCCATCTGCAGATGCAAAGCCAAGTGAAAGTCAGGGCTGTCAGCTTGAGACAAGCTCATCTATCCATAGTCGCTGTCAAGTTTCCAGTTTAAGGACTTTGTGCTGAATTGAATCAGCAGTGGCTGATCTGGCACAGGAACACAATTCCTTTTGCATGCATAATCCTGATGTTGGGCTTCTGAGTGCCTCTGCTTCGAAGGATCCAGGAGATTCCTCTGCATTTCAATAATTAAATTCATAACCCCTGTAAAGACAGATGAGCATTCTTTTTATTCTCTAGATGGGTCACCAAGGCATGCAAAGGTGACAGGGTTTTCCTAGGACATAAAAGAAACAATGTATGGAATGGAAGCCTGACTTCCTGTCTGTTGGTGATGGTCAGAAATACCTATTCAATTCATGGTGATTTTAAAGGCATTTGAAGAGCTCAGAGTCAGGCTCCCAGATCCTAGTGGCTTTGCAGGCAAACACAGCTAAGCAGCTGTTGTGTACTTAATTCTAGACAGTTTTAGACATTAAATTCTGTTTTACTGCAAGGTAGGGTAGGCGATCATGCAGGACAGACATCAGTCCCTAAAATAATACAGAATAATTGTAAGCAAAGTCCTGTGGGGACTCAAGCTAGTCATAACCAGATGGCCTGTGGCCAGAATTGCTGGAAAACCTAATCACTGAGACAATCCCCTTCTATTTTACTCCTTATAACAGATATCTGGTCTCAGCACCCAACTGGATGACAATTAAAACCCTAGTCCTAAACTCCCTCCCCGCTCTCTCAAACCCCTTTCCCTTGAATAAGATTTCAGGCTTTAACTAACCCATTCAATTACAGGGTCAGAATAAGTTAGCTTTCGATTTTCTGCATAGGTTTGTGTGTGTGTCTATAAATAAACAGATTAATACTCTGGTTATTGAATTGCGACCCTCTCTTTCCCTGCCTTGGAGCATCTTGTCTCCCTCCAGCAGAACAGTGAGCCAGAATGAAATGCCTGCTTCCTGGTAAGTACTGTTAGCACAGCAGCTGGGGAGAAGAATATCTGAGGGAAATACTCAAGTGTACTGGCATTTATTTATTTCCTGGGGATATTTATACAGGACAGACCTCAGAGCACAAGTGCACTTGATCTTCTGTCAACTAAGAACGGGAAATGAGGATGTGACACAGGCTGTACTGTGCATTCTTTGCTTGCAGAGCCCCCGCTATCTGCCATGTATGGACCTCAAGTCTCTGAAGGCTACTGTAATTTAATCATTATGTTTGACTACTGCTTGTGGCAGGCAAATAACCCTGCAAGCTTAATACTGTAGAGCAGGATTAACTGTGATCGCCGATCTGATTCTTTTGCTGCTTCTCAGGTCCATGACTCTTCAGGACCACTTGGCTCATTGATCTTGATTTCTGTAACTGAGAAAAGGTTAATAAGCAGTTTACCACAAACTGCTACGCTTTCTCCTCTCTTTCTACAATCTGCACAACCCTTTGAAAATTACAAGCATGAGCAAAACACTTTGACTTTCTGCTAAGACCACGGAACTGGCAGTCTGGTCTCTATTCAAAATCGTCATTGGTTCTTTTTGTAACCTTTAGTAAGTTATTTGTGAACTTCATCCTACCCCAAATATGCATCGTAAAGGTTAACTGCCGCTGGGAAATCCTTTACGGTTTAGAAATCTCTATCACGAAGTCCTTGTTTCCTTGTGCTTCTAACAGACTGTATTAACAATACAAAATTCAATTCTAATAGATGCTTAGCATCTCATAATCATTCTCAGAATGCTTCTCTGTAATTGGCTTAAGAGGTACTTAAACTTTCTAGGACCCTGCACTTTTCAGCTCAGCTGTTTATATCTGGACTTATTTGGTTATGCTTCTACAGTATTTTATTTGTTGGACCTAAGCCAGGATCATGCAGTTAATGCCACTTAATATTCATATGGTCTAGTAAATAGGATGTAGATGTGAACTGACTCTTCTTTATTCTGCAAAGTAAGTTTACAGCTGATGAAGTTTTGCATGAAATCAGCAGCCCAGTTTTACTAGATCTGCTGCTGTACTATAGTTCCACTGTACATAGTTAGCTTGTCTGAGGAAGATGCGTGCTGAGATCACTCAAATAACTGTGCCAGCCTCCTGTTCCCCTGTTAGGGTTATCTAACTTGCCAGTGCTAATCTAGGATTAAATTTTAAAAATTAAATACTGTTTAACTGTTATATGCAAATATCTGGGCAGGAATGCTGGGAACCCTGTTGGGTTGCTCTAACTGCTTGTTTTCTGTCATATGTCTTCCTGAAGGAATTAACAGACAATTCCTGGAAAATGACTTTATTTGTGGTTCTACCATCAGATGCACAACACCAAAGCAGTGAAGCTTCTTTTGAGTCCAGTGATGAAAAGCAGCCTTCTCAACTAGTTAATACACAGGGCTGCATACTAGGACAGCTAGCTTCCTTTCGGACCTTGGGGAAGTTATAGCACCTTGGTGTCTCAGTTTCTCTCTCTGCAGAATACATAATAACTTTTCAAGGAATGTCATTATTTCCAGTGTGCTTTTATTCTCTAGGAAAAGTCCCTGCAAAAAAGTAGCTGTCACCATTTATCAAAGGAGTAGCTCTTTGTTCTTTTCTCAGGCAGATTTCCCTTGACTTCTCTGAGAAGTTTGCCTGATCAAGCAGTGAGTAAAACCTAAATCAGACTTCTATTTAGCTGTGACTTGCAGTTTCTGGATTTCTCCAGTTCATTCCTCCCTAAATACTAAACATCCTCATGTTCCCATCTCCTGTAAACTTTTTAGAGTGTCTCTTTCCATTTAAACCAACTTTCCATGTTCTAAGGATTAAAGGTCCAATGTTCAGACCTGTGTACCTGACAGACAGCAGCACAGATCCCACTGTTTAGTAGCGCTCCCTTTCCTGGGTGGACGCCTGGCCTTGCACTCATGGGGTGAAGAACAGCTACTGTGCAACATTTCTAAAGGAAACTAAGCACCTGTGTCTGCCATTCTGTCTTACTCTCGTTTCACACAGAAACCAAGGCTAATCATACAGAGATCTCCTAATGGCTGCTGTCTGAAATACTGACTACCGTATTTCCTGTGTGTATGCACCTGGGGCCATGAACTCAGCATCTGTGCGCTGTGGGGGAAGAGGGAGAGGGAAGAAGAGGAAGGGACAGGTTAGTGGTCATGCAAGAGGCTGGTTTGCTTCCCAACATGCTGTCTCCATCAGAAGTGACGTTCTGAGTAATTAACAGCTTCTTTCCACAGCTAGTAACATCAGACAGGGGAGATCTTTGTTCCCATTTGGAGGGCGAAGGCTATAGGAGGAATTAGGAAACACAGAGATGAGAGCAATCTGGCATTGTTCCACCAGCACACACTGTTTTATTAATAGGAGTTGCACGTGTTGCTAAGCTATGGAGACAGCCAAACCCTGCAGCAGTGGCAGCAAGCCGGGACTGTCTACTTACTGTTGTCATTACCACCAGCATACAAGGCAAGTTGATGTCCTTGTATGAGGGAGGATGTAGTGGAAGTGAAAAAGGAACAACGGTAAAGAGGTTGATCCAAACAGGGGAACCAGAACCAAAAACGTTAACCAACTGTGAAAAACTTCCAATATGTGAGGGTGGACTTCTCAAACCTTTTACAGCAAGCACGTTCTCTTCACAGAAGAGCACAAATCATGGACTCCACTTCTTCAGTATGTGCTCTCAAGCAGGTAGCACTCCCTCTCCATGTCAGAGGCTTTCACAATTCTCACCACTAAACTACCCGACTGTCTCACAAGTAATAATGTATTTATGTAGTCCATGTCCTTGTTAAGTAGGAGAGAATTATTCTCTCTGCATTTCAGATAGATAGGAATCTGACACTCAGGAAAGCTAAATCAGTTGGCAGAACTCATGGAAAATCTGTGTTGACAAAAGAGGGTGAACACAGTTCTCCCAGCTGCTGCATTAGCTATAATCATTGCACTGGCTTTCACTGAGCTTTGTTAAGCACCTCTGACATTTCAGCAGCAGAAGGGCCAGAATCCAAATTTTTAAAATAACATTTTGGATATTTTATGGTTTTTGAATACTTCAGTTTTCCCATACTGCATTCTCAATAGTTCAGCATTTACAGCAAATATGGAGCCCGTACATATTGTTAATTATTTATGCTTCAGTTAGGTCAGCTTCTTGGTCACAAATAAGTTCCATTTATACCAGAGAATTTTCTCCTGATAGGTTTTATTCCTCTACCTTTAGGTAGATAAGCAGGCAGCCAGTCAGTTCTTACAATGAAGCAAGCTCATCTTTCTTCATTTATCTTTTTCCGTATTTGCTTTTTAGGAAAGGTTGTAATAGCTAGGACTGTTACTCATAGCCCTACCTAATTTAGGTTAATTCTGTGCAATTTCTGTATGCAAACAAGTTCAAAGGACAGAAAAACTATCAAGAGCCCCCTTTATTTGGCAATGTTTTCAACGTGTTAATTATCAGAAAAAAGGTATCTCAATATTATTAGATTGCTTAATATTCCTTCTCCTGTTTAGGAGCTGAGTACTTTGCTATTCTGGAAATAGTGCTCCACATCCTACTTGTTTTTTCTTCATAGCTGATGTGCACCAAATTGTTTCTGTAGTAAACATCATCTCTATTCTGTTCTTGTTAGCTTATTCCCCACCTATGTATTTTTTCAGAGAACTTCACCCATAAAATGATCTGCTATAATAAAAGCTATCCCAGTGAGCCCATTGGAACTTGCAGTTACACAGCTGAGGCGTATAGAACTCAATCCCAAGCTATTTCTACTTCAGTCAGTTACTTTCTAGTCCTACAAGGAGGCAGGATGACTATATACAACAGAGCAGGCTAGGGACATTTGATTCACCAGTACAGGTTCCTCTGTCCATCATTGCCTATTTGATTTGAAAATATATGCATGCCAAGGGGCTTGATATGTCTCCTGTGTCCCATTTAGCATCTGCTGAGCATCCCAAAGCAGCCCTCAAGTGTAAAACAAGTCACTGGAGGATAGAGTTGATAGAAAAAAGAAAGCAATTGATGCCCTCCCGCTTCAAAAGTCTGCAAACTGATTCTTGCTGACTACAGGCAACAAAGCAATTTATGGCAACATGGTGGAAAGTTCCTTTTATTTCAAAGCTGCTAAACCCTTTCTAGCACTAAAGTCACTTTTCATAAGGCAAAGCCAGTGAGCTTGCTGGGTTCCCAAGGTCTCAGCCCCAGGAAGCTTTTAACAGGAGTCAGAGGGATGTTAAACTGTGGGGAGGAATCAGGAAGACATAAAACAGAAATTAAAGTTTAGCAGAGGGACATGAGGCACTCAGTAAAGAAGAGGTATTTTTTTCATGTGTTACAGATTTCATTTCTATGATATTCCCTTTTGGCTAGACCTTCAGTATAGCTCTTTCTGTGGATGTGGCCCTCTACGTCCAATGAATGAAGTGCACTCTGCATGTGGAAGCTGGGGTGTTTGGAGGCAGGTGTTTGGAAAGTGGCAGTCAGATTATTTTATTTTAAGGCTCTATTACAGCAAAAGGCAGGAAAACAGACAGGGGGAGAGTGGTGAGCGGTTCATTGGCATCATTTGTCTGCCACAGCAGGTTCAGCGCTTAAATTTGAGTGACTTCTCTCTCCAGATGGTTGGTGGGAGCTGACTACCCAGATCTTTGCATAGCGTGCTCCATAATGAAAACGTATGGCATCACTTGCTATCCTTTAAAAGCTTTTTTCTTCAACCCAAGTATAACTCACTGCATTATGGATCCCTTCTTTGCCTGATGAAAAAAAAATGGGTATCTGTCATATGCCTAACCAGGGACTCCTAGCTAGGAATTCCTTTATTTCAAGACAGAGTAGCTCATGCTTTTGCAATTGCAGAATCCTACAACAATGTAATCTTCCTGTCCTTTTGACACTGCCACTGCTGCTGTCGTCACTTCCACTTTAACCGAGGCTCATTTCTCTCCTAAATCATTGCATAAAATCTGAAAAAGGCAGAGGATTTACACTGGTGAAAAAACTGTTCTCTGAACATACAAATATACTGATGCTGGAAAAAAAATAACATTATAAGATTTACTAATCAGAAAAATTACCCTGCAAAAAACATGTTATAGAGAAATTGATAGAATTACCTTAATTTTACATAACGTATTGTCTGTTTGTATGCTTTTCTCTGAGCTAAATATTCAGTATAACTGGTGATTCATACATAGTCACCAATTCTATGAGAACTGAAAATTCAAACAATCCAAAGAATATATCTTTACATCCCCTCACAAAGCCACAATTTTTTTCTAGAAGGTAAACAAACTTATAGAGGCGCGATCTTCAGAAATCAATATCTTCAGTATCTTATCTAGAGCACTCAGGTTACTAAGACCTACCCATCTTCAATATAAAACTATTTCTACTTTCTGTAACTTTATTTTCTAGATATGAAAAACTGCAGAGTTGCCACCTTTAATATTTCTCCTTTGTCTTTGGAATAGCCCACTGACTTTGGGGGTGGAGAGGGGCTTGCTGACTGTATCAATATTTTTTGCATAGAAATCGTTAAGCGAACTGAGAGTAGTTTGTACCCTGCTGACTCCTCCAGGCAAAAGGAAGTCTGAGTTCCTAGAGAGCCATTCTCACGATCTGCTTAACCTCAGCTTGTGTGTTACACACAAAATTTGTGACGCGCTGGATTCCCCTTACTTCCCCTACTTCTTATTTTCCATCTGAGACGTGGCATGAGCTGTGGAATGCAATCAGTGAGAAGAATATACAGGAAAGAGAAGCCATAAACAAAAATGATTGGTTGAGTCTCAGCGAGGTCTGGAGTGCAGTTGTTGAAACAAACCACTGGTGACCCAGAGAGATCTGAGGCTAAGCAGAATGTTTTCAAGATGGAAATGTGGGACAAAGATGGTGTAGATGGGCTTGTGGTGGTCTCATTTTTCCTTTCCTAGGTTCTATTCCAGATGTAGCCTTAAAATAATAGCAGCATGTTGGACCCACAAGAGGACAAGCCTCAGAGTTAGGAAACCTCCATCTATTGAGAGACCCACAGTGTGACTTTCTGAACCTGGGAATCATTTTTTAAAAGATCCCAATAGTCAGAGCTGGATGCACATTTTCAGAATAATTCAGGTCCCATTTTGAGAATTTTAAATACATGCCTTTATTAAATATTTGTTATGGCATTAAAAGAAGAAATTATTTGATGATAATATCTGGGCTGTGGTATGCAAAGATACTGTTCTTTCTAGCCTTAAAAGTCTATCAGCCTATATAAATGTCCAGACATTCAGCATCCAGAAGCTTAAGTTTTTATCCATTGGCACAAGGTGAAAAGAAAAATTGCATTAGTCTTAATAAATGGGGTATAGCAAGGGGAGAGTATCCATTGTTCTCAGTGGGAGCTACTTGGTCTTGAACTTTTGAAAATCTGGATGCTTCTCACAGATGTCAGAAAAAAACAGAGATTTTTTGAATTCTGACTTTTGTTGTGGATGCTAACCAGTCTGAAAATTTTGGCTTTAGTTATCTCAGGTTTTAAACAAGGACTAATGATTTTTCCCCCAATGCTGTAAAGTGCTTTAAGGCTTATGAAGAAATTCCCCATAAATGCCAGCATTCACTACATGTAGTTAAATTAAAAGCCTGTAATTCAACCATAAAAGCATGGCAACAGCTAGAACACTCTTCATTGTCTCGTGCTGGCCTAACATTACAGAAAGAGTTATCAAACAGGTATTTGTAGTTTGAGGGCTGTTTGAAGCAGCCAAACATGAAGATGACAGTGTGTTTTCTAGGGTCTGTGTGACAGGGCTTCTAGGATCTGTTCACAGTTCTGCCTCTCATTTTGCTGTTTGATCTTTAGCAAGGTGCAGCACTTTTCTGTCTCAGTCTTCCTAGCAAGGAAACGCAAAGTGTATCTGTGAGGATATCTGGCATCTGTGAGGCCTAAAATTAAATCAGCAAGGGGCTCTGCTGATGGTAGTATTCAAGAGCAGGATACTATATATAGGGACAGTGCCAAGTTTCAGTTATTTTCTTTAAGTACGAGGGAACATAATGGTAAATATAATCTAGTTATGATGAATTGGATCCTTGTTTGTGACATTATGCAGACTCAGATGTGACCGAAAGTCTTTCAGTTCTAAGGATATGAGAGTTTTAACATTAATTTCAATGGGAGTAAGATCAGGCTCCAAGATGTCAGAGTGGCAAAAAGCTTTATCCCATATGGCTTCTGGGCACCTTTAACTGGAATTCACTCTATTTTCTTTTCCTCTCCCCTTCAAATATTCTCCAGCCTTTGCAAAGGAAACTGCAGTAACAAATCAGATTCTGCAATAACACATTTTAAGTCCTGAAGCAAAATTCAGCAGTTTTGGAGGGACAGAATAAAAGGGAAGGGAAGGAGGAAGTGGGGTGGGAAGTATTTATAATCCCTTTAATATTTTAAAATTTAATTATTTTCAAATTAGGTTAGTGAGACTGACAAGAATACTGCATCTCAAGTATGAGCCCAGGGGCAGCACTGGAAAATGAAACAAGAAATTAATAACAAAAAAACCCTATTGCTTCAAGGCAGCAGACTAGAACACTGACATTCCATTACTCCGTCTGTCTGCTGAATTCATTTAACATCTGTGGCCTAAATAGGCTAGTTTTAAAGAGGCATGCTCCAGTTTTTCTGCTTAGGGATGTTGAAAGGGGGGCAGGGATTGCTAGAGGAAAGCTATGTCTAAAAGGGGCATGGGATTTGCAGTTGAGGGTGGAACAATGCTAACCTCTTCACAGCTGTATTTATAGTAATATCTTGGAGCATTTTATAATACCTTACAGATTGTGGTCTACATCTAATGTTTGGGCTGCTGCAGTTAGATTTCTGAGGGCAGTGCTGGAGCAGTAGTGTTGAGCGTCCTGCATCCTGCTGTTGTGCACGTAATTGAAACATTGGGTCTAAATCTGTAAAGGCATGGCATCAGCCATCATTAAAGTGCAACCATTGCAGACATCTCTGTACTCGAAGCATTAAATGACCAAATTGTCAAAATGCTCTCTCTCACCTCTTCTCTGAAAAAGACAGCACTGTCCAGCAGCACAGCATTCCTCAACGCAAAACTGTTCTGGTTCAGGAGTACCACCACCCACAACATCGTACCACAGGAGTGCCAGCATACCACAACCACTCAGTTTCTTCCCCAAGATGCTTCTTTTCAACTGCTAACTCAATCCACTCCTGCTTAGCTTTTGTGAGATCCAAGATCAAAAGCCTGAGGCAGTTTGGCTGCAGTATTACAGAGAACTTATATGCATGTACAGGAGGCTAAGATAGATTGCTTGACGACAGTCTGGAAGGGAAATAAGAGAATGAGTCTCCACTTCATTTCCTAGACACTTACAAGTGTTTCACTTCTGAAACATCTGGCTACCAGTAGGATAAAAGGTACCTCCCAGTAAGAGCGATTGTTTAAAGTGTTCTGTGTATTTCCAATCTTCTTTTGCCTTCCTTCCCAAGATTATAGAAGCAGGTCCATGAATTTCCTTAGACCAAAACAGAACATATTCTGTACGGTTGTATTTTGTTTGTCTTTTTTATGCACATAATCTTAGATTCCTTTTTCCCCAGTTTATCCTCTTTAAAGCCTTTATTATATATCACATGGAGAAGAAAATCGTGAATTTTATGAAGAGTTATATAGAAGCTGTTAAAATTGACCTTTTCTTCTCCTTCTAATTATGCTTTTCTCTCAATGTGAATTTTATCAAAAGTTTTTGTGGAGTATAATGGAGTTTACCTAGCACACAGAAGTCATGATAAAGCTTCACATGACTTTGCTGATGCAGTCTACTATGAAACAGGGCCATGTGTTTTGATTTCAAGCGTGTAGGATCTTATCAAGCAAGATTCCCAGAGCTACCTACAAATTCCAAGTCTTCAGCTCTCACTAGCTAAGTGAATTTCCATGGGCTCTTGGTCCTTATTAAACTAGCATCTTACAGGATTAGCTCATACTTCCTCATTTTTCTGTTTAACTTTGCCATTTGAACACGCACATCACCAGTAATATAACTATGCCAGAAACCAGTATTTGTTAGGCATTTCATTTCTTTTAAAAAAAACTTGAAAATTGGTCCTGGACCTGGAAAAAAAAAAATCAATCCTGCTGCTACATTTGTTCTGGTTTTAGTTCAGTGTCTTCCCATCACTTAACAGAAGCACAGAATGCTGTAATATTCAGAATAAAGGTCTGTACCCATAAGCACAGGAATTAATCAAGGTTTCAAATTAATGCTGCTCAGAAACTCTTGATTTTTTACCATTCGTGGAAGTATGTTGTTTTACAGAATGGTACAGTTCTCTGCTTTGGTGCAGGGCATATTTTCCTGAGTTTCATCAAACTGAAATGGTGATTTTCTACTAGCAATCACATTACTTCAATTCATGAAAAATCTTTTATCACACATGTAATCTTGCTGAAGACAGAAAGGTAAACTTTACTCATGCAAAGCTGGCAGGCACAGGCTCTTATACACTGTTGCCTAGTAAAAGGAATATAATACAAAATGATAGATGTAGATTTATGGCATATAGTTTTAGCTTTTTAGGTGTATACTTCATGAAACAAAAATGGAATCTGAAAAGCAAGTTTGATAAATAGCAAACAGTGGTTCCAGTATGTGCAGCACTCATTGTATTTGATATTCTTCAGGAACTGTTCTACAGTAAGAGTCCCTCTGTCATGTTTTTCTTCTAGTAAGAGACGCAACAACAAGAATCAGCAAAGTTACTACTAAAAGCACATACAAAAGAATATCGTACGCTTACTGACAATTTACTTTCATATCTGATCCATTATATATACGTATCTACTAGGTTTCTAGAATTTGACCACTTCAGTAAATGTACATAATCACAGATACATCTAAAGTCAGTGATAACTTAGAAATATCACTTATCTTCTTGACTGCTAAAAGCATATTCAGTTGATTCATCTGGGATTATCTCAACTCCCATACCCCGAAACAAAGATGTTTCATTTATATTGATCTCAACACAAAAAACTACCAAAAATAGAGCTTTAAAAAAAGAAGAAGAAAAAAAGAAATGTATTAAAAGTTTGGTATTTACCAAGCACTCTAGAAAATTAAATGTTTTCCTTAAAGGATGGAGCAGTTAGGATAAAACATAAAGACTACTGTAAACTGAAGCTGCACAAGTTTACAGCAGTTGAAGATTTGACTCTTATGGTTCCTTTTCTCAATAGGTTCTGCACACCTGACAGTCAGCTTTGAATTTGTCTACAGTAAAGTTTTTTCGCCTGAAAGCTAACTGATTGCCAAACAACGTACTGTAATTAACCTATCCATAAGGGCTTTGTTTTGGCATAAAGGCATGCTCTGCTAGAACAAATTATACAGGAGCTTCATTGTCTTGAGAGTAACCCATTGATTGTTAATCTGACCCTATGTCACTATATACTTTGCCAAAAACGTTATTTGATATTTTGGAGTGTTGACTGAGAGTGAATTAAAACAAATCAGGTTCACAGAAATACTCACTTACCGATGAATAAAAAATAACTACTCACCAAAATACTGGTTTACCTTAGAGAGCCCTCCTGGCTGTAAGAGCATCTCCTCTTGTATCCGTAAGGTGACAGTGCCACCTGACTTTGCATCACTGGAGAGCCTTGAAGAATACACTCAGAACTGCAAGAGCCCTGAATGCACCTGTAAGTATACCTGTAAGTATAGCTAGGAGAGAAATATTTCTTCCAGTCTTGAAAGGAAGAGGAAAGGCTAGACTCTAATTTCTTTAGATAGTGTGCTGGGAAAGAGATTTTGTGAACTCCCCACAGCTGGCATCTAGTTAGCTGTCAATAAGGAGATACTTCTAATTCCTAAGAAAATTTCATCTGGCAAATCTTTTGGATCTCAGGAGACTTGCCTGTTGTCATCCAGTCATAATCAACACTGACATAGGCATCCTTAGACATCCTATCTGCCCTAAAAATGTAGTCACAGTTTTATTTCTTTCATTGATGCTTTTTTTCCCCCTCATTGAATACCTCAAGTTTTTATGATGTGTTTTGCTTTCTAATTGAGAAATGTTCTTTTTTTACAATTACCCTGATGTAGAACTCCAGAGTTATAACTGTTTTTTTACTCAGACTGTTGAGAAAGAAGAGCGAGGCAGAGGGGCTGTGATGAAGGTCTAACTAGCTATGTCTAAGTAAGATATGCTTTTGCTTTGTTTCCTCTAGGATTTTATATTACAAGATCTACCTTGAGTTAAATGCCTTGATATTGAAATACAACTATTTTATGCAGTTAAAATGTGGCCAAAATAAAGTACATTTTTCCCCTCTTTAAACAAATTTTCTTCTCTAGACCTTCTACTTCTTGCTAGACCTCTCAAAGGATATCACCTCAGACAAGCACATTTCAGGAGCAGAGAATTATTGGGTATGCAGAGGAATATCTAATATCTGAGATGTCTAGCAATATTTGAAATGACAACATATAGAGGAGAATAACAAGAGGTTGGTTAGTAGTTAACAAGACTACTCCTTTTAGGTGCCATCTTCCTTTGTCATCATCCTGCTTGTTTCTGCAGACACTGAAGTTGGAACTAAATTGGTTTTAGAATGCAATTGCTAAGTATGAAGATTGCATTTGTAATTCTTGATATTATTCACTTACCTTGACTGTTACTAAAGCTATGTACTCTGTAAGTTCTTTGCTTTGTGCTGGACTAGTCATTTATGCTTGTGGGAGGCCTATCTTCTTTTTTGCATTACAACAGAATTGAAAATAAATATGTGGATTGCTTCTTCCCAAGCATGTGAGCTGCAGGGGAGTGTATCTATGGGGAGCCAGCCTCTGGTGAGTTGCTTTTAAAAAATTGTGTTATTCCTTCCTTCTCCCATTAGGCAGCAGTCCAGCCTCTTTTCTACTCTTTCTGTTTTGCACCAGTCTGGCCATAGACAAGTCCCTCAGGAGACTTGGTTAAAATGCATCTGTGCTGCACAGGCAAAGAAATTTTAATGTTAATATTGCTCTCTCTTGATTAAAACAGTAATGCTTCACTATTGCTCATGCTCCTCCTCACAGTTAAGGGATTCATCCCCCTCACAAAGGAAATATATTTGTGATATCAAAAGAGGAGTTAATTTCAGTTATCATTGTCATAGAATGAGACTGTATAGTTATAAATCATCAGAGAATTTTCTGTAGTTTTCATTGAATTCTTTCAACTTTGGGCTCATAACTATTTCTTCCAACCCGTAGCCTATTCTGCTAAATTTCCTTCCTATTGCTTTATCCTGTCACATCTCACCACTTCCTTTCTTCTTTGTTCCATGTAGATAAGTAACCCTCACTTAAACCCATACCCAAAATTATCAAAGGTTGTTTGCTGGCTTCTTATTCACTTTGCTTATGTATTTTAATGGTGATACCTTTCTGGTCTACATAGATAACAAACAATTCAGGGATCACCTACTATTCCGTAATCATGCTAAAGCTAGCACAAGACCTATTTTTGGTGAGCGTGTACATCTTACTGTTAGAAATATGATTATTAATACTACTACTAATAAATATTTGATTGTAGGGACTTCATTGAGTTGTATTTAAGTGTGAAAAAGAGAAAAGCAAAACTTGACGTTAACTGCAGAAGAAAACTGCGTTTAGGTAATCCCTAATCACTGAGCTTTGGCTGCTAGAGCTTACCATTTCAGTTTACCATTAGGCTGAACGTTAATAATTCATGTTAAAATGTTGGAAAACTTATATCCTTTTTTGCTTTTTTTAAATGATATCAAGAAAGGAGAAAAGAAGAAGGCAAAATAATTTCAAACATTTAGATAGCTTATTGTGATAGAGATTGTAATGGGAATGCTTTCCATTACATTCTCTAAAAATGACCTTTAATTCAAATTGCTGTTTGCTCCCCTTTCAAAAGAGTGCTTTGAAAGGTTCTGTCTCTTTGAAAGCTTTTGTTTAGGGAGTAGCTTAGTTCATTTTGCTGAAAAGAAGCCACCCCCCAACTTGTTTCCCAACTGAAGTAATTGCTGTAACCCCTCAGTCCCAGACAGCTAATTGATAATTAGTTACAATTTCTCACAGGTGTTTGTGAAATTGCCATTTGGAAGCAGCAGTTTCTTCTGAAAGTTGATCTGAAGAGTGGAGAAAGGACCACTAAAGATTGGAGTGAGAAGAAAAATAATGAGAGGTTGATTCTGGGGTGGCTTTGCTTTTTTGCT
This sequence comes from Struthio camelus, assembly GCF_040807025.1. Taxonomy (NCBI): domain Eukaryota; kingdom Metazoa; phylum Chordata; class Aves; order Struthioniformes; family Struthionidae; genus Struthio; species Struthio camelus. The sequence continues at coordinate 2,641,566 of NC_090962.1, forward strand.
TACGCAGGGGTATGTATAAGGTATCTCTTTTACTTCTAGAGATTCTGCAGCTGCTCAGTCTGGGGGTCCTTGTTGGGCTTCTCTTGCTGTTTTTAAAAAAAAAGAGAAAAAAAAAAAAAAAGAGAGAGAGGGGAAGTAATCTTAGAGTAGATAATGGGTGAGAGCTATTCTGAAGAAAAGCCTAGTGAATACATAGCACTTCAGTTTTACCATGAAGCAAGCTAGGCAGGATCAGTTGTAGTAGAGTACTGACCTCACCTGCTTTGTTTCATAGTAAGTCTGAAGTGCCCTGTGTACCTGATGTGGTTTCCTGGGAGAGAGATCATGTGTGTTAAGGTAAGCTGAACTGAGATAAGCCTTGAGTTGCTTAAGGACTTGTAAGTAAAGCATAGAGCCATAGAGCCTAGCCATTTTCTTATGTGGCTTTTTACTAGTGTAACTCTATTGTGTTTGTTAGAGCTGCTTCTTATCTGATGAAGAGAGCAATTATGTCTTTAACTAGCCTTAGCCTGTTGCTTAATGTGAAATGCAGGAGGGAGTTACAGAACCTGTATTTAAGACATTTTAAGGGGGAAAAGCATCTGTAAACCTGGTATGTGACTGAAAGCACAAGAAAAGTTGCAGCTTCCAATTTCTTTCCTAATTGTCTTTATTTCTGTATGTCTGCCACTGGCAGTGGTGTCTGTTATCCTGTCTTTCTAATTATGTGCTGGTCCTTTTTTTGGCAAAAAGCCACTGCTTCAGATTTGCAGTTTGTAATGGGTGCTGCTCTCTGTATGTTTAGTTATTGCAGGGCCTATTGCACTGGATTGCAGTTATTTCATGTCAGTAATTTGAGGCAAAACAGCACTTCTTATTGTAGGCTGTGGAAAGTAAGTATATGCAAAAATGCTAATGCTCATCTCTGCCCAAAATAGTGCCAGCATCGCTTCACCTGTTCTCATGGTTAAGTGCTATAGACTCCTCCCCCATGCTGTTTAACCTAAGGCTTGCTCACTTTCACATACGCAGCTGGGAAGAGTAACTATTTCACTGGCAGTAATTACTGGGTGGAACTAATTGGCCTGGGTTATACAGGAAATCAGACTAAATGACCTTGAAGATACTTTTTAGACTTAGTGTCTATGACTCTAGAAAGCCCCTTTGAGCTTTCTGTAGGTACTGTAGCTACAGTGCTTTGTTTAGGCTATGTGAGCACATTGCATGTTGTGTTACAAAAGTGTAAACCCTTTGGAAGGATCAGAAAGCTTCACAGCTGTATTATTTCATGGATTTGAGTCTTCTCTCTTTTTGTCACCCATAAGCTCCACCAAACCATACGTGATAATAGTCACTGAAAAAGACTAAAGTTATTGTGCAGATAGATGTTAATGGTGAGAAAGGAAAGAAGGAAAAATAAACACACTTCCACATTTTGAAGGCCTGGCAAGCTCTGACGGTTGAACTTCATTAATGTCAGATATACCATGACCTAAACTTACCTCATGAAAAAAGTAATTTCTCAAGAAGCTCAAGAACTGTAACCTGGATATGACCCACAATGAAGTTACACCTTCCCTCCCACCCCCCACTGGACTTTTCTGCTTTCTGGATTTGTGTCTAGTATCTCATTGATTAGTACCAATGTCCATCTTCTGCTGACTAAAAATAACAAACCTGAATAGCTTCAGAAATACAAGGAAACTTGTGAGGTTGTATTTCTACTTCTTTGATACAGATTGCATATTAGAAATTCTCTAAAAGATTTCCCCTTTCCTGAAGATGAATGTTTTAGAAATAATTCTTGTCTTGTCTGTGATATTCACTGTATAGTATTTGGGACTAAGTTCTACAGCTGTAAATAGTGAAGTTAGTTGTATATTTAACTGCAGGGGTGTGTTTTCAGTTATAGATGCCTCAGAGAAGGTATCATTAACCTTAACTTCACTAATGGGGGTGGGGGAAACACAACCATAGGAAAGAAAAGGACTTCCAAAAGGTCACACAGCAGACCAGAAGCAGAAATAGCACTTAGTTTTGCCAACTCTCCCGTGACTTTTTCCAAACTGCATGGCTGCTTTTAATTTTGCGTCTCCCATTGCAGTTGAAACCAAGAACCCTACCAATGTTCAACAACTAATTGATCAAACCGCAGAAGGCCTATAATCATCCAAGCACTACGAGACTTGTTTAAATTTATTTCTATTTGGCAAACATGTAGGACTGGATTAATTTGTACTAAGTATTAAGTATTAGTAAGTATTACTTACTAATTAAACTTACTATTACTTACTTAAGTATTACTTAGTAAGTATTAGTCTCTTTCAGGAAAGCTGCCGTACCTGGCAGGATTTTCCAGACCACCTGGGATATTTTTACTACCCACTGATTGCAGTGGCAGGGAGGCACCTGTGCACTGTTGAAAATCTCACTAAGTGATCTCACTAATCTACCGATTTAGATACCTACACACTTCTAAAAGCTAAGCACTTAATCCTGTGCCACCTGCCATGTATTTCACCTCACTACAAAAGGTCTAACCCAACCATTCAAAATATTCTTATGTGCTCTAAGACTGGAATTTTAAGAGAGTGCTTGTTTTAGTCTAGCTATTTACTTCTGATCTATTCTGCATCTGTATTACATGCCTTCAAGGGTAGTAGTAAATTAGCCCATCTATACATTGCTCAATTTATGCATTCCATATGGAAATAATTCATGAAACAGGTTATAACAGGTTTCTAAATTCTTCAAAATAAGTTGATCTTCTGAACTCACACGTTTCCTCTGAATGTCATTTACGTGTTTGTGCCAGTGGTAGAAATGATAAATGCCTTTGCAACATAACATGCAGTGAAATCTGTAACATAACAGATTTCTGTGGTGGGACAGGAAAGAAATGCCACTTCTTCCAGTTGTTTGCAATATATGGTCTCTAGAAAGTATTTTATTTTTCTGAGAAAATGCACTAGACTCCTTGTTCATCTAGATGTAAAGCTCAACTGTTAGACAACTGTGTTTTTTTCACTTATCAGAGCTTTAGTTTATTGAGGAAGAAAAAAAATGACATAGCCTTCTAAGGTTGCAAAAAATGGTGGTGTCATCACTGGTTTGCTCTTTTATTCTGCCTCAGGTAGGCTTTATTCCTTAAGAGGCAGTCCACGTTATATGACTGAGATGAAGCAGGAATAGCAGATGGTTGTTAGTAATGTTAAATGCCAAACTTGAATCAGCTGTGCAGACTTTTCTTAAAATTGTAGTGTTGTCATTATGCATGATGCTTGTGAAGCAAAAGTACGTTTCCAGCTATCACAGTTGCAGAGGAAAATGTGCCATTCTGACTATAGCAAGTTGTTAAAAATCCAAAGGCAAATAAAAATTTAAAGCAAAAAACATTTTTAATTAACTCCATGACTTTTGGGCATCTAATCCACTGTAATTTTGTATATTCAGAATGCTAGTGGTTGGCAAATGACCAAAGTATCTGGTATTAAAATTGCGTTTACCTATTGAGAGAAACGTACACATTACTACATGCTCTTTTACTTCCCCAAGCTACTTCTTCAAGGACACTTTGACTGGAAAGGCTGTTAGCAACAGTTCCCAGAAAGGAGGGGGTTTGTTTGTTTTATTACCTTAGCTGTCTATTGTCAAAGGAAAATAAACAGGTTTTCAGTATCTTGTTTAATTGTCTGGAATATTTGAGAAGTTTAAGCTTCAACCTGGTAAATTTAGTACAAAAGCTTAAGTTAGAGCAGATCCTTCAGAGATTCAGGAATCTATCCATAGAAACTGTGCTACAGAAATAGAGGGTTTTGTCAATTCTTCTTAGGATATATATTTATTTTTCATCCACTGCACTGTTAGTACCTGGACTTGTTTTCTATCTTTTCCTAGTTCTGTAGCACTTAAATACACTGCTTGTGAAGTAGGGCTTCTGCAGGTTTTGTGCTGCAGAAACACTGGAAAATAATGCTTATAGAATTGTAGCCTACTTGAAATTGTTTGTCTATTATTCTGCTTGGCATAACACAGAAATAGAAAACTTTGCCCAGGCAAGGATGGGCATGTTTTGAATAGGATTGTGTGCAGTTTAACATACAAGGAAATTTAACTATGTTCTTTAAAACTTCTGAGGACTTCTTTTTTCCATATGCAGCAATACTGTGATTTAAGGCACCCTTTATGTCACAATTTATTATTAGCCAAAAAGAAAAGGCCTGTTTTTATTTATTTATTTATTTTTATCCAGAAACATCTCTTTCTAGTGGTATAATAACGGCCACTTCTTAATTTAACTCTGTTTAGATCTTGGGCATTAATCTCAGACTGAACGTTTTCTAACTTTATTCACAAAATGGCGCTGGCCTAAATACAAAGTTCCACACTTTATGTGGGAGGAAGAAGACAGAAAAAATGTTGTGACAAGTGGCTTAAAATAAATAAGAATAAAACAAGCTCTGTTTGAAAATGCTCAGAGCTTTGGAGTGCTAGAAGCAGTCCCAGCAAACCTAGGTTGCTGTGGAGAGTGCTGGTGAGATGTTCAGTTGCAATTATCATATGGTTTTGCAATTTTTTGCATAGATATTATCACCAACAACACTGAGTGTGTGTGTTTGCATCCTAGGAGATGTACAAACACTAACCTCTACATATCACACCAAGACTCTAACTATAAATCCAGATATAGAGTACATTTCAGGGATCTGAATGTTAAATATAACACACCTGAGACCAGAATCTAGCCTTAAAGTTTTACTTAAGCTTTGCTCTCCTTGGATTACAATTGTAGTAATGTGAGTAAGAAGCTGTGCAGATGCTAACCAGATGCTAATATCACACTGTAGTTCAACATGTTTCCATGTAATACTACAGTGTTACTATGGTGATAACAGATTCACTAGAGGTTTGATTTAATAAAGCAAAGTTGCATGTTAGTATCTGTACAGTTACCATAGTTTTAGTCAAACAATTGTGCTTCTACTATAAGGCTTATGACTGAATTGATGGTGACACCACTGAGCTGGGTTTCCGTTGTAAATCTCTTTTTCAGGAGAAGTTTGCTGTGTAGGCAGGTTCTAGTATATTGCTTTAATTGACCTCCCTTCTCTCCAATGGGTAAAAAGAATATTTTTGAATATGAGCATTAAAGCCATTTTGCTTTGAGTTTTGTTTTGCTTAATGCTGTTTTTGACTTCAACTTGAATGATAATTGGGCCAACTGGTATAGCACCTAATCCTGCCCAAGACTTCCAAAGAAATCCTGAAAAGTTAGGGTAAGCAAAGGACCTAAATTGGGTTTCACGTGTTTGGCTTTGAAATTACCTGTATTTACAGGTGGCAGAAAAGGGATGTTCATTTTACTGTCACCCAAAAAAACAAATATTAGGATTTGTTTGTTAATTATTCAAGCTAGTGAACTGTAGTCTGATAGATATTTAAGGCCAAATTCTGCTCTAAATTCTGCAGTTATCAGTTCAATAGATTTGTGGTGTTGATCTGAATGCGCACCAGCTGAACTGTGTGTGCTTTCATTCTTGCACTTTGGTTCTTTGCCTTGTCTAATCATTTACAGAAATACAGAGCACCTACCATCACCATGAGAAGAGAAAACAATAGTGTTTTCTCTCCTAACACTAGGTGCAAGACACAGGAAAGTTAGGTCCCATTTGGACTGCAGTGAATTTCTTCCCTCAGTACTATCCCTATTCTAACTAGAGGCAACCTTTGTTAGCTTTTATCGTGCAGGGTCTTCTTAACCCTCTGTAGCCTCATTTAATTGAGGGCAGTGTGGGTCAGAACTGGGAACTTTTCTATGCCTTATGAGACCAAGAGGAGCTTTTTGCTTCTTTTATGGCTTAATAATAGAAGTAATAAGTATAATGATAGTGATAACCTTCCAGCTGAACATGTGCAATTCGTACTGCCTCTACATTATTCCCAGGCAGCGCTTCATTGGTATTCAGTGCGCTGCCATGTCTGTCACTGCTCTATGCACTTTGGGTCTGGAATCCTTGGGGAGCCTCGCGGCTGTCAAATTGACTTCCATCATTTCTCTCTGAGATGAGAGACAAATTATTCAGCCAGCCATCAGACTAGACTTTGTAATCGAACTTGCAGTTTCTAAGTGATAAAATGCTGGGCGCTAGTTCAGACAAACGGTTTGGCCTGTGAGGAAAGGGAGCCTGGTTGGAGGTATTGATGCAGTTTGTTTTTCCTGATGCAGCTTTATTCTTTAGAAGCTGCTACTGTGCTTAAAAAAGAAAAGGTACTCATGGGCTAATGATTTGGCAAGTGCCTGGGTGAATCACAGACATATGTCAGCTGAGATCCCCACTGAGGGGGACTGCTGACACTGCTTTGAGGCTCAAAGTGCAAATTGCGAGGATGTTCACATTTAACAGCTCAGTGCTGGCTATTGGAAGACAAAATTTCCCCCATCAGGAGTCTGGGACAGTGAGGCAAACTGGAAAGATTTTCCCAGTTTGTTTCTACCCCTAACTGCAAGAAGCTTTTGAGGAAGTTTGTTCTAGTCCTGTAAAAAGCTGTTTAGGAAGAGGTGTAGTCCCCCCCCCCCCCCCCCAAACATGTGCTCAGGGATGAATGTAATGACTTGAGTACTCTGTTCAGGGTAACAGTATTGTAGTGGAAACATTGAAGCAAGCTGTCTGAGGCTGAGATAATTTTTCCGGCTGCCATTTGGTTTTGAAACTAACGGGTGCTTAAAATGGAGGTGTTTCTGTGGTACTGCCAAGGGTCCACGGCTTTTCTGCTGAGAAAAAGCACAACCATGGGTCCCGCCTGATTGCTGTAAAAACCAGTGGAGAAGGATCACAAGCTAAATCCATGCGCAGCCCTCAAAGTCTGCGTGTAGCCATCACCGCGATGTAGGTGGGGAAGGACGAGCGGAGAAACGTGCTCGCTCACCACCTCTTCTAGAAGGCCTTGAGCTGAGATGCTCTTAAGGGCTCCAGGGGGATTTTAAAACTGCTGTTCAAGTCCCGGCAACGCAGGCCGCCGCGCCGCAGGAAGCGCGGGCTTACCCCGGCTTCCGCTCCGCCGGGCGGCGGCGGCGGCCGCTGCGCCGCCCCGCGCCGCGCCCGGCGGTCCCCGGCGCCGCAGGAAGCCGCGCCGCGGGCTGCGCTCGCCAGGGGGCGCCGCCGAGGCTCTTAAAGGAGCAGCGCTCCCTTCAAGCGAGGGGCGGCGGAGGGAGCCCCGGGCGAGGCCGCCGGGCAGAGACACCTCCGCCGGCAACTCGAGCTGCAGCCTCGGCTGAGCTCCTCTGCCTGCCCTGCCCTTTGCAGGGCCGCAGCCGACAGCGCGGTGCTGCCGCTCCCCTCCCCCGCTGCGGCCTTCCTGGCACCGCGGCGCCTGGCCCTTTAAGCGCGCAGAGCGCTCGGGGCCTGAGGCGGATCGCGCGGCGCCGTCCGCCATCTCGCCGCGGGGCCGGCGCCGTCCCTGAGGGGAGGGGAGGGGAGGGCGGCGCCGGCCCGCGGCCTCCTTGCGGCGCGCTCTTGCAGGCAGAGGGCCCTCGACTGCGGGAAGCAGGTCCCTGAGGGGTCGCCTCTGCGCGCCCGTGCTCGTCGAAAGAAACGGCTGGGTGCGGGGCCCTCTGCTGCTGCCGCTGCTGCGGCGCTGCCCCTTCCCTGCGGGGCTGAGCCTAGCTTGCACCCCCGCACCAGGGAAGTGCTGCAGGAGTGACGTTTTCAGTGCCGCGCTTGGCTCTCTTACCAGAAGTAGCGTTGCTTCCTTGTCTCACAAGGATTTCATCTTGCTGTGGGGCGTGCAGATGGAAGAAAGACAGCAGCTGTGTTTGGAAACTGATTATACATGGAAAGCGACTTGAAAAGAAAGTAGCTGAGCAGATAAAAAGCCCCTTCCGTAGAAGGAAATCTCAGTCCCGCTTGCGTTCCGTTCTGAGAGCTCAGAGAAACCTATGGCAAAGCCAGTAGAACTTCATTGTCTGAAAAATCTGATATGGGTGGTGCCAGGTTGAGGAGAGACCAGTGGAATGCTGCCATGAACCCATCCAGTAGATGGTCATGTTACTCCGTAAATACATCAGAAACGGAGGAATTTAATTCAGGACAGTACTGTGACCCATTGTTCCTCCTCAGTGCAGTTTGTGCTAGTTTTTCTTTGTAAGGAAGTGACTCAAGTAGGTGAGGATGACTGAAGCCTACTATTAAAACTAAATCTAAGTTGTTCTAGAGGCAGGCAAAGCATTTTTGTGTCAAGAGCAAGAGACAACTCTGCAATTCTGTAGCCATGTACATCTTCAGAAACTGAGGCTGTCCATGTAGCTGAATTTCAGATATATCCTCTGAAGCATGACCCATCTGTCAGTTAATTATCTTAACTAAGAATGTGGATGTATTACTCTTTAATGCAGCCATGCAGCATCAATCTCCTCTTCCAAAATACAGTTCTTTACTAGGTGTATAGATTCTGGAAAAATAAACGCCTTTAAATTCGCTGGGGGAGTAGGAGAAAGCATCTGGGTTACCTAAGGTAGTGATCCTCCTGGGGACAGCATTAGAAGCCATTGAGCAAGTTGCCCTTTTTGATGGATTGTGCTTCTCTCTAACTCATATCTGAGGTTGAGATTTGACCTGGAAGAAAAAAGTCTAGGAGAAAAACAGATCTTTGAAGTGCTGATTTGTTTTCTTGGTGCTCTCCATACTGACTTTTATTCTACTCTCTCTGTTCTCCTGGGATCTAGATTAAAAACAGAATAATCTAGGCATGCTCACTTGTTGGGTTCTTCCAAACTCAGCACTTTCTCTTTAGCTTTTTGACTGTAAGAAGCTGGTTTTGAGGGCTATTTTCTGTCCCATTTAAAATAGATCTCAGCATTAGTTACTTTATTCATTCTTTAAGAGGAAAAGAAAGATTTTTTTGGGTTAGTATTATATTGCCATGTGATAAAGAAGCAAAGTGTCAGCTCATTTATTTCCTTGTGGGCACGTGACCCTAGCACACCCATTGGAAGCCCACAAGCTGAAGGTCAGTTTGACCTGTAAAGCTGTAAGTGATGAGGATCTCTCTTTTTATTGATCCAGCTCTTTTCTTTATGATACCATTACTGTTAGAATCAGCTGTGTGTGGTTGAAGCTGCAAACAGGATTTGCAGGCAGGCCATTCCCTTATGAAGATTTTATTCATTTGCTCTCTAAAAACTAGCCTATTCCTTCAGAATAGCTCTTCATTTCATAAAATTAAGCGATGCACTTTCAAGTCCATGTTTCCTGATGCTTTTACTGTTGGGACTGAGCAGTTGGGATCGATTGCTGTTCTGCCTTTGTTTTTGTACATATCATGTGCTTATCTTTTGAAGATGCACAGGGTTTGTGGTACTTTGTGTTTAAATCTGACATAAATATGCTGGTAGTTAGATGAGAAGCTGCAGTATTTCTTTTTCTTCATAACATTCCAGAGCCAGTCAGTGTTGGTATCGGGTCTAAAATGCCTTATATGGTTTTTCACTTTCTCCTTTCCACCCCCTCAGTTCTTAGTTGTGGCTGCCAAACTGAGTACAAGCTAGACATTGCATTTACCAACCTAATTCTACCATCCTTGTTTTTTCCTTTTCCTGTTCTACAGCTGCCTAAACCAGTGGGTACCTCCAGCATTTCCAAACCTGCACTTGAAGAAGAAAGAGAGATTTAACAGGGCCAGAAAGGTTCATAAATTATTAAACTGTTTCAGCATCCTAGAGGTTGGAAAATCATAGAATTTGGCAAAAACAAGCATACACACAAAGAATGCAGCTCCACCCAGGCATTCCCAAATCAAGAGAGCACCTTTAAAATTTTCCTTTGAATTTGCTTAAAAGACTTGAGTAATAGGAGAGATGCATGAGTCATTCTCTCTTTCTGTCTCTCTCTAGAACAGGAAAGCTTGCAGAGGGTGGAAGCATGTCAGCATATAGTGTGGTACACTTTAAAATATCAGCTGAAATGACTAGGCTGAAGAAGTAGGAGGACTGATATTAGTCACACGTTATTACACAGTTCAGAAGATAAAGGCAGAAGGAATTACTGGACAGGTATATGCCACTTGGCCCAGTTTTTTAGCACATGTATCTTGACTTCAGATCTCTTCGTTCTTTCTTCAGAATGCCTCTGTTTGCCCTGCATTATGAGAGAGCCTGCATTGTAACAGAGACAGCTGACTATTTTTAAGCTGAGATGTTAGAAAAATGGTCGGGTTTACCACATAGACGGTATCAGCAACTTGCGTCTGTGATTATTTTGCTCAAGGCTTTTGCTCCCGGTCCCACTGGACAAGCACAGGAGTTGTTGTAATCTTCCAGCTCTGTGAGAGTTAGTAGGGAGGATGAGGATCTATTCAGGAATAGCCAAGATTGTGAAGAGATCTTTGATATGATTTCCTGCCCTGCTGCAAGAAATACTGTGTTAGCTATCTCCACTGCCAAGTAATATATTATCCATTTCTCGGGCCCCATTCCTTCACCATTCTTGGCATTTGCACAGGTTATACAGAGTTGGCCTACATTTCAGAGAAATAGACTGCATTTTTTCTGGTTACTATGATACATGGGCCAAAAACTTGGGTGTAAGGAATACATCTGGCTCTGTGATTTGCTGCAGTAACAGAATATGAGTATGGTTCAAAAACAGGGGCAATGTATCCTTTGGGTGTGTGAATTTCCCAGTTATGATGGAGGGGGGAAAAAAGCTCCAAAACAACAGAAAGCTTTTTGGACTTGTCTAGAGTCCATTTGAAATCATGCGAATCTTTCTAATATGTTCAATATATTACTCTTCCTCAGTGTCTGTGGCTGAAGGATTTTGAAGCACTTCACAAACTACAGTTTACCTCTGTGTGCTCATTTCACTCTCCCAATGCATCTGAAGCTGTTATTTAAATCTATTTTGCATACAGACATTAGGGTAAGTGATCTAGCTAACTGTGCGAGAACTAGCTGGTATCGCAGCTGCAAATGAACCCAGAAATCATCTGTTCCAGTCTGTGTAAACTATTTGTCTGTTACCTTTCAATATACTGCAGAAAATATTGAAACCAAATGAATAATAGAAATGTAGCTCATACAGAGTAAAATCTTGTTTTGTGTGGCTGTGCAATCAACATGGATACTTCCAGAGGTAACTGCAAGGCTCTGTGCATATCCCATCTTTCCTAAGGGGTGGTGATCCATTTTTGACAGCTTCAAGTCTAGGCTGTGTGCCTGGTGCAAGGCCATTAGCTGTGTTTGCTGAGAAGGTCTGGAGTCAGTCTTTTTGAAGAGTCATAAATAGTCATTGGTAGTAAGACAGAAAGTTGGTTCCTATTTCACCCAGGTTTGGTGTAGTACGTCCCTCTGCTTACTGGCTTTATTCAAAGATGAGAAGAGTTTTGGAGTTAGATAATCTTCCGTGGATAAATATAAATGCCAATTTCCTGATCAGGCTCTCTGCTTGGGCCTGTGGAGGTTTGCAGGATCCAGCCCTTTTATCTAGCTGAATTTTTAACAGAACATGTTTCATTAAATAGCCCAGATCTTGTCTCCATTCTGCACTGTTTTATCTCCATGTAGTACATCTGATAATCTTATATATCACCCTTAAAGAAGCCAAAAATAAAATTTGCAACAGACCTTCTTAGTTAACTGTGACCAACAAATACCCCCATCAGCCCTATGAGCCATTTTGGATGTAGCCTAGTCCAGATTTCAGCCCATTTGCCACGTGCAACTATTTCCTTAATACTACTACTCAAGAAATATTTCAGATATCAGATATAATACTTTTTTAAAAAGCCATGGTCATATTCTCTGTTTTTCTGAAGAAATCTGAAATTAATCATTAGAATTATACCATTCCTCTGCCCTAAATGGATGGCTGGGAAGTATCTAATAGCTGTCAAGAGTTCTCAAGTAAGATAGAGTGCTAAAGTTTCTGAAATGACTGGAATGCATTTTCAGAAGTGAGGAGTCATCCAGGTTCTTAAAAGTAATAAACTCAAGTGAACTGATTCTATTGAGGTTTTGGTTTTGTTTTATTTATTTTTTTTTAAGTGGACTGTACTAGCTAATTTTATTAAATTATATTGTTCATTAGAATATCCTGAATAATTCACCGTACCCTGTGGTTAATTTGCTCTTTAGTTAGGCCACAGCCTTTATGGGTATATGTTGAAATCTCCTTCCCAGAACCATTATTTTAAGGATAATAAGGGCAATAGAAGGCAAAAAAAAAAAAAAAAAAGATCCTCTTGTCTTTCCTGATGAAACTTGCCTTACTGAGTGCATTTGTTTGCTTTCTTGACTTGCTGTCTTTTGCTCAGAACCATCAGACCCTCTTGTTCAAAGGAAAAATCTTCTCAGTTTTGAAGTCTGCCTATTATAACATCAGTTCTGCAACCTGCAGCAAAAGGAGCAGGCAGGTGCATACTCAGCTGATACATACAAATTTTGTCTCTCTTGGCATGCAGAATCCACACCAGGATTGTAACAGCAGTGTCCTTGGTGTCGGTGCGGGGGTACGACAGGTTGCAAAGTTAAGATTCCCTCAGTTTGTCAGAATTTTATTATATGTGTGTGTGTGTGTGTATATGTATGTATACATATGCTTCTTATATGAACCTTTTCTCATAGCATTTGGAATGGCTGCTGTCTTATTCAGTTTGAAATTCGTTTTCCTCTCCCTTCTATGAAAAATATTCCCTGCTTCTCCATTACAAATGCTATTTTAAAAGGCAAAACTAAAAATACTTGGAGACAGAAAAAAGCGTACCTGGCAGTGTAAGGAAAAGTATGCTGACAAGTCAGCCAATACGTACCCATTTGATGCACTGAACCAAGAGCAATAATTTAGCAATGAGGTTATGCAGGCTTGGGGAAGACACAAAGAGAACCAAGATGGGGATTGCTGTGATGTGTGGGTTCCATACTTTATGTTCCTAGGAGCTGCACTGTCAGAAGAGACTAGTAGACATTTTGTGTTTAGTTTGTTGCAGAAAGTCAAAGTAGAGAGAAAGAAAAAGGTCTTTCCCTGGGGGCATGTTTGTTATTCTTTGGGGCTGCAGTTCTGTTAGTCACTGAAGCTGACCAAAGTTGGCTTTGCCCCCAAAAGATATTATTGTACCCTCTGCCTTATGCAGGCACTCATGCTTGTGCAGTTGGTCATCCAGGTGAGAAAGCCAAAAACTAAAGCTTATTTTTCAGCGGTGTCAACTCCATAATCTGACTGACTGCGTAGCTATGTTAAGGCTGGTGCAAGCAGTGGAGCAAAAGCAGGGAGGATGATAGGTCCACAGCTCTTGCCAGCAGAACAGGTTATTGGCTTAAACAGATTGTGAAACAGCATCTTCACTCCAAAGTCCTGATTTGTACTGGAAATCTGTTTATGCATAAAGTTCTATCAGCTTTCCAAGTATTGAGTTCATGTGAAAAGCAAGTCGTCAGCATCACAGGAGGAGTCAGAAAACATCAGTGTCATGTTTTATGGCAAATGAACTCTCCTCTTGTGCTGATGTGAAACATTTGGTTTTTGTATGGACCAAAAAAAATCGTTTCAGACTAGAACTTGTCCCATGCACTTTTACTAATGCGGCCCTTATTTAGGTACCTAAAATGGGAATTAACCTCAGTGGGAAAATTGGTCTTACTTTTTGGTACTGAACCATGACAATTTACCTTCTTACTTGTGAAGGGGGGGGGGTCACTAGTTAAAAAGAACAGAACTGGCATAAAAATTGCTACCTCAGTTTTGAAATTCCTGCCTCTTAGTTCAGAAACTAACACCCCTCCAAAAATTCCGGAAACTTTGCAGGCAGCTGTTCACCAGTTGTTTAATTTTGTAAATACATCCCTAGTTTAAAATCTGATCTAAATTGCTCCTTCTAAGGAGTTACTTTTCACTTACATTAGTATGAGATCAGAAACTCACCCTGACACCTTTATCCCTGTGTGATTTGTCTCCTGCTATATGGACTTACGTAAGTCTCTTGTGTAAGCAAGTGGATAGGCTTTAAAAGTGAGTGTGGTTTTGTGTTCAGCAAAACAAACCTGTGCAGACAACACTCAGGAGGGCTGTGCTAAATCCACAGAGGTTTTCTGGCAGTCAGTGACTAGACAGTGCTCTGGACAGTATTCCTAGCATATTATTTCAATATCAGACATAAATAGGTCACTTTGAGCTTTGAATTCTGTAGTGAATCTGTGCAGGTGGCCTTCCAGCAGCAACCTACAATCTGTCATGGTGGGTTGGAGTAACAATAATTTCTTCACAGTGTGAACATGCCACTACTCTTCCTATAATTGTTTGTTTTGAAGTAGGTCAAGCCTATGAACTGCTAAAACTCTGTAGACCTTTCATTTATTTTGTCACTCTAGCTCCTAAGATGTGGAGTAGAGAGATCGCCTCCTTCGTTCTGTCTGAGCACTGGCAGCTTAGATGCACAGATAGTGCATGCTAGGCTTAAATCAGAAAGCCCCTCAGTTGCTTCATATTTCAGATTAAAGCAAGTAATCTCTGAAGGGAAGCCCAAATAGAAACCATTCTTTTCACATATGATTCTTTTTATCCATCTTTCCTTGTCTAACTTGCTCCTTTTTTTTTTTTTTATTTTCTGTAAATGTTACTCTTCTATCATGTATTTTATCTATACTATTTATGTATTCTATCATGTATTTGAACAGATTATGTAGGTTGCACAACTGCATTTAAGGTTTTACTTAGGGCTAATTCAGTCTGCACAGCTTTAGGAGAAACCCTTGGATACAGGGTCTCCAGCGTCTCCTAATTCAGCTGACCTGAGCAACTAGCGCTGTCTTGTGCTTATCTCAGTGCAGTCTCATCTGAACCTGAAAGGGTTAGAAATAAATTCACAGAATCACAGAATCGTTTCGGGTGGAAGGGACCTCTGGAGATCATCTAGTCCAACCTCCCTGCTCAAGCAGGGACCTCTAGAGCATATTGCCTAAATATGCATAATATATATTGCATAAATTCAAATAACCTGAACTTTACTGATTTTTTTCCATAAATATGTAGCTTATATTTGTGGCAGACTTTCCATTCTAGCCATCATACAAACCTTAAAAAGCAAATTGCTTTTAGTAAACAACATTATAACTGTTTAAAGCAATTAAAATCAGAAAAAAATAGATTTTTTTCTTTTTCCCTTAGCGATGAGAAATATAGCAGGCAGGGCTGGGGTGAGAGATTGTTATTAAAAGTATTCAGGTGACCAGTATGAAATGCTGAGAGTCCTTTGAGAACGTCTATGTTTGCTTTATATTTGTATGGCACCTAACACAACAATGTGTCCGTTATCTGTTTCCTCTACCAGAACACTAAAAGGTAACAATTACTAGGTGGACTTCTACTTCCAACTTCCAACAATAAAATTGTAATACACTTTTCTCCTTTGTAGATATTTCTAATTGATTTTGTTGTTGCCTTCAAACAACTAAAGCATACATGTTTTGTTCTCCTTTCAAATATGTAGGGTGGGGATCATTTTGATATTTTGTGGCAACAGTGGCCACAAAGGAAAAATACGTTCCTTCCACTGTATTGTTTGAATTCTTTTCTAAAGCTAAAGAGGAGTAAATATGTTGTTGATAGTGCATCTTGCTAAGACAAAAACCTTGTTTATTACTTTTAACTGTGGTTCAGTCTTGGAAGACAACATGCTATCTTTAACCAAGCCAATCAAATAGCCCACATGATTAAATATTAGTAATAAAATAGTGCACTGTTGTTGCCGCTTCAACAATATTGCTTTTTATTAGGAAAATGTTTTTCAAGATTTTTGCTTGTACGTAGTACGTTAGGATTGTTTTATAATTCACTGGGTTAAAATGCCATGTAACAGTCCATTGCGTGTAACTGAAAAACTTCTATCTAAACCGCAGCAAACCTGATAGCAACTGTTGTCTTCTCTGAAAAATTACTTCTCAACTTTTCCTGAAAAATGCAAAGCTTCTTTTTAGGAGTGTCTGTCTTGGCTTGGTAATTTGTGGTTGTGGAGTGGTAGCTTGTGTAGTTGTAGGAATGTGATCTAACCAGCTAAATAATGTTTTAATGTTACTGTCATGAGCATGTTGTTCACTTTCACATTCTGTGTCTACTGAGTGATTAAATCCCATATTCTGTGTCTTACACAGTTTGTATTTAGCTTTTGACATACATTAGTGATAAAATCATCTTTAGGTACCAAAAAGCTGAATGTATATGATAATCTTAGCTGCATATAGAATATAATTATAATGGAAATACATTTCAGCTGTATCTTTTGGTATCACACTGTCAGTTGAAGTTTTTTTTCCTTTAAGTTACTAAAGAAATGTTGAATCCTTTGTTTTGTTGTGTGTGTGTGTGTACACACACAAGTGTTGATCTCAAGCATGTTTTGGGGGGAAATTATAAGAATTTTCAGCAAAAAATCACACAGATTCATTCCAAATAATTGACAGAATTTGAACCGGTGTTCTTTTAGAAGCGATATTCTGTCTCTTTGTATCTAGCTGGCTCAGTCCTGAACCCTGACCACAACATCTATTTATACTTTGTATGTGTGTTTCTCACATAGTGATTATCTTCTGGTAATACTGTATTTTGTTATTCTGACATATAGGGCTGTGGGTTCACACACAACACAAGGCTTTAGTAGTATTGTGTACGTTATTTGAAATCAGTGCCCTAGTGTTCAAAAAGTAGATTAACCAAAAAAAAAAAAAAAAGAATGTTGAGTAGTTTTGTTTTTTTTTTTTCCCCCTTCCCATTTCCGTGATGTTTCATAGTTTGGCTAGGACCTCTCTATTTTTTCCTTTCGGTTGCTACCATACAGTTTTTTACACAGATCTCTTTGGAACTGTTCTTTGATGCCTAGTCTATTGAAGCCAAAATTCTGTTCATTTTTTCCTGGCAGCAGCTACTTCACAGAGAGTACATTAATTGCAACTTGTGCTTGTCGAAGACTGTGCCTTCACTTTCCTGTGTTAGCAGAATCAAGCTTTTCTGAAGCCCAGCTAGACTCTTGCAGGACAGCCGTTTAGACTGACAATTTGCATGTTGAAATATAAAGACCAAAGAACCTTTGGTGCATAGATTTAAGGCTTATATAGGAAGCTGATTTGCAAAAGAGCCATTCTCCAACGTCTGCCATATTGAATAGATTTGAGAAATTAAGTATTATTTTGAACTCTAAATTATACAAGTTGGAACAATGTCAGAACTGTCAAAGTCGCTGCTACCAGTTTGATATGTGAACTGAGAAGTTCTTTACACTAAAATATTGTCAGGATAGAAAGGTGGGGAACATTCTGCTGCCCTAATGATGGTGATTTTTCTGTCCCACTGCCACACTTGAAAATCCTTATTTACCTTTTCCCCCCTCTCTGTTAATACTGTTTCTCATTAAGATCCTGCTTAATGCAAGCATTATTTCACTATGTCAAGCAGGTGATCGAAGAACATCTGTAGAGGTTCTGCAAAGTTGCTTTTAGAACAAAATCCAGGTGCTGCTTAACAGGAAATCCAGCTGTAACAATGTCTTAGAGCCTTAGTGGAGTGTGTGTCACTGAGGTTGTTGTTTTATTTCTCTCTTCAGTGAAGATTTTTCTTTTCACATCTTAGAGTTGAATTTACAAACTGGTAAAAACAATTACAAAATGTTAACCACTGTTTTTTGTTTGTTTTCCTATTCATAGCAAGGGAAAGCAAAGTTTCCTGTTAGAAGAGAGATTTTGAAGTTTCACTAGTGGATACTTGGATGAGAAACCTAAAGCAAACATGTATAACTTTGTTACTGATATGGATGGGAATGTGTCCTATGATTCTTGCTGGCTGGTTTCTTCCCTTAAAAATGATATTGCACAATTAGCTGTTATGTAAAGGTTTGTCACTAAATGCATTCCTAAGAAGGATACAGAACTTCCTCAGGCAGTAAAATGGAAAAAATTATAAGACCTGGAGAAAGAAAGTGATCTATTCACAGAGCCTGGAGGAGAGGTTGGATCCAGAATTCTGCATAACAGACAATGTAGACCATGTAACAGGCACTAAAATAAGCATCTGAAATCACAGATATTTCTGTGTTGCTCTGCATTCCAAAGACAATGAATTATCTATTGCTCTTCTTTTTAACCAACTATCTCTCTCTCTTTCAGCTGGAATCCTGGAGTCACAATGTGAAAATGTGGATGATTTGTGTCCAGTAGAATTTTTGGTAAGTCAAATTCCAGACTCGAGCAATGAGAGTATGATTGTGATCTGGCTGTGGAACAGACTTTCCTTACTAGTCAATTAGCTGCAGTGGAGCAGGAAGCACACAGCTGTTCAGTCTGATATTACCGTTAGGGCATTGTGACAGCAGGTGAAATTGCAGCTTTCAACAGGCTAGTAGGAAGAACTTAGCCCAATTTGAGGACAGTGCAGAAGAGGAAACAGTGCGAGGAAAATGGTGTCAGTGGAGCCAAGAATGCAGAATCTCCCTTAATTTGCTCAGTGACTTGAGGTCTCAGCCCAACTGTTTGAATCTGCAACTCTAAGTCTTCAGCAGAAGAGTAATAAAGTGTTGCCACAACAGCATAATTTGCCCCTGTTGATGTCCTTGTGCAAAACGCTAAAGGGAAACAAATCTTAAAACAGCTTGGCTCAGAGCAGCTAAATGAATTCAATCTCTTCTGAAAGCTCTTGCCCCTGTGGGGCCCTTAAACACCATGGAGAGAGTGAACCAGACAGACAGGTCTCTCCTTGTGCCCAAACAGTCTGTGTCTTTTTTGTTTATCTACCACAAATAAACTTGAATGTCCTAATCTCATTCTTATCAGAATAAACTCTGAAGTGCTGGCTACAATGAGTATCCTCTGAGATCAGGAGGAGTTGCTGGTGCCTAGTGCCCTCAAAGCTTAGTTTACTGAATTCAGTGAGGTTATTGCCATTAACTTTTCTGGAATCAGGAACTAGAGCCTGTTTTTGTTTACTGCTGCAGTTAAATCTGAGTAGGGAATCCATGCGTTTATTCAGTCTGTCCATGAGTACAAAAGCAGGCAGCTTCAGCTGCATAGCAACTTCCTGTTGGCTGTAAATCAAGACTGCTGCAGTCAGTTAAAACCAGAAAATGGTATGGTTGGAGGAGGGGAGAGAGGAGAAGGGCTTGGGAGCCTTGCAGCTGTTTTCACATCCTCCCTCAAGTAGAATTTCTTCAATTAAAAACAAGGATTTTATGCAGTGAAACTTGGAAGAAATCAAGTTGTGTAAATGCTTTTTTTCTTTTTTCCCAGGAGCTGCCATAAATAGCATTATTGAGTGTTATTTTATCCTTTTTTTTTCTTTCCTATGGGACTGCCGAAGTGACAGCATTTTAAATGGAAAGATTTGCAGCAAGCTATCAGTCATTGTGCATGCAGGATGTATCTCCTGGTTTAGTCTTGCTGGTGCTTCCATAAATCAGCATAGCTAAAATATTTGTGCTAAATATGGGAGATTTATGCAGGTGAGAGATTAGAGCCAATCTGTCATTTATGGGGGGGAAGTGAGAGATGGAAGGGGCTGGGAATGCTGCCTTGCAGGAGGGAAGGATTTATAATAATGTCAGTGGATATTTAGAGGTTCTATAGGGACAATTAGGAAAAACTTTGTGCATCTATGTGTGGACAAGTGTACATGTCTCTGATTTGGGATCAGGAGACTGTGGCTTGCCTGCAGAATTTTCAAATTAGTCTAATCGGAGAGAAACATTATATGGAAGCGTTCATCATCTCAGGTCTTCCTTCAGGTTAGTTTGGGTTTTTTTGTTTTGTTATGTTTTTATTCTGTGTATGGCTTATATTTTATTTTTGCTCTATGTCTGTCTTGCAAATTAGCTGTATGAGTGATTTTGTCAGGTTAAAAAGTTCTTGTAGCCTGCATGTCATCACATAATAACTAGATGTAAGAGTAGGTACTTCTGCTAATTATCATGATTATGAGTTCATCTGTTCAGGGGATGAAGAAGAAGGAGGGACACAAGAAATTATTGGCAGCAAAATCCAGGTCAGGTTTTCAGTTGGTGTAATGTTATATGACTACACTAACCTTACTGTTGTTTTGCTAGTTCATAGCAGCTGTGGATCTGGCCCACAGTGGAGATGCACTAATTCACACCAACTGACATCCCAACACTTTATAGCTGTGGGACAGGAGTGGCCAAGCAGGAGTGCTAAAGATGGAATAGGTGTACGTCTTACAGGCTTCTGCCTGTTAATTTACCCTGTGCAATCTCAAGCAAAGGCCAGGACAGAGCTGCAGGAAGGTCATCGCTGAAGCTTCTTATTTGCCTTATTACTAATGAGGTCAACCCTGTTCTGAAGTGCTTTCTAGCTTAGGCAAGGTTTTATAGGCAAAGGAGGGAGCCTGCAGAGCCCTGACACCCACTAAATACATTTTGGAAAGCTTAAAAAAAAGAAAGTGCTGGATAAAATATGATAGCCAGAAGTTCTCCAGCCTTCTCTCTTTCCTTTTCTCTGAAGTGTCTTTCTGCTTTTCTGAATACCTGTTTTGCACCCTCTGATTCCAGTTCTCTTTTTTCAGTCATACTTCAGACTGGACTGTAATATGATAAAACCACTCGGCAGCAGCCAGCCTGTCTTCAGAGCATAGCCTAGGGAGTCCTGGGTAACTCCAGCAGACATGTCTGCATAGTTCTATGCTGGGTGCCTTTCTTTGGGATTTGAGAAAGTGGCAAATGCCACCTACAGTGCTCTCATAATCAACACTCTGATCCATGATACCAGAATCTAACCAGGTGAAAAATTATTCCCTTAGTCTGTTAAGCCAAAATGAAAGTCTCCACTATTTCTCTAATAGAGGAGGGATGCTTTGTTAAGACAGGCTAGGAATAAGAAAAATACCATGCAAGGAAATGTGAACTGCTTTGCTGAAATGAATTGCTGTGCTATGCCACTAACTGTCATGTATTGTGACAAACTTAAGTAAAAATACTTTCCAGGGAAATGTGTAATGTGAAGGGACAGAGCTACTAGTGGTTAAGTTAGATTTTTTTTTTTTTCCGTATCCATTTTTGCCAAGTCCCTATAAATCTTTGCAGTTTTAGAGACAGCCTAAAAAAAACTGCTAACATTTTCAATTACAGAACATAACACTGAATAAGGACGGTTGAAAAATTTCTGTCAAAACTGTGTTTTAATGGAAAATGGAGTTTTGATGAAATCGCATTTTCATCAAAAATATCTGCTTTCCATGGAGAACGTTAGTTTTTCACTGAAATATTTTGACAGAAAATTTGAAATCTTGGGCTGAAATATGTACAGCTGTTCAAGTCCGTCTAGTGCCACGCACATTTCTTCACCTCTTCAAATTCAAGCTATATTGCCAACTCTCTTGATTTTTATCAGTGTGATACTTGGGAGTTCTCTTCAAGCCCACCTCTTTAAGCATGTCATAGGACTATTAGCTTGCATGATTAAAGAGCTTAGTTTCTAGTCTTGCAGAAAAAAATTCCTAAAAATGTGATCCAAATGCATCAGGAACTAGAAGTCAAAGGAAGCAAATCAAAATTTTGTTCACTTATTTCAAATAACCCTGAAGATGTTTAAACCATTTTAAAAAATGTTTATATATAGAAAGTGTTTCACAGTCTGATTAATGATTTTGAATAATTTGAAGTTGGTCACACTTTTCTATAATGCTACATGAATTAGTTGAGCGAACTCAAATTGTGGTATGTCGGGGTTGGCCACTGATTTCTTGAGTAAAATTTGGCAAGGCAGTTTCTAGACTTCAGGTTCAGTTTGGTGAATAGCTTAAGACTACTCTAGAGTATGTTGTTGCTGAAAAGGGTGTTGTTAGTGCTCCTGGCCCTGGTTCATGATTTCTGGTGGCAGTATTAGTTTTAGGTCATTTAACACAATTATGAAATTAGACCTTATGTGTCTCTGAGGCTTGAGGGTGTAAAAAAAAAAAAAAAAAAAAAAAAAAAAAAAACCTGTAAAAAGACTGTATTTATTACTGCAAGCTTCAATTCCAGCTTTTAGAACTTTCAAAGTGGCAAATTTTAAAATGGTGTGTTTTTAATGGTATTCCATATACATTCATTCCCCTTTGAGGGAATGAGAGAAAGTGTTTTTCAGGGGGAAAAAAACATTGCATGATTCTGCCTTTACCCTTCACCTCAAAGCGTTGCAACAACTTCAGCACAGCAAATCGCCTGTGTCCAGTATGCGTGACAATTGAAACAGATACATATCTGAAAGGTATTTACCAGCTCTCTATTTTAATAAATTAAAGTAGTATCTTTATTTGGTTATGTTGCTTTTTTATTTTACTGTTTAATTGTTAAGTGTGTCTATGCCTGGAACCTAATCTTCCTTGCTCTCAAAAGTGAGGCTTATGTGATTGTTAAACAAACTGATATCTCTCCAAAACACTGAAATGCATTCTGAATAGAAAACAACTAAAATTTATTAATTTTTGAGCTTTAAGAAGAATCCCATCAACTGCATAGCAACATGTACTGTCACAGGCAGCAGAGGAAGAGGAGGGCCTGCCTGATTAACTGGCTTGGCTCACATGGCTAGATATGGCACTCATCAATTACAAGACATGTTGGAAGAACTCCAGAGGAACCAGTCTTCTAACAGGAAGAGTCACTCTTCATGTGCGTTTTCCTATAATAAAAGAGGGGAAAAAAGCACTGTGTTATGATGTGAATAAATGAAGTTTCATGTTCTCCATTTCAGTCTATAAATTTTAGTCTAATTTGCAGTCATTGTGAAAATATCAAGAGATCCCAGACAAGATCAGGATTTTATAAAGTTGGGTGGTATACAGATAACAAGAGACAGCTCTTCCTTTAAATACTAATATTTTGAGATCCTGAGCCTGCAACTAGATGTGCATCTGCTTAATTTCATCCCATTTCATCTGAACTGCTCATCATTTTAACTGAAATAGTGTCTTCTTGAATGTGCTTTCTTTTTTTTTTTTTTTTTTAAAACCGCAAATCAAGATGGTCCTATGCAAATAGAAAACTCGACTGTTCTACAGCAGTGACTATTAGGATATGGCAGGATATCACAGCAGGCTCTCCATACTGTAGTAGGAATGTAAAAAAGCAAAACTCTATGCAGTCAGCATACAAACCCTTTGTTAGGAGGCTTCCCCAGGATGCTTCCTTTGGTAGACTGTGAGGGAACCTGTCATACCAGATCCTTACCGCTGTTGCTTTCCATGATAGCTAAATTAAATCAACATAAGAACAGTTATACTGTGTCAGGTGATAGATTTGCCTAGCCTAATACTTTGCCTCAGAGATTGTCAATGTCAAATGCCTAGGAAAGACTTTGAAAACAGAGCAAATAGATAGTGATACTTAACCAGTGTATTTTCCTAGTCTCTACTGTATTCTCCCAATCTCTGTATTTCAAGATCTTCAGCCAAAAATACTGCTTTCTTGTGTAATATTACTTGATGGTTTTTCATCCATTTGTCCAATTGCTTTTTGAATTTTTAGCA
Organism: Struthio camelus; assembly: GCF_040807025.1. NCBI lineage: Eukaryota > Metazoa > Chordata > Aves > Struthioniformes > Struthionidae > Struthio > Struthio camelus. The sequence goes on from NC_090962.1 coordinate 2,665,034, forward strand.
TCTGCAACAACTCATGGCAAGGACTTTCAGTTTACTTAACTGTTCTCTGTAAAGAAATTGTTCTGTGTCTTCAGCTATCCTTTACTGCATTTTTGGTACCCTTTCCAGTCCCATTTCTTTTTTTAAATGGGGGGACAGGAAGAAAGTGGTACCAGAACTGCTCACATTATTCAGAATGTGGGCATACTCCTGACTTTACAATAGCAGCATAAAAATATTCTGTTTTGTTTTCCTTTCCTTTTCTAATGATTCCTAGCATTCTGTTTGCCTTCCTGAACATTGCTGGGTATTATGTTCTTTTCACAGAACCTTCTGTTCTGCCCCGATGTTTTTTATGAATGGTAAGGGCGAGCTTAGAATGCACTATTGTATATATAAAATTAGGATTGCTTCCTCCTACCATACCCTTCCTACTTCAGTTTATGTTTATCTGCTTTGAATTTCATCTGCTATTTTATCAGCTGGTTAGTAATATACTGAGGTCCTTCTACAATTCTTGGCAGGCAACTCTTTGCTACCCTGGATAATCTAGTAGCGTTAGCAAAGTTTGTCATCTGGCTTTTCACGTGCACTTTCTAGCTAGTTTATAAATGTGTTGAGCAGTATAGGGCCTGGCACAGATACTTGGGAGAGTCTCTGAAGATATCACTCCACTGTGAAAATGACCTTTATTCCTTTCTATCCCTTGCTTTTTTTTGGCTATTTGTTTGCCCCTGTGAGGAACTTCTTTCTTGCTGCATGGCAGCTAGAGTTGGTTTGATTGCAATCCAGAACACCAGTTTTAAAGAAAATACTAAAGTAACAACAAAAAAAATAGATTTCAGTCTCTGTAGGTAGTGACAAAGAGTAAAAATCTCTTAAACAATAGGTATGGGTCCCTAAATATAATTTAGCAATGAAATAAGAAATATTACCTTACTCTTCTAATATTTCAATTTTTTCTTATGTTGTGTTGTAGTGGCTATAATGAAAGATCAAGCTGTAGGTTGCTGGAGCTGCATTCATATATAGTAGGTAGTTCTCACCCCAAACATGCCACAATTGAGGGAGTTTGTCCTACAAATGAACTGCCCTGAGTTCACCTTTTTATTTACTTGACGTTTGAAAAAACCTAGGATAGTGATAGTGGAATATTCAAGCATTTACTGTAAAAATGAACCCTTGAAATAGCTATGGTCTAAATATATAGATTACTGGCATTTTTTTGTCAGTCGGTCATCAGAAACTATCAGTTACTATTGTTGTTTTACATTTTGTTTCAGTTTATTTGCTTGATTATAAACTGCTTCTGAGATGATGATGATCAGGATTTTGCTTACATACAGTGAATAATTTGAAATTTGTTTGATTTGTCAATGTGAATTAAAAATGAGTACTTTCCTCTTTGGGTTCAGGAACCTCTTGGGGTGTGAATTCAGGGGTCAACTCCATGTCAGTTTCTAGTAGGATTTTAAACCAATAAAAAAGTAGTAGTAGTAAATGGGCCTGAGTAATTCTGGTGAACGATAGCATCTCGTGCATTTAGAGCATACGAAGTACCAGTAATAGGTCAAGGCTGGAAAGCAGAATGCATAACTGAGATATGGAAGAAGTAAACACTCTCATGATTGGACTTGCACGTTTGTGGGAAGTATCCTTGCCTGAGTGCAAGCTGCTTCTCAGGTCCTTCAAACCATTGCGTTCAGCAGATGCCAGTTTATCTGTTTCCGTGGCCACTGCGCAAATGCTGTGGCCACAGTGATCATTTCAGGACTAGTATTAAAAAATTGGTAAGAGTTAGGTCCAACACTTTGTTGCACTGAGACCTGCAAACCCTGTTCTTACCTGATGGAAGGGAAGAAATTTTAACCTCTGCAAAGTGGCTCCTCATATGGCACTTCATATATAGCCATATGAAGTGGCACTTCATATGAAGTTATTACTAGCCCAGCCACTAATTCAACTTATGATTACAGAAAGGATAGTTGTCCTCAACCTTAAGTCACTGAGTACTTTCCTACTGAGTCACGGACAGTGAGAGGCATGAGGAAATTTAAAATTCAGAGTCCGTTAACATTCGTGGAGTCCTTTCAGTTGTGTCAGTCAGCTCTGAATCCAACCTATAGAATAGAAGATTTATTTGAAACCAAGTTTTTAAATTGTTTAAGTTGAAAGGCTTATCAAGGTTTATAAACCTTCCTGGTAAATTTCACCTATGGTGGGGGGGAACTCCCTGCAGGAGGTGGTAAATGTTGAGGAAAGAGCTGTAATGTGATTGTGAAAGCATGAGAAACCATAGCAGGTTTTTCAAATGAATTTTCAGGTTTGTTCACAGCTTGGCTGCAGAGCAGCTGTGGGAAACAAACCCCCTGAGAACTGAAACCACTGAGTCTAGCTCAGAGTTAAAACTCTTCAGTAAAGCAGCAAATTTAAGCGTTTCAGTGTTGGGGAAATGAAACTGACCAGTGCTCTAGCTCACTTGGTGAGAAAGCAGCCTTTTTGTAGGGTTTGGACTTGATTATAGAGAAAATGTCAAGATATGGGAAGAAGAAAGAGTTAATTTAAATTTCCTTTCGCCCTTACTGGTTGTCTGAGAAGGGGAATACTTTTGCTAAAAATTTCGAAACTAGTCATCAGTGTGTTAATTTAGAGAGACCTTGAGCTTTGTTTTTGAGAGCTGCTACTTGTAGCTGCCACTGAGTCAGCTGGAGAAATGTGGGTATTAATCATGTGATGGATGAACAAAGATGTCTTAATTTTTGTGCTGCTCCAAACTGAAGGGCTTATATTCAGTGCTGGGGTCCTGCTTGAAACTGATGTAGCAGTAGTAAATGTGTAATATATAGTATAATAATATAGTGTAATATATAACAGTTTATGAAGGCTTTTCATACCTGCCGGTGAAACTAGGGGATATTGAGGTAAAAGAGCCTGAAATATGTCTGGAAAATGCAACAAAATTGGCTTAAGAATGTTTATAGGAAGTCCTTTTCATGATCAAGTCTGTAAACTAGAAGCAAGAGTAGCTGAGTGAGAACCTATAAGGAACAGAGAGGACCTCCAGCACAAAATAATTATTATAGTTGATTATCACATATGTGCATAAAAGTGTGTTTTGTGATGAGGTCTTTAAAAGCAGATGTTATCCAAGACATTTATTTTATCCTATGTGATCCCAAATGCCTGCTTACTGAACATGATGTAGAGACACAATTGACATCATCTTTTCTTCAGTTTTGAAAACAGGAGAGGGCTTATTTCTAGCAAGTTAGACATGCAGTTATCATGAGGTAAATACGCACTAACAATGGGTGTAACAAAGAAGAGTTGGAGGATGTTTGCCGTGAGACAATTCGTGTTTTTCCACTGCCTGCCACAGTTACCATTGCAGGACTAGAGTGAAATCAGTATCACCACAGTTCTTTGTGTACATTCAACAGCTTCACTTCACTGTTGATTAGCTATCACAAGTTCATTAATTTTACTTTGTATTTGGGTTAAAAGCTGTTGTACTTGATTAGTTTTCCTAACAACTACAATTTTTTACTTGCTTCTCTTGGAATTATGAAGGAGTGTGAAAGGAGAGCATTACTTCTGAGTATGTCTCTGGTTGAAAGAGCTGACTATTAATAGTCAATGCTTTGGCAAGACCTTTTGGTGACATCTCTTTTAAAACTTTGAAAGCAGTCCTGTGTTAAGAGTATGGTCAGGCAGTCACAAGTTACTGAACGAGACTGAGATGCAATAAGTGAAGGTATGTGCATTCCTACTCACTCGCAATCCAGAGGGGAAAAAAGTCATTTTAAGCACTGGTGGTACAAGCTGTTTAATCTTTCATTAAAAGGGTTTAGGGCTATATGTAGCTATTTACTGTATTTCAACTTGGGGAAGTGAAAATAAGTTCTTAACCTACTCAGTTACTGTGATTTGTCTGTTCAGGGCATGGAGAGGAAATGGGGAACAATGCTTTCCTGGAGTTTTGAGAGGTAGGATAGTTAGGTCTAGGGTCATTTGTAACATTGACTTGTTATCTCAACATTAATGTTTTGGTCTTTGGTCCTTTAATTCATTATTTCCCCAGCTATGAAATGGGGTTAATGAGGTATAATAACCATTCATTGATCTTGAAGTGCTCAGCTTTTCTAATAATAGACATCTGATGCTGGGACAGTCTGACTCCCCACTTCTGCCTCTAGGCTTTCTCTTTTTAAAAAAAAAAAAAAGAAAAAAAAAAGAAAAAGAAAAAAGAAAAATTCAAAATCAGGTTTCTGCAGGATAAACTATTGTTGCCAAGCTGCTTAGATCCAGCACGAGGAAAGATTAAAGAACTGAAGAGCTTCAGTTATGTGTTCCCTAAGAAACACATAAGAATGTGGTCGCCTTGGCTCAAGTTTGTTCTCCAGGCCAATGAGATAAGTCAAAATGGAAGAGACCCTAAGTTGCAAGAGACCTTTGAGAAGCAGCCAGCTAGAATAAAAGGGAAACCAATGGAAAGACTTCATAGTGCCTGAATATACTAAGGAAATTTAGCCCAGTCGTTAAATGAACTCCTTTGCCCTTTGTAGACTTGCCTTAGTAAGAAGAGAGGTTAAATAGCAGGAATCTATTCTCTCTTAACAAAGATCCTTCTGAATGTTCCACTCTTCCCATGTTTCCCTGTATGGATGTTACAGTTACTTAATACACGTTTTTTAACAAATGAGAGGAGAACCAGCTCTTCATATATCTTTGAACTGCTACACTAAGTTAGGCAGTGGTGTAAAATTGGAAACTCCTGTTACAAAATCTAAATTAAGATGCTTCTGTGCAAAACTCCCAGGAAAATAGTGCCCCAGAGTTGAGCTTGCAGCACCTGATCCTTACATGCAGTTCCCCGATTACATGCAGACCAGTTTTTAACATAAGCCAAAGTTAATTCTGAATTCTTCCCCACTTTAAAAGCTCCCTGGGTAACAAAAGCTGTCTTTGCATGGAACAATGAATTCAAGGAAGATAGGTGCCAATTTTGAGCATAATTATGTATTTGCAGATTGTTCTTTAGCCCAGTAGCTTATGGGATGAGTGAGCTCTCTGTGACAGAGAGCTGAACTGCATCCCAGTAAATAGGTCCACATGAGAAGAATTCGGAGAGCTGGTGCTTTGGAGTCTTGTATGTGCATTAAGAAATGTAACTTCATTTCTGGTAATTGCAGTTACCAGCCATGTGCAGTGTCCCTTTGCTCATATTGTATAGGATATTTTTTCTAATCAACCTTTTAGCAGACCAGCTTGTATTTCTGCTGTCAGTGCATGCAGGCTACACTCCCTTAGCACATGCAACCAACCTCATGAAATATGTTTGGTGACGCTATCACGTTAAGGATTGCAGTGTGCTTTGTAGCTGTTGTCTCTGTGTGGGGGACAATATGAAATATGGAGCATGCTTCCATTGTGGTTCTTCCCTGCATAACCTAAATCTGGCGATGCAGTTGTTCCAGTAACTCATGAAGAATTTATATGGAAGAAACAGGTTTTTTTAAAAGCTTACTATAAACTTGATTGCACTGTACAATCAGTGCCACTAGGATCCAGATTTTCAAAAACTGTTCGGTGCTTTACTGTCCAGTGATGAAAATTGGAATGAGACACTTTTATGTCTTTTGAAGATATGGGTCTTAATCTTTTCATAGCCAATTTAATAAATAGGATGATTTTGTTTGTTTTTTCTTTGTTGTTGTTGTATTTAAGCCTGTCTGCTGTTCTGATAACCTCTTCTTTTAGTGTCCACCCTACAGGGCCTCCCCAACTTTTATCTCTAAAGCACCAAGTTCTTTGGATGAATTTTCATTTGTTCTCAGATAGATAAGCAGTTTTCTTGCAATATCCACTTGCTACATTGTCTTCATTGACGTATGTAGTCTATGTGGTTAAGTCTTTATCAGATTAGCGCTTATCAGACTCCACAAATGCAGCCTGGACACCATTCTTGTGTCTCCAGGATTACGTTAGAGGCTGGTCTGCTCTATAGGTTAATACAGTCTCTATCCAAGAAAGTATTTAAGCATATACTTAAACAAGTGAATAGTCCCACTTAGTGGTAATAAAATTACTCCTTTGCTTTGTTAAGAATATGCTTAAGCATTTTTTTTGGATCAGAGCCTGAGATTGGCTAACCTACTGTGTAAGCAGGCATCTGTACCGAAGCAGAAAGGATATAATTGTCAAGATGGAAATGAGTTCCAATATTGCATAGTTAAAAATGAAGAGCGTGTCCCTATTATAAGTGGCATTATTGGAAGAGGAAGTATCAGTTTTTCCCAGTAATACACAAGTAGTTTGTGTGAAATATGCAAAATATTGGCAGAGGAAACAGTTGTGCTGAAGAAACTGTTGGTGCACAGATGCACTGAATTGTAAACGTCTAACTGAATCAGATTAAATGCAAGAAGATCAGTTATTTAATGGATATAATGGATAGTGGAAATATGGCACAAATGCACACGATCTGATCTCAAGCTGAGGAGAAAAAAAAAATCCATAAAAAACCCCAATGAATGCGTAGGTTGTTGCCAGGACAAAGTAATCTTACTTCTAAAGTACAGAGACATTTTATGTTTTATAAGTCTGGGTCATAGAAGCCCTGAGATGACACCATGGCTCACTACAAACACAGCCTGTCAAATTAGAAGTCAAGGCCTACGCTTAGTGGAAGAACAGTACGTCACGTATTTTCTTGCCATGCAACCTGAACTACTCAGCATTTCTCTAATCACTGATGTAACTGTGCTAGACAGCAAACCAACAACTGTGGAATTCTTACAATGTGTGTTCTTACAGAGATGACGGACGTTTGGCTCCCATGAGGGGTGAATTTCACTGCAAGATTTTTTCCAGTTTGCAACTGAGGCTTTGGGGAAGACAAGGGGAGGAGTTAAAAGCCCTGGTCCTTCAGCAACAGTTATAGATTGTGACCTGTGGCAATGTTTCAAAAACATGCTCTGGCGATTTCTGCCAGATAAGAACAGCTTAGGGCTTTGGCTCCCCAGAATTTCATCTGCTTGCAAGAGATAAAACCAGGTCTTTGGTAAAAAAGGGAGATTGCCCCCCCCCCCCCCCCAAAGAAATTATTGCCTAGATAGGGTACCTCATTTCATGGCTGATAGGAACACAAGCCCCAGACAGATATAAGTGTCTTGTTTAAAAACAGATATATGTATCTAGTTTTGTACCTTGGCTTTAAAAGGCAACGCTTGTGGTATAGAGAAGCTGTTGAGGTGTCTGAAAATACAAGGACAATCAGCATTTTATGTTCGCATATAACTTTTCTTACTAATGGCACTAAAAATGCCAAAGGAATAAAGGTATTCCTTTTTAATCCTCCCAAAGGGGGCAGGATGTACTCCCAGATGCTCATCAAGGAAAGCACCAATTGTAGGATGCCTAAAATTCAAAACAGTTAACATGTCTCTGCCTTTCTACCATGCACTTCACTGCAGTCATTTATATCAGTACAAATTACCTTATACTGGTTAGTGTCTGACTTCCTTTGATCACCCAAGCTGTAGATAATGAAAAATCAGGCCCAAGAAATTTGATGTATTGTTGTAGAAGCAACGTTTTGGTCCTGGGCCATCTACAGGGGAGAAAGCAGAAGGGAAAGGGTTGTTATAAAACCGGTGAGCCACAGAATGCATGACTCTAGGGGTCTTTGACTCTGCTGCTCCCCCTTCTAGGCACAATTAGCAGGGTGATACTGAAGCTGCTTACCAGCATTACAGTGAGTGCTGGAGGGAGTATTGAGTGTAGTGAGCTTTGCTGAATGTTTGTGAAAAGTGGGAGTTGTCAGTTCAATAAGGGGTCATAGTTAACTTGCCGTTATCCAGCCTGTAGTAGCTGGAAGTCTGTTACAGATTCTTGTTGGGAATCTTAGCTTGTTTTAGCCTTAGGAGTATGATTTTTGTCTTTGAGCTCTGGAGATGGTTGGACTGATCTCCAGTGTGCCAGCCAAGATAATAGCCATTGTGCATAGTAATGAATTATACTGAGTTTCGATTCGTAGACATTTTGCAAATGATCAACAGCTGCTTTAATAAATAATTGTTAACCTATAGTGTGTAGCGTCCCAGCCCATAAAACGTTCATAACATCTAAGAATGGTTTATTAATTCTATATAAACTGCTTAGAAGTGGGAACTTACTATGAGGTGTGACTAAGTGCAGGAACAGAAGAGGAGAAGACAGGGAAGCTGTTTGGCCTGTGTTCCTAAGATCCACTGGATTCTCATGACACAGCAGAGCTTTGAGAACCCCATGTAGGTCTGTGAGCAGGTGCAAGAAACCATCTCCCTTTGCACTTACGCTGTTTAGTGTATATTAGCTAGAATTTGTCAGAGTCCTTTGGTCTCTAATACCTATGGGATTTATCTTGAGAATCCAGATAAGGTGCTATTATTAAGTTTGGCAGCTGGAAGAAAACGGAGAAATGCTGCCTGTTTCAGTACTGTAAGGCACTGGATGGGTCTCAGAGGAGATGTGTATTGCATTTCCATTGATAACTTGTGTGGTGTTGGAAGTGTCAGTTCCTTTCTCACTGCCTGCCTTTCTGCAATTACTTTGTTTGTCATATCTATCTAGACTATACATTACTTGAGGCTGGGACTGTTACTATTTGCTCTTGACAGTGTCTTCTACAACTGAACCTCATACTCATTTGGGTCCTCCAAATTCTACCCAAATATAAATAGTAATATACCAAGAATACAAATAATAATCACAAATAATCTTTCAGTATAATTCTCATAAACATGTTTTCCTTTATTTTCTCTTTTCATCTTCATTTAATGATGCTTTTGTGTCTGGCTTGAAGCACCCACTTCTCCTCTGTTTGGATTGGCTTCTGGTGTGAAGTTTAGCAGCTGTACCTTTTTTTTTTTTTTTTTCCCCCATGTGTTCTCTCTCACTGCTACTGCATGTGAAATTGCAGCTTTCTGTATGACAGACAGTTTCTTACATGGCAATGGTAGCCAGAAAACACTGCAATACCAAATAGACAGAAATCTGTACTGTTATTATATGGGACTAGAAGAGCCTGTGCTGCCCCACCCCTCCAAAACTCAAAACTGCGAGTGGGTAAGGATACCACAGTGTTCTGTTAAATCTGAATAAACTCAGTTATCCTGGTATTTGCGTTTATTTTGCACGGGCTTTTCTCCCACCGTAGGCCCGTTTATGGGGCTAAAATAGCATAGATTCTTTTCCTCTTATGCTATTTTCACCATCCAGGCATCAGAAATGAGGTGACCACATTATATGGTCACGTGAAGACCACGTTGTTTCAACTCTGCAAATGACTCCCTGAGGCACAACAAAAGCCAGTGGAAAAATATAAACACAAATACTGAAATGCTTGTTTCCTTGAGTAAGATAGGCTGATGAAAAAATAATCCAAGAGCTGGCATGTGGATTTAAGAGAAAGTAAGTTGAAGTCTTTTTTTTTTTTTTTTTTTTTTTTTGATGAGCACCCTCTTTAAGAAGTGTGGAAATTCCTGATGTTACAGATTATTACCGATGATGACAATGATAGATAAAGCAAAGTCCAGAGGTAAAGTCTATAAAAATGATAATGTGCTTTGAAAAGTGAAGCGAGTTGAAAAAAATGGGCAAAACTCTGTGGTGTTTAGTCAATTCTGATTCATAGGTAAAACTTCTGTTTTATAACTATGGTGAATAACCTTTTGGATCAAATTCTAATCTCACACTATTGTGAAAGGAATTGCTCCCATTGATACCTCTGGGATAACTTGCATGAGTAAGATCTGTGCTATGTGCCTGTGAGTTACAGGTGCAGTTTTGAGGGTTTCCCAATTTGAATTTCTGTTAATATATAAAATATACAACGTTGTGTCTATTTAGGTTCTAACAAAATGAGTTTTGAGTTCAATCTGAAGTAAAAGGGAAACTTCTCTGGAAAACCTGAATTTTTTCAGAGAGAGTACAAATTCCTGGCTTTTCAAACATTTGTAGAATCTTTAGCTACAAAGCATTGTTGGGTTTAGTTTGGTTTGTTTCTAATTTGGGGATTTTTTCCCCCCATGGCCACCTATTCCATCTTCCAGTCTAAGCAACTTTCTGTGAGATCACATGGACATTTTGTGCCGCATCATACGTGTAGTAGAAACTATAAGAAATAGATAACTCCCAAAATGATTTAGTATCTGTTTTTACTGGTTGATTTACGTTTGATAAATACCTGGGTTGTTGTGCTGTTGAGTCTTTGGAGGATGGAGACTGGGGAGGAGGGAAGGGCTACTGGCAATTTTGTACTTTTTTGAGTGCAGTGTATTTAGCACCTCTGCAGGATTTAACATGATTAGTCTTTATATCTTAGCACACTACTCAGAGAGATAGAATGTCATAAAGGTGTCTGTAAACAGCTGTTACATTCTTTGTAAGCTGCTGGGAAAATGTGCATCATTCTGAATAAATGTGGAGGCAGCTGCAGCTTTGGAAGATTTAGTTCCTTGAATACTTTAGAAATCTATTCCACTTTGGCTATTATGGAGGCAGTGTTGTGGTGGCTGTGATGATCTAAAGATACAAGTAAAGCATAGTTTACAGCAATACATAATATCTTTTATTAGGCCAACTGATAACATTGGAAAAACTTACTAACTTTCAGGCAAAAAATCCTTTCTTCAGATCTATAAATATTTTTGCAAATATTGCAGCTGGCAAATGGATGTGTGTAATGCAGAGAGAATCTTTTCAACTCTAGGCTTGGGACGACAGTTGGTTACAGTTTGTAGCATTCTCTTACTAGTTTAGGTTTTTTAAAAATCAGTATGGTAAGAGTAGAAATCTTTTTGAGAGGATTTCATCAAAGTGTTGATGATACAAAGTCTTGCAGTAAAATCTGTATTAAGCACATTGTCAAAACTATCTGAAATTAGGCCAAGATTAGTGGAGATGAACAAGCATAAACCTCAGCCTGATTTTCCTTTTAGGAAGAAAACCCCTAGTACCTTGCACTAATACCTAGATCAGGATCCTTTGCTGTCAAGTATGCTTACTGATAGTGAAGAGGTGTTACATGCTTTACTAATAGTGACAACCATTGTCTCATTGCTGTGAGGACACCAGAAGATCCCAAGAAGTAAGAGTTGAAAGGCTTATTAACAGTAATTTGGCAAGATTATTAGAAAGAGGTGTTTTATTTAAGGTTTTCACTTTCTAGCTTTTAATTGGGGAGCCAGCTTTCAGAAAAGCTAAGTGGCTGAAGCCCTTATAATCATGTTGGATAGCCAAAATTAAAAAGTACATTTTTATATAAAATTTGAAATGGACATTCTGCCCAAGATCATGGTAGAAGATTGCAAAATCCAAAAAAAACCTCAAGACTCTTGCCTAAGCTCCCAGAACTCTAATGAGATTTAAATACAAAATGTGCATGGAGGACAGAAAAGTATCTTACTGAATAAATCTTACAACATGTTCTGTGCTGCAATACATAGGCTCAGTGAGATGCGCTAAGTGGGGATTTCCACCACGAGCAAAACTCCTGCTTCTTGGAGGTGTAATTCAGACTTTTCCTTATCTGATCTCCAGGTTGGTTCATTCTTTCTCCCTGTAGCTGGCAAGCCGTCTTATTTGACAGCGAAGCTGCTATGACAAAATGCTAAAGCTCTTGCTCTGGGCTATTTTTAATCTACTGCAGGTGAAAGATCAGAACACATTCTTTTGGAAGATTTACGTGTCACCCGTGTGCTGTGCTGGATTGGATAAATGGGAGTTGACAAACTACAGGACAGGAGATTTAAACCGTTGACCTCTGACATTGAGTCATTGCAACTGTATATTATGACATTTATGTTCAGAGGCTATAGTCTTTGTTCTGAGGGAATCTCATAAATGCTTAGCAGAGGTACCAAAATAGTCATTTTTCTGTCTTTAAGCTTTACTGTGGTAATCAGTGGTTAAATATCCTTTCAGGCCCTTGTGGCTTTTAATGTGAAATATTTCTGAGCAATTGTTAAGTTCTCCTGTTGTTTGTGGAGAAACACACATTTGTATGTCTTGAAAAAAGCCGTAAGTACTTAATGACAGTTCAGTTTGAGCAGACTCATGCATTTTTTTGCTGATCCTTTGATAGTCTCCTCTTTCAAGGATCTTTGTTAACTATAGCCATTTCTGAAACAAAAGCCCTGATAAAGCAAGAAACTTAGGGATGTATGAAACACTTTTCAAATTAAGTGCATGCTTCAGTGTTCTGCTGAACTAAGACCCAAACTTCTGCAGTGCATCATAATGCAGGAGAACAATAGGAGGAGGATGGGTGCATGCAACTACTCTCTGCCTGTATGACAGATGTCAGGTGAAACGTTGTTGCGCCTTTTTAGAAAGGGGATGAAAGGAATGAAGAAGAGAGGGTGAACCTGATGGAGTGGAAGGTGAGTTGAAAAATAACGGCTGAAGAGGACTGAGCTTGTTGCAAGTTGAGGCACTGCTCTTGACAGTCTCCAAGCCAGGAGCTTGGCCTGTGTGGATGATCAAATATTTCATTGCCTTTATTACTGTTTAAGGTTATTCAGGCTGACCCTCTGAGCTCGGATATAGACTGCATGCAATATCTGAGTGCTGTTCGTGATGTTCATTATGCATGCTGTCTAAATTATACATTATTATGAGGGGCACATAACCAATTAGTGTATGGATTTGTTCTGCATGTGCAAATCTTTTCTTGGGATAAGGAAGCATCATACGGAGGCTTGGCTGAAGAAAAAAAGAGTACAGTTTAATCTTAAATTGTAATTATCATCCTCTGGCTAATGATAAGCAATATTATGGCCTGCACATCAGCTGTAATTAAGCCGTAAGACACAACAAGGTGTATGTTACAGGGAGATAACACAGTGCTTAAAAGCCAATGACCTGCAAAGCACATTATCTCCCAGCTGCACAAGCCCTACAGAGTCAGCCTGTACATATATGCTAGCAAAGCCACTGTCCTTTGTTTCTCCACCTTCATTCTGCTTTTCAAGGGGCAAAAATTGTAAATGTTTTTCGTATTTCTTATTGTGTCATGTGATTAAATCAAAAAGCACTTTTTAATTTTCTATTAGTCAACTTTTGTACATAAAACAAACTGATATGAGACATTATTAGTGATCGTTTAGCATTGCTTACAATGAAGTTCATGAGTGTTTGGTTAGACACATCAGTACAGAATATGCGAGGAAGGATTCTCACTGATGATTCAAGCACCAGACTGTCAGTAACTCTTAAGTTGCTCCAAGAAAGATTTCATGTTTATTTCAACGATAGCAGAACAACTTTGAGCTGGAACTTAGTGTGAGATGAAACTTATTTCAAGGCAGAACTGATTTTTGTTTGAATTTAACCATTGGAAGAGCAAAGGTTGTACTGTTTGTATTGAACATTAAAAGCTTTCCTATCAAGGTGCCACTGACCATGTAAATGTGCTGTATGGACTGACTGAACCATGATGCTGTATGGGTGGCTGAATTAAAATCAGGGCTAGCAGTATGGCATCAGCACTACAAAATTACAGGTCAAGAGGACTATGGGAAGTAAAGTATCTGAATCATATTTCTTTGAGGAGGAAAACGTATAGCTTCTGTTGTAGAGCGTAGGAATGCTGGTATAAAGCTAGTATTGGAGGAAGAAATGAGACTTTCCAAATAATAGTAGAAAATTTGTAATGTAATCTGGAACAGGCTAAATTTTGCCATGTTGAGTCCTATCAGAGTATTTCTCTGATCACAAGAAAATGTCTGCTCAGGGAAAGGGAGGTCATGACAGGGAGAGGCATGTCACCCCTCCATATGGCCTTCACCTCTCTGAGGAAACCCTTGGACACAGGGCCAAGTGTAAGTATCTTTGTGCTAAGTTTCACTGGCATATTTATGGTGCAGGATGGATATGTATTTATAAGTGCTGGCAAATACTGTTAATTTTCATTTTTGAACAATCAGACATGAGTACTGAGGCTTATTCACTTATGTTATCCCTAAGATAATTTTGCGGGGCAGAAATTTCTTTTGATCAAGAAAATTTTTAGGTTTAAGCAACATCCACGTGGATCTGCTGCCTCTTGGATATTGGGCAGCTACCTATAATTATACAAAATGGATACAAAATACAGTTGATCAAAATGCTTGGTTTTGTTCCTGTTTAACAGTCTATCTCAATCGATTGTTTTGTTTTTTTCCAGCCACCAGCCATACCAACTGAATTGCAGATATCAAATTAGAATGCCACTGTGATCTTTGTAACCAAATTACTCACAGTTTGAACAGTCTAGGCAGAGTGAGACTAGCAGCAGTAAGCTGAGGCGTAAAGAGATGAAGTGTCTTGTCCAATTCTTTTTTTAGCCAATAATTGTCAGAACAGGGAGCAGAATAGGTATTTTTTTAGTTTCCCAACTTTTCACTATGTTACCCATCCAAAAGGGTACATACTCATTTAGTCAAATGCGAGGTGGACTGCCTTCAGCAGTATGGAAGGCCAGCAGCCTGGCTCTTGTAGCCTGAGTCATACTGTACATTGCCAGAAGCAGAGAGAGGTTCTTAGGGTTTGAACAGCACTTAGCTTATCGGGACCCTGATTTATTTGGGTGTCCCAAATATTACTGTAAAAAAATATAAAGTTAGGCTTAATATAAGAACAGAAACAAAGCAGAGGCAGTGGAAACAGCTGTTTTTTTTCCCCCTAAGCCCTTTTATTGGGTGAGACTGTTTCTGATTACAGCTGTAGCACTGTAAATGCCTGCTAGATGTCTGGTGATAATCCATTCAAAGCAATTACAAGGCATCCGTCACCAGCAGGGTCTGAGCCACAGGCCTCTTATCTGGGAAGATTGATGGAGGAGAAAGGGGGATTGAGGGCAGAAATCAATGCTTTTCACCAATGTCATCTGCCAAATTGAATTAAGCAGCATGGGATCCCTGGTTTATATACTGTGAGAGTCGGAGCTTAAAGAATCTGTTTATAGCAAGCTTAGTTCATGAGCAAGGCAGGTGAGGGAGGTATACCTAACATGTACTCACTGGTAATTTCTTGAGCATCCAGAGTTCCCACTGATATCAGTGGGACTCATATGTGCAAAAGGAATTCAGAACTTGCAATATATAGAACCTTTAACCTAATGACACCAATTCCAGTTTTGAACCTTGTGTCTGCTTGCAGTCTTAATGTATTGTTTCCCCTGCTTGTTATTTTTTGGTGGAGCTAAAATACTTCTGAATTTTTGCATGCAAAGGACTGCAGAGAAAGAACCAACAACTTAAGCAAAGAACCAACAGCTGCATACTTTAGAAGCAGTACTAGTAAAACTGTATTGGTTAAAGATAACGTATTGGTTAAAAATAATATATATATTGAATCTTTTGGCAATGTGCTCATGCTGCATAGAATGTAATCCATGACAGATCTACTGACATCTACTGAAAGTAAGTGGTGTTTGAGTTCCTGCTGAGGGGGACTTGGAAGGTTTACTGTTCCCTCTGCAATTGGTATAGTCCAGAGCTTCTGGGA
Source organism: Struthio camelus (assembly GCF_040807025.1). NCBI lineage: Eukaryota > Metazoa > Chordata > Aves > Struthioniformes > Struthionidae > Struthio > Struthio camelus. The sequence goes on from NC_090962.1 coordinate 2,680,544, forward strand.
TGAACAGTTGTCGCTGTCAGGAAGAGAACAGGTTTTTGTGTTTGTATGGATTCACTTAAAGACCCCTGACACTACAAAGTCTGCAGAGGTTTGAGCTTTTCATACATACACACACACATATATATTTATGTATATTATTTTTAAAGAAATGCCATGTATTCTTGTAGGTTTTGGTGTTTTACTTTCATTAGTACCTCTGCTTCCTGCCCCCCACCTGCCTTATGGGCTGGAAAGGTGAGTAACATGAATTCTGCTTCTGTATGTGTAATAAGTTGCTTATTCTGCAAAACAATGTTGAATCCAGTAGATGGATGTAAAAGTACTTAATAATATTGCCATCTGTACAGTGATGCTTTCCTCCACTGAATCTGCAGTCAGCATTGGAAAGGCCACTGGTATGTCTATGAGGTGTTGTTACGTACTTCCAATTCAGTATATGATTAAATCAGAAGGTGGATCCATATAGACAACAGCAGGAGAATTGTCACTTGGGATACTACAAAAAAGAATCCATTTGTACTGCATGAATCAGTTTCATCTGTGGGCTGTGTGACCATCAGCTTTGTTTATGCATTTTGTAGCACCTGTTTTTGTACCTTGGCCACATAAGGGTAAGCTATTAATGATTTTTTTTTAACTACTAGCTAATAAAGGAGTTTCTTCAGCCAAGCGATAGATCTGTATTACAGGTCTTGGAATTAAGTCCTGCTGACGACCCATGTAGCAACTTTTCTTTCATGAACTCAGAATCTCATATAGGTATACTGACTGTGTAATTCTTGTTTGTAACATAATGATAACTCAAGCTCGTCGTCTTTATGCTATTTACAGAAATAACAAAGCAGATTTTGGGACAAAGTTCACCTCCTTTGAAGCAATAAAACCTCAATTTCGGGTATAAAGCATTCCTATCCTTGTAAACATTTTCCTTTGACCCATTGACATTTTCCTGCTTTCTTCTTATCCTGCAGGGTTTTTTCTCTCTGTCCTGCTCTTGAAGTATACATAGGGGAGGTACAAGAATAGTCATTTGGGAGAGGTGGTAGAAAAGCCAGAGGACTAGGATAGCTGGGCCAGAATAGACTCTGGAGAAGTATTTAAAAGAATGAAATTCTCAAGGTTCCAGATTAAAGAGCTGACTCAGCAGAATACAAATACAAAAGTAAATCCCAAAAGATGAGCCCAAAAAACCATGGATACTGTGCAGAACAATTCAACTAAATCAGTTCAATACAGAGTGCTATGGAAACCTTTTTTCCTACCAGGCGCAAGTCTGTGGGAATTTGCATTGCAGTCAGGTATACTTAAAGTGCACATAAACCATCTAATAAAAATTCCACTGGAGTGTACGTCATACAGCTGTGTTTTATTATATTTGTGCTTTCTTCCCACTGACAGTGCCTTTATAACTGGATTACTCACATATCATCATTAACTCTGACACTCCTGGGTTTTTACTGCTTCCCTGGTTCCTATCATCTTCTGTGAGTTTTATCTGTTTCCTGCAGCTGTGCCAAGATGTATTTCTTTAATATCTTTTCAGAAAATGAACATGGGAGTGGGTAAAAAGCATGGTTTGGATACCATGTGCAGTAAGAAGGGCTCTCATCATTTCTACCAAAACACCCTGTCAAGCCTCTGCTCTGCCTATACTCATAGGTATGTGTTAAGTTTTTCCTTTGACCTATGCTTCATCTCTTAGTTATAACTAAGGGATGCTGTGTACTGGAAAACAGAAATTACTGAAATGTGGTGCTGAGCTGTTTAATCCTATGTTGATATTTCATAGACGTTATTTTAGTTGTCCTCCGTACAGGCTTTTTAATTGACTATTCATAGTATGTTTGGAATCGGAAACTCTAAAAGTATTTTTTCTGGTGACTGAACAACATAATCTATTGAATAAGACATGAAGACATTTTACTTCAGGGCTCAGGAAAACTTGTTTCTGATCTCTGACAGCTAGTTTGAGCTTGGAGTTAATCTCCCTTTGCTATTGATTTTCCTCTCATTCTTTGTTGTCCCTGTTATGAATAAAAATTCTTTGGGCAGGGACTATAGCTCACTCAGGTATTTGCAGAGAACTGAGGTTAAACTATCTCTGTCTTGTGAAATTTAAGTAGAATTCAAGAGGGACTTAAGCATACCAAGTTCTGTGAGTCAAGTTTCTGTGTACATTGCTAGCTTTAGTTGAAGAATTGATTGGGCTCAAAGTATTTTTACTGTGCTCAGGAAAATCAGACCCCTGGATTTTTGGTTGTAGAGTGGGCTATAGTTTACTCAGCCATGCCCATGCTTAAGCCATTCAGATCTCCTATAAGAGGAGGCTCTAAACATACTCAAAGCTCCTCACAAGAGAATGCCCCGAATTCTGCCGGAGACTGCAAGCAAGCTCAGTGAGCTTTCACTTCCATGTGAACAGGGTTGATGGCAGGTGGGCCTGGGTATAAAAATAGGTTCCAGCCTATAGATTGACCAGCAGCGTACACACCTGCAGGACTTCTTGCAAGATAGAAAATATATTTTAATTAGGAGAACAACCTAACAGCCAGTATATGCAAAAACACTTCCTCTAGTGCTGCTTCCTTGACATAGCTTTTCCGAGTGTGTAGTGAGAGAAAATAATATTGTGTTACTGGTCAGAGTCATTATGGTGCCAAGGCAAATCCACCTCTGTTTCTGGAGGTACTCAAGTACTCAAGCTGTTTGAACGGTGTAGATCCATGTCTGATTCCTAGGTGTGTGTGTGGTTTTTTTTTTTTTTTTTTTAATTAAATCAAAGTTATTCGTGGCAGAAATTTTTTTTTTCAAAACTCAGGTACTCCTTTAATTATAAACACAAGACAGTTGGCAGTTTGACTGGCCTCAAACTGCTATTCAGAATTATCAACCCAAATCTGGCTTTACATTTTGTTTCTGTAAAAGTAGTAGCATGAAAGCTCTGAGAAGCAGCGTCAGGAGAGATGGCTTATCTTTTCTGCTCTAGATAGAGGCAGGTTCCTCAAATGGTTGCACATGCTTTGTAATTTATTAAAACATCTTAGTTAATAAGAATTTTTATGGAAGTACATCAACAAGACAGACAAAACAGTTCTTCATTAGCTCTTGTTTACTTATTGCAACAAGCGGTGCCAAAGGATGTGGCTTAATTTTTCCTTTTTCACTATGTATAATTTGCTGTATATTTTAGAGAGCAGTCTTTTTGCTCTGGTTCTTTTGGGCAAGCACACCTTTCAGGTGATACATTGATGAAGTAGCGGGTAGTGACGACTTTTGTATGAACTGTAGCTGCATCCATAGAGGAATGTTGCCAAAGAAAGACTATAAACATCCAGGAATGGAGAAGAAAGGTAGGGTAAATAAAAAGCTTTTCATGAGTGATCAGTAGTTTTGGAAATCTCAGCTTCTTGATGTCCAATAAGAAACTCCATGACAGGCACCTAAATTAACACCTTTAGAAAAGCAGACAGTACATCCCCAGCTGTCTGTTTAGACTCACTCTGAACACCTAGTTAAATTAAACTGGCATCTTTGACACACAGCTGTAACTGGCAAATTAGAGCATTAGTGTTTTTCCTATGATTTTTGTTTTTATATATAAGCAAGTTAACATCAAATTTTGATAGCAGCTGGTTTTTTCCTCCAGATGTTTGCCAAAATTTACCTTCAGCTCAAAACTAGTCTGAACTCAGTGAGCATCTGTCACAGTCATCTTAAGTATCTATCTATCTAAACGACTTAAGCTCAGAAAGGCAAGAGAGGTAAATGAAAAATGCAGTTTTGTTGCTGCATGTATTTGTGCCTGTAATCTAGGTCAGTTTAATAAAAGCTCCTAGAATACAGAGTAGCCAGATAAATTTAGGACAGTTGAATAGTGGTAGTCCAAGAATAACGTGCCTAAAAGGGCTGGATAGCTGGATTCAAACATCAGAGATTTCCATATGCAGGGCCAAGTCTTAGTTTCCAAGTTAACCTCAGCTAACTTCAGAAAAAAATAAACCAAACAAGCTTAGTCCCAAGTTCTTTTGAAAGTTAGAGAATTGCTATGTCCTTCTCCTCTGAGTTGCTATTCTAACACTAACCCAGGACTCCTATTGATGCAGTGCTGTCAATAATGGCAAAAATATAACCCATTCCCCTGGGGAATTCATCATTCTCCTATCAGGAAGGGCTTCTTTTGTATGAAACATCAGCCCACAGTAACACTACTTTAGCACTGGGTATTGACTCTGAGGCCATTTTTCTGGGCTGAAAAATTTTATGCCTTATCTTAGTCCCTTTGCATAATGATTTTAAAATATGCTTTATCAATGTAAGGATTGTAAGAGGCTTTCTATCTCTTCCTATGTAAATTTGAGGTAGTTTATTGACTTGCAGTGGAATAGTAAATGAGGTTGAAATGTATCCCCATGTTCCTAACTGAAGGAATTCTACTCTTTCATGCTAAGAAAAAGAGCTGGTGAATTCTTTAAAGAGGAGAGATTGTGACTCCTGCCCCCGGGAGATGGTAGCAACTTACTTTCTTTAAAGCTATTTTGCTTCCAAATGAGCTATTTCCAAAAATATCAAAAAGTTCAAAGAAAAAAGCAATATGGTGTGCTGTCAAACACAGCTGATTTTCCTGAAAGTAACTGGCCAATTGAATCTCTTCAGGCCTACTTTTTGGATTTGAAATCTCTGGAACAGTTACGGAAGTATATTGTATAAGTAAATCAGAAAACATAAAGGTTTCTTGGCTTACACTTTAACTATAGAAGATCGTTTCCAATAGAGGAAAGTTGTTTGAACCTTTTGTTTTTCATTTTAGAAACCAATATCATGACAACGGATGTGCAAGTGAAGGACTTCTATATGAATTTTATACAGAGGCACAAGATCTTTTTATAGGGGAAGCATATGGAGCAGAGTTTAGACTTAAAAGCCCACTGATTCTACTTGGAAGCAAAAATGGGTAAAAATACTATTTCACTGCTGGTCATTTGAGGGCTTTTGTCTTACCAAGAATTACTGTCATGGTTGCCTCTCTGTCTTTAATGCTTTAGACCTGCCAAACATATGCAATGTGGAAGTTGAAGGCAACTGGACAGCTTTTATGTACTTAGTTGGATATATTGGTTAGTGTTTGCAGGATTCCAGGCCTTAATTTCTGTTCACTTTTGACTTGCAGAAATTGAATCTGCCTTAGTTCTGGGGTTTTGGAAACATCAACGAGTATATTCACCTATGATCCTTCAGATGGAGATCTTTGTACGCAGAGAACTTAGCCTTTTGTATTAGAAAATGGGAAATCTGTACAGTGGATGGTAACCTCTAGGTCCCCCCCCCCCTTTTTTTTTTTTTCAAAATCACGTTCTGAAGTTATATAGAACGTGGGTGACGTTAACTGGTAACATTGCATTGTTATCTTATTATCATCTTTAAAATTTTAAAGATAAGCTTTTTTGTCATCAAGCTACTGTGGGAAGCTTTTGCTCCAAAAACAAACTAGTACCCACAAAAATTCCTGGGTTGTTGTAGTTTGTACACCTCTCTTCCCCGTTTGCAGCGAATGCACCAATTTTTAATTTTTTTTCCCCTTGGGAGGTGGATAATGACATGATCCATTTGGTTCCTGTTACTCCAAAGCTGAGAGTGTCCACTGGAGTCACAAATTATTTGTTTGTTTAGTTACAGAGTAGGAAGGGTTCTGGTAATGAACTCTGCTCTTGCTGGACGGTTCTCCCTGTCAGAAGGAATTAGACTAGAACATTGGCAAAAAGAATACAGATGACACAAACTCGTGGGCTGTACTTATGCTATAGAATGAAACTTTAAAAGAGACTATTTAGCTTGGGAACATGAGGCCTGGAGCAGAAAAGAAAGAATAAAAGTCTTACTGCTTTAATAGTTTTCCTTTGGGCTGCTACGGTTTTAATACAATAGCTGAAGAGAGAAAGGATGGAGAAAGGGGCTGAGTCTTTTACTTAGTAAGTAATTTGAATCTAGGTCCAATTGCGATGCAAGGCCAATGGTAGCTAAAACTAAATGCTTTGGTGCAGTTGTCTGTGTTGAAGAAAACTCATTGTCATAATTGACAATAATTGAACACTTTTCTTTAACAGTCCCAGCAAAAACAAGGGAAAGAGATGTATTGCTCTGAACTCTTCTCATAGACTGCAGAAAGTACAGAAGTTTATCCAAGAGCTCTTGGATAAACAGGTTTTGGTTTTCAAGCTTGTAATTCCAGCATCATTTGTGAGCGAAATTCTCATACTTTCATACATACAGAAGACAGCAGGAATGGTTGGATCACTTTTTAATACCTTAAGATTTATGCAAAAAATATAGGCAGTAAATCATTTTGTGCCTGCAGTCATTTTGTCAACAATAAAGGGGGAGGGGGGGATCAATAGGAAAGAGATATTTTGGGACATGTTGGAAGAATACAGCTATTGCCTTGTATCAATTTGACAGTCCCTGAACTTTTAAGAAATTTCACCTCCCATAGAGAAGCTTACCCTGATTGTGCCCGCTGTTAATAGCCAGGTGGTAGAAAGAGGGAAGATACAAACCCCCTCAGAAAATAAGGCTGCATGAATCAGAAATATAAAGTAGAAAATTTTTAAGTGTTGTTTGCTCATTCTCTGGCTTTTCCACTGCTTTACAAGGGCATGTTAAGAAATGTACCAGTGCTATGGAAATTCTGCAGCCATTTCTGAGAAGACCATGCGAGAATTACTTTTTAACATGTTTCCATCTTCTGTTTTCTGCCTTTTTCACTTGTATTTCTTTTTCTTTGACCTGGTACAAATTTTTTTTTATGCTTACGCACTTCACTATCAGTAGAAATCTGACCTAATGCCTTGTTAGAATCTCCCTGCAAAGAGATACATCTTTTCCAATGTATTGCCTTTCGCTTTTCAGTATTGCACATGCAACAGAGATGAAACCAATTGGCTGTTTAAATGATACCTTTTAGAGGCTTGTTACTAGGCTGTTTGGGGGAGGAAAAACACAACAACAACAACAAAGAAGGTGCCCTTGTAACTCTCAACCTCAGGTTGGTCCTGTGCCTGAGCATGTTGAAAGCAGTAAGTCAGTCAGTCAGTGGTTTGCGTGTGTCGGGGTGGAGGGGGCAAGAAGAGCTCAAACATGGCAGGAAGTCAGAGCTTCCCTCCTTTATCTGAGAGAATTTAATTTTATTTGCACCTGCTGAAGCCACACAAAATGTTTTTGTTGTTGTTAGGTTTGGAGGGCGGGGGGAGAAGGTTTAAGTTGCATGAGCTGAAAAACTGAGGTATAAGAAATTGACTTGCAAGCTAAAATGAACTGCTAAGCCTTATAATAGTATCAGCATATAATAAGAAAGTGGTCTATGGCACCAAACTTCTGAGGTTGTACATGTCATGCAGCAACAGCCAGCCAATGTTAGCCTTGAGTTTTTTTTTTTTTTTTTTACATGCATGTGTACACACACACACACACACACACACACACACACACTCACACTGGCCTGCTCAATATCCACAAAGATAGGCTTACTGAAAAGGGGGTGGGGTGCGGAGTGGACTCAAACCCATGGTCTTTCATGCCTTAGCTCTGCTGTATAAGGACTAGGCTGCAGCAAGGCTGAGCAGTGAGCAGCCTTTTTTTTTTTTTTTTTTGGGGGGGGGGGGAGGTGGAAGGGGAACAGAGGGTTTCCAACAGTGTCCTGATTCCACCAGCCCATAATCTCATGTTAACATAGCTATTGCCCAAGGGCACCTTTTTAATCTGCTGGGTTGAAGAAATTCTTGCAACAAGTGCAGCTGGTACTGGATTTTCTTCCCAGCACTGAAGTAAAGCAGAGTTTGTTATTGCTGTTACCACTCTTACTGCTTTAGGTACATCTATATGTGTAAACCAGGAAATTAACTTAAGGCAAATAAGATAATGAATCAATTATACGTTTGTGTGGGGGGGGGATGTCAATTAGTGTATGTTGTTTAATGTAACATACATTATGAAGTTTTTGTTTTTCAAACGGAAGTACCTAGAACTTTTTCTGATACCTGTAAGGTCACTGCAGTGACTAGTCTGGAACAATTCAGGCTGCAAGTGCAGCCAAGAGAGCTAAAAACAAAAAAACAAAAAAAGCTTTTTTTTTTCTGGACAAACAATTTTATTTTAGGTAATGCATCTATACACTGTACATTCAGTCACTGTGGTATATAAGCATAGCTATTTTCATACATAATCTCATAAAGTCCTTTATTTTACAATATTATCTGCCTCAAGGGGAGGGGATGTGGAAAAGGGGGTGTAAAAGGACTATCAAGGTACACAGCGAAATAGATAAATATGCCAAGCTTTTTTCTTATTTTTTTTTTAAATCAGGCATTTATAAACAAGAAAGCATACATTACTTACATAAAAATAGTTCTAGAATAGTAGAGTAAGTCATAATATTGTCATTAGCAGCAGCATAGGAGAGACCAGGATAACAAAAAAAAATGTGCTGAAATGCTATTGGCTATTATAAATTTTTATTTTTCTTCAGTTGAAAAAATGTCATTTCTATGATTTCTTTTAAGAAAAAAAAAAAACTGCCTTCTAAAACACAGGGACTGATGGGAGGGTAGAATGGAAAATAAAACCTTTTGATAAAGTACTTTACAATGAAAATAAGGATGAATACAATGCAAATGATGATGGAGAAAGGTTAACCCACATTTAAAACTTGCAAAAAGATTTCTTTTGTTGTTGTTTTTCCTAACAGACAGCGAAGGTTCTTAGTTAAAAACACAATTCTCAAAACAAGACAACTACCAGGTAAGAAAGAGTTCTGAAAAAGTAAACACCATATACACTTATAATACAACAGTGTAAAATGAAAAAAAGTATTTACATGTTGAATTTAATTTTAACTTTTTTTTTTACAATGGTTAGTTCTGTTTGAAAAGCAGAATATTATGTATACTAGTTAGCTGCTCCATAGATATGAATGTTATTGCTGTTGTTTTTTTTCCCTTCGTTAAGTCTTCTTTCAGAAATAGAAACAATGTGTAATTAAACTGAATATACAAGTATTAAGTAATATATTTTTATGTACAGGGAGAGTCAACAGCCTGTATGAAACACCTCTTCTCCCTTTTAAAACTTCTTAAAGGAAACTAAAGAATAGATAAAATGAAAAGGTGTGACTTTACAATTCCTACACTCACCAGTTGGAGTGCAAATGGAATGCAGCAGGGACCCAACAGTGCGTCAAAAGAAGAGCAAGTCCATCTGAAAGGGCTAACACTTGTTTTACTGAAGTGTTGCCAGCAGAAATTACACACAGAACTCACTCACCGCGAGCACCATCACAGAAATTTTTCCTCTAAAGATTCCCACCATTTTGAAAGACATTTTCTAGATTTAGTGTCTCTGTGGTCTTTTTCAGACAAAGTAATTTGTAAATAAATTACATGCACAGGAATTCTGGATTAGAAATAAATTACATACTCTCCAGAAATATTAAGATTTTACTATTAACATGTATTTCAGAAAGACACAAAATGATTTAAGATAGAATCCTAACCTGTAAACCCCTCTTGTCATTTAACTGCTGGTGTAGAAGGTTTGTTCCCAGTCTTCCTGCACCATATTTAATTATACTGATTTTAAACTGTAATTTATAGAAATGTTTTTATTAGGATGTTTACACTCCCTAAGATCAAATACTAAAAGATTCTTATCAATCATCTTCAAACATTATGAAGTTCAGTAGTCAAATACTATACTTAATGGAATTACCATAATACCCAGCAAAAGAAGAAACAGCATTTTTTTGTAGCATAATAGTATGTAACTTCATTATGGAGAATTCTTTTTTGCAAGTCTTAGGCCAAGTGTGAAACAGAGGTGATGCTGGTTGTTAGACAGTTATTGATGAGACTATTTACTATCCTATTTTTTTTCTTTGAAAAAATACAGAATTTATTCATTCTGGAGGATTAAAAACATCATATGCACAGAAGAAATTATGCCAGTGAATCAATCAGTGTGTGCGCCCAGGAACACAAGAAAAAAATTGTGTGACATGCTGCAGGTAAGTGGGCCACTTTTCCTGTAGAAACAAAACAAAACCAAATACAGACAGACATGCTGCAGTTTTTTTTTTGTTGAGTCATAAGGGGAGAGACACAATCAGAGGACAGGAAAAAAAATCAAAATTTAAAAATTAAGGCTTCAAAAAAGCCAATAGTGGGAGGGGAAAAAAAAATCCAGATTTTGTTCTATGTGTAATTTCTTAACATAGCAATAAAGCACAGCATATATCAGATCTTTGAAATACAAAAGATCAGCTATAGTTAAAATTATTTAGTTTCCCTTGAAGAAATAACTGAATAATACAGATCTGGAAATCATAAGGCTGAGAACACTTTTATGCATACTGCATAACAAAATAAACCCTTTACATAAGACAGTAATAATGCCCCTTAGTGAATATATAAGTATGGCAGAGATTTTTTTAATTCCATGCATATGATTTAATAATTGCAGAAAAAACATACAAAAAGACACCAAAAAAAAATCCACATAAAAAAAAACTGCATAAGCATAATCAATATTCCTTTTGCATTGCACTTTAGACGAGGAGAGCTGCACCTAGACTCAGTCTCCAGCATCCCAAACACACAAGGGCAAAGCCCTATATAAACGGACAGTTTCATGTAATTTAATGTGATATAACTGTTTTTTGCTCCCCAGAGTTCTACATTGTCCCAGTAATTCAACTCCTTTCATATTTCTTCTTTTTGTACCTAAAACATATATATGAACTTTACTTCTTGTTAATGCTCACAGTTACAATGGTTATTATAATGGTTTCAAGCAAACAGCTCTTGTTGAAAAAAGTCTCTCTCGCATACTGTAAGTAAATACTATAATTTTAGGATTGGCAGCCATTTTCCATCTACTGGGATTAATGTCCGAAAGCAAATAAAGACTACTGGAAATATGGTTCTTTGTTTTCAGTAACTTCTGTGTATGATGATGCAGAGGGTTTTCTTTTTCTCCTTTCTTTTTTTTTTTGAGATAAAAAAGCATCAGCATTTCCTATATATAACATGCTGAGAGGAAAAATGAGCTGGAAGGCACATCTGCAGCCCCAGGTCAAATTTTCACCTTATGCTCATAAGCTTGAGTGTATAAGAGGTGAGTGTTTGTGGGTGGAAAAAAAAATAAATCCTTTTCTTTTGTTCAGTAAAGCACCAACTGTATTTGATAAGCACTTCTGGGAGCGCACTTGCTAGTGCCTCCCATATTCTGATAGAGACACCACGCAAAAAACAGGTTTAAAACAGAACCAGTAGTGCACTGCTCTGGATAATTCTCATTTGGTAGCATTCTATACCTGCTGAATACTCACTTTGCATAAATTTAAATGGTGACACAAGGTATCACATGATGGAAAACTGGGTCGATGATTTTTCACATCAATTAGGCAGGGTAGAATCTAGAATGCTCATCTTGTAAACGTTAAAACTATGGAATAAAATGCAAAGAAAGTTTCTGACAAAGTGCAGTTCTTTTTTAAAAAAAATAATATTAACAACAATAACAACAACAATAACACAAAGTGATGACATGCTGCATTTTTATTCTGGGGCTGCGGCTTGGATCCCAAAATTAAAGTAACATAAACAAAAAAAAAAAAGTAGGCTTATTCACAGCAGCAAAAGTGTTGTTTTTCTTTTCTGTAGTATTCGATAATGTGATGTTGCACTCTCCTTGGGCACAGTAATCCTGACAAGCAGTTCAGAATAAGGTAAATACTGAATGTATGGTAACATGGTGCAACAGAGACGAGTTTTCCAGAAAACCAAAAGCTGAAGTAAAGATTTCAGAATGACTTCAAAATGCATGTGCCTTCTGCTTTATTTCTCAACCAACTTAACAGATCATCCATTTCCTTCCTTTATTTCCTTCTCTCTTTTCCTAAAGCTGAAGTGCTCTTGGATGAAGTGAGTCTTTTGAATACACCAGTTAATGAAGATGTCTTTAGAGAATATGGCATGATTTACAAACACTGAAGTCCATAAGGCTGAGTTTATAATTCTCAAGCATACATCTTCTCCCCCTCCCTTCTTACAGTCCTCTTACCTACATCTTCCTTTCTTCAGCACAGGAAATGAAGATAATTGTTTCTAAGAAAAAAAAAAATCAACTTTTGAAAAGCACTCTGAAATTCTCATACAACTATGTGACAGGGTTAAAACTGTGATGGCTTCCTAAATGGCTGGAAAACTGCTATGAAATGGCATCATCACCAGAGGGCTTCTACATTAAGAATCCCAAAGCCTATAACAAGTCATTAAAAATTGTGCATTGAAGATTTTTGTTTTGCTCTTAAAGGTTCATTATAAAAATCTTGTTAATTGTTTTAATACCAAGTCTGTATAATGAATTATTTTAAATAGCTTATAACAAAAGTTTGTTTGTTTGTTTTTTAAATTCCAAAATGTTCCAACAGGCAGAAAGGCAACATAAAAACATTGCCACGCTTGCCTTTACTCTGATTTTAGCTGGACGATGCTGCTTGCTTGGAGTCTGCCAGTAGAAAGTTTGTTGTGGACTTAGAAGTATTTTGTTATAAACACTTTGTGTTTTATAGGCACAGTAAGATGTTGTGCTGTATGGATTCAAAAAACAAAAAGATGTAATTCAGTGCTTCTGTTATGAAGAGTAACATTTGCCTTCCAACTATGTAAGAGTCTGTATTCATGGATGTGTGTTAAGACGCAACTACTCACACATGCACTTACACACGTACCCCCACACATCCTCCCTTACTGTGCATATACAGCATTCTGAATGTGTATTAGATGGTGTGGTGGTTATTTAGTTCTCAAGGTTGTTCATTGTGTTTTCACTGCTGGGTTGATTGCTTGCTTTAGGCCACAGTTGTTCCTGAAGTTCCTTGACTACTTTTTCCAAGTGTTCTCGAGCCTCCCTCTCATGCATCAGGTCAGCTCGGAGCTGCTCCCTGTCAGCTTCTGCATGCTGAAGCTTAACCTGTAGGTCCTCAATCTAGAGAAAAGCATATTAAGAAATATCATAAACTACTGTAACATTTCAGTACCATTGTCATTTTGTAGACTTAAACACAGCGTAGTAGCTTAATACAAAGTGAGATGAGTAATAAAACCTCATGCTGCCAGGCATAAGATGATCAAAGCAGAGGTGGAGGAAGGAATTCCCTTGTACCTACTTTTTCCATGCACCACTGTACAATAATCCAAGGTCACCACAGGAACTATTTAGCTTTGACATTATTAAATACTTCTCGTGGCTTAAATATCAGAAAGGAGGGTGAATGTTTTAATATCAAAACTAGAAGAGTTAAGGGTGTCTTAATTTTTTTTTTTCTGAAACTCCAGCCAGTGTACATCTTATACCCTTATTATTTCTTTAGGCAGAAAGCAATTCAGCAAAGCAAGCGGCAAGCTAAACTTGCAAAGCTAGAGCAATTTCAGATATTTTTTACAATGGTTGTTAATGTGAATGACCAAAAAAACATACTCATAGCATATTTTTTTTATTTATATATATTAAAAAAATATATGCTATGAGTATAGTCATGTCCAGCAAAACCAATTGTAATGTCCTCTCATACAAGAACTTTTTACATCTGTTGTATTACATGTAAGGGACTGTAAGGGGTCATGATGGCCACAGTAAAGCACTTAGTGGGAACGGATACAAAGGAGCTGGAGGTATGGGTCAGGTGGTGGGGGACAAAAAGGGATGGAATATTCTGAGCCACCAGAAACTCTCCAAGTGACAGTCCAAATTAGCACTATTTCAACCCATAAATAAGTTGGACGTCTCAGGATAGGAAGGGGCTCAAACAAGTTCTAATAGCTACTAACGTTGCACAGAAAAGGGCATGAAGAAAAAGATGTACCAAATATCCTTAGAAGAGGAGCACTTACTTGCTGAGGTCTTATGCCCTATTTTTCTTACTTTCAGCAGATGATAGTCTCAGCCTCCTCAAAGACCTCAGCAGTCAGTCTGGTTTTTTTTTTTTTTTTTTTTTTTGCTTACTGATAATGAAGGCAGAGAGCAGCCCCAGTAATCAAGAGTATAAATTTGGGGGGGGGGGGGGGGCAAAACAAAACAAAAAAAAAAACCCCACCTGCACCAGTTTGTAAGAATAGAATTTTTAAGCTCTCAGCATATTAGACTAGCAGTTCCTTCTGCCAATGCAACTGCTAAATACTATTCAACCCTTATAGCTCTCACACATATTTGACTCTGTCAGTATCATGGCTACCTCCGATCAAGTACACTAGCTTTTATTAGAGGAAAGAAAAACTCATACCTTTTGGACTAAAATGAAGGATTCCCTGCCACACACCCCCCCCCCCCCCAAAACTTGGATCTCAGTACCAAGATAAGGAAATAGGAGGCATAAACCACAGTGATATTCAGTAAGAATTTAGCATCTAATTCTTTAAGTAAGTCTACTTATAGAAATGTACAACACTCAAGTTGCTGTTTAATTTCCTCTCATGCCTGCTTGATGCTGTTTCTCTCAGACTAAGCCTGGCTACAGAACTGTGGTTTCCTCAAAAAAAAAAAATAAGCAAAGTATACAACATAAATGAGAAACTTCCTGTGTGTATTTGCCAAATTAGAGTTAAGCTAAAAGGCTGTATAAAGCTTTGTTTTAAAACTTCTTACATGAGTTAGAAACTTAAGTCCTATTAACGTCTTGTAAAAGTCAGGCTTTGAAGTTACTTAGGATATGTTTCTATGAAGTGCCATGCAGAACTCTCAGAAGTAGCTGTTAAATAAGAAGGCATTTATTCCAGAGCCTGAAACATTAGTTGCCCCGTTATTTAGCCCAAGCACAGTACTAATACAGCTTTACTGCTTTTGAGCCCTAATGTAGTGCATCCTTATACCATTACACTGCACTCCAGTGCTATAACAGCGAGCTCAAGTACGTACAACAGGCTGCTACAATCAATATTGCAAAAGTGCTGTGTCTTTAGAAAATACAAACCTGCAGACTCTTCAGCTACTTGGAATGTTTTTTGAGAGTTTAGTCTTTCCCCATGAAAAGGAGGGAATGTAACAGGAGACTGAAAAATCCACATTGTCAAAACTTTCATGCCTGTCACAACACAAGGGAGGCCACACCTTCAGATTTGCTAAACTGTAATCCAATAAGTATGCAGTTTATTTTATCTGCACTTGCTGTTGCCCTGTTTTTTTGCTGAAGTGGAAGTCAACTGCAGGTAACGCCCAGTGCAGCAGCTCTCAATCTGGTTATGTTTAGTCTGGACACCTCTTATCAGTGAGACATCCTGTGATGCTAGAGAGGAAGCCCACATCATTTCCTGCTTCTGGTCTCCTGGTTAGACATGTCTCATAGTGGTACAAGTGGACCACTCCCCTTCCCGTTATTGAGAGCCTGGGGTTAGAAGAATTTCAGATTTCTGTTTCTTTTTCTTTTCCTTTTTTACCTCCTTCCTTAAAATAACCAAACAGAATATTTGCAGCTCATGCTTTAGGAGTAATAACATGCAATCCAACTTCACATAGGAAGCATGTGTTTAACAGCATGCACAAAATATCAGAATAGTTCCTCTATTACATATGGTCTAGAAGAAGTCCCTTTAACACTGATCCAGGTATATTACAATATGCAAGTTAAGCCTCTTACAAACGTGTGATACATATGCAGCATTTGTATGTAAGTGATACTTATCTCTGTGCTGTAGGAGTTTACATTTAGGTAAATGTGCTCCATCTTTCAGAAGCCATTTGCTGTTAATTCTTGCTGACCCATATCTTTTATTTATGCATTTCTCAACCAGGCTTTTGGTTTGGGAACCACTGGCAGGGGAACTGGTTTGGCAGAGGGAGATTTAGGTGGGAGCTGATCAGAGCAGGGCTACAGGGGAGGCAGATAAAGGAAGATGAGTTAGTCTTAAGGAGAGGGTCTGTTTGGGAGCCCCCCCTCTACAGAGAAGGGGGAGCTTGAGGGAGTTAACAATGGATGTGGAACCATGCCCTTTTATAGGAAAGGCATTACTGGGCAACTGGGATTGTTTTACTGGAGGAAAGGGAAGGCGGGACATGCAATGGATTCCTCTTCGGGACTGTTTCTCACGAAAATCCAGGAGGCTGCCGTTCTGCTCTCAGCTCAGCCTGTTATGCTGGGTCATTTCAGAGGGCTTGGAACAGTGGATGGCCTTGCATTCCACATGCCCTGCAACACCAAGACACAACAAGGCGACTTAAGGACGTGCAGCCCCAGCTCTTGGTTCACTTGGCTTTGGATGGTTTAAAGAAACTTAAATCATTTGTTACAAGAGACTCTGATGTGGAGAGGGTGGGAAGGTTTTTAACTTGAAAGTTTAAAGCATACATATTACTTGTAACAACATGTTCCTGCATTCCTAGAACTTTCACTGAGATCACACTGAAGTATTTTCTTAGACCTGAGAGTTTGTTCTTCTTGTGCTTTACCACTGTAAATAACACTCCTTCCTGCAGCTTGCTTATTGGTGGGCCCTAGCTCTTTCTTCATCTTAAATAATTCCTCTAGGTCTAGGCTGATCTTTATCTTTTATCCTATTATAGAAAGTGACTCTGCCTAATATTTACAGTAGTGAAATGCATCCCAATGTATTGACACAGTCAAAAGAATTTAAGTGGAACTGAAATAATGTCTAGCATTTGTCTTTGTTCTCTCTAAATGGTGATTTTCAGCTGATAAATGTGCAAAGCTCTAGGCAAAATTGTGGGATTGACACAGGTGGTCCAAGTGCAGGGAAGTTCTTAACACCTTGCATTAAGACTAGGATTGTAAATTGACATGACAGGGGCACAGATATTATACAGAGGGAGTTGGAGATATATCAAATTAGAGAAAACTAGGCACACTGGCATCAGAGGAAGAGTAGATACTGGAACTAACCCTGAAAACTGCAGAAGCAATAAGGTACTTGCACTAAGCTTTCAGTGGGTCTTACCTGGGCTGAGTATTTGGCCCGAAGCCTGCCTGCTTCACATCCCTTGTCACAAACCCGGATCTGCCTGGCTTGTTCCAGTTCCCTCTTTAGTCGTATCCGAGACTCATTGGCTTCCTTCATTTTCTTCTCATTCTCAGCTCTCAGACGTTCAATCTCTTTCCTCAAGTTGCGCTTTGCCTCTGTTGCTTCTCTCAGTTTTTCCTTCTTAGCTACTCTTAGGAACTCCAGCTCCTAGAATACACAAGTAGTTAGACTTGTGAGAACTGAGGAACTAGATTAATGCAAAGAAACTGAATTGTACAGGAAGAGATCAAAACTAAATTCCCACCATTCTATTAATTCTGACTGGGAAGGCTTATGTCTAAACCTGCTTCAAAACTTCATACAAACTTTTCTCCTTCAAATGGACATGAAATCCTAGGCCAAACTTACCCTGAATTCTTGGATAATAAAACACTACGCTACAGCCACATTTTGCTTTGTCAAGCGAAATAGCTGTGACCATCTGTGACTGAATAAAGATGATCTGGAGTTGGCAACAGCTACTTGCAATGCATCCTACACTAGCTTAAAATTTCAAATGAATCAACTGCAATGCCTGCACCTTAATTGGAATCACTGAACTGAGGCTGCACAGTGTTATGATAAATGCAGTTTGTGAATGACCTTTGTGTACAGCAAAGCTGAACAAGAAAGTTTACTACTTGCCGGAGAAATCAGTAAGCAGTTCCATTTTAACAAGAAAAAAAAAAATCCAACCTTATGAAAGGTATGAGGAAAAATAACAAATTGTCTTTATAAATTTTAAGCAATTCTGCTATGCTATGGTTAACTTGTGAGTAGTGTTACCTTAGGACTCTTGGCAAGTAGCCAATGAACTGCTCTGTCATAACATTTGGGAAACTCCAGGCTAAAAACTAAGCTAAATCCAAACCATGTTTCACTCTGGGAACTGCCTCTCTTCCTGTGCAGGTTCTTAACTGCTACCATGAAATCTCAAACCCAAGAGAAAGCCATTAATTAAAGTGATAACAATAAGGAAACTCAAAGGACAGAGGAAGAAACTCAGAAGTTGTTAAAAAGATGTTAAAAGGTTGTTAAAGAGGTGTTAAAAGATGCCTGTGCATCACAAGCATACTTCTGCTTTGAAAAAACATGTCTCACTAAAGATCTGTCTCCTAAATGGTTAAATTCGACAAGCTAAGCTCAAGTGCAGTTTTTCCTTTTTTTTTCCAGAAGCAGCATTTCCTCCCTGTCAGAGACAAAACCTCACAGCACTGTGTTTCTGTTAAGTAACACTGCAGTCAGGTCATGGGAAATTCACTCTCTAGACAATCTCAGTTCCCAGCCAGGCCATTGTTAGCCCAGCCTTGTCACTGGAAGCATGCACGCATCTACTTTCTGTGTATGTGGAACTGGAAACCCACAGTTGCCCAAATGGAAAATGACAGTCAGATGCCATATTCCCCCTCATTCTGACACACTGCTTCATTTAATGCCTCAATGCTTAACTCTTGTTTTGTCAACTACTTCACATAATTTACATTTGAAGTATATGCTGTATATTTAGTCTACATACCTAAAAATTACCTTTAAATATGTTTCTTATTCTTACTTTTAAATATATACATATATACATACATTCACTAAAACACAAGGAAATGAAGTAATTTGCCCATGGTCACAAAGAACAAACTCTGGGACCTGAACCTGCAGCTAGAACACAAGCCACCTTCACATGAGAGATAAGCAGCATAGAAATTGGGTTGCTGTACTGTACCCCTAACAGGAATATAAGTAGGCAAATTCTGTTTAAAATTATAATTGTGTTCATATCTAAGCACTTATTACTATCTCTCTTTCACCTCCTCCTTCCTGTTAGAATATCTGAATCTACTACCATTTTTTTAACACAGCAGAGTCATACTACATACAAATCATATCTCTGAGCTACTGCCCTTTGTTTCACTCCCCAAAACAAACGAAAATGTTATGTGCCAGCAAACACAGCTGCACATACCTGATTTTGACAAGAAGTACTGGGTTTTTTTTGTCCCCCAGGGTAGATGAAACCTTCCAGCAAAGGGCTACTAATATGAGTAAGGGACTGGAGCATCTCTCACATGAGGAAAGGCTGGGAGAGCTGGGACTCTTCAGCCTGGAGAAGACTTGGGGGGGGGGAGGGCCTTATCAGTGTGTTTAAATATCTGAAGGGAGGGTGTTGAGAGGATGGGGCCAGACTCTTCTCCATGGTGCCCAGAGACAGGACAAGAGGCAATGGGCACAAACTCAAATACAGGAAGTTCTGCCTGAACATGAGAAAAAACTTCTTTACTGTGAGGGTGAGTGGGCACTGGAACAGGTTGCCCAGAGAGGCTGGGGAGTCTCCATCCTTGGAGAATTTCAAAAGCTGTCTGGACATGGTCGTGGGTAATGTGCTCTAGGTGACCCTGCTTGAGCAGGGGGGTTAGACGAGATGATCTCCAGAGGTCCCTTCCAACCTCAATCATTCTGTGATTCTCTGAAATAAGGCCCTTACTTTACAGTTGGCACCCCAGATCTATCTAATGGATTACATTTCTAGGATGGTTACAGCTCCCCTTAAAACATTTACAGAGGACATGAAAATCTTCTGACTGCGCTCTATCTTCCATTTCTACATACTGATTTTGCCCTATCGCACAGTAAAAAAAAAACAAAACAAAAAAAACCCCTCTTTCTGTTCAGTCACTGTGATTTGCTAATAGCCAGCACATATCTGCAGCTTTTTTATCTGACCACTCTTTCTTTGGTAGGAGAGAGATATCAAGGATTTACAAAGATGAGGAGCTTTTCCACTGAATGAGAACAGGAAATGTCCAGTGAAGCATAGCTAATGGAAAGCTTAATGAAGACTGGTAGTTTCAGCACCTCATCAGAGCTTCAGCAGTTACACTTTCCTCAACTGGGCAATGGTGGGATTTTTACAAATCTTTTAAACTACAGATAAAATCTCCATAAGGACAGAAATGTTTCTAGCTCAGTGAAAATAAAAAATAATAAACTGTGCTGGACTACAAGATTGTTTTCAGTAATGAAAAGATGCTTGTTTTTTGTTTTAAAAAACATGGATTTACACCCTAAAGCAAGAACAGGTAGCAAGCTTAAAAATGTAAGAATGGTTCCTGTATATTCTGGTCTTCTGGCTGAATTTACAAACAGTACTTCAATGAATACTGTTGTCGTTTGGGGAAAATGAGGCTTCTTTTTTTGTTTTTTAATGTGACTAGCTAATGAGACTGGCTAATGGTTTCTACCTGGAAGAATACATGTAGGCAGGAATAAGAGAAAGCTGAATTTTAGAATTACCTGATGTAGACTGCGTTTGGCTTGCAAAGCAGCATTTAGCTTCTCTTCCTGCTTCACTCTCATTTTAACAACTTCATGGAGGAATTTTTCTTTGGCTTCTTTTGTATCTAGGCCACTGTCCAGGGCCTGCCTTAGGTGCTCCAGCTCAGCTTCCAATCCACTGCTGTGAGAGTCAGAATGTGTTGCAACCTCATACGAAGTGCTGACTGTGGCTGGGGCTTGCATCCCAGGTGAGCTCATGTCCTTTGCAGAGCTGGATGAAGTAAAGGATGGGGAGGAGAGCGAGGATAAGGAGGAGGTGACTGAAAAACAGAAACATCTAAAATTAATAAAAAAAATGTCTAAAACTACTAAAACTCAAAATGTGCTAAGGCCCTTTTGCAAAGTGGAGATATTCAATAATCGGTGAAAAAGAATGGAAAAAGAAAACCCACTCATGTTATGCTTTGATACTTGAAATGTGATGAAAATGCAAATCTGACTCTCTATAGGACCAACTTTGAATTTGCTTGAATTGTGACTTTAGGATTTGCATCACGAACATTGTCTTCTCCATGCATATGAAGTAATTGATTCTTTCAGGGAGACCTACATGATCCTGGGGTTTTCTGTGGTAAAATTTCTTCTTTTGCATAAACTACGTGTACTGAGCAAGGTTTGGACTTGATGAAGTCAGCAGTAGAATTTTCTTGGTGACTTATTAATGAGGTGAGATCAGTATCTTCATCTTTCACAGAGGGATTCAAGATCTGATGAATACTGTTTAAGAACATATTGGCTCTTGATGTATATTCAACTGCTTTATGTATTCAACTCCATCAATGCAGTACTGAAACTATATGAACTACATTCTTCATCTGACATAAAGTTTCACACTAGCATGCATGCATATGCATTCTGGAATGTTTATGGGGTATCTGTGCATATCCCAGGAAGGTTTGTATAGAGGGCGCTTGATCAGATTAAAAAAACCCACAATTTTTATGCAAACAAAACATAGTATGTCCCCCCTTGCACAGGCACTTATCTATTTTAATGAAAGACTCCAGGCTTGTGGACACTTCTGGTGCAGGTGCTTCTTTTTGCAGAGGCACCTCTGTCCTCTCCCAGGAAAACTTCCCTGTAACTTATGTTCTGTTTCTGTTTTTTCATTATTACTTAAAGCTGTATTTTTACATCCTGTTGGGATATTAGCCTTTCAGAATTATGTTTAAATACAGTAGGAGTTGAGCAGCTAATTCCTGTGGATTACTGTGGAAAATTCAGTACAAATGAAACAAAAAAAAAAAATAAAGGCAGATGTAACTGTCACTTACATTCCTCCCTGGTTTCTACTTCAATTTCTGCTTCTGATTCCTTATCCTCTTCAGTGGCAGTAACAGTGGCCACTGCTTCTGGGACGGCTGGGTTCTCTGCAGCATGTTTTCTTTTCCGTGGCTGGACAGTGCTGCTCATTGGCTCGCTACTCCGTGATACTACTGTGGCGCAAGGAGAGTTGCTTACAATTTTCTGTTGGGCAGGAGGTGCAAGAGCCACATTGGGAGCCACAGCATTCTCAAAGCTTTTGTAGGAATAAAAACTGTTTGAGAAGGAGAGGCAAAAAAACAGGAAGGAGAAAACAGTCATATTCTTGCCTTTAAAATGTTTCCTAATCTGTGCGTTACACCAAAACAGCAAGAAACTTTCTTTTATGATAGTGCAGCATTGATTGATTTATACCAGCAGCAAAGGCTCTGACTATATATTTAAGTGTTTTGCATTCCTCTAAATGTACAGGAGTTTTATACGGGTAATCTCCATCCAGTTCAGGAGGTATTATATTTGAAGTACCACATATTCTAAGCACCAAGCAGATTAGATCTCCCAGTGTTTAAAAATTATGATGCTGTTTCCCCTTGATCCTCCTGCATTACTGACTTTCCTAAATAGACAAGTTTTACTTGCCTATCCACAAATGTTTTGCAACCTTGGGAACAGTACTTCCTGAAGAAAGGCCGTGAGAGCACAAGCAGCATATTCTTGTATATCATTAATTTCTTGACACAGCATGGACCTGAGTGCATGTATGTTAAGCTACATTAAAAAACAAAGCTACATTAAAAAACAAAAACAAAGAGCTATGTTAAAAGGATATTAATGCTATAATAGCAAATACAGAGAAGTTTGCATAGTGAAGACTGCCTTTGCAACTTTAATTCAGCATCTACAATACAATGCGCTCTTCAATCTAATATATTAAAGTTCCTACTAAACCTTTTGCTTTTTTGAGACTTATAAGTTGGCCAGATTTCTCACAGGGACAACAAAGGGATAGTCTTACACCAGTTTACCCCTTTTCTTCCCACCTAATTTTAAAATCTATTTAAAAGCAGGAATGTGCTGCTGGGATTTTTTTTTTTTAAAATCAATCCCCAACACTTCCAAGAAGCTTGCTCATAAGGGCAACAAAATCTCTTCTCCATAATCCCTCCTAAAAACACCTGGACCATTTTAGTTGACACTCCCCCACCACCACCACCACCACCACCACCACCTGTGGCAGAAACCTGGCATTATGATTTTTCAGATTCAACAGTTGGCAAACCGTTGAGTCTGGCAAAGGAATGTATGGCTGCCCTGATGCTTTTTGTAAATGTGACACCGGCAGGCACACATATTTATTAGAGATTGGAGCTGATTCTTGTACCAATTTAATTATGTCCCCATCCTAGAGCAGAATCCGGCCTATAACATCAGCTTTTCAATGGGTCCTACAGACTGAGGAGCTTTCCACAAACTCTCCTGGCCCAGCGTGCTCTACCATGACCTCCCAAGACCACTCGCCATCAGGAGAGTAGGGGTACGCTGGGCTGTCCATTCAGCTTCCTGGGCTTCCTATGGTACTGTCAATACAGGAGACAGAATGCAGCTGTTGGCAATGTGGTAACAGTCCACTGTTACAGAGCTGTTGCAGTTACCAATCAGCAGCTGTCTGGTCCCTGACCACCTGCCCTGAGTGAAAAGCACAATCCTTCTTTAAACAGCAAAGCCCTGAAGGTTCTGGTGACTGTACCCCCAAATTATCAATAGTTTACAGAAACAGCCTTCATTTCAGACTTTTATGGCATTGCTTCACCTAAGAAAACCCATCTAATGAATGCACTAAATACTGACACTTTTTCTGTGTGTTTGTTTCCCTTCTCCTAATTAAAACACTGCAGCTGCAAATGCTTTTATTCTGATGCCAGTGGACTGAACTGAATGAATGACAAAGCCACCAGCAGCAGCACATGGGAAGAATAGTAAAACAACTTGTTGTAGCATCTCCACAGCTGCTAACCCCAGGCCCCCTTCAGTTCATGTCTCCTTACCTGTCTCGAATCAATGCAGGAAGAGGTGTTGAGAGCTCTTTCTCATTTGCTGATACAGCAGGAGACCAGGGCCGGAAAGCTGAGAGACGCTGACGGGGATGGACACAGCCAATACTCTAGGAAAGAGAGGAAAGAAAAATAAATAAAAAATAAATAAATACTGGACAATCCTTTTGAAGTATAATCACAATGGAGCACTAGTGATGCTTTTAAGTACACATTCTGTTATCTCTAGAACTGATCCCCCACTGGCTAGGACCTACTTGCTTAGCAGGTTCCACTGGAAGGGGTGAATTGTACTAATGTAACATCCTGCATGGTTGTTCCCTTGCCAAGAATTTATATGTGGTTTGCAGAGACCACATGAAGCTCCTTAGCCTTTCAGGATTCCTGTACCTCAAAGGCATGAAGGAATTGCTTACTTCATCCTCACAAGCAAGGCCAGTGCACACTGAAAGATGGCAAGAAAACTGGGAGAACAGTATAGCTGAATGTTTGCTAGGAAAAGAAGAGAAATGCTAAAAATTTACAAAACCTGGGCAACGTCTTTCTCTGGTTTTCTCTTCTGGTTGCACTAGAGGGATGCTACATGCTAATCTCATCTCTCTTTTAAGCACAAAACACTCAGTAATCACCTTATTAGATGAACTGGATAAGGACCGTAACCAGCTGGACTGTTTTTCCTTCTCAGTAGAAGCTGGAGATTGGGAAGCAGAGTCATCTATTTTGGGCTTTTTGGAAGCAGGAGGATCTGAAGGGACCTGGAACAAAGACAAACAGGAAAAATTTAGAAAGAAGGTACAAGACAAAAGCAAATTTTGTATCTAAAAGTAAAAAATACTCTTCTTTTTTTTTACATTTTTAAAGCAAATGGTCATTTCATGACTGCAACTGAAGGAATAACAAATGAATAAAAACAAGGGACAGGCATAAACATATTCCATGACATAATGTGGTTTCATTCTTTCACCTAAAATACCCAGATAAAGGGTAGATGGTGCAAGAGTAATAATCAGGCAGGAATATAAGCAAGACATTTACACCAGGCTGCAGAGAAATATCTGCTCTTATTATTTTTGTATGCAGAAAGGTAAGTTTTAATGTTGTTGCTGAACTGGACAGCTTTTTTAAATGAGAACAGAACAGACTTTGTTATTCTGTTTGCAGCGGTTGTTATGCCGATGACTTCACTACCCCACAGCTGCAGTGAATTCTGGGGGTGCTGCCAAGAGCTGCTTTGCCTTTTCCACAAGAGGCTCAGCTTGGCCCATAAATCATCCTCAAGCATAAGAAAGCCCTTTGGCAAGCAGAATCCCTTTGCTTCAACACTGTGAAGGAATAAAATTGCTACAGCCCCAGTGTGGCTTGCAAAAAAATTGGTAACTACTGGTTTAACTGGTGCATTGTGGATACCAGCATGAAGCCCTGCCAGCACAAACAAGTCTATCAGCAGTGGGGAGAAGGTTCAGGACCTTGTTCTACATCATGACTGCAAATAATGAAAGAGGAACATACCACCTTTGTTTCTGTCTTTGTTTCTCTTTCTTCCTTTCTTTCTTCCTTCCTTTTTGCAATTTGGATACTTTCCATATTCCCATCCAACCCAGTTCTAAGTAAGGTGGCAGAACCACACTGCAGTAATTAGCAATAGCTCCTGTTTGCACCAAATTTTTCCACCCCTACCTCTCATGGTGCTTTTTGAGGGCAAACAAGTATTCATTCCTGCATTTTACAGATGCACAGACACATGTGAAGGGCAAAATTCTGAGAAGCCCAAAATGCTTCAAAACAGGTCAAGTTGCCAATGAAAGAAAGGATCTTGCTTGCCAGTAACTTGTGTTCTGAAAGCCAGTCCCCTTTAAGGCATCTTAAGTTAAGAACTCAAAGACTGTTTCTCCAAATGATTACTCACTTTTGAAAATTGTGACCTAAATGACTTTACCTGGAGACTACATGTGGAACTGAAAGCAGACTCTCAACTGACTTGCAGACAAAACCAACAGCTATATAACTAGATCAATACTATTCCTTTCACACTCCTTAATTTGGAGGGAAACTATGATATCAAGAACATGAACAATCTTCTACTTTCATTTGAGCAGGGCAGCAGTGCAAAACTATGGTTCAAGCTGATGAATATCTAGTTAATGCCAGTTCAACTGGCAGCACACACCACTCTTACAGCTTCCACAGCTCAATGTGCACAGTAACATAATCAAACCAAGTCTGGAGGTTTTACTAAACCTTCTCTGGCACTCTGGAGCTTGGGGCAGCTTTCCATATGTAGCAGATGAAGTAGAATGACATGGGTGTGTATATGTGTAACCGCAAGTGTAAAATTAGCCATGCCAGTGCCAAGTGCCAACTTCAATGGATTTGCAAAGGATTCTTTTGGCACAGCTTCAGGCTTTCTTAGGGTTGACTCTGTAAATAGCTATAGCATGGTCCCTCCCAGCTACCCAACTAAGAAAAGGCATTTCTAAATGCTTTTTGTAGAAAACACAGGACAATGCATTGGAAAAGATTCATTTCTGCTTTCAGATATACTGCCTGTGCAGAATTAGTGACAGCATTAGAAAGGTATTTGGCAAGTGACTACTGATCCCAGCCCTATCCACTGGGGATGCTGAGCAGTGTGGGGAGGGAAACTTGGGGTGGGTGGGTGGAGGAGGAAGGGGAGCTTGGAATGAAAAAGGCAACAGGTGGCAAGACTCAGCATGGAAACCCATTCCTCCCCCTGACCATCCGCGCTCCGCTCGTCTGCAGGAGAACATGCTGTTCAGACAGGCGTGGAGGCAGCCATTCTGGACCCTCTACCCCTCCACCATCAACACACACACAGCTATAGTGAGATCTGTACTACAGGTCAAGTGTAAAAACAAGCAGCTTTGGGAAAAGAAGAGCAAAGTGTCAGGCTTTAAGAGGGTCTGAGGGGGCACATCTAAACAGAATTATCTCATTTGCATTTTTAAAGAAACCATGCCTCTTCTCCAGCTTTCTCCACTGTACCCCTTTTTTCCCCTTAAATCAAGGCTGACATCCAAGGCACAGGGCTCTCAGCACAAAAAATTTCAGTAGATTTGGGAAATGATGCTTATTCTTTTGTTGCCAGGAGCCAGTGTTGATCTGAAAACATGAGCTGTAGCAAGAAAAACCCAGTATACAAAGCACATGTATAAGGGAAAAATAGTTTTCCTTTACCATAAAGAGATGGAAATGGGGTGACGGAAAAGGGGAGAGGAAAGCAGGTGCTAAATGGGCATGTAGATTGTTCTAACTTCAAGTCATCTCCCATCATGTGGCTATTCAGCATTCCTAACAAACCAGTGCTCTCTAAAGTGGTAAAGCACTTCAGCTAGACTCACAGGACTGTTGCCAACATAATCATTGAATTGCTGTGATGACCTCAGCCAGTTCTCTTTCCATCCACTATCCCATTTTGTTTACATAGATCATCTGCTGGTTGAGGCAGGAATTGCCTCTCACTACATGCTTATACAACACCATGTATGAAACAATGTCTGGGTTCTAATTTAGCAATATAAAAATGTAGTAGTTCTCCCACCTGGCCTATGAAATATTGAGGCAATACATGTTGCTATTCGTCAAGAAATGGGATTCATCTCTGAAACTCATGAAACTGAAGGTGTCTGACTACAACCTGCAGTCATTTGATTAAATTATTGCTCTTGTGTATTTCTGTCTACCAGGGTATCCCACTGTGTCCCTCTCCACAGAAATACTGTGACTGTGTCACAAATTCATCAAAACTTTCACCTATAAATATCAAAAGCATATCATTGACTGTCATTTATTGTACTGCACTTCTCTTGTTCTGTACGGCAGTCTGACACTGAAAGAGAAAGAATTAAAATTTGCTCACAACTACAGGAAAATATTTAGATGCAAGAATGTGACTAGATACTGACCACAAAATCTCCTCTTCATATGACTCACTGATTACATCCCACTCCAGGACAGATTCCAGGCAACATTATATCCCACTCTGCCACTTCCACCCCAGCCACAGCAGGCAGTAAACCTTAATATTGGCTCAAATCTTATTTATTTTTGTCTCCTGGGCAAATAATGGAACATACGAAATTAAAAAAAGAAATACTGAAAATCTAGTGCAACTTTTTCTACCATCTTCATAAATGTCTTCCAAAAAACTTCAACCCAAACCCTGGAAGACTCTAAGAAGTGTTTCTTATTTCTTCCTCAGTTTTCATTCCATTGCAGGCAACTCCATGATCTGTCAAGTAGGCTCTGAGCTGGGCAAAGTGATTTGTTAATGCACATTTTCTCAAATCCATGCACATAAGAAACTTCATGATACCAAGTGGGCCCAGAAATATCATGTGAATCCTTTACTTACGCTTTTGGACTGTTGTTTTCTAAAGCATTGATTTTAGTTAAGATTAAAAAAGACATTCCACATTAATGTCAGCCCTTTTAAGTTGAACTGAACTTAACCGGCCTAATTTGGCCTCCAGCCAGCCAAGGCCACATTTGATATGTCAGATCAAATTTTCTAGTTCAGTTCTAAGTTTCTAATTCTAAGAATTATAGTAACAAAGCATGAGACCAATAAAAAGAATTTTTGACCCTCTATTTCTCAAAAATACAATCCTTTCCTAGTCCTCAATAACATGCATAGAAGCAGCAGATCAAAGAGTAAGTACTTGGCCAGCATAGTACCGGAAAGTTACTTTTCCATTGCAACTTAGAATGGAAACTGGGCCCAGAAGAAATTCCTAAATTTTAAGACTTGGGAATGTTCATGGATATTATTCTCGGTTCTTGAAGATCTACCAAAATGCATTTCCTGACGTAACCCATTTTTCTTTATCCTATTTCCAATGCTACATAACTGGGCTGAGTGGATGACTTTAGTTCTCTGTTCTCCTTTATTCCTCATTCTTTGTTCTGCTGCACCAAACAATGGCTGCTGTATATCTAAGACACTCTGTGTTGTGAGCAGCTATCCACTAGAGGATAAGCAAAGACCACGACAGACGGGACAGTACTCTCTCTGTATATAAAATCAACCAGCATTATGAACAGGACTAAATCTCAGTGAAACCCAGCGTCCACAAATCACCAAGGATCCTGTTAAAATGGCTCAAATGTCATCGTGCTCATTGTCACTCCAGGCTTTGCTATGGTACTCAGCTAGGTTATACTGACACATGTGGTAGTGAAATGTGGGCTCCATTTGCCTTTTAAGAGTGGAAAACATTAGGCAAAAGGAGTGAAAAATACTTAAGGGCTTCCTTGTCTGTGGAACTTAGCTTAGAAATGTACCTCCAGAAAAAGAGTCTATGCTCCAATTTCTGATCTATCCCTTGGGGATAAAATTTCACCATAGCTGAGACGAAGTTTAGCATCAAATTCTAAAACTTAATTCGAAACACAGATCTCAGTTAAGACAGGGGAAATGGCATACGTTGATCTGTGTTTCTAACCTTTCCCAGGCTAGGTGTGAGTGCATCTCCACTACGTTTGGTGAAGGCAGTGAGTGAGAGAAGGAAAACTCCAGACTTCTGCTCTTTGAATTCAGTGATGCAGTGCCAGTCGGGGCACTGTCACTGTTTCAGTAGCTTTCCGAACATCCGACAGGCTAGGAGCAGGTGCAGTGACCTACGCTGCATAGGGTTACTGATTCACCACTTGATAGGAAGTAGACAGTTAAAGGGACAGAGCACGTTCTGTGCAGGCACTTTGATGACGCTGGTGAATCCATCACTTGGCCCAATCCACTCCTTTTAAAGACAGATTGGAGATGTGGATACAATACCCACAGAAATCACTGCATCCCATGCAGCACCTTTAAAAAGGAGAGTTTGTCTATCCTCGTCGTTGATTTAATGTCCTTAAAACCTACACCAAGACACAGAATCTCTATTTCAGACTCTTTAAATGAATTTTGGAAATACTGTGAAGCAAAAGAACTGAGTTTTATATTCCTAATTCTAGTGTAAATCTGGAATGTCTCCATTGAGAACTGTGCAACTAAAAAAGCATGCCGAACTAGAATAAACAAAATAAAAAATTGCCTCTAAGTCTATAGATAGTCTTGTTCAAGCTATTCCTTTTGCAGCTAGACCATGCTAACAGCTGAGTTCAGTTACACCATGAAAAAGGGTGGAGCTTCCTGTCTCATCTGATACTCAGGGCATGAAAATTAAAGCAGCTTTCTCATGAGGGGCAAAAACCACAAGACCAACACTGGTCTGATACAAGCATGGAGAAACCTCAAAGATCGTCTATTTGGGTTAAGAATGTGTCAGACACCAGAAGATAATAGTACATTAAAAATGAAAAAGCAAAAAGCTTAAGGTGAATATGCTTTACCTCTAACATGAAATGCCCATGTTTGCATTCAGTGCTAATGCTGAAAACTAGTTAAATCACAAACTGCACGGGTCTGTACTTGAGGCTCACTTAGAGTCCACTGGATGAGCAGGTTCCTGCTAACCTCAGTGAACCTTTGGTTAGAAATGAGCTGGTTGCTATTTAATAAGTTTTTCCTGTTAAAAACAGCTCTGGACAGGAAAAGCAATATTTTTAATAACTGTCTCAGCTCATATCTACTCAATCAGCCCAAGGGAACCTGGATACACCTAGAACAGTGCTGTCTTACACAGAACAGTAAAGTCAGTGTAAGAGCCTATTGGGAAGGAACACATCTGCACCACAAGGCCACGGAAATTCTGAAGGAAAACTAGTCTAACACCTATTTTCAATATAACTTTCTTCTTTAGGTAAATTGCATAGGAAAGATGATTTGTAAGTGCATACAGGAGTAGACTAAAAAAAAAAAGGGCTTATGACTTAAGTTTTGCTACAGATTGATTTATGAGATCCTAAGCAAGTAACAACTTCTACCTTTCCCTATGAAACTGACATTAATTCTGTTGTACTTCAAAGGATGGATCAAGAGTAAAAATCCTCTGACACTACAGATATTCCCATAAAAAGGTTACAAAGGTGTCTATATGATTTGCAGACTTTTTGAATTTGTGGATATTAGAAGTTTTCCAGGGAGGTGAAGAGCCATCTCTAGCAAATTCATGCCAGCTAGCAACAGGCTTATTTTTCTTAGCACTTTATGGACCTATCCATTAGGACCTTGCTAGATTACAAGAAATGGATTGGACAACATCAGTCCTTATCTTACTGGAAAAATTCAGCATCTTTTTAACATATTTTGGGAAGTCAAGGACCAAACAGGAGTTCCACCAACAATATCTCTCATCCTTCTAAGGTGTTCCTCTAAATCAAAATTTAGGGAGAATCGATGGCATTTTCAAAAGCCTGTAAGCGGTATCAGAGTAAAAGCATATTAAAAGTCAGGATGATTCATGCTACCAGGCTGCTCCATTCTCCAGGTTTTGCTAAGCTTACTTTACCAACACCAGCTTGCTTTTAAGAACAAACTTCCCCCATAGCCCAAAAACCTCCATACACAGTGAAAAAGTGGGTCTAAACTAACCTTCCAGGCAACTGCACTGCATTTCGTTGTGGTAACTGCAAATGAAGCAAATGAGAATGTTCCTAGTACTTATTTGACTCAGCAACCTAGCTGTTAACAGACAAAGCTGTCAATATTTTAATAATGTTCCCTTGCAGGAAAAGCGCTACAGAAAATGAAGTGTTGAAATGTTCAGCCACAGCAAGGGAACAAAAAATTTTTGTAGGGATTATTTCTCTCATCACCTGCACACCTATTAAATAAAATACACTAAACACGAGAAGCTCTGAAAGCATCTTCCTACAGAGACTGATGGGCTTTCCTTACTCCACAATGAAAAGCAAGTCTAAGCAACTACCCCAGTCTCTGTATCTCATGCTACTGGTAATGCCTGAAGAGCCCTAGGAAAGCCTGCAGATAATACTTGCATAGATCATTGCTGAGAAACCAGAATATACAAGTTCTGCTCCTGCTCCATGAACACTACATTGAGTAATACTAATGGGAACTTAAAAACAGAACTTTGAGGTTCCATTTTAAATGGCTTTACTTGTTCACCTGTGTGACTAGGGGTTGGTTACTTAAACTCAGCTGCCCTCTGGAGATAACATGGGTAATGTTACTTACCACCTTTAAAGGGTATTGTGAGGCTTGTCTTGTGCTTTTACTTGGAAGAAAAGGATGCAAAGTCTTACTATAAACACAATGAAGTCAAGGCACCCTGGATGGTAACTCCTCTTCTAGTAGTACCCTTCCCAGCACGTATGCTGGTTGCTAGTGCGTGTCACAAGTCTGACCTGTGGGGAATGTTCACAAACCACAGTTGCGAGCACTACAGAGTGCCAGTTTTGCAGCGGCTTAAAAAGGTGCTGTGAAAAGAACCTCCCTGGAACTAACCTGCTCTCCTTTCTTACTGATAAGCCTACAAGGACTCCTTTTGTCTCTCCCAGAGGGAGAATCTTCTGGTTGTGCAAAGGCCTTATTTTACCTAACTGAATAGCGACGTAAATGCCACTTCACAACTAGTCCCAGCCAGAGGACGCTGTGGAAAAAGGTAGCGTCTCAGTCATATGCTAGTTAGTATAGGAAGTTCATCTTAAGAATTCAGGAATAAAATTTTTCTCAGAACAGTGTAAAAACTTTTAATTTTTATGTAACCACACCCATGATTTACAACAGAAGTGAGAAGGGACTGGGATTGTATTTCAGACGCTTTCCTCAGTTTAAAGCAATTTCCTACACTATAGCTTTTGCTGAATGCCTTGAGTGAAGGATAATTTTAATTATTTTCTACAATATTCTTTACATAGCCTCTGGACCAAATCAACGTCCATTTTTAAAGCTTCTTGGCTAGCATAAAAGAAAGAAAAAAACTTTACTCTTCTGCCTCAGCCTTTCTTCCTTTTTATTTTTTTACTATAAGGATTAGGCCACATGCCATTTGATGATTGCACTTACCCTAACAAATAGCAAACAGTAAGGCATTTCTAAGAAGTTGTGGTATAGAAAAAATAGAAAAAACACAACTGCTCACCCTGAAAACCCAAAATCCAGAAACTAATTTTTGAAATGGAGAGATAAAAATGCAAATAATCTCATCATTTACTTTTCTATTTCACAAAGATTAGTAAGCTTTCTGGGATACTTTTGGGCCACTGTAAGCTTTACCGCAACTTGT
Source organism: Struthio camelus (assembly GCF_040807025.1). Lineage (NCBI taxonomy): Eukaryota > Metazoa > Chordata > Aves > Struthioniformes > Struthionidae > Struthio > Struthio camelus. The sequence goes on from NC_090962.1 coordinate 2,713,391, forward strand.
AGACTTTTTCTTGAATTCAATTTAGTAAAGTTTGGTAGCATAAAGATCTCGCTGGTGCTACCTGGAAATTTGCATTGAGAAAAAAATGTTCAGCCTGTTTAACTGGCCAAAAGTTTAATTCCTGAGCTCAGCAATTACTCTTTTATTTTGCAGTTCGGCTTGTAAATCTATCATAGAAAATTATGCTTTGATATAGGCCTGATCCTGCAAATCCTTATTCTGTAGAAATTAGGTCTGGTTGTAAGAATTTAAGGAAAAAGTCCTACCAACTGGATCTCAAGGCCTGAAGCAAAACACTCTTCTAACTGGCTAAGAAAAGACTAAGGAAAAAACCCTAGAGCATGTTATTGCCTTGCCATTTTCTCCACGGATACGATTAGCAACAACTTGGGTCAGATATCCTGCTAAAGGCACTTTTCTGCTATGGATGTATATTTAGGCCATCTCAGATAGAGTAACTTCAGTATGTTATTCTTTGTACTTCTGTGTATTCAGATAAAAGATAACCTCACTCATTCTGTGCAGGAGGTAAACTTTCACCATTCATCTACATTAGAGTTTAGCTGCATCTCTGCAAAAGAAAACCACATATATACATATATACGCATAGAGACACATAGTATGAATTTAAAAATAAGCAACAAACAGCTTCTGCTTGCTCTTCTAAGATTTTTAGCCATATATAAACATCTCTTATCCTTGAAGTAATTCCCAAACACCCATGGTTTTGACCAAAATGGCTAAATCTGAAGTGGATTTCAGACAACTGGAATAGAAAAATCAAAAGACCTGACACAACCCTCTTCCCACAACCATCTAAAACCAGAAAGTAGTACAGCTGGACAGAACTGTAGATATCCCTTTATATAGAAATCTCTCTCTCTTATGCATCTAATGTGCAGATGTGTGTAATTTATAAAGTAAGTATTTCATTCTAAGTGATCTGGAAAAAATTATCTACTTGAGTAAATTACTTCTACTTGTTCTAGATCCCAACTGCCATCTAAACTAAAACCAACCAACCAAAAACCTCCCACAACCACAAAAAAACAGTTCTTGAAGTACTGTGCAGCGTTGTGGCTTCACTGCAGCTCACAGGACTTATCTCAAACCCACTAGCCTATATAAACCTGTTGTCCCAAAAACATATATCCAGGATAAGGATGTCACTTTGTGTGCTCTCTAGAAACAATATGCTCTATTAGAAGCAATAGTAATTCTTTCACCAAAATCATTTTTGTTACTCATGGGCTAAAGGATATCTACCTAGCAATACTGGCCTTTCTCTCCACTTCTTATAGTTTGATGCGAAAGTAAATAAATCAGTCAGTCTTGGGCCTGATGGTCACACAAAATATGAGTCAATGCAATGATAGGTGCCAGACTGGCAGACAAGTGGAAAAATACTTTTGGGTGGTGGTGGAAGGAAAAGAAGAAAAAACAAAATGACAAATTGGTTTTAAATGAAAGCATTTCCTCCTCTATACCACAGAAATGTCCTCAGAAGACATAATCTTTCCCTGCATGATAGCTATATTAATCACACAGCTTCTTTAACCTGAAAAGTGTCCAAAACCTATACAAACATTACCTTATTAACATAAGCCACTTTTTTGATCTCAGAACTCTATGAATCTTCATGCCGGTGCTCAACTAAATCAGCATTTCCTATGCAAAGAGATTCTGCATCTCTGATTCCTGTAGCAGGAATCCCCCTGGTACGGACAATCACAAGATGACCATGGTATGATACCCATTGCACAGATGGGAAAACTGAAGCAAGCAATACAGCGACATAAACAAAGTAAAAGCTACATATGAATGTGCTAACTTAATGTCAGCAGTTAAAACCCTTGAATAAAGTTGTTCCTCTGGATTTTTTTTCTTCTTTTGGAAGAGACTTCTGAAAAGAGAGAGCTGATTAGCTGTTAGGCAATGTACTTGGGTTTTGGCTCTCAGCTGGTGCAAACTGGAAGCCTCTTCTGCATTTGCTAGGAGTCTGCTTTGCCCTTCCAGTGGAATTAAAAGTTATGGCTTGAAAAGAAATACCTGCCCTGTGGTTTAAAACAAAACAACACCAAAAAATCAACTCACTTCCCACTGCTGGAGTACAGCCAGTGATTGAGACTATCATAAAAGAGGTCAGAGGGACTAAGCAGGAAAAATGGCCCTTTTTCCTCTGGTCATTTTTATTGGCAACAGTTGTCTGGGAACTTTCTGATGCTATGTCAATATGGCGGGAAAGAAGAGCGTGACTGACTGAGGAAAAGAGAAATTAAGCATGTGTATATGCCCATGCACACATACATGCATATATGTTCAAGGAAAACAGAAAGCAAGCCTGAAAATCCAGAGGAACTAAGGGCTCTGCTCCTGTTGTTACTGAAGCTGAGGGAAGTTATGGCATCAGATTCAGTGGAACATTCATCAAGGAAAAGCAAAATTTCCTCTAAGAACAGATTTTCTTTGCCCAATCTTTGATGAATTCTTTGCAGAGTTCTGGAACCTAAAAAGCATTCTGAGGATGAAATTTTTCCCCTCTCATATTCTTTTAAATTAAACGAGGATATCTTGCCATAACTGCGCTTAAGTTCCAGCTTCAAACTCTCTCCAAGGCATCAGTTCCTGTATTGTGGAGATACGTCCACTCTGTCAGCCAAGAATCTCATTTTAATTTTGAATGTTACATAAAAGGGCAAGTATTCCCCTCATGTTTTCCACTAACATTGGCTCTAGCAGGCAGGCTGTTCTTCCTCAAATACCAGCCAATGCTTAACGAACTCCGAAAAGGGGAGGGAGAGGTCTAAATTGATGGAAAACAGACAGGCTTTTGTTGCTGCTTTGTCAAACCCTCCTGTAGTACCTGGGCAGACAGCTACCAAGCTCTAGAATGTACTGATACAGATTCTTCCCCAACTCCTCTGGTGCCTGCAGAGTTTCCTAGAGCACAGATGCTGCCTTTGATGCACGGCGATACAACGAAGAGCTACCAGCACCCTACGTTTGCATGTCCCACCTTTTTTTTTTTTTTTTAATTCCAAGAACAGGTGTTTGTTAACAGAGACCTTGTTCTTCAATACTTCTTCCTCATGAGTTCCCCTGAGTTTCGCTCATCTCTCTCACTTTGGCATCTTTCCCAAGCAAAGGCCATACTCACAGGTTTCATGACTATTAGGGTGACACATTATTTTACCACCACAGATACCAAGTCCCATCCTGCTAAAATGTGGTGGCAGATCACAGCACATCACAGTTGGCATATCCCAGACAAGCGCATGTCTGAAGCCAGGATACCTTCAGTGCAGTTATTAGTTGCAATGGTGGGCTGCCAGGGCAACGGTCTCCCATGTATAGTCTTCTGCGCCAGAAGTTCAGCAGGCACCTTAATGTTAATCCCAAACCCTACCACATTTACAGCGTGGTACCTAGCAGACAAAAATACAATCAAGATCCTTTAAAGTTAGTTGCCAGAACTATGGTTTCCTAAATGATTTTCTATATTTAATTATTTGTGTATTCTCCAAGACAAAGCTCAAAGGATTGGGTTTATTTTTAAATCTGTATAATTATGTGAGAAAAAGTTAAAAAAAAAAAATGGCAAAACTGGTAAGCAGGGTGTATTTAACCACCTCTCATGATTCAGCTGGATAATCAGGCCTTCAGTTCTCTCTCCACTCCTCCTCTCAAAACCTAATCTGATACTTGTGGCAGGCTGGTTTGCTGTCAAGAACTATGGCAAAAGCCTGGCACACGGGTGTAAGCATGTGACGCTGATGGGAGCAGGGGAATGGAACAGAGCCATTTGTCAGCCTAAGCCATGGTTAGTAGTCTAAGCACATCATGATGAATTACTTCAAAGTCTGAAGAACCAGTAGAGCATTGCAAATACAAACCCACTTGTCTGCACTGTGATCCATGCTTACTTGAATTTATTTATAGGGCTCTTTCTGACAACCTGCTCTGCATCCCTCCCCCTACTTAACGAAAAAACATTTTACCAGCAGATCTAGTTTGGTTCTGGTGTCATTCTAGTAATCAAAAATACATTGGAATAAAAATTCTATGAAACAATGGAGGTCCTCAAGGTTGCAGAAAGGCTGCATTGCCCTTGGGCTGAGGTCAATGCATTATTTTTTCACGTGCATTTAATTTGCCTGAGAGGACTGCAGAAAAGCTTGAGACTCTTGTGGAATAAACAGGCTAACAGTCTCATCACAGGACTGGGAGCCAGGCTCTTTGCTTCTAAGTCCAAGTATGGCAAGGTATAGAGAAACAATGGCAATTAGCTCAAAGGTATTCACAAAGTCAGCTACTGAGTAAGAACACAGCAACACTGAGTCTGCAATTTCTTTTCTAACCAATGCATAATGCAGTTTTTATACCCAAGACTACTTTAAACATATGGGTGAAAGTATACTGTCAATTCATTGATTATGGATTAATGGTTTCAAATCTTATTAAGGTTAAGAGACAGTGCAATGGAAACCCCTACTCCTAGTGAAAAAAATGGTGCTAGGCCTCATTAATCTATCCAGTTCTAGGGGAAACTACTATCTTGGGTCTTTCTATATCAAGAAGGCATGAGCAATGACCATATAGTTAAACCTATTTGCATCTAAAATACCTTTAAGTGAGGTGCTGAGAACATTTAATATCATTAAACATTTTTTTTTTCCTTCAGGTACTGTCAGTCCAGACAGAGCCATTTGTGTAAAAACACAATTTTTGAGCAGTATCTTCTCATCCTCCATATACAGAAGATAGGAAAAAAACAAATCCTTTACTTACAAAATGTTTTGAAAGCTACAGAAAAGGCAGGCAGATGCTTCCTTAAGTGCCCCAAAACAATTCTAAGGACGCCACAAGAAGCTCATCTACTTTAAATAACAGTTATTACTTCTGAAACATCCCCAGAGCTCCAAGGATAAAGCTAGACAATCAATTACAGTCTTAGACTTTCAAAGCTTCTTTTGCTGCCTTTAGAAATAAGCATCACATGCTCCTTGCACCAAATGTTTAGTTAAGGAGGGAGGGTTATGAAGAGGGAAGTGAGGGGTGAGAAGGGATGAAGAAAAGGAGAGGGCCCTTTAGTTTGCTCTTTCCAGAAAATCCATGCAGCAGCTGTTCACTACTCTTCTGTCAGAAAGGGTCTGCTTTGGAAGAACCTTTTATGTTCCAGTGGGTGATTAATCTAAATAGAACTAATTTTACCTGGAACAATCATCTTGCAGGATAGATAGACTTAGAAAAGAACTTCTGTCCTTCAGTGCATCCATCAGCATTGAGGAAAGAGAACATGTACAACAGTTAAAAAATAAAAATAAAATAACTGGGCAAAATCCTACTCGCTAACTTGGGATGATCAATGTGTGCATCAATGATAAAAAAGCCTTCAGCAAAACATTTCATTCAATACGCAAAATACTGACAAAAAGCCTACCCATTTTTTCTTTTTTCCAACATAAAAATCATCTTTCTACTACAGAAAATGGATCTAAAAGGAAACATCCACAATATACATGTGCATATATACACAACATATTTCAAAAAAACTGATTTTGTATAACATAAGTGAGGCAGCAAAAGATAATTTGAAAGGAAAAAAATGGAAGGGGAATGGGATGAACATGAGGGGAAAAACTGGGACAGCACAAGGAGGCTTTCAGTTCTTGTATAATGTGATGGATTTTAAGCCTTAAGGGGGAGAACTGGCTAAGCAATATTACAATGCAGCGTGACTGAGCAGCCACATGGGTTGTATCTGCTACAACTCTATTAATAGGATAAAAGATTAGAGAGGTTTGGCTATATACAGCCTATATCTACCAACATAATTCCTTGGTGGAATTCCTTCTCTCTCTCCTCTCTCCAATCCTTTTCACTGCCACAGAGACTCCTAGGGATGTTAGAATACAAACAGCACTGCAAAAGGGCCTAATGGAGCAAACCGCCACACCAGACTGGACTTTACTCAGTTAAGTAGCCTCTGCCTAAGCTATTTGCTAGTCCCAGCCTCCATATCTGACAAAGCATTTAAGCTTTTGTTTAAAAAAATTAATAGGCTTTAAACACAAATTTAATGTTAAGCATTTAAGTTAATTGCAGAATTCAGGCCTCAGTTGGTTCCTGTATAATGAGTTACGTTTATTGTGCCCAAATAATAAATATGAACACCCACAGGGCCCTACATTTACTAGTTTTTTCCTCTCACTTCTTACTTTCTGGTTACAATGTGAGCTCTATTCCACATTCCTGCTCTGTATGTGTAATTTGCACAACCCCTATAAAGATGGTCAAATAAATATCTAGTGATCTCACAAGTATGAAAATAAGCTTATTTAAAACAAAAAGTATATCTTCAGGGGGTTTGGCAGTAACTTTCAATTATTTTTAATTGCCTGGAAAATTAAAATAAGAAAATAGTGTGGTATAAATGTTAGGGAATATTATTAAGCAGTTTTTGTAATACCTTAGCCATAGCTTAATGGACAAAAAGGTTTTTTTTTAAGTCTCCCCCTGTGGTCATCTGTTCAATATGAATGGACTATCTGTTCCCATACTTCCTCAAGGGGCAACTGAACTGAAATATTCCATGATAGAAACCAGACTCAGTTTGACCTGGTGGTCATTGAGAACTCCACAGAACCCTCAAAATTTGGGTTTAATTACAAACCACCATGGAGTCTGGACTGCAGCCTGAGATCAGAAATACGGAGAAAGGGCTTGAGAGAATGTTTGGAGCTATAAACATCCCCCTCCCCTTTTTTTTTTTCCCTCCTATTCTTATAGCATGGCACGGATTTCTTTTTCTTCTCATCTTCAGCACAACTGACTTACTCACAAACAGAAAAGTAAGAAAGATTTCCAAGGTAACGGGGCAAATCTGTCTGCCTGCCTTCTCAGGGAATTATGCTATCAGAAGTCTCTAACATTTCATCCAACACATCATGGGAATCAACCAGAATTGAAATGCAGCCCTAGTATCGTGACGGCTTCAAAGTCTCAAATTATTTTTTTTTCTTTTGTGGGAGACTTTGAATCCTCAATATGAGTTGTGGGTTGAAGTTTTCTAATGAAGCCTGTAACGCAGTGATCGAAAAACACAAGACTTTGACCAGTACTGTATGTTAAGAAACATCTCAAGCAGCCCAGCTATAAAGAAGCAATGAAAACCTTACATAAGCATAGATGTGCGTTCTTCAGTATTCTGGGCAGAGTAGAACTGTGCTCCATTTTTGTTAAAGCTATGGTATAAATTAACAATAAATGCCTAACCCAAAAGTCTTAAGTCAAGGAAAAGACTGAATCAGGCCCTCACTCCATGAAAGCAAACACAGTTACACCAGTGTAAGCAGAAGACAAAAGATAGTGTGAAGGGAATGTAGCCACTCAGTTACATGACTAAATTTTTTTCACTGGGTCTGCATTTCAATGCTGTTTTCATACATCTAGTATGCAACAATTTTATTTTAAAAAAATCAGAGAGACATGTTGTGTATCCACCTGGAAGAGAGACAGGAAATCACTTTCATGCAAGAAGATGAAGTGATGGTGGATTGTACATAGAAGGCAAGTTAATAACCATGGCCCGAGTTCTCTACAGGAATTCATGGTAAGATAGATGGCGGGTTCAATCTGTGCAGCGGCATGAGAACTGTCAAACATCTGCATTCAGGCAGATGCTCCCAAACGCCTGATAGGAAGGAACGATAGAACTACTCTCATTTTCAGGAGGACAAATTCGGGCATAAAGACCTGTGCTGCTGGTCTTTGCACGGGTCCTACAGTGTATTCCTGTACAATTCAACATGTACGTGCATCACATTTAGCAGTACGAAGGTGTTCACTTAGATGCCTGCACTTGTTGCATGCTCATTTTTTTGTTAATACAGAGAGACAAGGATGAAGGCCAGGAAGGTGACGGTGTGGGAAAATGGCCTAAAGTCTTCCCCAAAGGACCAAAACCATTTTGCTTTTTCCTAAGAGAAATTCCCTTTTTTCTGTAGCTCTGGAAGACAACTTCCTTAATTCACTCTCCACCATGTTGCTATGAAAAGAAGAACTCAAAAAAAAAAGTCTATAAAAAAAGGCTTCCTGATGTGTAACCTTAGTGAATGACTTAAATAGAACAGATAGCAGACTAATAATGAAAATGCAGACAATTTATTCCAGTGTCACTCTGTTGTGCCAACATATTTGATATGTAACATCATACAACAATATAGTACTCCAGTATTGGAAGATGGGTAGTCCTATGGTTTGCTTTGTTCTTGAAGTTTCCCTTAAGGATAGCTTCCAACCTTACATTACTAGAGTTTTGATATATAAAACAAAAACATACAAAGCTCCAAGATAACTGATTGACTGAAGGACTTAATTGCAAACCATTAGACACTGTAGCGTCTTGTCTCATCCAAACCCCAAATGAAAAAAAATGTACAACGCAAATACCTAAGAAAAAGCAGAAATTAGATTGACCACCCTTTCACTTCTGCAACCCAACTTAAAAAGGACAACATTTCCACTTGCCTGAATAGAAAAAGTTATGGTTCAAACACTACTCTTATAATAACGTGCAAGGGGCGAAAGGACGTTCCGCTAAGGCTTTTTTCGACTTTATTCCCTACTTATCCATGAAACTACATGTCACAATTCTTCACCTATCTCATATTAAGGATATCACTGTTCTGTTTTTTCTGAGATCAGACCTAAACAAAACAGATTAATTTGAAGGGTTACTGGATTCTAATTCTGACAGTTGAAGCCCAAGACTTGCACTGGAATAGAGCAATGGAATATTACACTGTTCACTTTCCCAGTTGGGTAACGTGTGGCTGGCTGGCTGAGAATTTCTCTCTCTCTGTGCAAGGTACCAACTTAGCAGAAGGAGGCTCAAGAAGGCAACAATACCATACAGAAATTGAGCAAAGGTGGACAAGATGGGGTTGGTGGAGGGACGACTCCAGACGGTAGATTTTTGTCTCCCCTCATCTTTTTAGGGAAGAAAAGCCTACTGGTATAAATACACCATACTGCCTACTCAGCTTAGCAAGCAAGCGAGAATGAATCAGAGGTAAGCTGATATTTCAGCTAAAGAAAGACTACTCAGGCTGAGGAAAGCCAGAGTTCATCTCCAGGAGAAACCTGCCAGCATTTGGGCAAAAATTATCACCTTCAGGTAGATATAAAATTAAAATTCCCTGGTACCACAGCCAAATATTTCAAGGGCCAAAAACAAAAAAACAAAAATAAAAAACCACACCAAACATTAACAGTCATCTAAGCTCTCCCATATATGGGCCCTGAGTCTTAATTTCTAAGAATGTTTAGGCTGGTTCTTCCAACCACTATAATGAGACCTTTGATTAAGAAGCAAAAGAACTAGGCTGCAAATTCACTCTCTCTGCTAAACTCTCTCTGACAAACTTGCAATCCTGTTCTCTGTAAGGCCAAGTTTAGTCATCAGCTTCTATAAGAAACAGATTGAGCCATTACTGCACAGAAAAAATGTTGCAAACAGAACATAATGGAGTTAAAGCAGCAAATTTCAAACAAGAGGGAAGAAAAAATTGTTTAAAATACAGAATAGAATCCCAACCCTTTATTAAAGGATATAGTTGAAGTGATAAACTCCCCCGCAAAATTCAACTGCTGCTGCTGAAGGAGGAGGAAGGAACTGCGGGAAGCCAGGCAAATAACGTCTGGCTCAGCTGTTCAGGGTAGCAGCTGTCCTGAAATCCTCATTGGAGGGAGCAAGCCAGGAGGTCGTGAAAGTCACAATTATTTGGAACGAAGAGGGGAAACAATAGGTTGGGGCCCCCTGTCTCCTTGCTTTTCTCATCTCTTTTGTTAGCTGTTGCCTTCCCAGAATAGGCTGCTGTCTTTATTCTAGGCAGATTTGGGGTTTGGTTTTGTACATGTCCCCATTTCTTTCCTAGAGCTCCATAATGAAAAAAAAAAAAAAAAGATACCCCCATCTTCATCGCATTGTCAGCCTCTGGCATGCATGTCATCAACTACTTTCAGTTGACCTAGAAGGCAGCTAGAGGCTTTATACTTCTTCAGTGATGGCTAGTATAACTCAGCTCAGTACGGGGACAGTCCTTTAAAACGTAGCTTTCTTCTATCCATTCTTTGCTGAGTCTCTCTCCTAGGGAAAAGCTAATGCTGCTGCAGGTGACATGGCAACTAATACACCAGTCAAAATCACTGCTTTGCCTGTAGGAAGGAATACTACTGTAGCACTAGTTAACTCTGAGAAACTTCAGAGAGAGGGGAAAATGTTAATTTAGACAAGGTCATTCTGTTCATATACAGTATAACAGAGCTTGATTTACCTTGAGGGCTAACAGGGCTTATTACTGGTTCACAATGTTTGTTCCTGCTATGGCCAAAAATTGGTTTGTTAAGATTTTGGACAGTGTAATAAAATATGATTTTTGTTCTGGCTCTCACACTGCAGACTTGCATGACCTTGGGCAAGTCACTTAACCCTGCTAAAACTAATGTTTACTTCACCCATGAATGCTGAGAAGCTGATTAATTTGCAAAAGAGCTTTAAAATGGCAGGCCTTGCATAATGGAAGAGTCTAATTGTTCTTGCTTAGCATGGCTAAAGGGACAATGTAAACAAGGACGTACCTGGAAAATGCAGCTTGTTCTCAGAAGTTCAGATAAAGATAGATAGAAAAGATTGACTTTTCTTACAGAATTTCTATAACCAAGCCTCAAATATCCTTACCTATCACTCTAGGATGCAGCTGTTGTAGTCCTGTTGGCTCAAAAGAGGAGGTGAAACAAATCCCTCAAATTTAAGAATTTTAATTTAGAATTGGCAGTTAATGGTAGGAGTTCCTTGCCTGTAGTAGTAGGGATGTATACAAAGACTGCTGAAAGCTATACTGTAAGTAATACTGGGGTAAACCTAAGATCAGAGGAAAAAAAAGAAGTCCTGCACTTTTTCATTCCTGGTGTTGAAAGAAAAGGCTTTTTCCTCCTTTTCATTTTACAGGTTCACAGATAGCTTCAATTTTGACCCACAAATTAAGGATTTTTGTTGGCTGCCATTAGAATTGTTCAATGGAATAATTCTTGTACTTTAATCTTGATAAGGAGATCTACATATGGATTTGAATAACATCTGGAAAGGATATTGAGTGTAATAAGAAGGCAGATGCATTGAAAAAAGATTAAAACTTCATTTGATCCCACAATCCCAGGCAAAGCATGTTACTTTCTCTCCTTCATCCTACACGTACCTGATTCCTGACACCATATTACGAGACATAAGGCACAAAATAAAAATCCATCAAAACCCAGAAGGTTTCCTTTTATATTTGGGACAAGTTTAATCTGTTTGTACATGAGATAAAGCCACAAAATAGTTAGATGATTTTCATTCTGGCCCTTCACCATCAGCAGATTTGAAATATCCCATTGTAGAGTAGTGCTATGTGATTTACATCACTATAATATTTCTGAGAGCAAAAGACTTCATTTCTTTCTAATGGTATTTGGCTTGGATTGTTTTTTTGAACTGCTGCTGTTCTCAGGTTCAACAGGAGACATGTTTCTCTAAGCTGATTTCTGTGAGGCTAAGGATTTAATCAGGTCAAAGTAGCGATTAAAACAGACTATAAACACAATCCTTAAAGGGATAGCTGCAACATTAAGCCTTCTCCCTCCCCCCCTTTAAATCAGAAGTGATTTCGTAGCTGTCTCTGGCAAATGTACACATTAAAAATACTCTGAAAATTTGCTACCTTGTGGGTCTCCTTTCTTCTGGATGGGGGTGCAATACTGTGAGAAGATACCAAGAAACTAAAATAAGCACATGAATTAAGGGCTGCACTCAATGAAAACGCATTAACACCATCAAGCCATCCCTGAAGGTGGGTTTTCTGACACTCACTTTACTCCAACTTATCCGCTGTAAATTTCATGCACAGCTACCCCACAGCCTGTCAGTGCTATTGATATTCTTTCCTGCAGTTTTCCACTGTGGTAATTTTCATTCATTCAAAGATAGCACAATAGCATGTTTATAGTGGAGAGAAACAGGAGAACAAAAAATGTATACGGATCAGCATTTCCACACCTCTACACAAAGTGAACATAAACCATTAAGACGAAAAATTCTTTTTTAGCGACAACTAATTTCAGAGATTGAATCTTATTTTAAAGCAACTTAAACCATGACCTGTATGAAGAGCTAAAAAGCTGTGCCATCAGATGCACCAGCCCTGTGCCCACCCTTACACAGGGCAAAAAAAGCAGACCAAATGACCCACTCCAGTGAGCGCCAGAGCTAAGGATGGAGGCTGCTAGTTTTTGGCTCCTAATCCTACGCTCCAACCACTAGAAATCTCTGGCAGTTTTGATAGGTATTACTCTCGAAAGTTTAGAGCAACAACAGCCTCTCCTGAATTTCATGGAAGCGCTGCATCAGTACCAAGAGATATTTTCAAAGGCATTAATGGACTTCCGTTGGAGTCAACATCTATTTGGAAAGCCTACTTGGCCATTTAGTCTTCTCCTCACTTCTATCACTGTGACACCTCTGAGATACCAACTCCTTCTTAACATGTGGGATAACATCTTCCAAGCTATTCTTGGCACTCTACTCCTGCTCCCCTTCTATGCGTTTAACCATTTTAAACCTGATTTGGGTCATGACTAATAGGATTAGATAATAAAATCATGGGATGTTAGCAGTATTCCTTGTAGAGTTAATAGGACCCATGTGGAATGCAACTGAGGGTAGCTTTAAGACGAGTGGGAAAGCATTCATGACAATATGTTCTTTTTCCCCCTGTTTAATTACAATTAATACTGAAGCTGGACAAAAATTCCACAAAAACAAAACCCTCAATTTTACTCTTTTTTGTAGTGAATTTCTTTACTTCGTACATCAGTCAAAAATCAGCAAATATCCTAACAATGGGGTGACAAAGTGGTCTTGGACCACTGCTAGGAGTGAGCAGGGACACTGAATAAATGCTAGTAGTCTAATTTAAGATCCCTTGAATTAAATCAGGCACAGTTATTTTTTAAATCTGGGATCACAGACCTTGGTTTTGTGCAAAAACCACTGGTTCTAGCTATTTTCATCTGGTTCTAGCTAATATGAATGGCACATGCCTTTCTCCTTGATATTTCCAATAACTGTTTCTTGATTTCACAGGGAAAATATTAAAACAGGAGGAAGAGAAACACCCCATTGCTGACATTTGGGGAATGATGTGTTTATCTGCTTTAGTGGAAGAAGAGCTGCCTAATAGTTATAGAGACCTGAAGGTCAGGATTACTAACATTTTTTGAATGGCTTGAGGTAAATCATGTAACTCATGAGTCTCACTAAACAACATTTGTGTAAACAGTATCAGAATTTCTGAAGGAGTTTGAGATCTTCAGCATAAGGCTACGCAGAAATAAAGCTAATGTTTTCACATAAATAATCTAAAATCTAATTTTCCTAATTCTTTAGTAGGGTTAAACAACTTTAAATCCAGCTTGGAAACAATTCAAGGTGGAGCTCATGAGTTTTGCCTTCTATATATTGATCATTCATTTTTCAACCTTTTTCTCTAATTCCCAAATTGACTCTCCAAAAGTCTCGGTTTATCATTTTGGACAAGAGCTTCCACAGTTTAAAGAGAAGATTTAAGTATGCCTACAGTAATATTCTCAAGACAGGACATCCCACATAAGTTGTACCTTTTTACTCCTTTCCCTGAAGCATCTCACCATGAGATGCCTGACCAAACAAATCTCTAGCCTGATCTCGTATGACTGATCCTTTCACTACATTCTCAAAAAGTGAATATATGTGCTAAGTTCTAACCTGAGTATCTGTATGTGGGATATTTAAAATCAGGTTGACTAAAGATGTAATCTGCTTTTAGACTTCTACCATGGAGTTACCTGCACTTGAGACAGTTGTCTAGACTCCCTTACAGTCAACAGAAAGAGGCACTTCTAGACTGCAACTCCTCCTAAACCAGGTGCTTTAAAACTAACTAGATAATTTGTCATCACAGACTTAGAAGCCTGCACTGTGGTACATGGACAAGACTCCCAAAGTTATTTATGCATCCACAAATAGAAGTAAGTGTCTAAATATCCTTGAAAAATCTGGCTGCAAATATCTACAAGACTGATCCCTGTTTAAAGAGACAATGTTTAAGTTTCTTTTCTCTCTGCCCACTTCTCTCAGCTGATTAAGCTTTTTTAGTATCTTAGACAACATTTTTATGCCTCATGAATAAGTCAAATGTCTTTTTTGTAGCACTTCCCCTTCAAAAGAAACACTGAAGCTAAAAAATGATTATAATGCGTACCTCTTTTTTTATAATTACATTTTCCAGCAGGACAAAAACAATCTTCTAGTTCAGAACAATGACGAAAACAGTGTACACTTCTCCCAATATACAGAAAATCCTTGGAGTAGTAACTAGATAGGGAATGGCAACTCCTTCCCGCTGGCAAAGATATTTAACCTATAAATGCCTGAAACTGCACCCAAAATGCAGACCACAAATAAATTAAGTTATCCTTTTGCAAAAATGTTTCAGCAATCATACAAAAGTTCTGCAGTTCTGAAGATTTTTACCTCTCCAACTACATGCCTGAACCATTTTACCAGCTATAGCTGTGATTTTACCCATTCTGATGAGTTTATTTATGGCATTATTAAGAGGAGATTACAATTCTGCAGGCATCATAAGCAGTCAGACTAATGTCATCTTCGTATATACAATCTTAGTATGATTGTCTAGCACAAGGACACTGCACAACTGTACTACCCATACGCACTCCCTTGTTTTCCGTTTCCCTAGGAAGATTTCTACAAATTTGTCTCTAGGAGAGAAAGAGGACACCAATACATTCTACAAAGTCAAAGTGCTTCTAATGGAGTGCTGAGGTTGCAGTTTGTCCCTGTCCTCTACTTCCTCTTTTTCGTATGTCAGATAACATTAGAGTAACAATCAATTTTTCTATCTGGTTCTTTGCCACACAGGGCAAGTGCCTCCTTTCTAGGGAGGCTACGGAAACTTGGCTTACAGCCCAAGATTCATCTATAAACCAGCTACCTGGCTGGTGGAATAACCTGGTGACAGTTTGTCTTCTTTCCTCTTTTTATTGGCTTGCATTCAAGCTTCACGCCTCCTCAGTACGATTACTACAAAGATCAAAATTTGCAGAGATGCAAAATAAAAATAGCAGACCCATAACCTGAGCAAGGACATAGCTGTCTGACAGGTCAAAACTTAACCGGAATGACTGAGCCAAATGAACCCCTTCTTGCATGTCTGGCATCTGACTTGTTTTTAAAATAAAAACATTTCAAATTGTCAGATAGGCACTACGTAACCCTGCCAAATCAAGTGTTCCAGCCCAAGTACAATGCCAATATTATATTACTGAATTCTAATGTTCATTAGAAGCTAGGGGAAAAATCCTGTGTTCACTTCTCCAAGCATGCAGAGAAAAGCATTTGTTTAAGGCACAGAACTGATGCAATTTTCATTGCACTTCCCACTTTACCACAGATATGCCAGGTTCTTAGGCAGAAATATTTGATCAGTGTTTAGGAATTCATCCCTTTGAGCCTGTGTTTTGACTTGAATCTTAAGTGGCCTGTAAGTTTCAGTTCCACTCTAACTTGATATGAGGTTTCAACAGGGAAGTTCCACCCACAGTGCTATCACCACTCAGTCATAGCAAAGGCACGCTGAATTTGAACTCTAAAACTCTGAGCTCTCCAACTACCCTGCTTGCTCAGAATGGACACCACTAGCATCAGATATTTAGGAAGAATGGAGTATTATTGCAACTGAGAAAAGGGTTGTGCCTGAAAGACTAGGTCTAGAAGCTGTGCTCACAGTGTTTGAGTATTTTAAATACAGAATGTACAATAATAAAAAGGACAATACAAAAGATTACCTGGAATTACGGTCAAATTCCTGTTGGGTCTGCATGAAACATGGGAGGCACAGCCTAGGTGACCAACATTTTGCAGTAACTGCTTTTCCATGAGGATCTTATACAGTCAGAATAAATAGGCATACAAGTTCCTGTTTGTGCATAGAATACTGAAGCAGGACATACAGAGGCAATTGCTGCACGCAGAACATAGGATAATCCTTTGAAAATCTAATCCTTAAAGGTGGTATGCTTTTTGCTAAATACTGAAAAAACTATTGAGAAAAGTAGTATAAGTAACGAAGTACAAGTAACAAAGTACAAGTATGTAATTGAAACATTGGGCCTATATCTGTAAAGGCATGGCATCAGCACAAGTAACGAAATTTGGAATCCAGTAAAAACCAAACTCTCTAACGCAAGTTATCATGCCCAATGAACCGAAAATGGCTAACATACTACTTTGCACAGTTTGCATATATCAACATGAATTCATGGAAAAACAACCATCTTCCCAAATATCTTCGGAAAATCTACAGTTGTAAACATTAGCTATTCAATTTCTAGACTAAGAATTTTTGTCAAGAAAATAAAAATGAAATGTAATACTTTGAGATTTTCACTGTTACCACAGCATTTACAAAAATACGTCTACTACTTGCTTAAGGAAAGTAAGTCATCTCACTTTCAGCCTGAACTTTTTCACTCAGAATAACAAGCATATTTGCCATGGCCACACATTCTCTATCCTTTGCTTACCTATGGATAGGTGTCCCGAATAGACCTGTTCTGCCTGAATTATTACACCAGTGCTGACAGCCTTGTACCTTAATACAACAAACATTCAATTCTGAAAAAGATTGCTGGGCTCAACAGGATTATCTCCCATTACCGAAATGGATTTTGGATCAGAGAAAAGGTACCAGACTCCCTGCTCTATAAACTAAAGGCCACTCTATCTACAAAATACGTGCAACAAAAGCGCAAAGGCCTTGCAAAGCAGCCTCAACTACTCTTCTTGGAGAGCCAAAGAAAAAATCAATTTCCAAGACCCATTTGGTCTTGGTCTCTCTCCTAAGTCTGCTCAACAAGCACTGCCCGTGTACCCAGAAGAGAGGGAAATCCAGTCTCTCCAAGCTTTGCTGATAGACCAAAGCTGATTATTTTACTTTCTGCCAGAGGCTCACAGAATCTTAGGAAACAAGTGCAGCAGTGCAGGTGCTGTGAAAACAAAGAGAAACTACCAAGTCTCCTAGGAGGAAGGACTGAGCGGAGGGGAGTTATTGTGGCTTAAAAAAGGGAAGGGACTGGTAGGGAGAAATGCTATAAAAGCACCATGACGACAGAATAGGGTGATGGAAAGGTCAGTCCCTTTCAGTAGTGCTCTTTTTTCTTGTCCAAATGAAACACTTGGCCATGTCCATCGCCAGAGTTCAGCTGGAGGTAAATGACTAGACAAGGGGCCATAAAATGGTCTAGAGATGTGATGCTGCTCTGTGATGGGTGGGGCCTGGCCATCCGGCCCTTTTCCCAGTTCTTCTACAGAGGTAATTGCCACAGCAAAAGACTCCAAAATTGCACCAAACAAAAGGTGCTCTTGTGGATGTCACAAGCACAGGGTTGGACTATAACCTATTTACTTCAGTCAAACACCTTCTTATGCCTAGAGCCTATCATGAAAGACTGCATGAGTGAGAAAGAAGGTATTTTCAATAATGAAATTGTGATTAATCCTGATAGACCTGCAGCCCTTAGAATTACTTTTCAGCTGCTACTGGCTACTGGTAGGTGGTCAAATTATACCTTTCCATCACACTTTCTACTATTGCACTTCTCCTCAGTACATTTTCTCATGAAACACAGTAAGGATTCAGTACAATTAAACCTAACCACTGAGTATTTCCCACTCTTTTTCTTTTTCTTTTCTTTTTTTTTTTCCCCCTTTTTTGCCTAATATGAAATCACTCTTTCTAGTGTGGTACTGAAGTGCTTTAGGAAAATAAATGTGAACTCTAGAGTTCCAACTCACTATTAATGCAAAAAAAATGGTGCATTATAACAGGAGATACAGTACAAAGATTTACTGTTCCACAGCAGTAGGTACTAGGCCATTTGAGTGGTCATTTAAAGTTTTCATCCACGGAGATGGAAAAGCCTCAAGGAAAAAGAAAAAGGGGGGGGAACACTGTACAGTGAATGTTTTTATTACTATACAAATAAGGCCATTTCCTGCCACAGTCTTCCTTAAGACTAGGATTTTCTCTTCGTTATTCACTAACAACTGATCCTACTAATTCATTTGTTAGGAGCACAGGAGTGGTGGCACGTAAACAAGCGTGCCAGGGCGCAAATGTACAGCACTTTAGTTCCTCTACAGCAACAGAAACTAATATTCCTGTAGAGCCACAGTAAACTTTGGGTAGCTTTCCATTCAAAGATACAGCTTTCCTTTCACCACTAATGGGTGAGCTACCATGTACTTACCAAAGATCAAAGTCATTTATTGAAGTAGCTGATGTACGGCAAGTTGAAATCTCAGCTTACCTGCAGTAATCTGTTCATGTGCCTGTTACTCCTTTAATTGGTCTGCTGATTAATTTTACATACCATTCATCATGTCTCTACCCCAACAGAAGGGGGTTGTTTGTTTTAAAGAAGGAGGTGGGGGGAACAATGTGATAATTTCTCACTGCTTTCAACAAGTTATTTTCTATTTCATTTATTATTTTTAATGCTGTCCCCTTTGCATAAACTTTTGGAATAACAGAATGGAGTAGTTTCTTCCTCTCCAGGTTAAATTGTAATATGCATGATCTGAAATTCTAAAAAGAGCATGCAGGAAATAAACGCCCATTTTTTTCAGATCCTGAAACTTCATCTCCTCCCTGGCAAATTCTCTATTATAGTTTTCCCTAGTGATGTCAGCTCTCTTCTCAGGGTCACTAACAAGCATCTGGCATTTCAGCTAGATGACTGGGCTCAGTTATGGGGGCACTGAAGAGGTGTTTGGTCCAGACTCTCTGCTGCCATTAAGGATCAATAATAGAAAAAGACTTAACTTTTCCATCCAGAATTAGAGGAAATACCAAGCATAAAAATGAAACACAGGATGTTGTGGTTATTTTGCTTGGAAAGTTTATTTACTAGGAATCTGAGTAAATCAAAAAGGAATGTTTTATAAGAACATTAAGGAAGTGTGGCTACATTTATGGTTTGTTTACAACCTGTTCTTGGGCTCTTTTGAGTTTTGCCATTAAAAATGCTTTACAAAATGGCTGACATTTTTTTTCCTTTATTCTTCATATGATAACAGTGCCTTTTCATGCACAGTTTTCATTGAAACAAATCGTACAATCTAGTGCAGTAAGTCTAGAAGTATCTGAGGAAGGTCATTAAAATGGGATATCTGGATGGGCCAAAAAAAGGAAAAACAAAAAGTAAGGAATAAGCAGAACACTGCGGGCAGTAGTTACAACAATACCTTGCTGCCTTTCTAAGTGTTTCCTAGCATGACTGGTTAGATTCTATCAATGCCTGTAAGATAGGAAGTGTCATGGGCTCTATTTAATACATGGGGGAAACTGAAGTACAGAAATGGAAATTTACTTGTCCAAGGTCACATACCAAACAGAGTGAACAGAGCCATATCTTCTAAGCCTCAGCCTTGTAGTTCCCCTCTGATGCGCAGCTACCCTTTAGACTACAAACTGCTAATATAAACTGAATAGGTTGATGATATCCTTTTATTAGCGTCCATTCGGCTACGACTTAGTGAAGAAATCAGCAGAACGGAAAAGAATTTGAGCTGTTAAATTACATAAGCGTCTAGTCACCACCTAGCAATAGAGAAAAAAAGGTTGGATATTTTCAATTATGACTAGATTTTCTAACCAGATGGCCAGAAGAACTGACGTCACTCACATTCCAAATTACAGAGATGCTCGAGAGCAGCTCCAACACTAAGGATTCAACCAGGCCTGCACTATAAGTCATTTTTCCAAATCCCATTCTGCAAAGATACCAGTAGCGTTTTTGCTAAATTGCTCTTGTTACTGCTGTTGAGAATCCACTTCTTCTGGGGCACACATCTGTCCACACTCTCAGAGAGATATTCATATCTCTTTTTCCTGGAATGAGGTCCCAGTTGAACAAGAAATTAAGCATGTGCTTAGCATTAGATACAAGCTTCAGAATACAGCTTAATAGGGCCTCAGAAATCCTTAACTTAGAAAGCTTTCTAACTTTTACTGAAAACTTCACTGAAGGAATTGGCTAGTAACACTGATTGCCCATATTTAAAAGACTTGATCAGTCAGTGTTGCACTGTAGAAGAAAACCCCCAACAATATATAGTAATTCAGGCAGTGCAATAAGAAAATGGGAAAAAGTAAGACCAAATTTGGCAACCTATCTGCTCTACAGCTTTAAACTTCAGCTTCAACACAAAATCAACTGAAATATTCCATTTTTGCTGCAGTTTTTGCTGCTTTTTAAATTTAAGAACAAAAAGTCAGTAAGAAGCCAGCAGGAGTTTTGCAGGACAGGGAATGCTGGAACAGATTCAAATGCAAGAACCCCCCCTCCCCCCCCAATCACAGCTAAGTGAAATGTCTGAACGAGTTCCAAAATCACATCACTCATTGGCTGGACATTTTCCCACCTTCACTGAAATGAAATACATAAGGGCCCTGCAAAACACTTTTACACGAAGCCATTTCAGAGTTATGGGCAACCAAGAGAGAAAAACAGAAAGATCAGAAACCACAACTGTATGTTATATTTTTATACTGTAACACCATAAGAATCAGAACAGTAACACTTACATATTTAAAAATACTATTGCTCCTGAGATTTGATATTATTACCCCGCAGGACAGCTGTCCACATTCTCATAAAATGCTAATAATGACAGACAGTAGGGTTTATGCAGATGTACCATGTCCAACCATGACAGGACTAACATTGCTGTCTTGAGAAGCTATGCACCAGAGTAAGAGGACAGCTTCAGAGTAGTATATAACCATAGCTGAACCTGTAGTATGAACAGGGCTTAAGCGAGAGGAGAGTCAGGCACAGGATACCATTATCAACTAACTGTTATTTCTTCTGTTTATTACAATAACATTTTGAGACTACCCATCATGAGTTTGCAACACATATTTGCAAAGTGATCAGAGATCCTTAGTTGGAACTGGAAAGCACTACCATTATTTGCACATAAAAAAGAACAAGAAAGAGCTCTTTCCAGTTGCTATTATCCCTAAGGATGTACAAGAGAAATGTGATTAAAAGTAATCTGATTGCTGCAAAATATAAAATTATGAAGGTGGCAAAGGGAAGAGCTGAAAGGAGTAATGAGAAGAGAAAATGAAGCATATTGAAAAAAATAGCAGTTGTAGTGTTTCTAGTAAGAGGTGTATTTCTTTAAGTCATTCCCCTTTGCAAAAAAAGAAGCCCAGTATTAGTTGTGTCTGGAAGCTGGCACATGAAAGCCTGCCAAGTTTCCATGCAAAATAAAACCTTTTATTTGTTCAACTTTCACCATCTCTCTCTCTCTTTCCATACAAAAGCTTCATAGTTTTAGTGCAGTGTGATGAATTATACATTATAGCTCAACTATGATGAAATATGCTAAAGGTGGGGGGATCAAAACCTAAGGGGCGAGGGGGAGGAAGGAAAGGAGGAAGGAAGAGAACATTAGGTAAAGTAAGAAGAAATACAGAAGAAAGGAACTCAAGGAACTTTTGGAAAGCTGAAAGGGGGTAGGACGTGCTATTGCTCACAGTTTTAGAAGAAAAGCCAAATAAAACAGAATAGGGAACGAAAGAATTCAAACATGCAGAGTACTAGCCCTAAGTTATACATCAATATGCATCCAGAATCTTGCTCACACTAAAGGTTACTGAACATCTGATGGGGACAAATCCCATCCAGTTTGCCTAGGAGCAGTGTATCAGTTTTAGATCTACATTCCCTGGGAACATAGCTGTGGTAACTCCATGACCAAGTCACAATTTGCAAATACAAGTCATCTGCAATAGGAGAAAAAACATCCAATTATAATATTTCATTATTTCCCTTTCTATAATAACCTTTTGTTGTGAAAAGCCATTGGAACAAAAGGCACATAGCTCAACTTTAAAAGCTTTGATCTATCTATGCAAGAAGAGATTAAGAAAATACTCAGCTATGCTACTACAGTCATGACTTCATGTATTCTTCTCAACACGGACACAGCATGATATAGTTGCCACTACGCCAACTATCCAGGGCTTTTAGGCAGTGTGTGTGTGTATGTGCATGTGGTGTGTGTACCTGCAGTATTTTGGTTTTGATTTTTTCCTTCCATAAACTTCTCATACAATGGTTCCTCTCACAGAACTACTACTTACCAGCCAGATTTTAACTATTTAATTTTTCAGAATGTTACATATTACAAGCCAAGGACAGACCATACAAGTAGAATAAATTCTCAAGAAGGTAATATGACTAACCATGGGATAATATGACATTCTAATAAACAGTTGTCTTGTCTGCCTCACCCTCAGAAAAGAACAAGAAATATGGTAGTAAAGCAGTAATCTCATTTTCTACAGGTCTTCTTCAAAATGGCTTAGTGCTTTCGTTCAAATGGAACTTTAGCTAAAAAAAATAGATCTATTCATGTAATAGTTCATGTAATGAGAAAAGTTAATAGCAGCTGTCATTTCACAAGATTTACATCTGACAATCCTGGAGAGAGGTGTCACTGAAATGCTAGAAAAGCACTGCTTACACTGTCATTATTGGTTACTATTTTTGTGTAGAAACATGTATACACACTTGCATTATCCATTACCCACGTCCCCATTCTGCAAGACTAGAATATTAGGCTAGAATCATGCTCACTGACTGCCCTATTCTTGAAAAGGTCAGGTCTCATTACTGATCACCCTTTACGTTCACTGCTTATGCTGGCTCAGAGTGCCCCAAATCCCACTTTGCTCATCAATGTCCCATCTTCACCAATGCAACTGTATGTCACACTGTAAACACTAAAAAATTCATGGCAAAAACACTACCCTTATTTATAAATACAGAATGCCACACACATCTCTCAAGTTCACTAATTATGTTATAAAGCAACACTTGAGTTGCTTCATAAATACTTCTAATCAGTGAAAACTAGCTATTAATTGCAAAATCTAAGGTATTGTGGACTAAGACAATTCTATAAACTCAAGAACTCTCCAGGGAGCATACTGGGATTAAATAATAGTCCTGTAGTCATTAATGGTTCTTTGCTTCTCCATGCAGTGGGTTTTCCTGCACTGACTTGTGTTTTATTGTACATCAGTTGTCCTAGACAATTGATTATCTATCATGATCAAGGAGGGTGAAGAAGGATTGTTTGACTAGAGCCATTAAAGATCTATAGGATTTGTTAAACTGTGAATAATCACTCCATTGCTTTTTCAGTGTCTCTTCAATCTCCCTTTCCCGACTCTCAGAAAAGTCCATTTTTATCAGGGATCACGGCCACAAGCCAGGATCTCCTGCAGCTTACTTCACTGACTGAAATATGCCATACTGAATTAATTGTCCAAGGGAAAAAAAACAAACAAACAAGCTACAACTCAAACCACCTCTTTTACTTTCAGGCAATACGAATTCATATAAGAGACAGCAGCTAATGCACTTAAAAGGACCTCCCTGAAATGTAACAGACGTTAAGTCAAGATTAGCACAAGTGTAGGGGGTACCTGTACCGGATGGATTGATACATAACTTTTGAGTGCTTTTCCAGCTGACATGTGCAGATTCTATATGTTAAACTATTTTCCTACATATACTATGGGTGAAGGACCCGGAACAACATAGAGTCAAATATTTACCACCGTCCTCTGTAAGAACAGCAACTTCTCATCATTTGCGTTTGTGTGTAGAATTTATTTATTACTGTGAAAACAAACTAAATTAATGTGCGAAATTCAATCAGAGTAGGCAAAATAGTCCAGAAGTCCTGTTCTTAGAGAGTTAACTCAGTATTAACTATCAAGTAATGGGAAAAATCATCCTGTGACAGTCCTCAGCAAAGGACTTCTACGCTTTCGTACACAAGATTTGCCATCAAATAAAATCAGTCTTTGAGCTTTGAGCTTTAAGCGCTGGGATGGATGAGTAAAATGACTTAATTCCTCCATCATTGTCACCACAGACTGTTTGTTCAGTGACAAAGATGATCATAGCTTAGCAAGGCATGCTCACTTCACTATTTTGCCAAATTTCAAGATTTCAAGAAAATCAGACCTAGAAGACAAGAGTCACCTAGGAAGTGACTACAGTCTTTTTAGTATTCAGAAAAGGGAAATTCTTCTTTATGAGCAGAATAACAGGACTTTTTTTTAATCCACAGATCTCAAGTCATTATGTAAACAGGTAATTATTATTGTCTCCAGTTTACATGGGCATGTAGATGAGTGAAGCAAACTGCCATATGGCAGAGCTAGGAATGAAAGAACTGTGCCTGCAACCAAGCTTGGTAATATCATCTTCATGGTTTTAACAAAATCACAACCCAGGCCTTCCTCTAAATTATGTGCGGTCTGTGGAGACGAGTCAAGTCCTTGAAAGAGTGACTATTCCAGACACATAGACAAAATAAACAGCCTTACAGCCCAAACATTCAGCACAATTAGACTAAATTGTTGATCATTCCAACAGCCTGAAAAGAATAGATGATGAAGAAACATCTGGGTAAATTAAAAGGATACTTAAAGCCAGAGCAGACTTATCTGAGATCTCAGGATGCACTATAAACACTCAAAGCAGTATTCCTATAGCCTGTGCTAACTGAGACAGCCGTTACACATTTATATTTTGTCAGTGTAATACAAATACTTTTATTATAAACAATCTTTTTGAGAAATATTTTTACCCAAATTAAACATTGACAGCTGCAATGATGGAATGCATAGATAACAAGGGAAGTGAAAAGGGGCGAGTGAATATTATTTTACTACATCAGTCTAGGTGCTTTGAAATTCATCTTTAAAACAAACAACAACAAAAATCCCAAACAACAAAAACTCTGATTCTCCAAACACTTCTGTTCTTCCCTAAATTTGAACAATTTTATTTAACAGAGAAAAGTATTTGTTATATATAAAGTTTGGGGCATAACCTTTCAACCTGTGGAAATCTCTGGAGAAGATGACAGGACTGATACATGCATGCTGATGCCATACGGACGTACCATCTCTACATGCAAGGGGAACTTTCCTTAGATAGAATTTTCCTTGAGTATATCCATGAAACCTCTATATTCCTCTTTCTAGATCCCATTTCTGCTCTCATAGCTACATGATTTCAAGTAAACTAAAAGATTGTACTGGGTGCCAAGGAGATGATTTGGTTTACATTTATATATGTATGCTTAGTGTTCTGACATACAAATAGGGTTATACAACAGCTATCTTGATTACTGCTTCACCTACTCATTACCCCTTTTTCCCTAAGTACTCATGTTCATTTCAGTTTGTGTTAGATTAGATTTCAAGAAGTAAGGACTGTGTCTCTCTATGCATTTATACAGCACTAAGCACAAAAGGTCATGATTGTGGTTTCCAGCCACTACTGCAGTACAAATAACAATGAATCTGGTCTTGGTAATGCTGTGAAATAGAACCTATAATCACAACATAAGATCAGAAAGGGAGGTACTGCTATTAGCACAGGAAGAAACAAATATCAACAAATGAATGCCAAGATGATGTCAATGGAGCCATTCCAGATTTATAAAACTACCACTGGGACTCGAATTTCACACTGGAGGAGAAAAAAATCTGACCAGTCACTTACACAAATTATCCTCCTTACCCACGAATATCCACAAGTGGGACAGGATTGAAAGTCAGTTCTATTTTTCAGTTGTCTCACTTACTCCCTAGTTCGACATACATGTGTAGTAATTCAAAATTGTTAATCGAAAAAATGAAAAAAAAAAATTAAAATGACTAGCTGAAACTGTTTTAAAGGTGATAAATTAACTAATTCAGTAGGAAGAAAGCTGGTCTACATTTCTTCCCATGGGTCATTTTATTACAGAATCAGGTTTGATATGGATGAGAAACTGTTTAAGCTGAAAAAATCTGGATTCCCTTCCCCCCTTTTTGAGCTCAAAATCATCTATTCAACAAGGTCTCTTTCTTAATTACATATGCACATGCATATTACAAACTGAGTCAAGGGAGAAATTTTTGTGCCCTTTTTGCTAACAGTTCAGCAAAGACAAACACCTATTTAACACTCAATCAATGAGTCAACACTTCAGCACACTGACTTTCTAAGCTGCTGTTTTTCTCCTATGGCAACCACTGCAACCACTTAAATGAAAACATACTCAAAAAAAATCATAGTTACTAGATGGTACACAGTTGTCTGCAGATTCTTCTACAGGTCACACAGAAAAGCATGGCAGAGTAAGGAAGAGAGAGAAGACTGGGAGAGGATAAAATCTAGCTCAAGTTCTGTTCTCTATTATCTCTTTTTTTTTTTAATACCAACTGCGGCTCAGAATGCTGATGCATGTGTCTTTTGAAAGTTAACATTTAACAGATTTCAGGTCTACCGAACTCCAAGAAATAAAAATAAACTCTTGTCCTGCTTTAGCTGCCAACTGAGGCCAATGTTTACTGAGGGGAGTGCTAGGAACCAAGGAGATTTTAGGGTGGAAGAGTTCCAGCAGACTTGCTGGCCTGTGCCCCCCTACCACATACAGTTTCCAAGCAAGCAGTTTGGACCCTTTGTTGCTTTTCTCTGCACAGGCCTGCCTTTTTACCAAACTTTCTCAGCTATTCATCACTAATGGAGTTATTACAAGTAATATACAAGGGCGAACTGAATGGCCTCCCTGCTGTGCTAGGCACTATCGGACACAACACCTCAGTTCCAAACACACCATATAACTGAAGCTCATCCTTCAGTATAAAACATAACAACATGACCATTATGCCTTCATCTCTTAGTCCACGACCAGTAAGATAACTGAAACTGCCATTCGTGCAGTCTCTGAACTAGCAGAAGAAAAAGATAGACAGGGTTAAGTTTGCTACGAAGTGTTCTAAGCCTTGTTCTAAAACCCACCACTAACTTCAATGAGCTTTGGTGAAAATCCTCATTTACAAAGTTCTTTTCATTGCTGAGCTTTGGTCTGTAGCTAAAATATTCTTCCAATTGATACTGCTCAAAAATATAACTCTCCATCAGGATATCCTACAGGAAAAGCCAGGTTCTAAATCAAGTATGCACAGACAATTAAAAACAGTATTCACAATAACAAAACCCAAGCAAGCTAGTCCATTTTTTTCTTCCCACAAAATTACTTTCCATTGTTGGCCAGATAGGTACTGATCCACTGTACTGTTGGGTACTTTCACCTACCTTACCCCCAGCTAAGAACAGCAGTATACAACAGACAGATGCAACATAGTTTGAAAAGAAAATCCGCACTGTTTAATAAAAAAAGAAAAAAATGCACTGGAATGCCTGAAGCATGCATACTTCTGTCTAAAGATTGCCTTTAACATGCAACATTCTGAAGGGTGTCTTTTTTAAATAACATTTTTTTCTGTAAAAATAACATGTAAAATGGAGCATGTTTTGTGAAACTTTCTAAGAATATTTTCTGCCTGTAAAAGTAATTACATTGAGTCCTAAGGAGCTTAATAAGTAAGCCCACATAGTATAGAATTTGTTCCTTGACTTGTCTTGATTTCTAATGTAGAATATGAAAGCAAGAAAAGTCCAAAATGTGACACACATTTATCAGCACCAGAAAGTTTACACAACCCAAAACTACTGGTTTCTTTTAAAGGCAATGATGCCAAAGTTTTATGACTCAGCATTTCTGAGAGAGGTTCTTTTAGGTCTTCAAAAGAGGGAAATTCCTTATAACGAGGAACAACTGAGTATTCTGCTGTGAGAAACTGTGCACTCACAGGGGGTTTTACTTTAACTCTATTTGTCTGTATATGCCCCTTGACTATTTCTGAAGGCAATAAAACCAAAAGTCAGGGAGAAAAAAAAAAAAATCTGCCTGGTTTCTACACAAAACCAGGCTTTTCAGGCAACCCAGCTCCACACTGGCCCAGAAAAAAAGTTTCCAAACCTCAATGATCTCACTCCAAGTAGGGATTTATAATGATACCTGAAGACCCAACAGTTTGCTTCTAGTCTGAGGTCTGGGTCACTGCAGAGAGAACACTGGCTCTTGGTTAAGATTGCTTCAGTTTTAGTCATGAGCGAAATAAGGGTGGGGATTGGGGATCTCACCTCCAGTTATACGATAGCCCAAAAAGGTACAAGGTGGAGGGTCAAATCGTGCAAGACTGCAGGATTCCTACTGAATATAGAAAACATGTGAAGGGTTTACAAAGATAGGTAGCATCAATAGTGGGTTACAGTTGTGTCTTAATCAAGACTAACAACGCAAATTAGTTTCAAAAATCATTCAAACAAAAACAACTATGAAACATGTAAAAGGTGACATCTCTCAAGGGGATGGAGATCAAAATATTAATCGGAGGGCAGATAATTATTGTTAATTTAGTTTTAGTTCCTTCTGTATCCCAGTCAGAAAATATAATGCCCCTCTGCATTACAGGAAGCTACAAGAACTCCCTAGAGTCAGGATTTAAAGAGAAGTCCTCCTAACTGGGCAGATGGAGAACAGTATTATAAACCCATTCACTCCCATTAACAGAAAATTTGCAGAGGCTTTTATCTGATGCCAAAGGTTGCTACTGAAAAACTTGAAACATATGCACTGAAATGTAACTTATGATCCCAATGGAAACAAGTGCATATGGGGGGAGGGACAGCAGTTCAAAATTGCTCCTAAAACAGCAGAACACAGCGCTTGTAGATTGATTCTTAAAAATCTGAAGAAAGGCAAGGAAATTGGGAACCACACTGATGAAACGCCAGCTCCATTAACCTCTAATTCTGCAGACCATCCAGAGACTTTGATGGAAATATGACACAAAATAACTCTGTGATCTACCATGGGTGAACCCTAATCTATTTCCCACATCACTGAACATACCAGCTGGGTTCAGCTGTCAACTACATTGGCTTCAAGGTCAGAAACCACTCCTGCTGAAAACACACCTCAGTCGAAGATGCATATATCACCATTTGACTTTGCAAGCCTCAGACAACAAAAACACCACATACAATTCAGTAAGAAGAAACAGAAGAAAAAAAAAAACAGGGTTTCACCTTTGGAGCATACTAGGATCACATTTCTTTTCTACCCCATCCTCTTTCCCCCCTTTCTCTCCCCCCTCCCCCCTTTTTTTTTCCTTCTCTTCCAGGTCTGGCAATCCTTATGTTTTTTTTCCTCCATAGAAACCGACATAACAGTGAGCCTGAGCCAGCCTCCAGCTCCACAAACACAGCCTGGCCCAAGGCACACTCTAAAGAAACGGGGAGTTAGGGAAATAAATGTCCAGGATACCCAGAGGCTGCCAAGCACATCTGATCCTTCAAGGTACTGTTCTAAACTACTCAGGATAAAGGCAACAGTCCCATCAATCTAGTACTGTGAGGCTATTCAGCAAAATAACAATGTTGTGCCCTCCACTCCACTCCACAGATAAAATTTAACAGCAGAGGCAGCAACATCTTTGCAAACTTCCTACTTTTTTTATCTGCCTTCTATATTTTTCCCACGGTAGTTAGCAGAAGGTTAAACACTTAAAAAGGAGAGGCATCAGGTAACCACATGCAGACTGTACCAGGCAAAAACTAAACAGCTCATTCAGGACTCTTTGTGCAAGGTATACCCTACATTTCACAATAAACTGTTTTACACATAAAATGGAACTAAATACATTCTATTCCCTATTAAAAAGGTATCTGTGGTATGGAATAAACAAAAAACAACACTCAGAAAGGTATGTTGGTTTCTAAACACAAATAAAAAGTAGCGGCAATGGTAAACCAGCAAAGTTTTCCACTGTAGAGCTAACCTAAAAGAAGTAACATTCCTTCCCGCAAACTCCGTTCTGCACATGACAACCCTTTTGAGCAACCTCACACCAAAAGAAATTTGTGCCACATCAGCAAGACCTAGAAATTCAAGGATGTCATCTTTCCTAGATATGAGTGAAAAGCAGATCAAAGAGAAATCCTCAGTGCCTGGGTGGAGTATTCACAGAGACCCATCCACTAGCCATGTTTTCAGCCCTGCAGACTTCTGTATCTTCCCATCTATAATTAAAAAAAAAAATGCTTCTGAAAGGGGATTATCAGCGCTAGCAGCTCCAGAGTGATGCTTTGTACACTAGTGAGCTAGCGTGGTTCCTTTCGTTTCTCTTCCTCTCTGATAGGGAGGGCAGGGCTGCCCGAATGAGATGGCCTTGGGAAGGCCTGAAAATTTCCCCTAGAACAAGCTGACTCCATCTGCAATGTAGGAAAACTTACTTTTTTTCCTAGATATGTTCACATACATTCTTGACTTATGCTTGCATCTTGCAAATGGGACATTTCTTGAGAATTCTGTGAGCAATGAAAGAAGCCTGCTGCTAACCTGCACTGCCCTTGCTCTAGAAAATGCTTATACAACACTGAAGGTTCTATCTGGGCTCCAACTATACTATGGGCCAATGCAAACATGGTAAATGTTTATCTCCTACAGTAAATATTATCTTTTCCTTTCTGACTCCTTTCCCCTACAGTACTGAAGAGAACTTCATGAAAGAGGTCAAAGGTGTTTATGTGTATTGTACTCCACTGACATGAGTACAGTGTCTAACTTTGGAACTTTTATTACCTCAAGTCATCTTGCAATTAAGATCAATTTTGCAACTAGAAGCAAAAAAAAACTGCTTCACCACCTTTTCACATAATTCATATATTCTTGCTACTCTCTTTCTAGGTTTACCAATCTATGTGCCAAAAAAATAATAGCTCACCCCAAGATAGAGCCAATATGGAAGAGAAAGGAAAATAAGCTAAAATTGAAGTCTTTTTGGATACCTACTGCTCCATCTTAGCTCTTCCGTGCCCATTGGCCTGTGGTGAATTTCACAGCATATTCCACCAGACATCAGTACTTCACTGCCTTTTAAGCATTTCCAAAGCATCTCTGTCAGAGCTTGTACACGTTACCCCAGCTTTTCAAAGCCACACAAATCTCTTTAAGCTAAATATCAAAAAGGACATAGTAAATCACCAACTGACCTTAAATTGCTGTCTTATTTGGGCCACATCCTTCTAACACAGTTTAAGTAAGGCAATGGTTGCAGCTAACAAATAATAAGAGGGGCAGGAGGGAAGAAGTTTACACCTTAACACAAAACTTCATGAGCAGAAACCAAAGATGCCCAAAATAACATATGAAACAGTCCATTGTCTTCAAACACAGGCACAATAGTGGGAATCGGGACTCTGGAGTTCAGTTTCCACCCTGATGCATAACGCTGGGCAGATCCTTGAGCCTCTCTAGCATGTTTTCATACATACATAAAATTGGCAGAACAGTATTACAAAACAGTACCTACTACAGACAATTAAGGACAAATCCGACTATGACAGAAAAAAATAAAGTACAGAGAAAAACATTAAAAAAGCAGCAGTTTGTCATGACAGCATACAATATTCTAGCAGACATCATTCATATAGGACTTAGCAGATGCCAAGGTGTACACAAATGAAACCAACGTTTTTAACCAACATTCTTCAGTTGGAGAATCAGATACAAAATGCAGTAATTTGCATCCAAATCTGCAACAAATCAACAGTGCAAGTAAGAACAAAACCCAGTTCTTCTCAAATTTTGTTCCATCCCCTAACCCACTGTATAGAATAAGAACAATTCAGGTATGTGTCAAAAGCCATGTGCTGCTGTTAGACAGTTCTCTTTTAGCTAAGCAACAAGGATTTATGTTTGACAGAGCAAGATTGTTTCCAACTTTATTTTAAAGTTCTGAGTGGGTAGATTGCACTCTGAGAAAATACCTTACTGAGTGCCAATTTGCTCCATTACTGTATAGCATTTCACTCAAGAAGTCTTCAAACAACAGACTGAGGAAAGAGAGGAAACAACCAAGAAGTAATAAATGGGGGAAGTTTCTTATCACTGTTTAGGGTTTTCTTTGATAATTTTGGTTTGCCTTTTGGCACAAGAAGTCTCAAACCTTGAAGCAAAAGATTTCCAACATGTCAGAGTAAGCAAATCCCCAGCCTTACAGAATTATAATTTTTCTTCTGCAGTGTTAGGGGAAAAAAACAACAAAGCTACAGAGTATAAAAATGCCAAGTGAAAACAATTCCTGTAACCAAAAGAGGGAGGCCTAAATCTCCCATGCTGCTGTTTACCTCTCAATCTGCAGGATACACTGGCCTCCCTTGTGCACTCAGAAGACAATAAGGGACAACAGAACACATTGCAGAAATCTTGCTAGTAGAAAGGTAAAGAAATCCAGCTTCTTGGAGAGGAAAAGAAAATGGGGCTAGGACTGCTCACAGCCAACCACACTACCCTGTAGGCTGTGAAAACAATATGTTCTGGACAAGTTTGGTGACTCTTGCTTTTGTGGGCTGCTGCAAGGCAAATGGTGATTCAACCCTTGGGAGGAGAAAGTCCCAACACCCCCTACTCCCTTCAAGGATAAAGAGCCAGGAGGCTGTAAATCAAAACCAGACAAGCTGGCATTAAACTAGACCCCACCTGCTCTTCCTTGCAGAGAAGGAATACTGATATGGGGTAAGAGCAGCAACTCTGCAGATTTGGGAGGAAAAGGCCATGGGACTAACAGTTAGATTCTGTGAGATGCTAAGCACCATGCCCATAACTTAGCGAGGCCCACTGCACACAGTGAAAACATGAAGCATGCTTCTGAAGGCAGTAAGAATGCTCACATGCATCAAGTTAAGAAGATGCTTACATAGGTGACTGATTCAGGGCCACAGTCCTCAGCACTCCAGAGGATCAAACCAAGAGAGCTTCTTGAAGAGTGAAAAGATGACCCAAAGTGGATTCTGATCTTGTCTTCATACAAATCCAAAATCATTTTTTGAGTTCTCCCATGCTGGTGGTGACCTGAAACTTTGTGAAAGAGCATTAACCTTGACCCAAGGGGTAAAGCAGAGATGCAGACTCACTCAAGTGCAGAGAATAAAAGACTGGACTCTCCATTCCTCCCAGTACACTTTCTCAGAACATTCTGCTACCTCTGTGTACTCCTTTTAACCTTACCATGCAAAAAGAAGAAGAATCAAACAATTCCTCTTGAGTTTCAGTTAAGTCATATTAGAGATCCCACGTGATCTCCAGAAAGTTACCTATGATTTTTGCTAGCTCAAGAGAAATCAAGATCAGTCTAGCTGAGCTAAACCCTGGCCCTCATTCTGTTACTTCATCAATATAATATCTCAGCATCACAAGAAAAAAGGTCTCCTCCTGCACTCTCCCCATTCTACTCCCATTTTTCCTCTTGCCCACTACTGCTGCTGTTCCTCCTCTGACCCTTGCACAGTAACGCATTTGGTGCAAGTCCAGAATACAGTTGCTCTAGCAATAAACAACCTCTCTCAGGATTTTTCCCCCCACCCTTCCTTGTCCTGTATATTTTGTCTAAGGCTGCGTTTCAAAACTCCCGGACAGAATTATCGCAACCCATCTTCTTTACACACTGTGCAGACTGTCTCCTCAGCATGATACATTTTTAATGGGTTTTCTAAACACAGACAACCAGGCTGCTAATGACAAGCTTTTTTTTTTTCTCCTCTTTCCTCCTCCTTTGTAATTTCTTTTTCCACAGAGCTTCAACATCTCATTGCACCTTGCTGCAAAGGAACACAGTTTATATGGCAAACAATTGCAAAATATGCAGCATTTGAACTCAAAGACTGTAACATTCACCACCAAAAAGATTCCAGTACTTGCTTGCCATTTTTAGTAGGACCAACACAAATTTTACTCTTGCAGCCTATTTCATTTGAACATCAAGCAAGTACAAGACCTCAGCATACCAGAAAGCAACAGAGATAAACTCCAAATTTAGCACGCTACAGACAAACCCTGTGCTCTCCTGCAACAGCTGGACTCTTTGGGGGAAAACTCCATCGTCTCATGGGACTGAATGAAGAAAAGTTACATTATTTGGTTAGAAGAGAACCTTGCATCTTCTACCCTATCTACATTTCTCCAATTTCTTTACTTTGCAGCTAACCCCTTGACCTCCTTGGCACCTTATAAACTGTAAGGTTATCTTTGTACTGAGGAATCCACTTACTTGAAAAGTGGTTGATTCTATGTTGTGAGGCATTGTTTTAATCTATAGATCAGGTGTGACAGTCAGATTATTTAATAACAACATCACATAGAAGAATGGAAGGCAGAAAGGAGGAGGAACTGGCACTGATGTGCGTGCATGGATAGATAAACAAAAGATGGATAGGCAGGCAAGCACAGATATTCCTTCCTATAAAAAAGGCATCACCCTTTTTCAGAGTTTCTAAACAGACTGCACTTAAAACCTTTAAAAGTAAAGTTACAATTTAACCCTGAAAAAAAATCTACATAGAAATATGAAATAGGAGTGCTGATGTCACTAACTTTTTCCCTTCTGCTTTTCCAAAAACAGAACTTTAAAAATGGGCCAAAATTAGGGAGAAAAGGCTCTACTGTCTCCAGAGCTAAAATGTACCAGTTTGACTTGGCAGCTGAACAACTTTCCACTGATTTGATGCTTTCCCCCTCCCCTAAGTCTCCCATCCAAATGCAGCTGGAAATGTCGTTAGAGAAAAGAAGAGGCATTTCCTGTGTGGTTCCTCCCTCCCCCCACCACATTCTTGGCACAAAAGGGAAGGGAAAAGCTAGAGAGACAGAATGTGCACAAGAGGGAGAAGAGAGAGGCAGAATGGAGGGATTTCTGGCTACTCAACAGACAAGTACTGCAGGACTCAAGAGAGACAATTTACCCCCATTCTCCATGACCCTGAAACCAAGTTGATGAAGCGCTTGGTTCAGTGGAACAGCGGTCAGAGACATAAGAACAGCACTACAGCCTAGAAAGGATTCTTTCCAGATACTGTACAGTCCCTACAGGAGAGATCAAGGACACTTCCCATAACCAGCCACACGTAGTTATTTACCTTAAATCCAGGTGCATTAAAGTCCTTTAGACGACTAAAAGTGCGACAAATAACACAGGAAAATACAGAGAAAAAAGCCTGTTCTAATGCTACAGAGACCATATGTGATTGATTTTAGCATCATTGTTCTGACATTTGAAAAACTGAAAAAGAGCACACGTTTTTACGTTTTTAAAAAGGCAACAATTGAGGTTTTTCATGTAACAAGTTTTGAGTATCCTGTTTTTCAGCATGTGAGTATTTAGCACTTTACAAAACAAATCCCTCCAAGGTACCCATATCTGAGCACTA
This sequence comes from Struthio camelus, assembly GCF_040807025.1. Classification (NCBI taxonomy): domain Eukaryota; kingdom Metazoa; phylum Chordata; class Aves; order Struthioniformes; family Struthionidae; genus Struthio; species Struthio camelus. The sequence continues at coordinate 2,748,749 of NC_090962.1, forward strand.
AAAGGAGTTGGCACTTTAAAAACAATCTGAAGAACCCCAGCTGTTTTGTGACACTGGCTGCTGCCCAGTCATTTTGCACTGCTGTGTGCTGCAAAAAACAGCCATTGTCCCATCTCCAGCACTCAGGATACCACTTCCAAACTGCTTCTAACATTTAGTGCTCTTCGTGAAAGTGATCCTACAGCAAAAGCCATAAGCTGTAGTATTGCAAACTGACTTCCCCTGGTTTCTCTTAGTCTTCTCCAGAATGGATCATAGCCTTCACAAAGGTTGAGTCAATTTAAACATTCAGTTTGCTTCTCAAACTGTGAATTAAATGCGTTCCTTGGTGGCTGGGTAGGGATGGGTGACTCAGTCTGTATAAACATTAACTGACTCAAAAGCTAATGGAAAGAAGAAACATGTAAAGGAGAAAAATAGAATCAGATGTAACTTCTTGTTTCAGCTAGCATCAAAACCAGATTAGGTTGGTGCACAATACCTTGGATGTACTCTGTTTCATTTGTCTATTTTTCTCTAGGTAACAAGTGCACCTCTACCCCTATAAGATACCTTAAATCTCAGTCTGAAAGTCTGAGGGAACATAAAAAGGGTGTGGCCTAATCAATGCCTTCTTTGTTCAGCAACCAAACAACAGAGTACTGGGCTATCTATACCCTTCCTTCCTTCCTTCCTTCTTGGTGAGAAGGAGAATTCTCTCCTCACTGACAAGAGCTTGCTCCCTCTAAAAACTTTAAATTCATCCCATTCTTCCTGTATTAATGTAAAAGTATCCATGCATCTCAAACACAGCCACAACCATTTTGTGCACAGTGCAACAAACACATGCCTATATAAGCAGTTCACACCCCCAAAGAGTTTACAATCTAAAGATGAGAAAAAGATTGCATTTTACAGATTAATGTGATCTGGATTCTGTTTATAGAGGAGTTAGGTGGCAAAGGAATTAAATTTACATATCCTAAGTCCCAGCTTCCATGGGAGCGACTGCAAGCCTGTCCACTGTACTCTCACATCACAGGCTTTGCGTGCATCACATTGAAAATTTTATCTAGATACTAGCAAGAGACACATGATAGAAGCATACAAGCGTTGTGTATGGGCCATCTCCTAAAGTACTGAGGACACATTACTTGGCTGCCTCTCTCTCTCCATGCAGAACAAGAAACCTGTTCTACCAGGAGCTGGACTGTTTCCTTAAACACCAAAAAGAGACAAAGAAACAGATACTGCATTGATTTGCTAAACTGATATTGACACCTTTGTATACACCATCCTACTCCTTTAAGGGCACTAATCTTTTCTTATCTGTAAATGGCTACACTGCTCAGAGACACAAGGATAATATGCACTTGGCAGGCAGCATCAGCAATTGTTTAATGCAGTCTGTACTCAAGATTATTTAGAGGGTCATCTCCTACCATTCTATTCTGCTGATGTATTTCACTATTATCTTCATGTTCCATTAGGATGGGAGTGAGGTGATGGAAGGAGGAAGTCCTCTGGAAACAAGCTCCATTTGAAAACACTTGTCACAGTTTTCCCATTTGTGTGCTTGGAAGCTGGTGACAGACTGTGCTGTGCATTCCAAATTGCATTAAAATCTCTTTATATCAGCATAAAGGAGCCTCAAAGTAAATGAAAAGGACCCCATAAGAATAGAACCTATACAGATTGCTTCTGTAACGGTGAAAACTCTACTTCAGCCCAACCATTGGTGGAGTAATGTGTTGCGTTTGTACACTTCAAGGATATATCTACACCAAGAAACAGTAAGACAGAGTAGCCCTGAGGCCACTCTAAAGTTCTAATCGACCAAGAAGAACAGCTTAGCTTGTAATGGCTACTAAAGATACTGCTTGTGGATGTCCACTTCCCTCCAAATGTGGATATCTGAGCCCTACATCCATTGTCCTCTGTATACTTACACTGTTTTAAAATAAATTCAGAACAAAGAGGCTGGAGGCCAAAGCTGCAAACCTGATTACTGAGAGAGAACAGCAAATAAGGGTCATCTTGGCCTCTTCCTCCTCCACTAAATCCAACTGTGTCCCACACACTGGGAACCGGGCACTGTGCCTGAAGAGTAGTGCGCAAACTCCTTAAGGTAAGTAACACAAATGTATAGGAAAGCTCAGTTAGTAAGGCCTGCTTTTTGTGCATTTTTCTGACATCTCAAGTAGTCACACATTAAAGAGAATTCAATCCTCCATGAGTATAAGTAGACCCACCATTAATACTAGAATAAAAAGACTATTTCCTATATTCCTCTATATATGAAAGTAGCCATTAGAGCTTTATACATAGGAAAGAAATGGCACCAAAGTGAAAGCTATTCATTCTCATTAAACAGAAGTGGTTTACTTATCTCCCCCTTCCACAGATTCTCCTCAATGCTGCAGCATAATTCTGTGGCACACGTGGCATGCAAGTGATAAGAACAGCATCAACTTGAGTTTGCTATTTTATAGAAAAGGGATTGAAAATGCAGCAACACAGAAAGAAGGTCACATTAACGCTACAGATCCACAAGAGCTGCACCATACTTGGTGGGTGTCTCTCTTAGCCTCAGCAGGCAGTGTTTTCAAACTCTTTGCAGACAGCCTCAGTCATGCCAAGAAAACGCAACTAACTTTTTTTCCTCCGAATGTCCTTCCCCTCCCTTTTCCTGCATGTTGAAAGGGAGAAGGTGTCCATCTACTAACCACCAACGAGATGCTAAAATGAAATCCAGAGCTCCGTTACACAGCAAAAGAAAAATTATATCATTTTAAAGACCTTCTCTGAGCTAATTGAGAAGCTTATCTGAAAATATATTGGCAAAAATCTGCCATTCAGGAACCTAGCATGATTTAGGTCTGCACACTTTCAGCGACAGCAATGGATGGAGGAGGCTTCAGAAAGTTGCTGCGGCACAGTAAGAAATTGTAGGCCTCACTCAAAACTGAGAAAGCATGCTTGCTTTACAGCACAATATTGGTATGAATTTTGCCTTTACTAAGAATTAGAGCCATACTAGCTATGCTTCAAGGCCTATCTGCATAAAAAAAGTCCTAATTTCAAGTGTTCTGAGCCTTCAACTCCAGTATACGTGGGTAAAAAGGAGACAGAAATGTTCTGTAAGGATAGACCTGCTAGAACAGTATGTTCTAGTAGAAAAGACTGCACTAGGAGTGAGGGTTTTGTTCCCAGCTATGTCAATTCAATGAATGACTTTGAGTTGCTCCTCTCTCTGCCTCAGTTTGCCCAGAGTTCGAGAAACAGGGATAAGAGCGACCTGCCATTGTAAAACGCTGATCTCTGTGATATATAAAGCTTAGGAATTATTACTTAAAGACTTAATTTTTGAACTTGTTTCAGAGTCTGGCGTTCCACAATCCATAAATGTACTTTTGAGAAATGAAGCACAAAAGGGAAACACATTGGCACTGTTTGTAACTTACCACAATGTAAGTGTTGTTCTGTTTGTCAAGCGTTCAGATAACAAACAGATCCACACAAGTTCATTACATTACTACAGCTTTTTCCTCCCCCCTCAAGTTTGCTCGTCTTCACCATGATTACCAGTGTGGTTAGATTAAGTTCACAAACCATGGTTAAATATTTGTGGTCATACTAAGTCAGTGAAAAAAGATGGCTAAACTCAGTAGAGTAGAGGGGGTGTGTGCAAGCGCAGACAAGGAGGAATAAAATCCGTTAGGTATTAACATAATACCTATGTTAGGTATTAACTTTTCAAACCTTCTTTATACAAGCAGCCATGCTCATTTTATTCTGGGAAAAATGTGGTAAAATATGCTCCTTTTTATTGGCAAGTCTCAGTGGTGGTAACCAGATGTGTTAGAATTTACCAAGCAGTAACATCTACATGCAGATAAACATCCAGAGAAAGCTGAAGTGTTTATTCCTGGTGTGTGGGTATTATTGCCAACTACTCTTGGATACTCCCAGCTGTTATCATCATTATTTTTGCTACGAAACTAGAAAGCTGCAGACTTCTGAATTGTTGGTCCATTATTAGATGGCACGGGATTTTTCTTCAAACATTAATTGTCAGGTATTTTATGCCCAGTAACTGAGATTATTTAGCCCAACTATACAAGAAGTTATACTGTGCCTTCACATGAAGTGACAGACTGTGGTACTTAGGCCAAACACCACCCCTTTATGACTGACAAGTCTAACAACGAACCAGCACAGCTTCTATTTGAGCTGCTCTTTGAAAGTCTCTTTTGTCTCACCACAACACTTTGCATACTCACTGTCTGTCTCTGCTTCCTCCAGCTTACCCTGAGGCTGCTATGGGGAGCCAAGGGAATAGGGCCAATTAAATGTGGGAGCAGGTGGCAGCCAGGTGGAATCATGGGAAGGAGATATGAAATTTCCTCTATTCTTGAGGATCTGCTCTCTTTGCACTGAGCTCATACTTATAAAACAGGTGCTGCTATACCATATGTCTCAGAGAAAGTCACACTAAGCAAATTTTTACCTTTTGATAGAAGAAATCCTTTATCTTTAGGTACCAAAATCCTGAGACTCTGGGTTGCTTATGTAAAGGGTGCCAGGAGCAAACCATGTATTGATGAATCTTATAGCTGAATTGACATGTAAACACGTTTAGTCCTTTACTCCCTTTCTAAAGGATAAAAAGGAACTTAAAGACACTGTTGTGGCATTGTATCAGCACAACAGAGACATACATGTTCTGATTTTGACTGTTTCTTTTTCATGCCTTTTAGTCAATGAGTAGAAAAGGGGTCCAAAAAACTAACAGATATAATTATGTTAAACTTTATTAGGAAGCCACTAAAAAGTTATTGAGGTTGTCAGATAGGCCTAATAGAAAAACTTAAGTTATCTAACTACTGTCCTCTCTTTCACCCCTATTCTTGGCCCTTCCTTTGGAGATGAATATCTTGTACAAACAAAATTACCTTTGATTGCAACAACTGAACTTTTCAGAGGAGTGAAAAAAGTTTGCTGACTACAGGGAGTGGGTTGTTGCAGACATAAACACAGGAGAGCAGACAAGAAAAACAAGTCTTAATTAAAGACACTTCTAGATAATCAATTTTCCTTTTCATTTCATGAACTTCTAATATGTGTTTGAAGAGTCTGACACAACTGACACATTACACAAGCTGGTCCAGTAACTGACAGCAAGATGACAACATGTGAAAAGCATGATCCTCAAGGTGCTGAACACCTCCTATTCCCAGAGACTGCATAAAACAGCTATGGGAAGGAATATATCTTACGACCCCAAAAGACCCCAAAAGCAAGAATGTTTCTGTACTACTTTTAAAGCACTAGATGAAAACCTAGGAATCTAAGTAATATTGCTACAGTAGCACCTCCAGAGGCCCCAACTAAGATTCAGGGGATCACTGTGCTTTCATTGGTCATACTGTATGAGAATCATCTCTGCCCTGAAAAGCTTAGACTTTGACTCAATATTGCAGATAAAAGGTGGAAGAGTCAGAACGGCTTGTCCAAGTTCACATAGCTGGTCACTGGCAAAATCAGGATTAGCTCCTGAGCCCCTACTCCAGTGCTTTCTATAGCCTGGATCATGGTGTCCCAGAAGTACCACTAATTCTTAAACAGAATCTAAGGGCCTAGCTTTTTACATTAAAAAGTTCTAAGTTTAACTAATGTAATCTGAGAAAACAATTTGAAGTTATTTCCAGCCAATTACTGCTGCTTTACATATATATACTAAGTAGGCAGCCATTACCATCACCATTTTACATTATGCTCATGCATAACTAGATATATGCACATTTATATACATATATATGCACACATACACACTATACATATATTTTTATAAATACTTTTACATATAAGTCAAAGATAAATTATATGTGCAAGGAACCAAAGCATATAGTATATCATCCTGACAGTATTTTAAACAATTTCCTTGAAACCAGATTTACAATTTTTCATAACATCAAAAGAAAAATGAATTTATAATGTTGTAAAAAAAAAAAAAGCACAACAAAATGAAATCTGCAACTCATGAGCTCAGTGGTTTTCATGTGGGGTGCGGGGGACAAGGGAAGCTGATGGTGTGTTTTTAAACCAAATGCACCAGTATGTCCCTTCCTAGCTCCCTACTGACACCCTCCAACCCTTTTTCCAACTGCCTGTAAAAATTCCTGCGTGCTATTTGCAGGCAAGGTCACTGTGAAAGGGCATGGCAGGGAGCCAGAGTGTTTTTCAGCAGAGCTGCAGGGAGGGAAAGGGAGGGGAGGCTCAGGAACTCAATTATAAGTTTCTCCAGTCTAGCCAGGAGGCTGGGAGCCCAGACTGTGGCTGTTCCGTCCTGCAAACGCCCGCCCGCCCCGTCTGCCCGGCTCGCCGCCACGCCAGGACTGACGCACTTCACAGGCATTCTCAAAGCCGCAGCAGGGAGGCCAGGGAGAGAGAGAGGCAGTTTTCCCTTGATGGCTTGGTAAATCCGTATGTGGTTTTCCGGAATGACATACCGGTATGCATGTCACATGCCCTTTAATAGATATTTATGCTACATGCAGTGGACCTCTGTGTAACGTGCCCGTATGTGTTGTACACATATGTACATAAGCAAATGAAATCTTTGAAGGCAAGCCTGCTTAGACTACATCTGCTAACCTGACAGTGCATCTAATAGCACAGTCCTGTTCTACCAGCATTCTGCAGACATAAGCCACTTCTTTGTCATTCAGAGGAAAGCAGGGTCATCCCCAGTGAACAGACCATTAACTCTCTGAAGCCTTATGTCTCAAGGCAGAAGAGTAATGCACACAGGCCGTGCCACATTAGTGGCACAGTATATTTGAAATACTGTAGAATGTCACCCAAGGGGAACCCTTGCCCTAAAACTGTTGCACAGTTCCCCTGGCTGGGACCATGTTCAAGGCAATCCTGCTCACCACCACCTTCTGTCTCCCATGCCTCCAAGGGCAGGCAACCCTCTATCAGTGGTTTAAAGAAGTATTTGCGTGGAAGATGCTTCCTGCTTTTTATATCTCTGTGTATGCGAGTGCATGTGTGTACAGGGGCTCTTCCCCAAACTTTAGCTTGAGATTTTTTTCAGGTTTCTGACCTGAACTCCCAAAGCTGCAAACTAGCAGCAAAGGCTGTTACACAGACAGCAAGCACTGAGAACTGCCACCATAGTGCCTGGAAACAGAATGTTAGAAAAGAGCTTTTGGATCCCACAAACATTGTTCCAGCTACCCTTCAAAAAGCCATGGACATATGCTTCACATGGAAAGGTAACTCACATTCAATATAGTATAAACCCCTTCCCTCACATTAGTTTTCTAGCTACATGTTCCAATCAGAATCAGTTTGGCACATCACTCCTGAAATGAAATAGTATGCTTAACCACCTACAAAGTACTTCATATATAGACATTTTGAATATGCATCCATATACAGACGTGCACATCCAAAGTATTCATTTTGCTTCTTGAAATACGATGAGTTTAAACGTTCAAAACAACAGGGTAAATGAAACTCTATACCAGCAGGATCTTCTCCTTTGTCTGAGAACAGGGCACGAATTCCATAATTATGCACAACAGATCCTGTTAACAGATATACGCAGCAGTCCACAAAATCCAGAAGCCTGAATTTGCATTAAAAAAAAGTTTTTTTTTTTTTTATGTACAGATTATGATCTCAGGGAGGCTGGCACTGCTCCCCTGAAGCCAATGTATACCTGCACGTCTGAAATTAGAATTAATTTTCTGTAGTTTTTAAGGTCATGTCACCTTAGATTGTTAGATAAAGAAGGCTGAGTACTGCTTGTCTGAGAATAAATTCAATCAGCCCTTAAAGGTGTTGCTACACGCCAACTGGAGGAAGTGATTAAAAATTAATGCAATTTGAGAGATATAGAAACCTGAAAGGGTGTGCCTGTAAAACACACTTTCAATTTGTCTCGTCAGCACCAAAAAAAAAACACTGCTTCACTTGCCTCTTGGGAAATGGTTGGGGCATGAACTTGGTGTTCTTTCACAGATTCACCTCCAACAGTTAAGAACAAGAAACTCCACATTATCACAAAGATGTTTCTTTCTTACTTTCTGGGTGGGGACGCCAGAAGGAGGGGGAAGAGTGCATGGGGGTGTGGAGGTACAGCTGTGGGTGGCAATTACACTGCTTGGATGTGTAATCTCTCTAATTCTATAACAGATGGTGGTGAGCTGTCCTTGTATCATTCACTTCTGTCTGTTTTTTATTTTGTTGTTTAAAATACATCACTAAACAACCTCAAAAGAATACAGAATGTCTGTTTCTTAAGGCTTCTCTGTGGCTGAGCAGCTAGGCATAAAAAGTAGAATACATGCACAGAAGGAAAGGGAAAGATAAACCTATGGCTTTTTGGGAAGTTGAAGTTACACTTCCTACATATTGTTTTACATTACCTATTATTAATGAAGACATGCAAGAACCTATGTTTAAGATATTTAGACTGGCTGGTAATGAAGATTTGATGTATCAGCAGAAGAGCAGCTACTTCTATGAAAGGAACGCTTGTCCTCAAGCTGGAAAGGCATTAATTTTCTCCAGAGTAAGCAAGCCTGTTTGGAAGCTTCATGGCTATTTGGATTTTAATAATTTAATTAGCAGATGTGTTTTTTTCTTTGGGACAAAAGCAGGATTCAGTCGTGCTCTCCTAATGAAATTGAACAGTTTATGCAGAAAAACAGTTAATTTTCAGTTTAGAAAAATAAGAGGCAGGGAGGGGAAGGTATCTGATTCATGGGATCAACAATAATATTCATGGTTAAGCTTCACAAGACTTGAAACTTCACAGAAAGCTTGGGCAGTGCACTATCCTTTCCCAATCTCCTCACTTTCTCTACCCAGTACTAAAAATCCCAGTCATTTCACTAGGAAGACAGAACTGCTTCTGTTCTTCCCAGTGAAGGGTCTTAGCCTGTGACCTTTGCTCTTTTTAAGCCCTCTTGACTCCTTCGTGCACCATCAGCTGCCCCTGGGACTTCCATTTTTTATTGCTCCCTCAATATAACTAAAGTTAGAAACCAAGCATAAAAAGGAATGATGCTAAATGCATGCCCTTTATATAGTGACAGAGCTTGTATGTTATGACAAGAATACCATAGTATTGGTACCATCACTGACTGGAATGTCTTGGAAGATCACCAGTGTTGGGTCCTTGGGTCAAGATCTGATTAATTAGCGGTGCTGCGTCCCAGCACTGCAATGATTAAAGAAATTTTTTTTTGGTTCAGCAGTATCACCAGCAGGCCACATTATAATAAAACCACATAGGACAAAACGTTGTGGTCTCTGAAAAAACTTCCCATTGACCACTTTGAGAGTATTACCAGAGCAAAGAACCCAGTAATTATTATTTGGGTGGGGGTGAGGGGGTGGAGAAATGGTTCCCTAAGCGTCATCTTTTCTTCTTCTCTTGGGCACAGAGCACGCTTCTACTTTTCTTAATTATTCCTGATATTCATTGCAGGTTGCATCATTTTGGAACACTGACTGTATCATTTTTAAAACTCTGGTTGCCATGGTAGCACAGAATGTGGCTCTTAAACATATTCTGCTTGCACATTCCTCCGACGAGAGGCTGTTTAAAAAAAAAAAAAAAAAGCATCTCCTCTGAGGAAGCTCATGATATAATGACAAAAAAATCTTGAGAATAGCATGTGAAGAAAATGATGACTTAAAAAAAAAAAAATGGGGGAGAGGAGGGGTGAAGTGGGAGGAAGGGCCCACTGGGCTGAAAGGATAGCCCAGAGGACACTTTTCTTTTAAAGGCAGAATCTAAGCAGTACATTTTGGATGGTCTCAGGAAGGTTGTAAATTCAGGCAAGCCAAGCCACTTCCTTTGTGGCAGCGTTTAGGGCACTGTATTCAGCCATTGTTTCCCTTTGTAACGTCTTGTGCTGGACTGATTACTCAAACCCAGAACTTTAAACCTTGAGTAACCTTTCAAAGAAGTGGTGGCAGGAGATAAGGTGCAGGTTTCTACGCAACCAAGGAGACACTCCCTTACCTCAAAAAGTAACTGCTGCCCCTTCTAACCTCAATTCCTTCTCAACTGTCCAAAGGAGCTTTTAAGCAGGAAGCAGACAGGGCAAAATAGTCATTTGTAAAGCAAAAATGGCACATCACTAACTGCAGTAATCCATTGATTCAAGTGTGACATAAGGAGTCCCCCCTACAAACATAATCCCTAGAGATCACAGATAGTGAACCCTTATCATCACCACCTAGTCTGGCACCAAAAAGAAGCAGACACTAACAATAAGGACTGGTTAACAATAAATTGGTTTAAATAAGAATGCAGTCTTGCTAGTGATTCTCCAACCTTATTCATTAAAAATATGGGTTGCTCCTCTCTCATGAGAGCTACCACACTTCCTGCTTTCCATAAGCCCTAAAAAAATCTAGTGAGACTTGCTTTTTGAAGTATTTCTTCCCTTCTGGGTTTCACTCAGAGAGAGAATGAAAATGTAAATTAAAATCAATTTCTCCAAATGTTCAGTGAAGTCTAGTTTTGGCACAAGCACTCAAGTCATTTTATCCTTCCCTAACAAGCAGCCAACCAAAAAAGATAAGACTGTAAGTGCTTCATATAAGTCTATAAGCAGCATTATATCCATTTTTGCAGATAGGTTAACAGAGGCAAGGATTTTGAGACCATCACTCAGCAAAAGACACAAATAGAAACCAGTTATTCTGACCTTTACACTGATGGCCAGTTCTTAAGATCACAATATACTCTGGCCCTAAGAAAGTAAAGGATGTGCTAGGTCAGAAAATCAGATGGAGTGATGTAAAAAGAAGGATACTACTGACTAAATGAGAATCAGAATGACATAGCAACATCCTGTTTTTAATAACGTCATGAGATGTTGCTCCAAGTAGAACCACCAATTTCTTCTGCTTGTAATACTGATTTAAAATTTTAAAAACAAAATTTGAATTTTCAAGCCTTCATTTCTGGAGGGCAAGAGCAAAGTTAAACTAAACTCAATCTTGTTAAAGAGATTTGATCTTCAACAGCTGCCCAGTCATCACTTCCTTAAAACCAAGGTTCTCAGGTTGTTTTAGGTAGTGAGCCAAAATTCACAACGCACTTTAGCAAAAGAAAGTTAACATTCCTGGATTCAAAGTTAATGCAACTTCTTTTTTTTACTGTTGATTTTCAAATATCTAGTAATTCCATGTTTCAAATACCCCCGGGTTCACTCAGTGACCTTTATAATCAAGATATAACTATGGCCCAAGAAGATCTCATCGTACTTTTGTGTTACTATCAACAGTCATTTTTCTTATCTTACAGAATCTCTGTGAAGAGGTTTTCATCCCATACAATACGAAAGACCTGACAGTAATCAATCTTGTCCACATGTTTAAAGAATCAAAAGTTTTCTGTCAGAGAAAACAAGACTCACAGAAACCTATTCATTTCCATGTTTTTCCACACACCCAACTTGCTCAGAGCTTCACTGAGGAAAAAGCTGGGAAGAGATAACTGTAACCATCATGAAAAGGATGACAGGTTAACATGCAAACTAAGTAACAGGCCTCTACAGATAAAATATCTAACCTGGAGTCATGACTAAGTCATATTCTTACCATTTTGAAATTGAAATGTTTCCCACTTGAAGCTGTGCTTTCATCCTACATTCCTCTTTCCCCTCTTCGATGCTTGTTCAGAAGCAGGTAGTTCCCAATGGCATCAAAAGAAGCGCTTCTGTACATACTTTCCATTGATTAGCTATTTCACAAGTCCATTTTGCTGTCTCTGACAAACCGTTGCTGGCCAGAGACAAATGCATTCCCCAGTCATATTAAGCACGAACATCAAGTAAAAATAAATACATAAATAAATAAAACAAAGATTCTCTTCCCGCAATTCCTAACACAACTGCTCCTCTATCTGCAACAGGGCAAATGCCGAGTTATACAGGAACAGGGGGTGGTGGTCAGAGCAATGGTCTAATAAAGAAATCTCCCCTGCAAAAGGAGAAAGTTATATGAGACTGCATTGATTATATGACCTCAAAAGAACATTTCTTCCAATTATTTTAAGCTGCTCTACTGCTTTATGTGCTTCAAAGCTCAAGAATAACACAATACACCTTCTTTGCCCTCTTCTCAGGTGTAACAGCCTACTTTCTTTATTTGAACAATTTAAACAGGAGGAGTAGTGTCCTGACTCAGTCAGATGGCTGATGCTGCTTTTATTGGTGGAGATTAACTTATAAACTGAATTGTGCTCTGAGTTCAAAGTTCAGCCTTATCCATGGAATCTTTCCCCTCTTTACACATTCCAAGGGTTCTTACAACTTCAAGTCACTCAAGCCTGTAACATTAACCCCTAAACCATCTTTCATAGAACTGTTTGTAGGAAAAGTAGGTTTGGAAATTTTCTGACAAAAGAAGATTATCTTTTAAATACATCAACTTGTAGGGAAAAAAAAAAAAAAAGCCTGTCACTTCCGTCAAAACAATCCATGTCTTTTTTTTTTGGCCTTTATCCTATCTGATGCAAAGCGCTCTGTTCTCATGTTATAGAGAGATACAGACCAGGCATTTGTCGCTGGATACACCACAGGAAGAAAGTAAATAATCTTTTATCTAGTTAGGGAGCCAACAGGGACACCTCTCTGTGCCCATTCATTTTTTGAATTTCCTCTGAGAGTGGAGCTGGGAATCAGAACTATTCTACTGTTCTGTTCCAAACACTGACTAGCAGATCTGATGTGATCCAACTGTTGCAGTGTCATTATTCCATAGGACACAATGTCAGTGTGTTCACAATGGCATTTCTTTTTGTAATTCATAAACTGCTCAAGTCTGGCAATCAAGTCAAGGGAAACTGAAAAATAGTTGTGGTTGTTTTTACAACACATATACCGCTGCATATTGGGGAGTTGTTGTGGTTGTTTTTACAACACATATACCGCTGCATATTGGGGAGTTAAGTTGTTGTTCATCCATCTCATGCATCCATCAGTTCTGTTTGGTCTTACATTCTGAACTTCTTAAGAGGGGGAACAGCTATTTCATCTGAATAGAACCTAACACAATGGATTGGAGGACCTCCAAGTTCCATAGCAATACAAATAATCAAGAAATATGAACATATGCAATGATCAAATAGCATTCTGTGGACCGCTGTATGACATATCTGCAGATATGTCAAAGTGCTCTTTGCTTCCCAGAAACTGAAGCCTTTTGAGGTAGTTTTGTTTTGACATGGCTTTGGTTTGAATAACCAAAACCAGGTATTCACTTTCTCACTTCTGAAAATCACTTCCAAAGACCTTTTGCTAGCTTAGGAGGTAAGATACCCATGGGCCTTCTCTGAGGAGGTTGCCCTAGTCTCAATGCAGTCTAAGCACTTTCACCATTTTGTGCCAAAAAGTAGCAAGTTCAAGCACAGTCAAGATGCTGAACTCTCATTGTGAACTGCTGAGCAAACACAGCAACTTATTCACCTGAAATGCAATCACGTAGCAGCTTGAAAGGTACTAGGATAGGTCTACCTTAGCTCCGGGCCAACAGCCTATGAATGAATGGAAGACTTGAGGAAAGTCTAGACCTGACAGCAGTTAATAAGTATTAAGTCAGCCCTATTTTAATTGAAAATATATATATATACACACATTATAAATATTAATGATTTTTTTTCCTTTAAAAACATGACATCCAAGCATGCAGAAAACAAAGCTCCATCTGGTAGTGGTAAACCCCAAAAAAACCCATATTACAAGCCCTGTGGCCTAAAGTCAACCAACTTGAAGCCAGGTTCCTCAGGAAAATGGGTTATAACGAAAAACCAAAATACCACAAAACTAACGTTGTACGGAGCAATACAGTATGTGCATCTCCGCTCTTCACACTGCTTTTCAAACAGCATCTCAGCAAAACCTTTTACATCGATGCTGTCTGCAAAGCACAGCTTTACTGAAAAGGAAAGCCAACATTTCTAACCAAGACGACCAAGGTTTCTCTAGAAGCACGAAAAGAGAAAGTGAAAATTAAAACTAAAACTTCTGCAGAATAATCCCTCTGCTTTTCCTATGGAGATCCTTATTGTAATTAAGCACATCTTCATTTTTACATCTGTTCATAGCCTTACTTTTTTCTCATCTTGTTAAACAGTGCTTCTTTTGGGGATCTTTGTTCACTTTTAGGGAAAAAATGTTCTTCTAAAATTTGTCTTTATGTATGTTAGATTTGAAGATCTTTTTCAATATTCATGTTATTTTTTTGTTATGTATTTAGTAAAACTACCTGAGCAAAAGACCAGATTCTCCTTCTACTAACTCTTCAGAGGGTTTCTTAGAGGATAACTGTGATGGATTAGAAAAGGTAACCGTGAATTATGAGAATTAATATGGAATTCAGTTACCATGGACTTCTCAAAGTGCACCTTGGTAAACTGATCATTGCTTGAAGATATTTCTCTAATGATACATACAAATTCTGTATTCAGAGAATAGCAGCTTTGCAGTACTGTTGGAGAAAGCCGTTCCACTACTTTCTTTTATTGACAACACGCTAAAACAATCTATTTGGAATATATTCTGTTGTACTAGTAACTAATTGAATTAAATTTGAATTTGATTACAATGCACAGGAACAATAAGACCAATGTCTTCCAACAAGAATACATAGCTCTAGCATTCAAGTGCTTTCACAAGCATTTGTTTACTTTATGTTTTTTCACTTTAAAAAAATAAATTAGAAAAAAAACCACGAAGTAAACTTTTTCTACCACAAAAATAAGTCCCAAACCCACAAGGAACCCCTTGGGAAACATCATACCATTAACACTTAAGCAGAGCAAACATGTTCCACCTTTGAAAGGTCACTGTAAGGACAAAATATGTTTTCCAGTCAGAAAGCAAGACACTTATCTAGAAAGAAGGTTCCAAAGCTAACATCACAATTTGAATACCAGACACAGAACATGCATTACTTACCTACTCCACAATCCACCACAGAGAAACAAAAAGGGGGGAGGGGGAAGAGAAAAAGAATATAAGCTACACAATAATACAGCATACATCCAAGAAATCAGAGCATTACAATTCAACAGCATGAAGGGGAAAAGTTCAGTCCACATTTGTTACGAAATTTACTTAAATGGATAACACCACTCCTATACGAAAGGTTTACAAGGTTTGCCTTAATTTAAGTATGTACTAGAAAAGGTGATATATTGCACAAGTGGCAGCACGTTACAATTTAATAATGACTTGTATTGCAAACAAGGTAGAGAGCTCCCGTCCTTTCAAGCACAGAGTTGTGTCTATCTATACATTGAGCAACTATCCAAGGTACCTTAAAGGAAAAAGACACAGTTTTAAGTAGCAACAAGGTTTATATTTTAACTACAACACAACATTCAAAATCCATCGGAGAACATTCAAGATTTTTGCCTATGTACTTTCCCAAACTGGGACATGATCCTATTTTCAAGAAGATTAGGAAAAGACGGAAATCAACTGGAGTCTGCTGGGTGCTCAGCACTTTTTTAAATCAGGTCACTGATTTAACTTTGAAAATGTGAATTTTTAAGGTGATGCTTACCCTGCCCAACCTAGGCTGTTCATTTCTCATCAGAATTTAGGATTATTTTCTTTGTGGCTCCTGTGAGAGTAAGTCACTTTTCCCAGAATAAAGTTTCACATTTTGGAGAAAAAGAGCCCGCATCAATAAGCAGTAGCATAAAAGTTCTTCACTGGGAGAACAAAGGGTTTCTGTTGTCAGAAAAGAGAACCAAAAACGACGCATAGCTGTTTCTCCCCTATTTTCAAATTCACTATTTCCTCTTCACTTAGGCTGTGAAGCTTCACAATTGCCTTGGGTTTTAAAGTTCTTCTCTTGTTTGAAACTCTCCATTCTTAAAGGTAAGTTAAATAGCTTCCCTTAAAGAATAAAAACTTCTTAAAGGTTGATGGCCAAGCTTTCAAATGAGCTTGGAAGAAAGAGAAAGAATGCCTCTTTCTCCTAAAAAAACACCCAAGAGTCATAAACAAAGAGATAACACCCCTGACCTGTCTGATGCCCTGGCCAGAACTGATGGTGGTCATGAAATGGGACTCATGAGAACTAATCTGAAGGCAATAAACATGAGCTATGACCTTTTGAGCTTTGGGACTACACAAAGGTACTAGATATTACAGTTTTGTAGGGAAAGATACGTGGTAGTTGTAGTGGCTACAGCTCCTTACTCCTAGTGTTTGTAAGTCTTGTAAGAGATGCCTTGGTTTGAACCACTAAGCGAGGTAGGCAGGAAAGACAACAGGCCTGGACAACTAGTGTTGTCCAAACATCAGACAAACTACTGTTATCTTAATAAATTACATATAATTTAAATGACAATTTGGCTACTAAGACCATCACAGGAACAGGCATATGCTAAAAATGAACAGCCCACTAACAAATGAATTAACAGTGGGGAAAAATTCAGATTTAAGGGGATTATCCCATAAATTATCTGAGGAGGATGATAATAGATTATTTTAGCTATAATAAGGGATGTACTACCTGTGTTTCTCTCCTGCTTGGTACTATCTTCCTATCAATTACAATCATGCTAGCAGAGTTTGTGAGAAAGCAGATGGTCTCTGATGACCCTACAGCAATCAAGGAGGAATGGTTCCTTGCTGACCACTTTCACACTCACTCCCAAGAGACAGGCACTAAATCCTGACATAAATCATCGAAGTCTGCTTCATCTACCCACCTGCATGGCAGATCCTAACAACTGCAAAACGCAGACGTGTTAGCCTATTTCCCAGCCTATTTCCCACAGAATAATCAATCAAGCCTCAGATTTTACAAGAAATAACGTGTCCCCTGCTTTACAACATACTTTATTAAACATTCAGACCAGCCTTTCATGCTCAACAGTTGATTGATAGCAATTAGTTGGCACTGACAATGATATCACTTGATGTGACAGACCAAGAAATACCAATCTGCCAAGAAAATGTGCTCAAAAAGGTGGTATATCTAAAGCTCTAACAGGGTTCCTGCAATAACAAAAGGTTACAGACATAGTGAAAATTCAAACATAATGAGGAGGTACAATATAAAAGAAGGGAAAGTAGCACCTCACTGCATAGATGTAATTGGATTTAATAAGCTATACAAACTAGTGTTAGAGAACAAGAGTTTTTTTTTTTTTTTTTTCCAGGTATCACCATAAGAGTATCAATAAAAACCCTCTGGGTCCTCAAAACTAACCCCTGCCATGCTCCCCTGTACTACAATGTGTTCTGGTTTAATTTCTCACTATTGGTTTTAGGGTACAGTTCCACCAGGAGTACCAGCTTAGTTTAGGTAGTGATTTTTTTTTTTTAACTTCCTGTCACTCAGATCTGCTGCAGAATTCAGGCAAAATGGTGGTTACAATTCCAGCTGTCAGTCTTTCTTAGCAATCCACCATGACTATGATAGGCAGAGCTATCAAAGTGGCAGCAACAACTGGATATTCCAAGATGAAAAACATTAGTGTAGACAAAAGCTCAGATAGCACCAACCAATTCCGTAATACATTGGTTACTCTCAGCCTCTTGAGCTTTAACAACTGGGAGTGAGGCTGTGCATAGATTTTATGGCTTTCTCTGCTTCTCAGCAGGACATGAGATTGAGCATAAACTGGCTGCTTTAATAAAAACTGCTTGGCAACTGGAGTTTTGTATAATACAAACATTTCTACATGAAAACCCAAGGTAGCCTTCTCTGTGTGATTACAGCCAGGTCCACAGTAACACAGACCAGATGTGCATTCTGCATTCCAGCAATTTGCTAATCTGCAGATTCTGTATGTGAGAAAAAAAGACTAAAAAAAAAAACAGTACAGAATGATTCACATTAACTAGGTCTGACTGTTTTAAAATGGCCTTTACCATTCTGAGAAAGAAATGCATTGAGTTCTCTTGTTAGAAAAAGCTGATTCATCACCTTAAAAATGGTTCACATCCACAGTTTAATCTCAGCCCACAGTAACCTCTTCTGTAGCTTATACTTGGTCCTGGTTATAGACATTTCTCTTTTAATTTTGTTGTTTTGTTCTAGTTGTTGTTATAATATTACCTTACATCTCATCCTGACTGTCCACTGATTCTGCAGTGGGTGTAGCTGCATGCATTCATGCAATTAATTACTCATACTCCCCATTTTCATTATGAGGAGCAGAATCAGGCCGATGGCTATGGCATTCTTTTAGTGCACAAAGCATACCTGTCAGATGTTATTCCTGTCGTATCAGTATGGTAAATTGGAAGTTTCACCCTTACAGTGACTACATCAATGGATAAGCAACTGAGTGGGAGGAGCTATAATCATATACAATATGTGTGTAAGTCAGCAGAACAGAAAACCTTATATAATTATTCCAAACTTCACTTTCCTACAATAGAATTTAACAAAATATCACATCGACCAAATCATCTACCTATTTTCCCCTTTAATAGCATCTGCTTCTGTGACAGCATTCCCCAGCATTATTCTACTGGCAGTGTCTCATCTTGTCCAGTTTCAGTGCTACCCTAAACAGCAGTCTCTGAAATCCTCACCTTGCTATTTTCCTCCAAGGTCTGGTACAGCAGCATAAAAACCTTTTAAAAACTACTAATTGTGCTTTAAAATAAATAAAATAACTGAGAAACCTGAACTTGCCAGTTAGATGAAGTGACAAGGCAGCTTCCCAAACAACAAACTAAAGCATTTTACAAAGTTCAAGCTGTGTCTGATTTCTATATTCTCCAAGCGCTCCAGCAACCTGAGCCTGCATTGCCCAGCCTCCACCCATAACACACACAGCAATATAGTGAGAAGGAAGGAAAGGGGTAGGAGGGGCTAGGCAGGATAAGCCATTTTACAGTCTTTCTGCATTCCAGTCCCCTGCCTAATTCCCATTTTTGGAAGAAAAAAGAAAGGGGGGTGGGGGGGAGAGAGAAAGTCTGAACTTTTGACCCTTAGTGCAGACACCCAACCAGAATAGTGAAGAGCCATAAAGGTGTCTGTGTAGGGGCGTGATCTCATGACAATCATCTGCAGCTTGTTTCCTCACCATCCTCCTCAAAAAAATGTTGATTACTTGTTTTATGATTGCCAGATGGTGGACTCAGTACTAAGAACCTTCTACCATCCGCAGTGACTGCCTGACCCCACATAAAAGCGGAAAGGGCTGAACCTTGTTCTACCAATCCCACCACAGGATGGTGCAGAAGCCTTCAAACCTCAAAGAAGCTGATCCCATTTGTATCAATCTGTTTCCAGTTCTGTACAGCCATTTCACACCCAGATTTAGAAAAAGCAGCAGGTTAGCTATTCATAATAATATACATTATAGCAAAAGCATATAACGTATTTTAAGAGGAAAACACAAGACAACCTTCTCCTTGCCCTGAGAAGCTGATTCAAATACAGTTCCCTGCAATAGGGGGAAGGGGAGATGCTCATTCAGCTTGTAAATATACTACAAAGAAGATTTTTTATCTCTTCCAAACACACACCCAAGAAATTAGACAACCCCAATCAAAAAACAAACTCATGGACTCCTTTTCCAAAGAAGTAGGAATTTCCAGCAGGGAGGCAGTGGATCCATCCATGACTCCATTTTAACAAATCTGGTTATTGATCTAAAACATACTATGTTCCTCTGAGTATTACCTTGCCTGTACACTATCATATGCCTCTTCTATATCAAGGGCTGTTGTAAATCAGCACAGCCTTTTTCAATTAATGTAGCTGCACAGTTCTTCATTGCTTAGAAAAAAAGTATGGAGCCTACACCAATCATTCTTACTACAGGGATGGACAAGATCAGGAAACCAAAGGAATTACTATCACCAGATAATCTGCATGAAGTAGGTACAGTGCTATCCCAAAGCAAATGCCATGAGGGTTATATAAGCCAATATGTTTTATTTAAGATTCACTTATAATGCTATAGGACAACATATGCCCAAGCACTTATCACAGCTTAGCTGACGATAAAGTACAGCAATTCAAATGTCTGTGACTGTTTATACACCATTTGACTCTTTCGGTAGTCAATCAGAATTAGCTTTTTACTGAACATGACGACACTGGTAAAATGGAGACCTGACAAATCCAAAGAAAAGTCCCTTAAGGGCTATTACACTTAACAACAAACTTCCAACTCAGGAAGCCCTTAAACCACACATGGCTGGAAGCATATATTGGAGAAAGTGTCTCTGTACGCTTAGACTTATCTCTTTCCTCCAGCATTTGCTATTGACCATTTTCTGAGAGAGGATATTGAGTTAGATGGATGCCTGGAATGGCCATTCTTGCGTGTGAGAGCTAATAAGGTGGTTTTTCCTTCTGTCTAGCCCCAACCCACAAGCATTTACAAGTCAGACTCAGATATGAGTCATATGGCCGTATTCTGTTATTTCACTCCCTCCTTCTTCATTGCCATTTTAACTGAAAAACCTTAAAGTTCACAACCTCACTGTCCTAGGATTCCCCTCAAATATGGTATCCTCCCCCACATCAGTGATAAATAACATTTACAGGGATGCTGAACCATTGTCCTCTAATCTCTCCCCCCAACATACCAACAAGCCATAAAGTTTACTGCGATCCCTTTTCTGTTGTTGTTTACAATACAGTCCTGCTTTAGCTTCTGTCTTGAATATCTATCAAGTGGGACAGTCAGAACGAATTGCTCTGAGTGCCTCCTAATGACCACAAATAGCACTTTTTTAATGAGCAGAGGGAGAAAGAAAGAAAACAAGAAAGAAAAGAAAAAGATTCATTCTTTCAAAAAGAAAGTCCCAACTCTGTTTCTCTCAATTATGCATGTTTAACTTCTCATGAACTTTAGTAGGAAATGCACAGACAGGAGCTCAGAAAGTATCTCGAATATTATCACCTAGATTTAATTAGGAGATGGATTCTCCTCTCATGTATTTAAGTTCAATTTTACTGATTCTAGGGACTGCCTCTTCTCTTAGGTGTTTTCTTGTTTTCAGTGTGGTACAGTACATGATTGTAACACGGTGGCACAGATTCACCAACACTAGCAGGAAGCCAATAAATTACACATCCAGAATGAGTACCTGTGGTTGGTTTAGATATAATTTCTTATTTAGACGCAGATTTATGCAGGTTCATTCATCTCTTAAGTTTTAGTTTTCTTGTATGCCTTCATCCTGCTCTAATATAATTTTCTACCCAAAACACAGTTCCAGAAGACTTTGAAATACTCATTCCTTCTCCTATTTTCTTTGTGATCTTGATCTTACTCTCATCAAGTAACAAGTCCAACTATTAGCAGGCATCCTCAAGATAGTAGGTCAGAGTCCTTTGCAAAACAAACAAACAAAAGTACAGGCCCATAGCATGTTAAATCAAGGGCAACTTCAAACAAGTTGCTGCAGATTTTTAAACAGCAGAACTAAAACTGCAAAAAATACCCCATGAATGAGTCCCAAAAAGAAGTAAGTTTAATGATCTGTGTAGTCCAATATTCAGTAGTGACTAGAACCAAAGAATATGAAGACAGTTTCCCAATCAGTCCATTTGAGGATAAATACACTGTGCTAACCTCTTCTTTTGGAGATATGCATTCTTTCTGGAAGGGAAAAAAGTTCTTGGCCTTTTAAATGAGTCCTTATTTCTTTAGGAAATTCAGCTTCATCTCTTTTCCACATTTCCAGAGAAACTGAAAGGTTTCTAATTCTGTTCCCATGACAGAGTTTCTCTATTAACGTCTATGATAGAGGATATAGTATTGTGACCATACAGAATTGTCTTGCTCTTTGCTGTTAAACTTACATGGAGTTCAAAAGTAAATTCTTAGTAATCTTTAATTTTCGGTTTAGGCTTTTGCATTTTGCTTTTCTTTTCATCTAACATCTGGTCAGCAGGAGGGCTGATATATCCCTCTTATTTACTGTATGTAGTTTACATCCCAACACTAAACAAAGACCACATGAATCCTTCCAACAGTGGCAGAGTCTAATACTTTTAAAATCGTTATAACAACACAGGAAGTTATTTACTGAATTTAACATGCACGTTTCCTACAAATAAATTAACCCTAGGAGAAAAAATTGGTGTCTTTTATTAATTAACACTACATTAATATTTTATTATTATTTATTTAGGGAAATATTTTGAGAGAGGGGTATGTGGAATGTAGCTACATTTTATAGTGGTGCCTGCTTGAATCACTCTTAAGTTTCCTTCTATTTTCACAATACAATTCAGGAGTCTCCCCTTTTTCAGAAAAGACTAGGGCTAAACAGCTACAAAAATTAAGCAAAATTTGAGGTAACTATTTATTTTTTGGGAAGAAACTTTTTAAGTAGTCAGAAACACTTGCATCATGCAATAGTTAGCATATATATTCTATACTCAATTCACTTTTTTTCCTTACACATTGAAGCATCCTGTCTCAAGTTAAATTCCATCTTGAAGGAAGGGGTTACATTCTCCTTATTCACTCCTACCAATATACCCAGGCTGAAAGACCTAAGTGCACTCACTGCCTTAAAAGGAGTTAGGAATTCACTCCCCAATTTGGGGAAAATTCCTCAAATTTGGGGGAAGAGAATATAAAAGGAGTTAGAAAACTTAGGTGGAGACATAGAAATAAAATCTTATCAGAGCTAAACTCACTCTCCATTTCATAAACACACACTGTATTTCGGAAAGATGACTGTGATGCATCAATCTAGTGCTATTTAATTCCTCCTGTAATTTATGCTTCCAAGAAACTCTACTCTGAATGCAGCTCAGGGCACTTTGATAGTTATCCAAACTTCATCTTTCTCCTCCTACATCAAGGGTTCATTTCTTGGTTTTCTGTTTCTTTAAAGAGGCACCACGTTACCAAACGGGATCCTGTTAATCTTTTTTTGCGTGCAAAGGGCAACTGTAAGTCTTTCCAAGATCTCACCAGGCCAAAGGGGGCATATGGATTTTCTTTAAGATTCACCTTTCTTCTGTGACTGACTGAAAGCTCCACTCAACCAGACTGTAACCTCTGGTTCCAGTTGTCTGCTGAAGCTTCTGGAAAGGGAGGAATACTGAACATTACATTTGCTCTCTCACTTGTCAAGAGAGGACAGCATTGCCAAAGACCATATGCATCAATTCAAATGGGCAAAAGAAAAACAAACAAACCCAAAACAAAACATATCAAGAACAACAGCACACAAATCAGGCGCTCATTGGGAAAATTAAGGCAGGCTCAGAGATCAAATGTACTGCAGAGGGGAGAGAAATGATCATGCAAAACTACAGCAGTGCATTGCCTAACACTGATCAAATACACATTAACCATTCATAATTTTTTGGTTAATGATGTCCATGAAACTCTGGATTTCTTGAGAATTTTGCTATCTGGTAATAGTTTACTGGTTACAGCTACATCTCAGTCAAGAAAAAGGCATGTTCAAGGGCACATGGAACAACATAGATCTGACAGACAGATCTCGACTTTCCTAATTGTGGCCGAGGTGTTCCTGGAGTCACATTAACAGAGTAACCTGTATAAAGAACAAATTTTGACTTAGAATTCTCATTGACATCAGCTAGATTTTCATGTGCCAATTTATGTGGCAAAGAACAGTAACAGAGCTTGCAGGGCAGATTTCTTGTGCTGCTCACACATAACCTGAGTAGCATATGCCTGGTATTTCATCCTAATTTTGACCAGACCCAATAGCCTATTAAAGAATGGCACTAATTCAAAGTTTGTAGCCCATTAAGAGAAAAACCTTTACCATGCAGATATGTAAGGAGACATCCCAACAGACAAAAGATCTCAGATATAAAGCTTCCTTTACACACTTGCTATCAGAATCCCCAGAGTGAAACAGCATAACATCTGTATTTATCCTTGGGAAGTGACTGGAAGGAAGAGGGGAAGAAACAGAGATGGAAGACAGAAATTGCATCTAGTTGCTCACTACAAAAAATACATCTTAAAAATGTATGCCTTATCTCAGGTTCTTTTATCTTAGCAAATCTTTAAAGAGTTTGTGCATTTCATTTTCTACCAAGATCATAATTTTATAAGAATCTATACCAATCTAACACATAGAAATTAAGATGTATTTTTAGATTATTTAGATGCAGTTAACAAAAAAAAATGACCACAGACATATGAAGAAGACTTGAGTGACACGGATTCCAACACAGAACCCCCCCCTCCCCTTGTAAGCCAGGCTTACAATAAAAGCTTTTATGACACATAAGCCTGGTATTGGTTTCTCTCCCACGTCTTCTTTAGGCAGCATCTTCCTCCTAACCCCAGAGATGACTGCTGTGTAGCTGGCTGTCCTAATACATACAATGGTCACATCCTTAATGACATTCCCTCCACTATGAACTCTTTCTAAAATTAGCTATCACATTCATCAAGCCTCATCTGGGGCATTCAATACAGGTGACAATGCCATGCAATACCATCAGCGTGTCCATTTTCATTATATTTTATAATTTTCTAGGCATTCAAAAAGCACTTAACTATTGCCTGATAAGAAAACATGAGCAAAGTAGCTGCAAAATAACTTCAGAGAGAGCCCAGTGATTTTCACCAGTGATTTCAGTAGTCTCTATGTTTGGATTCTCTCCTAGGGGTATTTCAGTAAGCCTCTATTTTTTTTCGTCCCCACAGTGCAAGGCATTCATCTTATGAAAATTCAGACCCCAAGAAAGTATTCCAAGCTGGACACCCAAAAATTGAAGAACCAACCCATCCCCCGAAAAATTATTACTTATCTAGAGCAGACGAAAGAAGTACTAGCAGCGTCTAGGGAGGGAGACTAGTCACGAAGATCAGCAACCAAGTCTACATTCTACATTCAGTTAATCTGAAGCTGTACCAGTTCAATGGAAGCTGGCAGATTAACATCCTCATTGACTACATCTTTTCCTCTGGGCACTCAGACTTCAGTTTACTGCTTAAAATAAGAAACTGTTAGTCATGACTCCCAGCTTTTATTCTCAGCTATGGAGATACAATAGAGAGGTCAGAACACAACACTGGAGGTGAAGACTCCTTGGTCCTAGGCTGCATGCCAGGAAGAAGAGCTTATCAAGCAATCGGAACACAGTAGAGCCTGGACTCTCAGGTTCTAATTGTAGGGTCTACCAGATGACTTCTTGTACAGCCACAGACAAGCCATCAGGCTGTTCTCTATCTCAGTTTACTTCTCTACAGACCATATAAAATAACTTTTTGTCACAAAGTCATACAATAGTAGTTAAACATATGTAAACGATTCTAATAGTCTCAGGCAAACTAAGCAGGACAGGCAAAGTACTGCTGTTGGTAATGCTATAACTGCAGTACTGTCAGCGTGTGATGTCACTGGGGCAGTGCGTCTAAATACTGGGCACACAGAATTTGTTTTTTAATGTAAAAGCAAAGTACTGTGGAAGGCCTGTACGGCCAAACAGGCCTCCTGTCACAGCCCTGGCTTCCCATGTCTTATGAATCCCAGTGTGACAGCACTATACGCATGTGTGAAAGTACATGCACGCCTGGCCTCTCCTTTTGAAAAGGGAATCTAACAAATCCTTCCAGGCAACATCAGAGAGAAGAGGAGATGCTAACAGATCAAAACGGCTGCCTGAAGTGACCCCTTTTTTACTTCAGAGACAGTTACATAAGCTTTGTGCAGGAGTGGAAACTGACAGGAATGCAGTAGGACAGAATGAGAAAGCTCTGCTAACAGGTTCCTTTCAGCTGATTACAGGCAGGTATTTCTCCTATACATTCTGCCACAACGGGCCTCACTTTTAAAAGCAACACTAATTATCAGTTGGCCAACTCATTCCAAAGAAGTGATACAGTGAATGTAGGAAGGGACACATTTCCCAGAAAATTAAAAATAACCTCCTCTGTATCTCAAATCAGACAGGAAGTTACACTCTAACAAAATATAGCCTACTAAATGTCGAGATGCATCAGAATTATCCCTCATTTACTCTTATCGGGAAGTCCCCAGACAGAAAAATATCTTCAGCATGTTTAGGTGTGCTTAGCCCAGCTCCTTTGCCTAACTTTGAGCAGAGTACTTAAGAATGCTGTTTGCTGAACTAAGATATATGTTTATGTATAGTGGCTGATTAAGCATATGCTCCTGAATCAAGGAGCAGAGGGGCTATTTAGAAAAACTGTATGTCAGGCTCAAAATAAAGTAAAGTGAACACGCTAGAGTAAGATGTACCAAGAGTTTTGGTCTGGTTTGTTTTCTCCATACTTCTGCAGTCCTAACAGAGTGGCAAAGGGCATTCTGAAGATCTTAAACACTCCTTGTTCTACTACTGCCCAAAACAGTATCTTATGATGCACTTATGAAATTCTAAAGAAGCCATACAAAAGCCTGGAAGCCACAGGCTGTGGAAAATGGAACACAGCAATGCAACTTATGATCACATAGCCCATGGGAATATACATAAGAGGAGGAAAAAAAAAATAGAGGCATTGATTCTCTAGGTAAGTAGTGAATGGGAGCTTGGGAACTGCATGTTTGGGAGAACTTTAAAAGAGAAACTTTTAAAGAAGGGGTATAGGTTTCCCAGCACTGACCCACCACCAATAAATCACTAAATTTCCTGATTGTTTACTACCACCAAAACCACACTGAGAGCCTCAACTGTTTTCATTAAGATCTGACTTTAATTGCAAGTTGCTCCCAGAAGATACTAGGGCACAGATGAAAGAATGCTAAATACTTTTTAAAGGCTTCGGCCACGGACCTCTGCTGTGGGTAATTTAATTAACAATTCAGCATCCCACATATGACTACAACCAACTTTGATGCTGTAAGTCTTCTCTGCCTTAGGGAATGATCTCTGAATATTCCAGAAGACAGAGAAAAATCTCCTCCCTCCTCTTGTCTACTGTTCCTTCTTAGTCAAGGTCATTAAGTAGAATACCATTGTGCCTCTTCTCTTTGCCCTTACAATAAAATTTTTTTCATTTTATTACATGAAGGAAGTTTTCTTTCTCTGAAGATGTTCGTCGAAGGACTAAAAGTGACACTACATCACTATCTATCTGGCTGTAGCTGTCCAAGCTCTGTGATGTTATGAAAATACCTGATGTTACTCACAGGGGCCCTGAAATACAGTGTTTAGGACATCACAGCATTTCCAGAGATGTTCTAAAAGTTATTGCTGAACCAAGAATAGTTACAGGAATGGACCATAGAGTATTTCTTAATCTTTTCAAATAGATTTCACTAGAACCTGCTGACCTCTCCTCTAAAAGAGGAAAGAGCAAAATAAGCCAAGAAAAGAGAAGGAGGAGAGATTCTTTCTTGCTAAATCCTTTTTCTGCGAAAGCAGAACTGGCTCTTTGAATCTGCATGCAGGTAGTTCTGCTTTTGGTCAGTCTAAATGGGAAACCAATAGAAGAGAGAGACAAACAACATGAACAGGCTCTTCCCTCTGCAGCTCCATAAAAGAGCCACCTACCAAGCTCCTTAAAATAGCCTTAAACGAACACAATGTTTTTTTGGCTTGATTAAGGTAAGGTGTGAAGGTGTGGGTTGCTGAATATTTTCCTTTATCTCAGGAGAAAAGCAGCAGGCTTCTGAGAAACATAGAATGGAAGAAAGTTACCTTATCTTCTCAAATTAATTATTTTTTGTTTCAGCATTCCTGGACAGGACTACCGCTACCCAACTAGTGCTACCTGTTTCTCCACGCTCACATGGCTACAGATTTTCCAAAGACCCAGCAAACCGGACGGGTTTGCACTTTCCAGTGTTATAGGGCAGACGGGAGCCTAAATGGAGCATGTTTTTCTATAAATGAACCACTAATGTCAAATTCCTTTTCTTGTATTAAATTTTGGTATAAAGAACAAAAAGACCTCGAAAGGCCTCAAATGAATCCTCATACACAAATACAAATCAGAAGCTTCATTTCACTGTCAGCTTATTAAAACACATCATACACTAATCCTTCACAGCCATTCCAAAGAGCAAAGCAATCCAGTAAAAAGAGGTTGAAAAACTTGATGGATCTTGCTCCGCCCCCTCAGCAATCCATAACCATGCCCATTCACATCAGTAAAGCAGAAGGGACTAAATTTGGGCTATCACAGCTCACAAGATGCATGTTACATCTAGAAACAGTTACCAAGATCTCAAAAAGGTAATAGTAGCTTTGAGTACTGGTAATTTTAGAATGTATGTGCTTTATATTTTCTGAAAACCAGGTCAATGCAAGGCATGCCCCGATGTATACACAAACTCACTAGGGTGTTTGGAAAAATCACAGGCCATGAGCAAATTCTGTTCCAGTTATGTCAGTGTACATCCCAAGTCAGAAGAGCTACGCAGGCCTTTTACTCAGAGAAGTCTCTGCCCTATTTACTGTATCATCCATAAACAAAGCACAACGGATAACTCAGTGGCACTGAACTGAATGAGAATATGCTTTTCATAGTTAGCATTTAACACTATAAATGCATGTGAATGTATGTATTTCAGAGCTACTATTGTTTTCTTTCTTCTTTAAGGAGAAGGGATTCCCCATCCCCCATCTCCTCTGCAATCCTCTCTACCTCATTTCCATCTGGCTGACACTGCATTAATGATAAACCTCCAGCTGGATCCCGCAGTATTGTCTTGAACACTTTGTTCCAGCAGAGCTGAACTCTAGGAGACTCCTAGCTCTAAACACAAATCACAAGGCTTTATGTACATACAAGAACAGCCTCTAAATGACAGACTTTGCCCCTGGTACCACGGTAGGCAGGCTGGAAATAGTAGGGCTAGTTCATGGAAGGAGGCCAGCTGTTGTGCTAAGGGGCTTTTTTTTTGTTTGGTTTGGTTTTTGGACACTGCTTCTTTTCATGTACAGCAGAAAGACACAGGAGACTTACTTTCTTTCAGAGGTTTACTCTGCATCTCTTACAGCTTTCCTGGACTACACTTTGACTGTGGGAGACACCTCTCACACAAGTGTTACAGTAACAAAATGTTTTTAAAGAAGGATTCATTAAGATAGATTAATGAATTAAAAATGTCCTCAGCATTGAAGTTACAGCTCCACGCATTTGTATTTTTCCTCTCCTCCAGGAAAATTAATGACAG
The DNA here is from genome assembly GCF_040807025.1 of Struthio camelus. Taxonomy (NCBI): domain Eukaryota; kingdom Metazoa; phylum Chordata; class Aves; order Struthioniformes; family Struthionidae; genus Struthio; species Struthio camelus. The sequence goes on from NC_090962.1 coordinate 2,777,854, forward strand.
CCTCTGGCCACAACAGAAGCCAAAATATACTGTTAATTTGAAAGGCTTGGGAGTTCTATCACAATTGACCTCTCCAAGTCTTCAGCCTAGGCTAGACACATCCGTTAAAGAGAATAGTTGAATCAGGCTCCCAGTTAACTTCTCGGAAAACATTCACAGCAGGGAGTAAGTAGTATTTATGAACGGAGGTAGTTACCTCATGACTACTCGAGGCAGAACGCACAATGCCTTGCAGTAACAGTGAACAGGACTGGGCTGCTCTAATAGCATACCTATATCAAATATGGTAAGAAGCCTCCCATGCTGGAAACTTGTATGTGACCTAGTTAAGATCATAATGACCCACTTTTGTTATGACAGAAATGAAGCCTTTCTAATTTTCCCCCAAAAGAGCTGTCTCAACTAAGCAATCCAATTCCATTAGAAGTAGCCTTCCCAGATGACAAAAATTAATAAAATTCCCTATTCCTTGCCACAGATTTATCCTTTCATAGCACCATTCAAGCCATTGTATCTTCAAGTACTTTACAAATAAAGAAATGTAAAATAGAATAAATCTTAAATAGCATAAGATAATTCCTATATTCAAATTCCCCTTTTGCTTTCAATAAAAGTAAGAATTCCAACATCAGACCTATGAACTCAAAACAGAATAAGATTTTTCCAGTAACTTATCTTCACTGTTATTAGTGGTGACTGCAAGGCACCATTACTCCTATTAAGAAACGTACAGACTGTTTCTCATTTACACTAAACCCCCTTCATCACCCAAATAGGTAGGTAGGTAGTGCAAAAGTAGCATATAATGGATATAAGCATATTGGAATGTACTTGTTTCACAGAAAGGTACGTCTGATGAAAGCTGTGAGACAGGATCTTTGCATAGGAGAATCAGGAGCTAAGTGATAAACACATCTCACTGTAAGTATGAATTGTGTAACATAGAAAGCCAGGCACAAATACAGCTGATTTGTGTACTTGCATTTAGAACAAAGAAATACAGTATCTATTGTATGTGAAACTTTCAGACTACTGTGTAAAGTTCTGATTTACACAGATCCTTAACCTGGAACCCACTGATGATGCAATTTTACAATAAATCAGTTATGTAAAGGCTTTTCAAACCTATCCATACAGTAGAAGGCAGAGAATGAGTGGGTCAAAAAGAGCAAAGGAACAGATCTAAATTTTTTTTTTTTTCCAAACTTTAAACAGCCACCACCAGCTCTGTGACTTCTGTCTGTTTAGTACAGATCACCCCACTGTGATCACATGACCCTTACAGGACTACGGTTGTATCAGGGGTATAAGAGCAGAACCATGACAAAAAACCAAAAACCTCCCAAACTTTGAAATGAAGAGAACTCAGCCAGCAACTTCTGCCTCTGGTGAAAATCAAAGCAACTTTTCTCTTTCGTATTTAGCACGTTGCTTTCAATCTGGGAAAGATGTGTTCTGCACCCAAGGAACAGAGATCTATCTCCTACAAAACAACAACTAAAAGGACAACAGTTTGAACTTTGTTCTCTCCTCCACCACTGAAACTAACCTTTCTCCAGAAAGTAATCTGAATGTGGAGTCAAAACTGTTAATAATGAGTTAACCTAAAGAATGTTTTAGGACAACAAATTGTTGATATCAATGCACTTATTCTCTTAAAAGACAAAGCATACTCATTTAAAACCATCCAAACGCAGAACAAGTTTGTAAGAACACACTCACTCACAAAAGCTCCATTCCTACGGACATTAACACACAAACTTTACCAGAAACCCTATCTGAAATACTATGAATAAAGGTTGGTATATGCTTAGAAGCCACATGAATCATGTGAAAGTATAATTGTTTCTTTCACACATTTATTCAAAAAGAGACAAATATAACTTAAGGAAGGCTAGGAAAGGAAACCATCAAGAAACTTTAAATATACAAAGTACAGTTTTGCACTGCAACTGCAGAAGGGACAGCCCTGCAAATAGGACAATCACTATACAGGGACTATTAGCTAGGAGTGTTTAAATGGACATTTGAAGACTGGACACTATCTGATCTTATGAAACTTTTCTAGTTTACAGATTCTATGATGAAGTTAAAGAACAAAAGTATTTCTGTAATTGAACTGAACACCCACAGGCAGCCTTAACAGATGTCTGGACTAAAAAATCTTGAGTGCACAAAACTCCCCTTGAAAGTCTCAGTGTGTTTGAGGCAAAAAAACGTTACAAGAATGAGTCCCAGAAAAGGGATAGAGAGATGGGTTGTACACATTGTTCTGAATGTGTACATTCAGAACACATGAATGTACTGAATTCATGTCAGTATTTAAAATTTTGATTTTGATTTTAGTGTAGTTTATACTGTAGCTATATACGCCCAAGTACTTTCAGCTAGCGTAGAATCAATTCACATGTATTCTTTTTGGAAGAGCGAGCAACAAACGGTCTGCCAATATAATTAAACCCAATAATTTTATCACAGAAATCCCATAAAACATGTTAAAATCAGCTACATCACTTGCACCATTCAGACTGATAGGACTTGTATAGAACCCATAACTGGAAGAGACACAGGGCTACAGGACTGTAGTATAATTTCTTAATATACTGGTAAACAAAAAAAAATAAAAAATAAAGAGAGAGAGATCCTTAATCCATTCTACACTAGTCTGTTTCCTCATGTCACAAGTTCATTTTTTAATTAATTATACCCACAATGTATGCGGCGAATATGATCAGTCTTTAGAAATGAACGTTAACAGCCTAGCCAAAAGCACAACCTAGAACAGAACAGGAGGAAAAAGTTTCTAACCAACCTGAACTTGCCTTGTCAACACAGTAAACCAAAATCTAAGGTTGTTGGCTATTTGAGCAGGGACAGAAGATGTTATTTGATAGTCATTATACAATTGACTTGCATTACCTGAGAAGACTACAAAGCTGGAATATTTATGATAAGACATTCAGTATTTACATATGTCTATCTTTCAACAATTTCAACACAAACACCAAGTCCTCTAATGCTCCAATGCTTTTATTTATTCATTTTAAATAGGGCAGCTGAAACCCAGAACTAAATATTGGCAGAGTTTAGGAATAAAATCCACAAAACCTTAAAAATTCTTCACTAATTCTTCACATGGTGTCTGGGAACATATAGATGTTAAAATAATCTGTGCTTTGTTGTTTATGGGCTCTAGCACCACCACTACATATCAGTGCAGTAGCTCAAAGCTCAGGCCATGGCCATTATCAAGTCACCCCGAGCCTCATTCCCATCCTCAGCACATTGTAGTTTGCAAGAACAGCATATAAGGCAGACTCATGGCCATACTTTTCAATTCCTGCCCAAGAAAATTCCCCTTCATAGGGAGGGCTTCTAGGGTCTCCTTTACAGTGTCCCAGCCCTTTTTCCACCCTGTGTAAGAGACCAGATAAGACGAGGATCATATCCTTCTTTCCTTTACAAACTGGAATCCCTCCCAGCCCCCAGCTACGACCACGCTGTCAGAGCAGCACAGCTGCCTTGTGGTATTGATTAAAAGAGGAAGTTTTCATTGACATCACAAGAGTGACACCCTGGAGGCAGTGCTTGTGCAGCCTTCTCATTGGTCTCTGTGCTGTTGATTCCCCTGCCAAAGCCCAGTTTTCAGGATTCAAAAATAAAACTATAGCACAATGTTTTGTCATTACTTCTCCCAGTCTCCCTCAGCAATAAGAACTAGATTCTAACATCTCACAAAAGGTCTACAGAAAAATAATATGTATTTAGTCTGACAGGAGACTTCCTATGTCCCATCCCCAAAATGCTACCAGAAGGAACGCATAATCAGAAAACCACATTTTTCTTTTATTGCAGTGCTTATTACAAAAAGAGAAATGGGATTTGCCACTTTCTTTTCGGAGGATGTCAACAGCTTCGGAGGACAGCACTTCTAATCTCTTCCATCTTACATAAATTCAGATCAATCACAAGCTTGCAACTAGTTGTGTGTGAGGCCCAGGGTTAGGTAATGTTTAGCACCTTTCATATATGCTCATAAAAAAACCCCACAACACTCAACAATCATACAATGCTATATGTATGTAAAATGCTTCATAAAAATCCTCTTAACACACCTGCTGGGCAGGGAGGTAAACATCGTTATTCCTGTTTCACAGAGAAGTGGAGTAACTTGCCCAAGGTCACCCAGTAAAATGATGTCAAACACTGGGACTATAACAAAGATCTCTTGACTTGGTCTTTTGCCCTGTCCACTAAAGCAGTATCACTTCCCTGCACCTTTAGTAATAACAATGGGAGGACAGTTCCTTCCCCACCACCCAAGAACAAATTATACCTAGCAAACACCAAGTAATTTCAGAGGAGGAATGAATGAACTTCTACGTAGCTAACTCCAGGGGCTGATCGAGTCCAGACCTGCTCACAAACAGAAGGAAATTCTTTCATATACACAAACACACACAGGAGAAAAAAAGAAAGAGGGAGAAAGACAAAAATTAAATGCTAAAATTAGAGTAAAGCTGAATAATCTCTGCACAGGAATATAACTGATTGACCACAACTAAGAATTGAGATGCCTGAATAAGGACAAAATTTTTAAAATACACACATTTCTTGCTAACCCAACTTACCCTGCAAAGCCTCTAAGGCGTGCCTGTGGCTTTAAATATTTTCTTGTTGCTGCTTTGAAGGCAAGAACAGGCATTATCTCAAAGCATCCACTGATATGTAGTTGACGGGAAGGGGAGGGGAAGAGGAGGAGGAGGAGGTGGTGAACACTGTAGCTAGCTGAGAACTGTCAGATTGTGTTTGTCGTCAAGGAACGCCATTTTCCAAAGCTTGAGTTTAACTATGGAATGAGATGCATGCTGCTGCTGACCCCTACACTGACATTCTATAGACTCCCTTATCTCATCAGCCCCTGAGCATCCCATCCTCACTCCTCCGCATTCATGCTCCCAAACTGTCAATCTCTGTGCAATGACTCACAAGGTTCTGAACCCACCATTCGCCTCTATATGTCTTACTATTTTTTCCATATGCATCCTTCTGGTTTAGATTGAGAGGCGTCTTTTTCTTTTCAATCTTGTTTTTAACTTTTAAGAAGAATCACTGAAAGCAATATGCCCTCAGCATAACAGCCTCCCTGAGAGCACTGCATACGTCAAAGAAAAATACAAGAATCTAATTCTGTTTTCCAGTTACAGTGCTGTAAATTAGGAGTAATTCTACTGAAGTCAATCAAGCTACAACTGTTTAACAACCACTGTGAGCAAAAAGCAAAGCTGGGCCTTTGTCTGTCAGCAGATTTGTCAGGAAAGACAACATATTAGAAAATATATTGCAAAGGTGTATTAAATTTTAGGTCAGCTCTTGAGATTCTCAATGTATTCTTCTTACAACCCAGTTAAAGCTTAAATTTTCTTTACCCACACTGTAATCCTCATCAGCATATATAACAATTGAGTTGTTCATGCATTTCCTAGATTAGATATTCACAAGCAGTGGTGCACCAGCAAGCGTACATTACTAACACAATTCTGAAGAAGGTGGAGTGGGTTGAGATGGATGTCAACCCGAATTCCAACAAAGGCTTCATGTGTCCTACCTACGTGGCACAGATGTATCATCCATCATGGACGGCTTCAGTTCTTTACCTTCTGTCACCTCAGAATTCTGACTATCCCTACTAAACCAAAGGCTAACCTGAGACTGCACTTTTGAAATGGAAAGAGTTCAGCAGCCTGGAAAGGAACTGCTTTAATGCCTTCTTGTCCACTTCCACCACACAGCGCACGAGGAAGAGAATGGAATAAAATAAGACTGATCTCCCAAAAACATGTATCTGGATTTTTTGATATCCCTTAGGCTACTGAGTGGCTTAAACAAAATGGAAAGGGTTAAAGAAAACCTAGCATGTTTATTTTTCATAGAGTACAGAACCAAACGTCAACATGCACATCCAGACATTACTGGACATGCTGGTTTCATCAGCAAGTACCAGTGACTCAATTAGCCTCTTCACAATGCCTAAATGTCACTAATGCAGCCTTCTGGCTGCTGCAGCATACATATACAAGCTTGTCCCTTCAGATTTAGTGGTAACAGCACCACTATTCTTCTCCTGACAGCGCTAGGGGCCCAGACAGTCTCTCTCTCTCTCTTCCCCTCCCTCCTTCTCTGTTCTGCCAACCGCAGAAAGAAAAGACCTGAGGGCTGACTGCATGCGAGCATTGAGTAGGAGGGAAAACGAAAAGGGAGACACTATTTCTATTCATTTTAGAGCTTCATCCATCAAGACCCTTTTTAAAAGTTAAATGAAAAATGCATTCCCAGAAGCTCATGGTTTAGAGCAACTGCCTAGTAAGGTGTTCAAGAAAAGATACTGACCTAGTCTTTAAGAGCCACATCTACTACACAAAGGTTTAACATATTACAGAAGCTAGGGTTGAAGAAGTACTATTTGATTCCATCTATTTCGCACTCCCACCCACCATTGCTATATTGAAAAGTTCTTTATACTGTTTGCTTTTAGGACAAAGCACCAACATGTAAACCGTACTTTTCTCTGAAACTTTTACATCTTTGGCAATCCCAAATAAAAATACAAAATAACACCAGTAAACAAACAAACCAACCAACCCTGACTTGCTTATTCTGTACACTCAACAGCACGTTTGTCCAGTTAATTTTTGTCACTCTCCCCTACATAATGACTAATTTTCAGGCAGATTGATTCCCTGGTGAGTTGCTACACACTGTGCAGCCATAAAAGTGCTAGGGATAGTCAAAGAAGGTGACAGGAATAGTAGGCTGGTGTTAGGGCAGAAGCCAAAAGGAGTTTTGGCAGCAACTAGGTTTATGTTAAATTTAAGTGACCAAGCAACTATGGCCTCAACAGTATTGACTCAGTATGAACAAAATGTGCTGTCAAAACGCAACATGACAGAACTGAGTCCCATCAGGCCTGTTTTATGTGATGACTATATGTAGAATTACAGGTCAGGGAAACACAGGAGATACCAGAGGAGGGATAAAAACCTTTGCTAATTAATGTACTACATAGAAAAGGAGCTACTCTTACCAGAGAACAGAGCCAAAAGGCACACAAACTCTTCACTCCCTTCATCTTAACTTTTCTCATCACTTAAAAAAGAAGGCTCAAATATGGTCAAACCTGGATTCACTCTAGGTTTTACAGCCACAACACTTGCAAACAAGGCATTATTGCCTTAAAGCACTCCCATCCATGTCTCAGCTAATACTCACTTGGCATCCAAATGGCTAGGTAGGAATCTGGTAACCATACAGGATTTCTACAACAGTATTTGGAAGGAAAAAAAAAAAAAAAAGACAGAGAAAGGACCAAACCTTGTGATCCCACTCCACTTTCTTCATTAATATTCAACACTTTAAAATAAAGATGGAAAAAAGAACAGTGATCTCAGTATCCAGGGAATTCATTAACCCTTCACTATTTCAGTTCACCAGTCTCTCATCTCCAATCATCTGAAACTGTAAAGTCACGACTTTCAGCTGCAGCCTAGGTCAGAGGAAAGCAAGACTGATCTCACACTCACAAAGGTGTTAGACTTTAGGTTCAGGATGAACGCAGGTTGTTTTTGGAATCAGAAGGGGATAAAGAACATTCAATATCTTAATTAATGAAAATAAAACAACCTGCCAACAGCAAACTAGGATATATGGTCAACTAGCATAAATGAACATTTCTTAGCAGAAGCCACTAGATTCACACAATATGATAACCATATACATATTGTATACACATATAAATAGCATGCACTGGCAAAAAAAATTAAGTTGTTCTTCTTATAGGTATACCAGGATTTGATGCCTGGTTTTGAGAGATAAGTGAGAGATAACATAAAAATTTTACATGTCCTTACACTTACCAACCGCCCCCCCCCCCAAAAAAAAAAACCACAAACACCTAGTTTAATTTTATCATCTTCTCAGTACAACTAGATACTGTTAAGAGTATTTCAGAATTAACACTAGAGCAGTTCATGCTATAGAACCTCCCCTCTCTGCACAAAAGTCCAAATCATCTTTACTCCACAAAGTGAGAGGAAATAATTGATATTGAGGGAAACTCCATGGGAAGAGCGTATAGAGACAATATCCTGCTCAGTGAATTTTAAGAGTGAAGCACAGCTTCTGTAAATGAGCACTGAGTTGCACAACAATTGAAACTGCATCACTGTGTCCACAGACCTCATTCCTGTTCCTTTCACAGCCTCTCTGATAAACCCTTTTAGAAGCTCATATGGGCAGTTGCTCTCAGGGCATCCCATCTAGCAGGAACTGCTGGTGTGTGTTACAATTTTGGCTTTAATAACAAAATAAAAATAATAATATAATAAAAAAGGGGGAGAGAGGCAAGCCTTTGTAGAATTATTTTTTTGATAGTCAGAGCCCAATCACCCAGGGTGTAGGTCAACTTCAGCGTGTGAATACTTTCTTTTTGAATGTGCCACAGAAATTACAAAACGCAGCCTGATATTCAGTAAAAGTGCATTTCCCTAAATAGTGTAGCAGTCAGTCCCGAGGGAAGTTCTACCCAAATGAAGATAGATCACAATCACACAGAATGAAAACTAAGACTGTTCAAATACGTTATCCTGAGTGGGTGATGTTACTGCAGTTTTATGGACATTTTGTCTTTCCTTGTCAGAAAAGCTGGCTTGTTAATTTATGGGCAGAGTGGGAAAGGCATAAGGAAACAGACAGACACAGAATACTTAAAATAGGACTGAGAATGGAGACAAAGCTCCCCTTTCACCTCCTGCTGTTATTTACCATCTGGGATCCTGAAAAGGGAGCGATGGGTAGTTTTGTGATAGGTTTGGCAAGGGGCAAGACATTTAGGATTTTCTATGTGTGACGAGGTCACGCGTCAGTGCCTTTGCAGCACATGGGAACACAGTCCAAAAGAAGGCCCAGTAAAAGAGTTGCCCCATCTGAACTGGAAAGAAATTTGTTAAATTATATCCTGGCACCACTACAAGATCTTAATCAAATAAATAATAATAGCAAATTTGAAGAAAAAGTCTCCAGAATCTAGCCTGGAAAAGCACAGAGAACGAAGGAAGAAAAACATCCAACTTTCAATTTAGATGTGTTTTATTATTACACTCTTAGACTTGGCATAATTTTAAAAAGTAAAATGAAATTTCTGAACCACAGCATTTACCCTTCAATTTGGAAACTTAACAAGTCAGTAGGTTCCATGTCTGTTGTTTACTTTTGCTTTCTTGATCCCTTTATTCTGTGGTTAGGAAGTAAGCACTAGCCAGGATTGTTTAAAATACGTGGTAACTCTCTGGAAGGGAGGAACCCACTTTGTATTATATTACTCTTCCCTATTTCCACTAATATTAGTACAGGAGCAGGGAGGGAAGAGATAGCAAGAAGTGATATCCTAAACGTAAGCAGCACAATAATTCTATTTCTAACATGGCTTAGTTTCACAAAGCAATTTGCAAAATGTAGATAAATGAAATGAGGAGTTCTAGTTTAGATAGATTTCTCCTGTTTCATACAAAAGGACTGTTAACAGGATGAACTTCCCATCATATGGTGCTACAGTTTATCTTTAAACAGGATCCTTTAATCAAAGGACATGAAGGAATAATGAGCATGTGCATCCTAGCCTTTTGCCCAGACTGAACGTCTGCTGACTAAAGTGATTCTAACAATACTGCTGCTGTAGACATTAAATCTGTGTGGCTTTTGAATTATTTAAAATCTATACTCTGAGAGACGCACAGATATGAGAACCCAGTCACTAGAACTAATGCAACAGTTTTTTTAACCATGTGTCTCAAACTCTCAGTTGGTACAAAACACTTTTTCCCAGTCTAAAAGCTTTAAACTGAGGATGTCACTACTATACCATTAGCTGTAAAGTTAATGGCAGTTTGTGTGTTGCAGAAGATAAATTAGTATAATTTCTAACTGGGCTGAAGGAAAGTTAAAAAGTTTAAGTCATATTCTAAAGAAATCCTTTAAAAAAAATCACTGGAAAATATCGGTAAATCTGTAGTGCATTAAACTGTAAGTGAAAACGTTCTTGTTCCTCCCCAGTTTCTCCTCTATTGCATGTAAATACACAGACATGCACAGACCCAAAACTACAGCCAACTATATACCAAGTAGCAAAAGGAATCACGATTAGCATAATACTATGAGGCACTAAAACAGATGGAGACATTCAGACCCTTTTACCACAGAAAGGCTTTTCACTGCAGCAGAGTTCACAGTGACTCAGTCCTACAGCCTGGGAGTCAGACAGCAATAAAAACACTCCTGCCATAAAAGCCATACTACCTATCATCCTAAGAAACTATTGATGAAGCCATATAGTACCAGATATATTCCTGAATGTTTGCTCATTTTGGTAAACCCTGCTCAGCATCCTGCCACCACTCTCCCTCCTTCCCCGACTTCCTGAATACTCCTGCTGTGGCTTTCTCAAACTCATGCAGGCACTGCAGAAAGGAGCATAATGCGAATGGGTCCTTTAATATGCCATGGGGTCATTGCCTACATACTACAGTTGCTCTGAGGAGGAGATTCATTTCTGCTTAATAATGGCAGATCTGCATATGCAATGTGAGCGTGTAATGCGAGCACACTGTCCGAACTCTTAACCCCCTGCACTTATCATCTGACTAGTGTCTAGAGAGGTGTTTAAAAACCGAGCAGACAGCTGTTTCTCTGAACTTTTATGCAAGCGCCACGTTTAAAATAACCCAGCTGAGAGCCGGGGAACCTCTTTGTACCCAAACAGTATCTTCTGAACTAAACACTGCATTATAGATAGCATGGTGTTTCAATGCTAAATTTCCTACAGACCTTTTATGAGTTCTCATTCCTATCTGTCAATGTGCATTTATACTAGCACCTGGTATATGGCAGTTTGAGAAGAGGGCGTGGGAAATGAGAAAGAAATACATACAAGCTAAGCGTGTGAAGGTTAGTAAGGTTCTTTTCTAGAATTGATACGGCTGAATGACATCAGATGAGAAACTTTGCTTTGCAGTTTAGATCCGGCTTCAGTGTATCTGCTATCGTAGGGATAAATATTATTTGTTGGTGAAAATCTGTATCAAAACAGCAGAACTGCACCCAGTCGTGCTGAAATTCACAATGTGCCAGGAGTCTTAGCTGCCAAAGCCAGGAGGAAAGGGAGAGCTGGAATCATCTGTTGTGCTGAACTGGAGGAAAGAAGGGTCACATACTCATATCTGTCCTGGGACACGTTAAAATATTATTCGGGGTTATTAAGGGAGGAATTTATAGAAATTAATCTTCTTTCCCATCTCCTATGTTTTTCCCTTAGTTCTTCCATTCCCAGAGTTTCTCACACTGGGGTGAGGGATTAGGGAATTAAGGATAGAAAGGAAGAAAGGGAAGAACCAACAAATTCAGCTATAATTTAGAGGATTAAAGTCAGATGATCCCAGTCCAGACTATAGAGGGATCCTTTTCAATGCAGCAATGTCTTTTTCTTGCAATTGCCCAATCTTAAGATATCCTGGGCCCTTTGAACAAAGTCTTTTACCAAGAATTGCCCTATCGCTTTGGTTATTAATTCAAGAATGCAAAACAACAGTCAACATAATACTACCAGATAATAAAATACGAAGCTGCAGTGATCAAGAATGATCTTAGTCTTGACATATATGTAAATCATATGAGGATTCTGGTGACGGGTGATACCACATCCTTCTACAGTGCTTCCCTCCCCCATCTTAAACGTTTCAAGAAACCAAATGTTTCAAGATGCCATCCCTCTTCTCTCCTGCCCTTAAATGTTTCAAGATAAAGCCACAAAACAGTCATCCTGCACCATACTGACACATAAAATATAAAATAGACTGGCAGCAATGGCCTTTAGATTATCACAAAACTAAATGGTGCTACTCTCACATGCTTAGTCCCCCTTCCATCCAAATAAGATTATGTGATTAAAAAAAAAAACACATACACACACACAAAAGACAGTTTGCACTAGCACACAGCACTTAAGTGTTCTTCTTGTATTAATGCTAGGTTCCTTGCATCACTGCCACCACACTAACACGCTAATATATACTGATCTTCTACAATAGCATAGGAAAGTAACTTGTGCAGACAGAACTTGAAACAAAAACAACCTTTTACAGTGCTCCGCAACTATATTTGGCAGTTATACAAATGCCACTATGCTGGTGTAATCTAGCTACAAAAGTACAATAAATAAATGGCCTTTCACTCCAAATTAAGTACAAAAAGCCTTAAATTATTTTCTCTTTTAAATGTAACATTCTACTCTGAGACAATAAACATAGTTTTGCTTTCTCTCCACAGCTTTGAAAAGAGCTTTATAAATAAAGGGACACATACACAAAAGCAGCACTGAGATCAAACACACTGGACATTACTCTTAGTATTTGAAAACGTTACCAAAGGGGAAAAAAAAAAAAAAAATACAATTTTGATAGTTCTGCGGAGGGAAAAAAAATAACTTTGCAAATTCACAACAAAACTGTTAAGTAATTAGAGCAAGGCACTTCACACATAAACCTAAACTGCTAATTAAAACCCCCCTGCTTAATTGACTATATTTGCATATCATTCATTGAGAAATGGAATGGTTTGGGCATTACACCAGCCCCTCCCTGTGAAGAAGAAAGTTGCAAGTAAAATACACTAAGGCAATAAGAAAAAGCAATGAGAGTTTTTGAATGAAATTGAAGTTTTCAGCTGAGATTTTCAACATTTTTTTTGTTGTCGAGAACATTAGAATATCACAACTGATTCCAGTGCGATTCAGAACTAGAGTATTTTATATTCATGCTAACTATTCCCCTTTTTTTAAACTATGATCACTGCTGCCTGTTCCTATATACAGCTCTGAGTTACTCTCAAAAACAGGTTTACTTACAAGAACAATCATTTTCTGCATATGAAATTTTTTGTTTCAAAAACTGTGGAAGGGAAAATATCAATGCCTGCCCTGCTCTGTCACTAAACTTGGAGGGAATTTAAAGAAAGATTTGAGAAAACTTTCAGGCATGCAGCCGAAAAAAAGATCTTTGACTGTAAGATCAACTAGAATCAAGGAAAATAAGTAGATATCTTCCAGCTGCATTGCTTATAAATAACGTAAAGTATGAAGGATGCAGCTAGTCTGTTAAGAGCCTTGCAGCAGGGATGTCAAATTACGATTTTATTTAAGTGGATAAGAATTTGGGGTCAAGAACATAACCTTCCCACAATACATATTGGACTTATGTTGCAGGCTGCTAACAGACACAAGCAGACATTACGGAAAGAGTTAAAACCTGCTCACGTTTGGAAGCTTATCACTGCAGAACTGATGCTAACACACTTCCCTTTTTAAAAGATAGATTCTACAAATCTGAACATGTTGTGCAAGAACATGAATTCAGCATACAAACCAGATATCTGCTAGGCCTGCTGTACAGTATTTCTTTTCTATCTCTGAATGCTTTATGGTTGTAACAGAGACACTTTTGGAGTTGAAAAGTATTGACATTATCAATTCTATCCGTTCCAATTTTCTGAAGTAGAAAAACAAAAACAACAACATACAATTAGCTTATCTCATGTATCTATGTACAACCACTGATAAAAAATATCAGAATGTTTCTGACACCTTAAGTCATACCACTATAAAACCAGGGTAACGCAAGATCACCATCAAGCTTACTAACTGTGAAGTACTCTGAAAAAAAATGGCCAGTTTTATGAGTTATTTCTTTTAATAGTCTGCTTTTTTAATTGAAGCTTCTTATGCCTATGCCCAAGAAAAGTTTTTAACATAAAAGCAGCACCCATGTATTCCAGAAATGGAAAACAAAAATCACATCTTGGTATATGTATAATCTTACAAACAGCAACAAGAATGGCCACAGGGTCAGCATCATATTGCTGGTTGCCAAGAACATAGATGATGATGATACCATTTCCATGCTAACATCAACTAACTTGAATTGCAGCCTTAAACCAGTATAATGCTCTGCATTTGTATTCGCATTGACAAACTAGACCAACTATTAAAATGGTAAAAGCTGGAGCATTATATCTCTACTGTACAAAGATTTAATACAAAGAGACATAGGCAATAAAGGCATTGATCTCATTAATGAGACAAATACAAATGGAGAAGCTTTTTCTTTTTTTCTTCCCAAATCTTCAACTCTTTTCTGAACTGACCTCCTGCTGACCTTACTAGGAAGGAGAATGAGGATGACAGGCAACTGAGTAAAATATAGCTGCCCTCCACACTTTCTGGGTATCATGGAAACTTCACATCTCATCCTTGATGAACAATCACTGATGGAAAAAAAAATTAAACACTGGACTCACCATTGTCTGCACAGATTTCACTGCTCCCCATTTAAGCAATGTCATGTTAAGATTAGAACAGCTCTTTAGCTACTTTTGCTTTTCTTTTGAGAAATTGCTTATTAGGCCAAGTAAAAAAAACTCCATTGAAATCAAATTACACACAGCTAATACTGATGTCAGGGACAAGAAAACCATGGCTGTTTTCTTTAATTAAAGTTTTAGAAAGAAGACAATACATCATAATGACATATCTCACTGAGCTCATGACTGTATTGTGGAGGTTGATATTACATCTAACAGCACATTCCATTCACAAACACCCATACGGTGATTTTTTTTAAATCTCAGCTTGTACTTAAAAAAAAAAAAAAAACCAAACACATTACATCCTTTATCTCATTTTTAAAAGCTTCTATAAGTCTTTGAAACATTAATATTCTCCATAACAAAGCCAGCAGCTGCTCCAGTAGCCTGTGACATGGATGGTTTTGTTAAAAAAGGTTTTTGGGTGGTGGTTTTTTAGTTCAATGTGCTTTGCATAAGAAACAGGACATTTCCCCGCCCTCCACCCCCATCCTCTCCTAATCCAGAAGGGACCTTACTTCCTCCCTGTCAAACAAACAGCTCATTCAGCAAAAGGGAAATCCCAAGATGCACCTGGGCAAAAAGCCTAAAGGAGAAGCTTGGAAAAAAAACCAACCAAACAAACAAACAAAAAAGGAAAGTTACCAGTGTGTCCAAAAAAGCAGGAAGAAGAGCAACTGAGCTGAATTATGAATCCAACTGCAGTTCTCCCCTGACAAAACAAAAATAAACAAACAAAAAAATCACAGAAAGTCAGTTTGGAGAGTCTTCTATATGATTACCAAAAAGATTCTGCAGAGTGATTTTAGAGCAAATCAATTGTTACTATGCAACACAATAATCTAACTAAAGCAGAATCCAACCTACTGATGGCTTGTAGAAGACTGAAAAAAAAAAAAACCAACCCCAAAACAAAAGTGCTCCAGACTTCTGTTTTTAAAATCAAAACAAGCAACCTCTTCTTAGTTTAGAAATTTGTTTCAAATAGGATACATGTGTCTCCATATTTCTTTTCCTTCACATCTAATGCTTGCTTTGTGATATCCATTTGTGCATTTTGATGTCAGCTTCCCTCAGTCAAAATCATAATCTTCTGAGACATCAAAATTAGTTGCTGTCAAAACGGTTTAGCTGCTCAGTAAGGAGAAAATGAACATCACTCTTAGAAAAAAAGAAATGTACAATGTTTGACCAGTGTAAATATACTGAAATCCAATCAAGTTATAACAAGAGAAAAATGCACTGATAAAATAGTCCAATATTGAGAGTGAATTTGATAAATCCTTAGAAACTTAAATTTCAAATTTGCATGCAATATTATATTTCCATATTGAAATTCTACTCTTAGAAAAAAAAAATTCTACTCTTGTGAGTAGACCCACACTCACAATAAACTCCCCAACTCAACACTCTAGATTTTCACTTGTAAATTCAAAGCAGAATCTGACCCTCCAATTATAATCAATGAAAAAAAAATAATGGCTGCATTCAGAAGCTATGATAACCAATTTCCACTCTAGGATACATTGTGATAAACTTGGACCAAGTCCCTTGACCTCACTGGAGTCAAATAATAGAGAAAAATGTTGCCTAATATGACCTCCTCTGAACTGAGGCAGGCATTAGGTCCATTTCTGATTATACTTAGGGGGTCTTTTTTGAAGCAGCTTGTTGTTTGACCACTGACTTGAATCAATCCCTTACATGGTTTTCCTGACAGCACAACCACCGTGATGTCGAGTGGATTATTCTTATTGCATACCAGGCAAGATAAACCGATTAAAGACCCTAAGGGTCTAGACTATAGGGTCATTTAAAATATTATTTCTTTTCTACAATGGCAAAAGTTAAATCTCATCCACATCTCTATACATTTATAAATATAACTCTACATACTAAAGCAATTTAGTAAATGTAGTACAAGATATGGTTGTTTACACAATATAAAGCACTCAGCAATGATACCAGGGTGAGATATTCCTACTAACTTCACCACACACTATCCCTGCAGTATGTGTTAGTATACCTTCTTCTACACTAGAACTAATGATGCTTTACAAATTAAACCAAAATCAGAACAAAGAGAATGCTGCAATTATTTCTTAGCCATTTTTGTCTCATTGGGTATTTTTTTGTTTTTTGTTTTTTTTTTAATATTGGATCAGTCCTCTGATCTGGTTCACAGAACTAGAAGCAGCTGTCTGAACAAACCTGAGTCAACTGTATACCATAGTATGAAAACTATAGGTGGGGCAATAATCCATAGGCTGGTGTTACTGCCAACCTAGTAGAAACATGAAACCACAACTCATACTCCAACTCCTTCCTACTCTTCCAATCTAGGTTGTGTGTCACATTACTGGGGAAAAGTTATGAAACGTTTTTCATCCTGAGCGGTGAACTGCTAAACTCATAATAAAAGCAGCATGAAAATCTGTACAAATGCAAATGTCCCAAATGTGAAGACTAACTTATTTCTAAAACCTAATTCAGCTCTTTCATTTCTTAGCTGCAAGCCATTTATTGCCACTCCTTCTTTTCACCCAAACAAAAGACTAAAGGGATGACTCAAAGCAACTTGAATTTCAAGCTAAAGCCAGAAAGCACTGAATGCCTGATCTTTAATATTAAACAGGTGTGCAGATGATATTAATTCAAGCTTCACCATGGCTGGGGTACTTTGTTAACAGAAATAAACCTGCAAAAAGACCAAATTTCCTTTTAAAAAACACATAAGTTAAAATGATGTTACAAATAACAATGCAAGTCATACGGTAAGTACGAATGAATAGTAGTTACAGCACTGCCAACTCCTTCTACCCCTTCTTCCTCACAATCATTCATTTTTCTTTGTATCTAAATCATTTTTTAAAGCAATTATTTTTCCCCCCCTTCAGAATTTAGTAATTGCACACACATAATCTTTGCTCTAGAAACACTAGGGCTAAGGAAGAATCAGTAACTGCATGAGAAAATAGATTTTCACATAAATATGATTCTAGGAATTAGGGTTTCAGTATTTGCTATGCTGTGAGCACCAAGTCCTTTGAACAGCAGTTTTGCATATCCACTGAACTGTATAATGGTGCAAGTTACACCACTTTACCACTTACACCCACTTACAACACTGTCTACTGCTGAATATCGTCCAAAGATTTCCTCATATGCATATCCAGCACTCTATTTATTGGCCTTCCCCATTTTTGCAAATAAATACACCGTTGTGTCATAAATAGAAAGGCAAAAAGCCAAACAAAACTAAACCTTTGGACATATTAGCGCAAGGACTCATTGTATGGCATATTTCTTATGAGTGATAGAATGGGAACAAAGAAATATCAGTAATGGATCCAATGATGCAGTCTGTGCTCTTTGAGCCTGATTTACATCTCATAGCAGCTCTGCACCACTCTAAATACATTCACTTCAAAGGAATATTTCTAAATCATACCAGCATGGGTGAGATAATTCACACCCACTGAATAAACTGAAACTCCTAGTGGGGAGTCAAGAATGGGTTACATTTTATTTTTTTAATGACACTCCATTATCTTTCAACTCAGAAAAGTTTTTCAACTGTGGAAAGAAGGGATTTAAAAAAGCATGGTTAACATACAATTTAATGAGAAATTCTTATCTCAATAACAAGATTCTAAATCTGAAATTCATAACATCAGTGAAAGACTGAAATCAGAGCACATTATAGCCTTAATACTGTCAATTTTCTGCTTTTCTCGTTTATTAATCTATATGAAATAAAAGCTATAAAACTTATCTTCCTGTTATACATATGTAAACCTGAATAATCTTGATGATTTTTGTTTTGTTTTTTAAAGATACTAGTCAAGTAAAATACAGAACCTAGAAAAATTAAATTCTTACAGAGGGGGCAAGAAAAAGAAAGAGTAATTCACGGTTTCTAATTGGTACTACGACAATATCTGCTTTAGTAAGCTGGAGGATCTCCACACAACACACACATTTTAACGCTCAGCAGAATTAACTTACTTAGCTGATCCTGAAAAAGTATCTGCATGCTTTATGCATGCAGTCCAAGATGCCCAGCACTCCAGTATTACATAATAACAGAAAGAAAACAACCATCATGATCCCACTTCTACAATCTGATCTGTATGGGCAGATTTTTATGCCTGTGTGGCTCCCCCACTGAAGTTTCTAAAGGCTGCCTGCACAGATCAGATGCCAGATTTGGGACTGCAGGATACAGTCACATAAATAGCCTCACATGAAAGCTCACATTTAACCAAGAGGTTACTTTGGTTTCTTCAAGTTAGGTAAATGCGTGTGAGCGCAGTAGCTTTCTTCCCCTGTGCTAAGTAACATAAAACTGCTTAATCATGCTGAAAACCAGCAGGAAAGGTTTTACTAAATGGTCAAAGATTATTAATAGTAGTATTATAGAAATATTTTAGTCCCTTTTTCTTCACTGACAGAATTGGGAAGCCTCACCATCATTGTCTTCTGTTTAACAATAATAAAGACAACAACTTTCCATAAAAGGAGAAAAATTCAAAGACTGAAAGAAAATAGGTGTTATTATTTATGATTTTAACAGTACCATTGGCACATATCACATTTTTCCAAATACGTTTTTAAAAGATCTGCAGACCCCTGCCCAGAAGAGCATCCAACTTGAGTGCCTGACTGCCTCTATTTGGGCATGAAGAATCAGAACCTATAACACATATAATGTAATAAGTCAAAGAATGGTAATAAGTGGGGGGCGGGGGGAGGAGCTTCATAAAAATCTAGGTTATGACAATGAAAAGATGCAAAGTGTTTCTTCTTCCAACCCTAACAGATGTTGTCCAATTAAGAATGCAAACAAATCACCCTCTGCATTGCAAGTCAGAAAACACACACAAAAAGCTTTCTAAATACATTTCAGTTTAAACTTGCATAATTCTCCTAGTGAAGAAATCATCTTAAACTTATGTAATCCTTAGAAAGACACATTATTATAGACAATTCTGTTATCACTGAGAAATAAGGAAGACACCTCCTTAGAAAAGAGCTGCACCCACACATAATTATACGGGTGGAGGGGGAACAGAGGGAAAAAGCTGCAACAGGAGTGCAAAGACCAGAGACTGCTGTTTCCACAGAGATTGATCTGTAACTGAGCTCAAGGGGCTACTCCCCTTTCACCAGCCAGAATAGTCTGTTATACTTAACCCAGACTTCCTAACACTTGATATCCTGTCTGCTATTTCAATGCCCTTACTCAATGTTTCAGACAGACATTACACAAACTGGCTGGTGAAAAGGGTTGAGAAACCAAGAAGCAATCCAAGTCAATGACCTTATTCTATAAAATGCCATTGACTGAGGAGTGGATGAAGAACAAAGCACAGGGGTACATGTCTTCTGAGTACATCACTGAAGTCTTCCCCACTAAAAATAAGAGAAGCATTAGGCTCTAGCTTTATTTTTTTAATGTTGCTGTTGTTCTTCAATTGTTAAAACCTAAGCAATTATTCTTGTGCTTCCAGTGCCACTAATCCTCACACCAAAGCAGAAATCGTTTCAATTAAAAAATAAATAAATCACAAAATAATCACATATTCTACAAAGCATGGTCAAAGGTAACTGTACATAAAAATCAATAAACAACAAGGCCAGAAACTGGGTTACTGATTAGCTCCTTTGCTGTTTATTGTAAGCGTACAGAATGATCCTGCAATTTCTACTCATGTACAGAATCTCTAGTCTCATGTATGTTTCCCCTGACTCTCTACGGAATTGTTAACACAAGTAAAGGCAGCAGGGCCTATCTTATTTAACAGAAAATATGATTGTCCAGCTTATCGGGTTGTTTTAATAGGCACCCTATGTTTGAAGAAGCCCAATTAGAAGTGACAGCAGCCAGCTACAGGTGGAACCAATGATAAAAGCTTCACATATGGGAATTCCCACTAACTTCAAGAGGATCTTCATTCTTGGAAGACTGGCAAGACTAGGCCTTGAATTTGTATCAGGGTTTTTGTTACATCATCCAACCAAAAGACAAAGCAACACAGTTAACTCAGTGCAGAAGGGCCAATATCTCAGTATGAGCAGAACAGGCGTGCTCAAACAATTGCACCTGCACTTGATTCAGTTTTGAGGTCAAGTTTATGGTCCTTAAAATTACATTCCTTAAATTCACATCAGAAAAAAAGGCTGACCCATATCCTAGCTTTAGAAATATTTTCTAGACAGTAAAAAAGAGAATAAAAAGAGAAAAAGGTGATAAACAAATCCTAAACCTTAAAATCCAATCCTGCATATAGCTACCAGCATGCACAATTCTTTTAGTATGAAGCCAGCTCACAGCTGTAGGAACTACTGCCCCATTCAGTAAGATCTGCCAGGATCAGAGCACCCTCAAACACCTCTGAACCCAAAACCTAATAAATAAGTGAAACAGAAATACTGCAATAACAAAACTATGGGTTCTGCTCTCAGCTATAGCACCCTGTAGATGCCTAGTAACACTACAAACTTAGTGAAGCTACTCTGTATTTAGATTGATATATTCTGGTCCAGAATCTGTCCCCATACTCTATGACTGCAAGTGCTGCCAGTCAACGCGCAGGAAGAAGTCAGATACACCTACAAGTTTAGCGTGGTTTGTGGGTGAACTGGCTCCAATCACCATACCTGCTGATGGCCTGTGTGAAAACTGCAGAACAAGCCCCAAAGCCCCAGACCTTCAAATTAACCTCACATGTCCCAGAAGATACCTGAACAGGTGATTTTAGTAGTAATCTGAGTTTGCAGCTCTATAATAACAATGAAATGAAGAAGGGACCACAAGGAAGGTAAGGGAATAGAGCACACCTATTCAGGGCAAACTTGCTTCTCCATAATTATTTTCCAAGGAAAAACAACATGACATCAACTTAATCCCTGTCCCCCTCCCTGCCCAACTGACAAATACTGACTAGATTACACACTGGAAGAGTGGAAGGGCATAAAAAGAAAGTGGTGCATATTTATTAATGTTTACTACCCAGATTCAGAAAACAAATATACAAGCAAATTAGATCATCTCTAATAACATTTGTTTTATTATTAACAAATATATCATAATTCACAAAGTTAAAACAAAAGCGTGCTAAATTACTCCATTTTAAAAGTAATTACTCCTTTATGTGGAAATCAATTTGATTTAGGTGCTCTGTGGCTGCTCAGCTAAAACAGATTAGCCTAGTAATTGCTAGTATTCTATTGACAGACTCTTTAGAAGTCAGTCAAAGTCACCTATGTGTATGTTTAACTTCTTTCCAAGAACCCCCTCCATTGGATTGAATGCAACTCTTCTATGAGAGTTCCCTGTACATAAGAGTTCTATTCTCAAGTTCAAAGTTTGCCAAAATAATAATAATAAAAAAAAAAAGACAGAGAGAGCGAGAGAGTTTAACAAGATTTCTGGGTCTGAGTAGTGCGCATTAAGATGCGATTCTCTGTGCAGTGGCAAAGCAGTTTGGCTAGCTAAGCCAGCAATGCGAGTTCCAACGTTAGTTATCACCTGTACAGAAAACAGGCCCATTCCTTACAGGAATCAATACCATGCAAACCCTGTAACTTTGGCAACATAACTTTGACAAGAAGCAAAAATAACATGAATTTTCAGTTAGAATGGGCAATTCCTTTAGGTATCCAAATCTTTCTTGGGCTCAACCACCTAAATTCAGCCCAAAAGTTCCCGCTGTTCTAGTAATGTTGAGAAGCAAGGGGCAGATAAGGTGCAAGTGGCTGCCAGATTTTTAACCCACTACGTTGTCTAGACATGCTCCGAGCAGTCTCATAGAGACGCCTCCAGATGCTTTTACAACACTTATCTAAACACAGATCTCAACAAATGATAGCATGCCCCTCATTGGTCAGTTAGCCCAAGCTAGTGATAACCATGTTCATATTCTGAAAGACAGACCAGGTATAATGCTCCTGACACATGCGAAAAATAAGCTGTGTTTATATGCATCTTGAAAGCATGCTACTGTTTTGGGAAGGACATATGCCCAAGCCCTAAACCACAAAAATGCAGAGGCCAGTCAGACAGCACAGATCCTGAAGGGAGCAGCAGATATTTAGTATTTCAGGCACTGATTTTCAAAAGAAGAGATTTCATGTAATTCCCTCCCTACATTCAAGAGGATAGAATTCAGGAACTTCATATGAACTATTTTGGGACCACAAAGAGCCAAAGTTGACTCAACATCATTAAATCGTTATTTGCAGCATATTCTTTGTCTCACACCCAGGCACATACCTGCTTCTTAATTCTCAATCAACTGTTTGCACTCTTGGGAAAAAATGCTGATGTCTGCTTAAACATTGACATCTCTACAGACGCACAGAATTTTGCTTTAAGCTTGGTACCTTTTTTGAAGCTCAGTTTCTAAGCCACAAAATCATTCTGAGCTTAAATTACTGCTTCAAGACTTCAGGATTTTTGATTTAGCGTCATCAAAATTTGTATTAAAGAATCTCTAATGTAATTTTAAAAAGTCAGATAAGGCAATGAATAACTTAATTACTCCATAGGATAATAATTGATACCACAGTCCTTAGGCAAAATTTTACAGGAGTACTCATGAAGCCAGTTTTATACAGAGAACAATAAATACCGCTAGTAGATTGAACATCACTGCCTGTGCAAAAAATCAGAACTGCTCTGCTATAGCTACTGTAGAATATATACTATTAATAAAGAAGTTTACTACTGCCAGGAGCCTGGACTCTCAGATATAGAAACAGAAAGATACACATTCTGGCTCTACTACTGCAACATTTCAGATGGCTACAGGTGCACCATAACAACCATTGTACAGTAACTAAAAGGCCACAGCTATCTTACAACTCAAGTCAGTACCGCATTGTTTCACTTTGAGTGCTTTTTGTTCTTTGATTTGGCTGCACGGCTGATCTGGCCAAACCTTACATCAGCTGAGAAAGCTACATGTTGTGGCAGCATTGGGTTCGTAGGCATTGTGAAATAAAGTGGGAGGCCTTATGAGCTCATTTGTGTGTCAGTACCCAGAATGCTTCTTTTCTAGCTTCCAGCTACTTCGTAGAAGTGCTGCTGGGACTTGAACCGTGGGAACACTGCAGTGCCAGCACGTGTGGGTGTACTCACATGTGTGCAGGGAAGGCCCTCTTATTCTCCCAGTATCTGACTATACACATTTATGCTTAAAGTACAGATGTCTGACACACAGGTAGGAAATATGAAAGCACTGTCAGACTTTGCTCAGTTCAGTATTAAAAAAAAGGCGGTGGGGGAAGAATTCAAAAATGACAGAATGGAACCCACCCTGCTTTACTGGAAATAGCAACCAACAAAGCCTTAAGGCCTCCTTTATGAATTCAGTCATAGTGGAGGCATACTGATCTTTAGAAAGCAGAGAGCACTCTGAAATGGGAACAGAGTGTGAGAAACACCAAGGCCGTATCTATACCAGTAAGCAAAGATTCAACACGTTTTCTTGAGCTGTTCAGCTCAAGAAAAAGGCTGTAGCATTGATACTGTATTTTGAGGACCCTGTTTTGTCACCCTGTCAGGTTATTCATATTTTAAATCTCTAGAAATACCCTAGAATTCAATTGTGCTCCGTGCTAGTAATGGTGGATGAAGTGAGAGACAGGAAGGGAAAGGGGACACCCGCTCAAGTAAAACCAGTATTTCTGCGTGGAGATTCTGAAAAGATCATACAGAAAACAAAGCACAGTAAAATGCAAAAGCATGTGAAAAGATAGAAAACCCAGTCAGGGACACAACCAAAGGAAAAGAAAGAAGTTATCATATGTCTCAAGAAAAGGGGGAGCTTTGGGAAGTGACAAGAAGGTGAAGCATCTTATGGGAGGTCAGTCATTCATCCAAGGACAAAAAGGGAGCATATAAAAAATAAAACTTTAAAGAGGGTAACAGAAGTGGCAGAGGGATCTATGGCTCCTCTAGCTCCCGGTATGGTGGGGTCCAGCTGTCACCACTCCCTCCAGATTTTGGTTAAAACTCACTGCTGACTTCATGGAGCTAGAGATCTAGACAGAAACTTCTTCTGTGAGTGGCAAGACCAGACAACGCACACCTTGTTCAAGCAACCATGCTGACAGAGAGACTATGTCAGTATACATGCACAATGGGTGCCTGATGCATATAGGAATATATGGTGGGAATGCAATTCTGTAGGCAAGGCATTGCCTACAAACCCTTGTAGCAAATGCTGTAAAACCACCTAAAGCAAAAAAAAAAAAAAAAAAAAAAAAAAAGCAGTTTTGCCAGTAAACTGAATCTACAATGAGGGCGCTTGCCAACTCACCTCCTCCATTCAGAAGTCAAACCTTTAAAAGGCAGAACTGTGCTGGAAGAATCCTACAAACACACCTCATCATATAAACCTCATGAAGACCCACAAAAACGCCAGAAAACTCGCTGCTTCTTATACAGCCACAACAGTCACACACATCCCACTACTACCAACATACTAACAGAGCCCCAGGGAAAACACAGAAAACATACCACACAAAATGGTGTGCATGTGTGCGTACATGCAGACATACATACATAAATCAGGAAAACGAAAGAAATGCTGTTGAAAGTAGAAGGCAGAACATCTGACACAGCATATTAAGGCATATAACACACACAAACATACATACGATAAAACAAAGCAATGCAGAGATACACATCAAAAAGGAAGACCACCACAAAGACACATATGCTTCACCCTTTCATCCACAGAGGCAGACAGAGCTCAGACACACAAAAACCACACAGACTGACAATGATTAACATAAACACACAGAAGCAGACATGGGATCATCCTTTCACTTCCTCACTAGGCGATCTAAACTTTACTCCAGTGTTATTTGCCCCTGGCCACAGTCTACCAAACCTAGAGCCAGATTAAATCTCTCCATAATTATCTGCAAACACTTCTACAACACAAATAACCTTGGCATATGATATCTATTGGTTAAGCCCAACAGAAAAAGGCTCCGGAAAATGGAAGTGTAAGTGTTCAAAACTCAGCCAGCACTGCCAGGTAAATGAGCTGCGTACAGACTGCTTCAAGACTGCACTGCTTTTATAAAAGAGCCCTGAAGACAGCACAAAAGCCTTGGAACTTAAGCCCACTTCTGCACAGGATCTATGATGAAGCGTTCCGCTTTCTCTACCCTATCATCAGAACATACGCTTACCACGCTAGTCTTCCTCCATCAAACTCCTTGCCACCTCTCAAAAGAGCCTATGCAGGAGACTTCTAACATTTTTTTATGACAGATTTTTGCTAAGTTTCCTGAAAAACAGATTGTTATTATTGTCTTACATAATTTTTGGTGTCCACTAAAGGTATCTCAAAATCCCTCTGCAAGAAGCATTGTGATGTATGCAGATTTTGGAGGGTGGAGGAAAAGTACTTGCCATGTTCTGAACTAGGACCAATTAAATGGGCACCAAAAAAGACAAGCAATACCAAAATTTAGTAGCCTTTTCTAAGCAGGTATAGTCCCTATCTTGTTCTCCATGTGCAATCTCACCTAGTGTACTGGATAAACTGCAGAGAGTACAGTACCATAAAAGCCTTGGAAGAAAAGGAATGCACACCTCCAATAACATTCATTTTAATTTTAAACTGTGGAAATGACCAAGTTGGAGACACATTACCATTCAGGGAGCAAGAAAGTGGAATTTCTTAATTCTGCTTCCCAAACAAAGCATGTCACATAAAACTTGTTTCCCAGGCTTAAAAATATCTCCACTTTCAGAATTGTACTCTCCTCTCACAGGCATTCATATGTCTATCCCACCGTTCCCTCTTGGCACATGACTGACAGAGAATAGACAAGCCATTAAAAACACATCCACCTCCAACCATGGAGATAATATGGCTCATTACAGCCCAGGCTTGTCACAGTGGTTCTGACACTCAAGCTGGAGAAAAAGGAAGGGTAAGGGGGAGGGGGGGGCTGCTAAACAGAAGACCAGGAAAGGAATGGCAACTTGTGAGACTCCATTCACTGATCAAAAAAACGTGGAAGCCAATCCAATCTATTAATTAGGCCTTTTAGGCTAGCTTTACTAACTATTGCATTGTGTGTGAAAGGCATTTAATCAGCTTCGGTATTTTTTTTTAAAGGAAAGTTATACATGAGTCTGAGTGTGTGTTTGTATGTTTAAACATATATTTGGGAAGTTAATTAAGAATCTTACTGAACATTCTCAACGGGCTTTGAATGTTGCTTCTCCTTGGGGCTAGTGTCATTGCTCTTCCACTCCAGACACTTAAAAACCCATGAAAAGTTTCCAAAATCTCCAACAGATGAGGCAAAATCAATACAACAAATCAGCAGTGTAAAACTCAGTAGGCAAGAGTTAATTCGACTTTTCTTATTTGCCTTTTACCCTTTGGGGAGGGGGGGAGAAAAGGGGTGGGAAGTCAACTGCTCATCCTGCAGCCAATTGCACCACTGCCAGCTAGCCAGACATCCTGGTGTCTGCAAGCAAATCCTCAAGGCCCTGTGGCACTCATCGCTGCCCATTGATCAGGACTGGTGCTAGATGCCAAGGCAGCCTCCCACCGACATACTAGACAAGGGATTCTGGGATCTAAAGGCAGCTCAGACTGAAGTGGGGGGGGGGGAAGTCACCTAAAATAAACGTGCTGTCTGGATAGGCAGACTGAATACTGCATGGCATACCTTAAAGAGGCTGCTGCAGCTGGCCCTAGACAGATTCATTTACTGAACATACACATAATCCAATATAGAAAAGCCAGTCTGGTGGTGAGATTCAGACTCCACTGAGATTCTCAGAAAGCACAGAAATCTCTGTTCACGTACCAGGTACTTAATCTGAATATTAATAGCCTGCATTATTGTCAGGATTTTTCTTAGCAGTCACATTTTATTACAATACATGCATTTAGACAATTTAGCCTTTGCCTCCACCCCTGGAGGTATGCAGTTGAGAAGGAAGCTGTATATATTTGTGTTTGGAGCAATCTGTTACTTTTTCTCTTGCATCCTCCTTGTCTTGACCCCTAATTCATGCCCTTAAATCCCGATGTTACATACTTCCTGCTAGAGTCTGGGGCAATGTGATGGGATTCAAAGATCAAGTTCCATGTACACTAAGATAAACAAATACATATAGATATGTAATTCAATTAAACTCTAACTACTGTATTCAGAACAGAAAAAAAAAAATCTAAATTCACAACCATTAAAAAGTGCCATCTCAAACTCTGCTCATCTACACTGAAAAACACGTGGTAAGAATTAACAGCATGGTTAGATTGCTAAGTGACTTCAAAATGAAAAGTACTTGGTAACACATGGGTATATCAATGGATGTCACCTAAATTATAGAAAATTCCCCTTTCTCTTTCTCCCTTCCTCAGTTAAAATAAGAATTAAAGACATCACTTACCCTGGGGGCTTTTCTCTTGTATTTGTTGTTATAGTCAAATTTTTCTTTCATTTCATCTAAGAGCTGGCCCAGCCGTGTTTTCTCCTCTTTCCCAGTGTAATCCTGGCTGAGGAGAATATAGGACCTCCAGTTTGCCGAGTCAAAGCCCCAGTGGCAAGTCCTATTTTCCAGGGATTTGTGAGAGTGGACCACAAATTTGTGAGGTGGGTACATAAGCCTGCAGTCCAAGCACTGAATGCAGGCTGCACTGGGGTTATTGTAAAGCTCTGGGACTAAGAGCCCCTTACACTTCCCAAAGCACTCATGATACACCTTGAAGCTCTTCTCTGTGAGCTCCAGCTCAATTGTGCTGGAAAACTCCTTCTTGCAGTGGGGAGGATAGGTGCCACCGTAAAGCAGGGCATTACAAAGCCTCTCAGCATCAGTTTTGGTAATGAGCCCGCAGGAGGGAGCAGAGAAGGGCAGGATGCCCATGACTTTGAGGATCTCCAGCTGGTCAGCGGTGCATCTGGAGCAGTAAATATGTAGCTCATCACACACTGAATTGATCTGCTGCAGGGAGAAGTCTCTGAGCACCGAGTTCAGGATCTGGGGCAAGCAAAGCCGCTTTTCTCCGCCCACCACAAAGCAAGAGATGGTTTCCCCTTCCAGGATGGTCTCGCACCTCTCTGTGGATCTGTCCGAGGGCATGAAGAAGGGGCCAGGCATCACCGGAGGAGGCTGGATAGGGGGCAGATGCAATACAGGTTCTGCTGGGTCTTTGCCATTGTCCTTCTTGTACATCTCCTGTGCCCATCGTGCTGAGAAAGCAGCAGGGCCACCCAGGGAGCTCATAGAGCTCAGATGAAACTGTTCCAAGGTCTTCTGCAGTCCTGGATGAGGCTGGAAGCTGCTTCTACTTACAGTCTCCATTTTTTAGTTTCTATTCCCAGAACAAACAACAAAACCCTCAATTATTTTCCACCCTGGTAAAAAAAAAAATCCACTTAAAGTTGTTGGTTTTTTTTTTTTTTAAGAAAAAAAGAATTATTATAAAAATAAAACAACCCACCCTCGTTTTTTCTCCTTCCCACTCAGGTTTAACAATCCACTAATGAACAGCAAATAAATCCTTTTTGTACGTATTTCTCTCCCTCTTCTTTTTCTCTCGCTTTGTTACACTTTCAAAACCTCCAAGTCTCCAAAGATGCCCCGATGGAGCAAAGAGTCACGCCAAAAGAGGTCTTCATCCGAACACTCACCCCCTCAACCAAGCCCCCGAGCAAACCAATCCCGCCCCCCACACCTCCGACACACATACAAGACACACACACACACGCACGCACCCACAAAAATACAAAAAGTCTATGCCACGCTCCGAGCACCAGGGGCTCAAATATGTTCTGGCGGCTGCTGCTTCTCTGCAATAATCTCCGTTCTGTCCATATCCACCAAAAGGAAGGAGCGGGGGAGGAAAGTAAAAAGCAGAAGGAGGAAGAAAGCTTCGTCTGTGGAGGGGAACAACGCAGAATAAAATTAAAAGGCCCAAATCCCTGGCAGTTCCAAAACGGCGAGGGGACTACAGAAGGACAGATAGGCAGGCTCCCTTTTCTCTCGTGGTCCCTTAGCTTGGTCTGGGAGGACTCTTCGTCTCTCGGTTTTCCTTTCTTCTTTCTCTCGGTCTTTTCAGCGTGCTGTGGGGAGCCGCGGTAACAGAGCGCTCATCCTCCCAGCTCCTCTTTCCAGCAGAGACTGAGAGTGCCTGAAAGCTGAGCTAATGCAGGCTGGCTCAGCCTCCCTCACTCCTCCCCCCCCTTTCTGTTTGTTGGTGTCTGCCTCAGTCATTGAATCACAGCCAAGAATGTGACCAACTCCCCAGGCTGGGCTCTTCCAGGAACAGCGGCCGCCTCCCCCCTCTCGCTCTTCTTAGAGCTTCTGCAAAGCAGGCGCACAGAAAGGCCCCGGGCGGCAGAGCCGGGGAGAGAGAGAATAAAGTGCTGGGTTCACAGACCAGCTCGCTGCGGTGGAGGGGCGGGAGGGCAAGGCTTTTTTTCTTCTTACAGTTTTATTCCTGAACAGTAGTAAAAAAAAGGAGCACACAAAAAAGTGTATGCCTCACACTCGCACACATACAAGTGCAAGTGCACCCCATAAAACCTGTACTTGCAAAACCTGCTTACAACATTGAGCATACACCCCTTTGTATTAGCAGAAATCACACACGTGCAAACACAATACACATGCCAGCTTTACAAACACAACTTATGATATGGAACAGTATATACATTGATAGCACAAATCACTCAGATGCAAAACATGACAAGTCATGCACCAAATTTACACAACACTTCATACACATGCATTCGATATTTTAAAAAACATTCATGGAATAAAGAGCAAAATACACAAATGCCATATGCCTAACACTCTACGCATCTAATGCAAACACGCAAACTCCATGCATGTTTGATATAAGGAAGGAATACAAGGCACAACCACAATACGGGTACAGAGAAAATAGATGAACTACCAAAACCCCCACTGAAATGGTAACGTGACTTCAGGCTCGAAAAAATACATTTGTTACAAATTTGAGCAAGTCAATATCCTTATTTCAACAAAATGTGATACAGAATATTTAAGGACCATGGCTAATAAGGACCTCTTTTTTTACCTCCCATTTGGCTGTACTCTGTGCAGACCCAGAGAGAAGAGCACCCTCTACTGAGCGATTTTGCACTTTTTTTCCAGAACTGAAGGCTTTTCTTGAAAGTTTCCTGTTCTGTTACTGATCCCTTTTTCAACCTTGAACAGTTTGGAGAAGTTAAAATGAATATATCAACATGCGTGCACATATCACCACTGCTCAGTTCTGCGAATTTTATTATTATTTCATTATTCTGAGCAGGAATTAAATGTTCTCTAGTCTCTATTAAAATTAATTTACAAAACAAAAAAGTTGACTTTCCCCTTTTTTCATGAGCTACATAACTGAAAGTCTGAACATTTTTTAACTAGCTCTAAGCACACACATAAGAAACAAATTTAAAAGGTTATTTCTGTGATCTTGGAATCTCTGTAAATTCACTGTGTGTGCAGACAAGGCTGGAGAATAGCTTCACAGAAATACAATTGTTGTTAAAAGTATTATCTGTAATGAAGTTGTCAGTCGAAGCAGTATTCATAGTTCAGAATCTTTCTACACTGAGGGATGCAGAAATTGAGCATTAGGATAGTCTCTTCTGAAAGTGCTTACCATTATAATATAAATTCAGAGAAAACAGATCAGGAAAAAAGAGGTAGAGCAAATAGATGTATTTCCATATACCACTTCAAAGAGCAAAGTAGAAAACAAGAAAAGGATGAGATTTAGTCAAAATCAAGCTGATATTTTATTTGAATTTTTATATTCTGAAATCACATTCAGAGTAAGGGAAAGAGGTGTCAAAGAGTTGTGAAAGAGCCTTGATCTTTCAAGTGAATCAGCATTTCTCATCAGGGAAGCCCTCTCTCACACATCCAATGGAAGTATCAAGCCTTCATGTATTAATAGGGAGTTCAGAGAAGGGAAGAACCAAACATGTTGATTCAAGTCATCAGTTGTATCTTCATGTACTGAGAGAAGATGCTTAGAGAACCTTTATCTACTGCTGGCATGAAGTATCCTTTGGATTTGTGTTCATATAGTGCATAGCACAATGGATTTAATGATCCATGAGTGGAATTCTTAGGTATTACCACCATACCAAAGTCTAAAGATGGGAACTGACAATCAAGACTATATTGTGCTAGTTACTGATTCCTAGTGCTAAAGAGGTTACCATGTTAACAGAAAGCAGGCCTAGGAGTATTCTGCACTGAGTAATAGGGTTATCTAAAAGCTTTAGTTAAGAATCATTTTCAATAGTGTTTTTTTGAACTGATTTATGTCACTTATTGATAATATGAAGCACATCCATGACATTCCGTTCATGCCATCTTTCCAGACCAAAACATGTGCTTTACTAGAAAAAAAAACTCTTCCTACTGTTCACCCTCATCTTAGAAAAGTTCTGAATATGACACAAGAGCAGTACTAGATACTTGATGAAGTCCACTAGGAATATGGGAATTTAACTGTTTTTCATAGAAGGTAACTCAGATACACTTGTAATGAGCAGTAGAATAATTCCCTAGACAGATTTAATTCAGTTTCAGCCATTTTTAACTCACTAGGATATAAATGTCCAGACGTACTCAACAGGGAGTATGGAGTTCCTGATCCTTTTAAAGGATGAAATTAATGCTTGGAAGGAATTTCGGTTAGTAACGTAAAGCTTCTTAGCTCTGGAAGATGTTTTTTGGCACTCCTCCTCCCTCATCCTTTAGAAATAACAGTAATAACTGCAGCTTATTTTAAGAGAGGTGCCATCTTCCCTTCCAAATGTGTCTTTTATGCAAGTAAATCACTGGAGCACACAACGGATTGTTTATGGTTGGAATTCATATATGGAATTCCTGAAGCAGAGGGGACTACCAAAAAACAGGAAGGATGGGCTTGTGGTTACGGCAGAAAACTCAGGACATCTGGAATTGATTCTCCCACAGACTTCCTGTTGCCTTGGGCAAGCTATTTAGTCTCTCTGTGCCTCAGTTTCTATATTTGCAATATTGAGATTGTGAATCAGGGGCAGCTTCTGAACCTAAATTCATGAAGTGACAGAAAACAATTTTTAGATTCTTGGAATAACAGTGCTAGAGATGGGCAGAGCATTAGAATCAAACAGCTCAACCTGCAGTTTTCTCCACATAGTTCTAGGCATCAAAAGACTGGCGTTTGCAACTCATACAATAACAATACATTAAAATTTCCATTTGTCTGTAACTTATAGGCTTTGTAGAATCAAATAGCCATAGGGCAGGAGAAAGAGGAGCAAAGAG
This sequence comes from Struthio camelus, assembly GCF_040807025.1. NCBI lineage: Eukaryota > Metazoa > Chordata > Aves > Struthioniformes > Struthionidae > Struthio > Struthio camelus. Next base: position 2,810,660 of record NC_090962.1, read on the forward strand.
CGCTCTCATTTGGGATTAAGGTGTCAGCGGTTTCTGAAGTCTCTGCCTCCCTTGATGATGGATTGTGCAGTGCAGTGTATTTTAAAATTACATTCATCTTTCCCCCAGTAACTGCTTGTCTTGCTCTAGTTCCACAGCCCTCTAGCTGGAGAAAGGAGAAGGAAAAAAATATCTCAGAGGAAGGGCCCTAACACCACAGTGTTTTTCTCATTTTCTCCCTCTTCTCCTCCCCCTCCCCACTGGCTTCAAGGCCAACAGCTTCTGGAACACAAACACTCTTGTAAACTTCTGAACCACACAGCCCTGTAGTGGGTGGGTGTTTGCTCCCGGCCTGCCAGTTCCAATCCACCCACAGATTCCAAAGGCCCCGAACAAAAAGCAGACTCCATTTTCCCTATTTAACGGACAATTCATTTCCCCCCCAACACCCACATCACCTTCTTTTGCAGAACTGTGAGCCTCTCACAACTATCATGTCCCACCTTTTACATCCTCCCAAAGTGGAGGGTGACATGTTTATGCATATTTTCATATATACATACAAAAAGTATATCCTAAAATGATTCACCCTAGCCCTGCTCTGGTTTAAGATGTCTGCTTAGACAGGAAGACCTGGGGATTATCAAGAACTGTGCTTCCTATTGAAGCTATTTGACAAAACATTGGGGAAAGGCTTATTGTGAAGAATGTGAAGAAAGACAAGTAAAAAATGAAATGTGCAAATGTGACACACATCAAAATCGCTGTTGCAGCTTAATTTAGATGGTAATTCATTATAGCAGTGAGCATCTAATTTCTTCATGTTTGCATTGTTCATATTCACTTCTAAACGTGACATTTAGGTATTAAAGCAAAATGATTTCTACACAAGTAGAATATACTATGACATTTCCTTCCCTCCTTTCTTTAAGGAACCTCTGCTAAAGTTTACCACTTTCATTGACTATTCCCCTTATAGTGACACTGGGAAATGACAAACTATCCAGAACCTGCAGAATAAAATTTCAAACTCTTGTTGAAAAAGACTTACCTAAGAGTCTGGCAATCTTTTTCAATTAAATATTTCATTTTTTCCATCAATATACAGTTACAGCTCACAGAATATTACTTCACAAATTTGTGTCAAATTCTTAGCTTTTTGGCTAAAACAAATGGTGAAACATTTATTTTTAAAGAAATCAAATGTTTAATATATTTATCTTAGAAATGTACTGAAATAAGCAAATTTTAAAATATCTAAAATGTTTCATAGATCAGTCATATTTAAGAAGACTTAAGATTTAGGAAACAAAAATTTCACTCAGTTTGAGAAGGTCAGCAATTGATTCATGTCAATGCAAGTCTTCTTTCTTTTTTTTTCTTTTTTTTTTTTTGTTAATGGAAAAATCAACTATTTGCACAACCCCTTTCAGGAAAAAAGAGCTCAGGAATCACTGGATCTTCCATGATAGTTACCACCCACTGGGTTCTACCATTTTCTAGGTGATCTTTGGGATGCTGCACAACCTTGAAAATGTCTATATCACACTTCATATAGACCAGTTACAGGGTTGATTTACATATTAATAGCTCGTTTATAAAGTCATTTTAGGCTTTTACTGTGCTCCAAGTAGTGGCATGATCTATTCTGGGAGCAGTAAAAAACAAAATTGGTAATTATGATACTGTAAGTGGGGAGGGAATATATAGGTAGATGTAAAGCTTTCAGAAATTGCTGGATTAAATGAGTTAGCAGTTGGTGAAGACTTTTTAAGATAACCTTTGCTAACAGGACAAGCAGGAGATCATTTTGGTGGGGAAGGCAGCAATTTGGCTCTTTGCATAATCCAGGCTTAGCAAAGTCTGTACATTGAACAAAGTCTGCCTACTCATTTTCTCCCCCTATTTTATTCAAAAAAGCACTGAGAGCAATGTGGCTTCAGCATCCTAGTAAATAGAGACCCTACTTGTCAGGAGGTACAGGCAAAAGAGAAACAATTTTCTGCTTAAAAGTAAAGCCACATGTATTATTCACTTCAAATGTAAGTCTGATTAGCAGGGAGAAAAAGACCCTAAGAAATGCCTTAGTGAGGCATTCAATCCTAAGGAACAGAGCTTTACCAAGATTTAAAAAAAAAAAAAAAAAAGGATTAAGGTATTTTTACTGAAGTACAGCTGCCTGCTTTCACCATCAGTCATCTCAGAAGAACAAAACACAATTTTTACCATCAGTTTGTAATGATGTAATTAGAGTAACTGGCTGTTACAATTAAAATCCACGTTTGATTATGATATGTACTCCCAGTCTCTGCCATATTCTACCAGCCAGCTCCAACTGCTCAGTTTACTATCAGTGCCATTATCACTGCACAATGAAAAGAAGTGCATGGCAAGCACAGCTAGAACTGAATCTGGATTCTCTTCCAGTATTCCCAGGGCACCCTCTGTCAAACATACTGCAGTCTTCTGCCTACAGGGAAAATCAGCTGTCACTGCAATTCGGATCAATAAGCTAATGAGCTCAGGGTTTAGCCATCATTTTCTCTTCATAAAGCCCTTTGGCATTTTGGAGGTTACTAACAGTTGAAATAGTAACTACTGTTTCAGTTACCTTCTCTAGGCTGATTAAAATAGTAGCAAAAGCAAGTAAGTGGAGTTTCTTTTGCTTGCCTGATGGCACACAACAATCTTCATTTCACCTTGCTCCTCTACTCTCTAGCCCTTTCCACCACCGGCTGAAGAAACACATACCCTTTTTCCCTATCAGTCCTTGGATCAACCTTCCTCTTCTTGTAAAATATGAACAGTGACTGGGGAGAAATCATGGATGCTATGAACTACCAGGATCCACTTGTGGCAGTTACTGCAAGTTTATACTAAGTATCACCTTTTGGGGCCCACGCGCTACCTCAAGGCTACTGCTATGAGCTTTCGAAGAGTGCAAGAAATGCAGTAAATTTTCAGGGAGATCTAAGTGTTTTTTTTTTTTTCCCCCCCCTTAAACATGCCTGAAAATATTTCAATTCAATTTCTTAAATTTTTAATAACATAAAGGTAAGATCTTGTGGTAAGAAATACCAAACCTAAGCTCTTAACATTAAACACCCAAATAAATGGTCTTGATTTTCAAACAGTGCATGCAATCACAGCTCTGATTCTGAAGATGTGACTTAAAAGATATGATTTGTAACTGTACGTCTAAGATAACAGCACTACAACATAATAAGTAAGAGTCAAAGATAGCTAGGCTCTGTTTTTCACATCTTTGAGCCAAATTTTGAAGTCAAGTATTTTAAATGGATAGTCCAGGGCATAGAGCAACATCATGATAACAACAGCATTTCTAACTCCAGCTGCTCAGCAGCTTGAATGTCTGACAGGGTGCAAATCAAGGGAAGACTGAGATACTGACAAAGTAAGTCCAGAGGGAGGACAGAAAGGCAGAGCTCCCCTTTGGTAGGTTGTTCCCACTTCAGCCTTGCTATGTAGTTTCAATTAAAATACCTAAGTTGGAAGGAGGTGTCTCAGGTTGTATACTTTGAGCCACAAAGGCTAGGGAGCAACAAGGCTGACCTCCTCAGTTCTGGAAGGCAGAACCAGCTTGACTGTACCGCAGACAATCTTGTACAGTATGAAAGAAACTCAAAATCAAGGAATAAATTGAAGAAAAATTACTATGCCAGAATTTGGGAATGGTGGAAACATATGCTGGGGCCTAGGCACAAAACAGGCATATGGAAAACAGAAGAGCTCTCATCTTCCCTTTCAGCACCTATGACCTGGGCATAGATGATAAAACAATCTGTCTCCCAAATGCTGCTCCCCTCCAGGCTCTTGCTTTTCCTCAATTATCTGATCTCTTCAGCGATGGCAGCTAGTTATGCTATATTTTATGGGCTTGGTTCAGCTAACTGTTTACATTTTACCATCTTCATGTAGTGGATTCTGACCTCACTAAGCAGAGAATCCCATGGGTTCAGAAGTTGCCTCCATTATTTTCCTAACCCCATTCATAATTCTTGGTCCTTGTTCAGCTTAGCTTCCTAGCCTAGCTCATTCATGTCTTTTACTTCTTCACAAAGTACAGAACCTCTTGATCAATATAGATCATATCCCTCTCTGTTCCTGATCCTCAAAGAATAATGACCTATTATAAGAATTTGGCTGAGATTACAGCAACCGATGCTTTTTGCTCCAGAAGTCTCTAGCATTGGCCAGAATAGCAGCTACCATGCTAGCACAGTTCAGCAGCCTATTCAGAACAAAAGCTGTCTAGCTCTACTAAATTTAAGAACTGGCTTGAATCTTCATAAAGTCTGACTAATAGGCACATGTACATAACTAATACATGCAACAAATGGATGACCTGCTTAAAATATGACTTGCTCTCACACCTGAAATTCACATTTTTACTGGAAGAAGTCATCAGGCATCCTAGGAAATATAGGAGAGGTGAGGGGTTGTTAAAACCACATGAAAGAGCTCTCCATCTTTTAGGATTTTTCCTCCCAAAATTTTCTGGTATGTTGCCCAAGGCCCCCCCCACTCCCACACTCTGTGCATACATGTCCTCGTGGACGCCACCAAACACCTCATAAAAAAACAAAACAAAACAAAACAAAACACAGGAACGCTTGCCACTGCCAATTAAAAAAAAAAAAATACTGACTGGAAAAAGTCAGAGGGAAATACAGGCTGGAACCTTTGGGATTCCCAAAGAAGCTTACAGAATAGCCCTGCTAGGTCACTTAGGGCAGCACAGACTTTTTGTCATTTACATTAACACAGCATCTTTCGTCTCTCAGCATACCCAGCGGTAAGCAAACAAGGCACAGAATGTGTATTCAACAGAGGAAGGGGTAAGAATATTAAGCCAAAGCCTTGACCCTATAAAAAGAGCAATTAAACTGTTAATATCCACACTCCATATTTCCTCCTACAGGCTATTACCAAGTAGTCACTATCACCATTTCAGGGAAGAAAAATCAACACACTTGAGACAAAGTTAAACTTAAGAGTTACATGGAGTATCTCCCCTAGCTCAAGGTTTATAGCCATCCACTCTATCCCAAAGCAATCAGTATCAAAAGAAATGTGTGTGCCAGTCTCGCACCACAGGAATTACCGATTAGCAAAGCCTCAGCTTTGAGCTTCACCAAAACAAAGGAGGTTAACTCCTCTCCCTTTCTCTCCCACACACACTCTATCATGCAGAGAAGCTGTGGGAATACTGATTTGATCTGCTGCAGCTGCTCTGGTGAGTAAAAGGTGAATAGAATTGGGCTCTACAACTGGCATGTATCAGCTTGCACGAAGCAAGCCTACCCTTTTCTAGCAACACAAAGCAGAAAGCTAATTGTAATATTTGAGCATGAATTGCAAGGGTATTGCTTAAATGAGCTTACACAGTAGTTGTTCTGTAAGTTTCAGTTCTATTCCGAACAGTCCTACCTCTATATATACTTTAAATATTCCTTATGTCTAGATGCATAGTAGTAATGTAGACCAGATCTACTTCTTTCGTCTTGTGCAGCCCTCTGGCAAAAAAAAAAAAAAAAGGAGGTCTCTGCAATAATTAGCATTTAAGGTTATTTTAGCAAGCTATGAACTCATATCCATGACCTTGTCTGTATAGTATTTGTATAATTAAAAAGCAGTGACTGTAAGAGGAAGGGTATTAGGAAGAGCTGACCTTGCTTAGATTCCCCTTTTTCATCTCCTCCCTTTCAGAAGTTTCTACTAGATTTCTTTTGTGCATGTGGCAGGCCTGAGAATGACATTCCCTCCCTTCTTCCTACTGTCCACTGTGTAATCCAAAACCCAACTTGAAGCAATGACTATGTCTGAACTGTGCATACTGCAGCATTACTGCTACAACCCAAGATGCATCACCTACTATGCCAGCTGGCACCTTTCCTTTCCCTCTGCTTTCTCTCTCTGAGCAGGAGAAACCATTCATTGCCTTCTGGGACTAGCACTGGACCCACACTGTTCTTGGTAATGAATGCAACCTGTTCTAATGAATGTGAAGCTTATTTGCAAGTGTGGAGTTGCACTCAATTGCCTGACATTTCACATTTCTCACCATAAATCTGCGTAACACTTTACTTTAATTACTGGGACATTTTCTAACTTGTATTGTTTCTGGCAAACGCAGAGAAAATGAGCTCATGCGTTATATAAGGTATGTGAGCTATTTCTTCAGGGGAAATGGTGTTCTATATTATTCTTGCCATCCGACAAGATACCATTCACCCCTCTTCCAGGTGTCATTTAGTATCACACAGGCTGAGAATAATTTACTAACCTTTCCCTGAATGACAGAGGTCTTGGAAGATGAAATATCTACCCATCCATGCACCCAACCACCTTTCTGCATTTCTAATTCACTCATTAATATAAGTAACTGAGGCAAAACATCTCATACTTCTTTCACCTCTCCACTCCAAGGTGGGTGTAGATACCACTTGGAGATGTTGCAAAGGTAACTCCAGGCTGCAAATTTCAGATCCTAACTTGATTTCTGCATGGTAATTTTGATCTACATGTTACCAAAACCAATGCAGGAAAGAATGGATAGATACAAGTCATGAGAATTATACTGCTCAGGAAGATGCTACACATTAAGGAGTTGGCATCACAGGCTGCAGTCAGGCCCCGGACAGAACCAAAGGATTTTCCAAATGCCTTGATACCTCAGTGAAAAAAATCCCTTTATAACCCTCCCAGCAAAGTTCTATAGCTTCACTAATATGAACTGTACTATAGAGTGGAGAGACTGAACTCCTGTAGCTCTTCAGGGTCCAGTCACTAGACGGGCAGAAAATGGCAATCACTGCCCCGGGCCTTATTTGCTCCCTCAGTAGTCAGTACCAAAGTCCATATGGAGCCCAAACAAAGATTAAGTTTATACCCTCTGTCTCCTAAATGATAATTTAGGGCCAAGATGCAGTAGGTGCTGAACATTCTGTAAGCACTGTTACCACTCACTTGTACAACCAGGCCATAACTTTTCAATTAGTGAATTCAGATTGCACTGGAGAACTCATAACTCAGGCTACTTCTTTTGACAATCATTTAGGCTTTAGAAATTGACTCCTCCTCTTTGGATTGTGGAGCAACGCATATCCCTATGTCTGTGCATTACATTCCCTCCTTGGACTGTACCTTCCTTGTTCATACTGCTGGGCCTGAGATGACAGAATTGGCCATTTGCCCAGTTGGGAAGGAGGGAAGTAGTTAGTGTAATAGAACGGCTTTCTGATTTTTCTGAATAAAGTAAGTGAAAATTCCATGCAGATAGCACATAGCATGTTTAATGACTCACGCTCTGCATTTTCACCAGGGAAAAATTTAAGGCCTGCACTCAATGTTAGAAGATGGAAATTTTTATAAAACTTCCATGGTGATGTGTTACCATCTGTTCCGACATTAACAGAAAATCTCAGTAAATTGGTTGATTTTCTTTCTTTTTCTTGTTCTAAGAGCTTTCTGTTTCATGGATGAGATGCAAGTCTGGATGGGAGGGGTGCTAGCATATACAATTCGGTGCAAAAAGAATGGAGACTTTGGTTTAACTGGCTTTGGGTAAGTTAAAATCTGAAAAGTAAACTTCCATTCTAAAAGTAACGGCCATTTTCTCACACCATGATCAGTGGTGTTTTGTATCACTGAGTGAGAGAGTGCATTTGTGTGTCTGTAAGCATGTATGTGTGCATGTGCTCAGCCCAGAAAAACACCCCTAATCTGAACAGCCTCCAAGGCCTTCTGATGAGAAGATTTTGCTAAAAAAGTGTTCTCCTTCTCTTGGGAACCAAACCACTTAGCATTTGGATGAAATTTATATAACAACACAAAGTTTAATGTTTTGGTTGGAGAAAAAAGCAGAAATCACAGTCAGCAATTTTTCCCTCTTTTCTTTCTCCTTCATTCTTTCTAATAGATTCATAACTATACATAACTTTTTCTGCCTCTTTTTAAGTAAGACAATATATTTCTTTCTTTTCAGAGAGTTGAATTCTTGGAACTCAAATCATATTCATTTAGCTATTTTTACCCACCCAGCTTCTTCCTGTATCCATGGAGTTTTATCAAAACATTGAATTCCAGTCTCTAATGACATAACCTTCCCCTTTCCTTCCTGCTCTCATGTCACCTCTCATTTTCTCACCAGTTCCATAGATTTCTCTAATTTTTAGAGTTTTTCTACCTTAAGTTCTTATTTTCTTTATATACTTTGCTACAGCACTGGGCATCAACACATTCTCTCTTTTTCACAGTAGGGAATATTATGGAGCCACAACGTTCTGCATAAATAAGCAAAACAAAAAATTTGACCAACTGTCTAAGCTAGGGAAAACAGCTTCTCTTCTTCTTTAGGGTAAAATCATTGTAACTCTTCTGACTTCAAAGGCTTGGTTTTGTCTTACATCAGCATCAGAGTCTCATCTCCCATGTTTTGATATCAATCAGCTATATGACAGGAACAGTGGAAAAAAACCAGAATGACTGTGGTATGAAGTTGACGCAAAAGGACTATGATATATGTATAACAATTTCATTGATGGTATTTAACAATTAAACACGAGATGTAGGGCAGGTGCTGTTCAGTGTACATCTGAAGTTACTTAATGGATTACACCACTTGCGAAATGTAGGTCATAGTCTGGCCTTACAATATCTTTCCACATGCATGCTACACTTAGTCACAGCTGTATATTTCTCCTAGACAGAGAGTTGCTACGGTGTGTAATTTTTAAAGGTAAAGGCAGGAACAGAAATCTAGCATAAATATTGTGCCTTAGAAAAAAATACAACTGAACTGCAAATGGAATTAATTTGCTGATTTGCAGAAACAATGAAGTCAAGTCACAAAATATAACAGATTACATTAAAAAGTATCCTTAGAAGTAATTTTGCAGGAGACAAAGGTGTTGATGAACCAAAAAAAGGGATGTAGAAGTTAGAGTTGCTCTAGGGCAGATTTTAGCAGGTTTCACTTGCTTATTAGAGTTCTAATTCATAAAAAGTAGTTAGCTGGCTTAGCAGTCATTGTAGCACATGAGATTTTAGGAGCTTCCAACCACCTGGATGTATTTTGTCCCTTTGTCCAAATAATTTGTCCAATTTTACTCCTGTGTCTAATTAATTAGAGTTACCTGGAACATCAAGACAAACCTTTATCTCAGCAGAAGTATGGATAGCACATTTGCTCAGAAGCAAAGAATATAAACTCTAGGCTATCACAAACTCTATTACTATTCTCAGCTGTCAATACTAAGGAAAGTCCTTGATACTGTAAATCATGTTTGATCTTGACACTCTTCCCTAAGCTGGATCCTGGAAGGTTCAGTCTTTCCAAAAGGCGTCACTTTGAAATTTCCGGTCAAATTTGCTCTCTGAACACAGCATATTCAGATTCAGAGTAACAGCACTGAATTAATTCATTTGAATGCTACACTGACAATCTGCAAGGTATCTAGAGTCTATGTATAAAACTTTAACCTGACAGTGCCGAGCATCCAAAATTTTCATCAAATTAAAGGCTGAGCACCTTGTAGGACTAAGAACATTAACTTGTACAGAGTTACACCTATCCATAACTTCCACATGGGAATGCAGTCCAAGATTACATGACTAAGTCATCAGTTTCTCAGTCCCACAATCTTATGTCTTAGTGTCCAGCTAAGTCCTTTATCAACAGAAAACAGTTGGAAAGCTTTATACAAAAGCTATGATCCTGCTAGATTCAAAATATTATTTGCAAAATAAGCTGAGGAATTAGGTTTGAAGTCTCTCCTGCATTTAAGCCTAGAATGAAAAGCTCAGTTCAAGGCAGAAATGGCAAGTTTGGTCTTCTTACAGCAAGTAAATTAACAGTCTAGTTGGATCAATACAGACTGTTTTATGCTGGCCTGCAGAAGCTCTAAGGGGAACACATCAAGGTTAAAGAAAGCAGGCAAAACAGAGGTATATGATGCAAATTTACACTGCCTTCAATTTTTGAAAGCTCAGTTACTAAAAATGTCATTTCACCTGCATTTTCCGTATGTAATCTTTTCATATCTGCCTTCCCTGTTACACCCAGATCACTGGCATTTTAATCAGTTGCAAACAAAGAATTGCAATGATACTTGCTATGGTGGACTGAAAAAACTTCAAAATTGAATCCCAAACTCCTCCTCAGGTTTGCAAGCCCATTTTCAGCAAGTCAATTCTCCCTCCCTTCTTCCATAAAATGGAAATGCATGGTTTGACTTCCTTTGTTTACAGCTTTACGTAGCACCATATGAAGACCTGTGTATTACAAGTGGAAACAGATCGAGATTAGCATTAGAATTAAGAGAGCTAGCTTTGCCATGATCTACTGTGTGACCTTAAACAAGTTTTTGCTCCATGTTTTTATTGCTTCTCACACCCATGGTCAGAAGGAGCTACCCATTTAGATTATCTCCCTGAAGAGGAACTCTTCTCACTAACCAGCAAACAAAATGAAGTCCTTAAAAGGGCTGGCTACAGAAACTTTGATAGAACTACACTGTGCTGAAGCAGGCAATTTCCACTGAAATTTACATGATCCATGAAACTGGATCTGTATCATCTGCATTTAATTTAGGAAAGAGGATAAGTGCAGAGAATACCATTGTCAATATATATTTTCAAAGTGAAACAAGTTCATTTTTTTTTATTTCAAAATGCCCGAGTTTTATAGTTCACCTACTGTACCAATACAAAAGAAAAAATTCAAATAAAACAAAAAGTTTTGAATGATTTCAAATTAATATTTTTAATAGTTTAGTTTCACTTCAAATTAGAATAAACTCATATTTCAAAATCCTTTAGGCTATTCAACCTGTGACCACTACATTTCTAATCTCTGGCCATTATCACCATATAGATAACATCATATGTACCTGTAGAGGTACATGTGGAAATGGACATGACACAAGGTGGGACTGGATTCTTCAATAATTCTTGTACCATTGCTTCATACAAAACCCACATAGAGACTTTGCTCCAGCACACACATTCCCAACTCCAGATACTACTTCAGCTGGCTGAACACAAAGGTATCTAAGCAAGATGGACCTTTGCATGGTCTCTGCAGCCTAATAGGTATACTACATACAAGACATGTTCAAAGTGGATTAAACTCACTATGATCAACAGGCACAATTCTGTTGACACCTATTCCTGCTGCACCTGATTACATAAGAAGCCAGCTTTGGCTATGGTAGCCTAAAAAATGCAAGTTCAAGTAGCTAGGGCTGATACTACATTCACCTAGCAGTTTAAGCCAGGAATCGTTCTTTGAAATCAGCTGATCAATCTGCTGTAACAAAGTAGGCCTAGTGAGTGCATGCTGTCTTCTCTCCATATCACAGCTACTTGTTTCAGCTAACCTGATTATCTATACTGACTCAACAAGTTCACGCAGATGACACTGCTTTGCAATTTTTGTCTATTACGCAATGCTTTTCCTTATATAATTGATTAACAAAGTCCCTGTAACTTCTCTGGAGATGCGCCATCCATTTAGGGTTGTATTTGACCAGGCCTCAGATTCTGTTCTCATTTTATTTTAATTCTAGGAAGAGCAAGCAGTAGATAAGATAAATGGCTTCTAAAAAGATTCAGCTACTATTCCTGATACTTTGTTCCCACGGACATCTAGCACGGACATCAACTGAGTAACTAAAAGGTCCTGCCTGCCTTGTTTTCAGAGGCAGATGATGAGCTGATTTTTTTTGCACTGTTCTCAGTCACCTGAGTGAATAGCTGTCTAGATTTTGTAATGAGATTTCACTGCTACATGGTTTAAGCAAACAGGAACATCCATTGTTTGTGCAACTGCAAAGCATTATTTGAAAACACTTCATGCACACTACAAACATTTCCTCATACTTCCATGTTTCCCTTGTCTTCTAGTGCTATGCATTGCAGTGCCAGCTTCCGAAGGCATTTGAAATACCCATGAATCTGTCTAAACAAATACATGGGCAGATAGTCTAAAACAGAGTGTTCCCACCTGCTGAATCTCTCCAAAGCTGACATTTGGTAGTGACCATCACCTCCTAACGTGCAGATTGCACCTCCAGCTGAATACAGTGCCAAGCATGTTCTAATTTCCACGTGCAATATTTAACTTGGAAAGGCTCAGTGACAACTGCAGAGTAGAAGTTAGCAACCATTGCTATTAGCATGCCAGAAAGAGGGGGCAGGGAGGGAAATACAAGACCAAATTAGCTGTGGTTTGTGAGCAAGGGAGGTCATCTCTGAAAAAGAACATGAACCCAGTAAGATAAACAGCACAGCTGATAAATCAGGAATAGGGCTAGCCATGAAATATAGGGTTTGCAAATATTTCAGAGAAGAACATCATGGAGGGGGAGCTAAGAGGCAAAACTGTATTGGCTGGTTAGATACGACATGCTCAGAGGGAGTGTACAGTCTCTACAAGAATGACACTGGTGAAGGGTTGGTGGTCAACTGACTCCAAGGGATTGTTAAGCAGAACACAAATCAGGCAGCGGAATACAGTTCAGACAAAGTTATGCTAGTACTTGTCTTGTCAGTGGCTGAGCACAAAGGCCTCTGCACCGTATTAGAGGAAACTGTGTTAGCTGGTGCTCTAGAATAAGTCAAAGGTTCCCTGCTTTATCCTGTAAGGTTGAATTTTGTGCTCCTCAAACACATGCTAATTCTCTTTATTAACATCTGGATTTTTAAGATGATGTTCCACAGATATTGTATTTGCTAATACATACTATATATATTATATATATTTGAAAAGGATAAAGATTAGCATCAGATGCTTTCAACAATGGACTAGGTTAAATAGTGCTCCCAGATATCACTAGCAAGAAATCTGAAGGGGAGAAAGAAATTCAGAAGGTAGATATAGGTAGATATAATCAATAACATTCTTAAAACTTTCTCCAGAAAAGTAAGAGAACCTTGAAACCAAGCACACACTCAAGTACATAAAGCATTCATTCTGTATTTACTTTTTATTTGATTAAAAAGATGCAAAGATTCTTTCCTCTTCCTTTCCTTCCTTCAAGAAAAATGAGACAGAGGAACTGATAAAAACAGCACATTTGCATCATGAAGAGTTGCTCTGACCTTGAGTTTATAGTATTTGACACAGGGGAAAGAGGGGAAAACTTTCTAAGAACTTAAGAAAGTGGTAACTGTAAGTTTGGTTTAAATAAACAGTGAATTTGGTATTTAAAAAAATCTAGAAATATTCAAGACAAGGGCTTCAATATGCAACTTGCCATATATGGGACTGTACAATCAATATAAGCTACATCTCTCTCTCTCTTATATTCCAGATACTAAGGTTACATCTGTATCCACTAATTTAAACAGGCCTGAACCTGTTCTGTGGGATTGTTTCATACCATGTGGCCACAGTACATGCCCATAACATCAAGCTACCTGTCTCTAAAACAGGATGGCTGCACACAAAATCCCTTGTAAGAATGGGCTTTGGATCACAACATCTCTTGAACCACAGTCAGAAACTGCTAGGGAGAGTGCTAGCTGGTGGGTACAATAAACTTCCAGAGCTCAGAAACCTTTCATTGAACTGTTAATTAACCAGCATACCTGTAACCTGTGATTTCTTTGTGTACTGCTAGCAGAAGTTTTAGGCTTGGGAGTCTCTATCCATATCGGCCATTTCCTGTCAACACAAGCAGTCAGAAAAGGAGGAAATATCTGTAGATGTTGCTGTAACTTAAAGGCTATCGCTACACAGCCTGTAAAGACAGAACTGTTTCTCACCTGCTTTAACTCAAAGGAAACCTCTGGTGCCAACCTGCTTGAAGGGGCTCAGATGAAAGCAGAGGACTAGGTCCAAACTGTCACAGATATCTTAGAATATCCAAAAAAATCTTTAAAAAAAGTACTGAAAACAGGAAAAGTACCAATTCACCGAAAGAGCAACAAAGTGGATTCTAAGAATGGAAGGCAAGGGAGAGTATTTCCACTTCCAAGTGCTGAGGTTATTTACCAGCTCAGCAAGGGAGCACCTAGTAAAACAACCAGGTATAACTCCTTCTAAGGACTTCAGCAAATCCTCCATCAGGATTTCAAAGCACTTCCAGAAGTTACACTGCACTGACAAGCACATTGAGATAAAAGACAGAAATTGAGTAATTCTATCAAAAGACATATAGAAGGTCTGGATAGAAATGCAGACTTCCTCTGCTTTTAACGGGTCATGAGCACACTGCCTCATCAAGCCCACGCACAAGATAGAAACTCATCAGAATTACAGTTCATTATGCCAGAAAGAGGATACAACACTGGCAACACACATTCATCCAGCAACTCACTTAAGCCACAACTTTGAACAGGAAGTTTCACAGTCAAACTTTCAATTCCCACACCAGGTGAAATCAACCTAAATCAAATACAGTAAAAAAAAAAAAAAAAAGCCTTGAATGGAAAAAACAGTCTCTTTATGCCACCCACTACCAGAAAGGATATTGTTCTTCTTTGGAAACTATTTCCTTTTAAAATATTACTTGTATTTAGAAATCCATGCATTGGATTATCTTCTTTCTTTTTCATTTCTACACAAGAAAACTGAGTAATTGATACAGTTAACTAAGGCAAAAAAAAAAGGGGAGATGACCACTGCTGGATTAAAGTAAATTCATAGTGGTAGCGTAAGACTGTCAATAATTCTACGGGACCAAGCATTTTTCAAAGTCTTAAATCAGGTATTATATTCCAAATTTTCTTCCTCTCATGGTACATGTTATAAGCTCAAGTCTTTGATTCTATGCAGAGAGGCAGCCAAAGCAGGAAGGGTCAGTTTCTGCACTCTCATTCTCTCTCTTTTTTTTTTTTTTTTTTGTATTTATTAGCAATGAAGGATATCAGACACGACAGCCCTGGAGAACGAAGTCCTTTGTTTACACAACAGGTTCAGTACCATCAGCGAGAGGGTAGAATTTCACTTTCACACTATTTCAACAGCGCGTTTCAATAAGCAACACCTCAAGAACCTTCCAAGTACCACCAGCAAAAGTCAAAGAAACATGCAATACTAAGACTAACTAGGCTAGGTTTTCTATGAGAGCTCTTCCTGAGAGCTACTAAGGAAACCAGTTAGGACCAATTGCATTTGTCATTTAGGCTGAAACACATATGAGACCATGTAATCATGTAACCATTACTGACATACACATTAAAACGTCAACAAAAAACACTGCACCTTCCGATCCCCACAGTGATTTTATTATTATTATTTTTCCACTAGCAGCAATTCTACAAGTGCATGGGAGTCAGAAAAAGAAATCAAATAGAAACAATTGAGAAACTGCCCTGTCTACTTTTATCATCCACATGGAAAAAAATGAAAAAGAATAATAGGCATACACTGGAAAAATCCTAAATTAAATCCTTAAGCCTCTTTTTTTCCATAGCTATTAAGGAGAGAGAGTACATTCTAAATTTGTAAGTTCTGTGGAAGTACTGTCTCTTTAAAGTTCGATTGTGGCTTTTTTTTTTTTTTTTTTTTTTAACCGCAAGAAAAAGCAGTTTCCCAGGTTCTTACTGGAAAGTCTTCCTGGGAAAATATTCATTTCCAAAGCGTTGTTTTTACGCTTTTGGTGCAGTGGTCATATGACTCATCTAATGTCTTATAGTGTTTTTACTCCATGAATGTTTGTAATGATTTAATCCATCCTATTTCCTACAGCATCTGCTTTTAAGGATAACTATATCAATATGCTTCTGACATTTTGTAATCCAAATGACTTTTTTTTCCTCTAGATTTTGTTCTCAATTGGCAGATTAAAAACCAAGACTTAATTGAACGTTCCTGGCCCTCATAATTTTCTGAAAATTCTGCGGCACAATAAAACCTAATAAATAACCTAATAAACACTGGAAACATGGATTATTCTGCATAGCTTTATGTTGAATTCTCATAGCTTTCTTTTGTAATAAGACAGTCCAAGATTAGCTATCATCTGCTGCATTTTCCAAGAGAAAAATCTCATATATTTAGTTTGTATATACCTGCCCTAAGAAGGTATTACGAAAAAATTGTAATGGGATGTATTCTGTGACAGGCTGAAAATATACACCCATAATTAAATGCCATTACATATGGATTTTAATAAAGACTCTAAAAGTATCTGAAGCATTAACAGTAGTAAACTGGTCAAGAATCTTAGCAGATATTAATAAGCTTACAGAAATCTTTTTCAAAAGCTACATGTGATGTTCTGCAGAGGAGATATATCGTTCAACTCAATTGTTCCCCAACTTCTGTGCTATTGTGCCACAGTCAACCTTCAAAAATTTTCACAGAATACTGAAATTTAGTATCTATCTCAGTCTTATGGACCAGTTTGGAAACTGCTAGTTTATCACTTCAGAATTTAGCTGCTTCTATTTAGACTACATCAAAATATCATATAAAATCAGGCCTCATTTGCTGCCTTTTCTGATGTTCCACTTATAACATAAGCTACCAAAATAGCTTTAATGTCTGTCATCACTTAGTTCTTATTTAGAAAATACTTACCACAAATGTTACCATTTTTGTAAATTATTAAATTTAATGACAATAGTATTTAGCCTTGTCAAATAAGAACTAGTCTTTATTGTGTAAGGCACAACACTGCCAGTAAGCAGTTCTTCCACTGATGAGTTTGCAAAGTGTGGGAGTGATGCAGAGACACAATGACTCACATAAAGTCACTGAAAAGGTCAACCTCAGGACCAGTGACAGAAGCAGGTTTCTCAAAACAAAAATCAGACTCCATTGCACCTTTCTGCCTCCGCATCAGCTTAAAAGACAGCATGGAAGACTAACTAGAAACATCTAGCTGTAACGCAGTATTAGCTTTTATTGCTACTGAGACAGCAAATATGTTCTAAGACAGTCTCAGAGAATTTTGGTAGGCCTATCAACTACTGTCAGAGGTTCTTTGCTTAATACTGAGCAAGGGAAGTGATAAAGCTGCTCCTTAGCTGTTTATAAAGGAAACCAGAAGATCCTTTGATACGATACTATCTTCTTTCCTTCCTCTCACTGTATTCACTCTGCAACAGGGAAATTTTACCTTTCCTATACAGCAACCAAAGGTTCTCAAGGGGATCCTCTCTAGCACGCACGGTGAGACTATTACCTATTAATTTTCCTGTTCTTTCTAACATCAGAGATACTTCTATAACATATCCAATAGGTATCTGGTGAGAACTGTTACCAGAATGTTCCAATTGCAATCTCCTTCTCTCCATAAATAAGGTACAGAAAGAAGCCAACTGACAGCACTTGACAATACGAAGCATGGTGCTAGAACGCAAACCAATAAAGCTTCTGCTTCTTGAATGTGCTAAAATGCTTAATTTAAGCATACTGAGACAATAAAGTCCTGATCAACAAGTAGCACCTTCTTCAATGAGACTTACAAATCTGTAGTCTTGCGGTAAGCAGAGAAGATTCTGAAGGTATGCAGTCACAAGTGTGAAAACAGCTCCACATAAACAGATCCAGAGTTCGCTTTAAAGTAACTCACATTATTACCAATAACAGAGTATCTTCAGCTAAATGGAGGACCGACCCAATGTCTTAGACATATTTTGTTGAAATTGTGAAGTATAAATATATGTATAAATAGGTTTCTTGTTTCTCAGCTAGCTAGCTTACAGCTGTTTCAGATATATCTACACAGTCTGTAGCCACACCTTTGAGTACTACCTTATCTTTGTATCAAATGGGTATATTGATTCTGCCAGGATTGCTAGTAAGTGATTACTTTAGTCTTAGCTAGAAATTATGATACTGTATTAACAGAAAAACTAATCACATGTTGATACTATGTTCTACAGAACTTTATATAGAGAGAGCTGAAAATAATACACACCCACAGAGTCTAAAAATAAGCACCAAAATTTCCCCTCCTCGTTTCTTTCTAATTTGTGTTTCCTCTCAGGTGATGATACCATTCTCCTTTCCAGCTGTCTTGCAACGCATCATGTGCTCTGGGTCATGTACTGTTCTGGGGAACTTTGTCTGAGTAGGGTTATAGTTTGGGGATGTACTGTGTGATGCAAATTAAGGGTTTTTTTTATTAGATCAGAATAAACAACAGAAGACACCGGCTTAACCTTGCCTCCAACAATCAGATACCTAGAAACATCATATTTAAGTATACATAAATAAAGAGAGCAAGCATAGACACAAGTGTGTATGTGTACTAATTACAGTTAAATGTGGTGTTTTCAGCTGCATTGCACTGTGAAGAAATACATTTTTTGTGGAGTAATTTTGGTAGGACATGAGCTTTGTTTAGTTTAGCCATGCAGCTCAGCCCATTTCAGACTTTTAAAAGCAAGCCAATTAAAATACTAGAAGCTCACTGAATATTGATTGCTTTAGACACTCCAATTTAATGGAGCTTTGTTTCATGCAAGCGTAGGAATTTGAAGAGCACAAGGTTATTAAAAGCCATAGAAAGGGTAATAATTCAGCAGTAGCACTGAAGAAACTATTTGCAGTTCCTGCCAAGGAGACAAGGTTTCAACAAAAGGACAAACGGAGAGGAATCCAGATGGAACTATCCGGCAACTAAGAGTAACAATCCTATAGAGTTTTGGGGCAGTTAGGTACATGCTTCCATGGTAATGGTATGTCCTCCCTCACACTTTATGAACTAATAAATTCTCCAAAAACATCTCATGAGGCAGATATAACAAGTTTTCTTCTCCAGATGAAAAAAGTAAGGTCAGCAGGTGTGAACAGAAGGAGCTCTTTCTAGAACTGGAATGAGAAAGTTGGAATTCTGGAATTATGCTATAGACTTGCTACATTTTGTGGTATTCAGTTTAGAGATCTTGGTGGAAGGGAGGGGAGAAGAATCAGTTTTTCATTACACATTACGTATGTATGCATGCAGTCTCTGCCATAATGGGTCCCCAACCTGCTCTAAGAGCTACCTCAATGCACATAGTAAAACTCTTCATGCCTAGAGGACTGAAGCAGAAATCCTTTGTGCTGACTCTTTGCCTAGAGGGCACTCTGTGCCCCATAAGAAGAATGCCATGCTTCCAGATGCATGCTCTATTACATTCTTCTAGTCCTGAAAGAAAAACACTTAAAATTCAGTATATATAATATCCATGTTAATGTGAGACAGGAGACTGGCAACATGCCACTAGCAGAGCCAAGAAAGGGAAAAAACAGATGAGAAGTAGTGCAGTCTCACAAACTGAAGCAGACAGACCTATTGTAAGTTGTCTCCATTCTTGGGCCAGGATAGTCCAGGCTGATTTATGAGCACAGCATTTACAACTAACACACATGAAATACATTATGGGTAGATATAAATCTCCTAATGTGCACAGAGAACAGTTAAGATAGAAGAATGCTTTTGGTAAACTAGGTGAATGTTTGCCATTAAAAGCGTGATACTAAAGCCAGAGCATGTCTTTGGGGCTAAGGAGACTTTATTTGCACTACTGTTGATCAGTACTATGGAGGACATGAGATATTAGGCAAAGACTTTCCAGAAAAATATTCCTCCTTTATTTTTTATTTCTTTTAATTTCTCTAATGAATTCAAAACCGATGACTCTGCGTCGAAAGCCCCTGGGAACCAAATGCTGCTTGAAAGGAAGGTCAGTCTTATGCCTATATGAAGGCCCAACAAACAACAGTCCAGAGTTCAGTTCCCAAGTCTTCCATTGTTTCAGGCAACGTCCTTAATTTTTGTATACCTGTTTTCCATCTCGTAAATAGGGATAACTACGAAATAAACTAAGAAAGGACTACTATGAAGCCAGAAGGGATCATTGTAATCACCTAATCTGACTTCCTGCATCACACTGTATAACTTCCTGAAATAATTCCTAAATTAAATCATTACTGAATAGGTAAACTCTTCAGGAAAAATGCCATCCCTTACATCATGACTAGTGAATGGGGATGTCAATTCTAGTTTTGCTATAGTTAAAAAAAAAATTTCAAAAGGACTGGAGGAACATCCTCATGACAATTTCCTGCTGATTGCTCCTGTCCTTTGAACTTTGTACAGGAGACTTTATCAAGCAGGCTCCTCTAAATCTTAGTTGGTTTTAGAGGGAAAGTGAGGCAGTTCTGTCACTTAAAGGCATCTATAGTTGGCATTTCTGCCTGCAAAGCTGCATTGGTCATAGCTCATATCTCATCATGTCCAGCCAATCCAATTAGGTCAAGACAGTTTCTTATAGGGACCTGGATTCAGCTATTTGTTTGATCCTAAGACTAACAGCGCTGAATTTTTTGCGGCTCTTAGTGATGTTGACTCTTGTCCAGTGGAATCTGGATAGAGGCTGACCAACTCATTTTACGGAGGGTAGAGAACAGCCATAAGGAGCTGTGAAGCTGCTACATTCCCTCACAATCAACTTGTAAAGTTATCTTCTGATAAAATATCTGATTCCAGTATTTTAGGACACATTAATAAACAGGCTAATAACAGTGGTACAAAACAGTTATTATTCTGCTAACTAAACAGACTTCCTGTCCTAAACCAGCATTAGGGTATTCTGTTTCAGCTACTACACATCCTCTTGCAGAGTACTTTCCACTGACTAGAAGAGAGCTATCAGATTTATACCAGATCAGCAGAGATGAATTGAATGAATGGTAAAGTGAATTTTGAAAGAGAAGAGGTCAGCTGGGGAAAATACTCCAAAACCAGCATCATTTTAAAGTCACTCATGAAAGGAACAGTAGCATGAGGCTGTAGTTTGATAGTGGTTCTGTTTGTATGTGGCATGAAATAATCTAAACAATTTTGATTTATAGATGCTGGAAACTGCAAGATGGCAGCAGAGGAATGCAGACACCTACTTCAAGATCTCTAACTACGTGTTGCAGTCCTGTCATAACAAGATATTTTCTAAGCCTAACGACCTTTCACATTGACAGTGTCACATAATAGTTTCAGTTTAGTGGGTATAAGCCAATCTAAACAAACCATACTCAGGTCAGCCTGTGTCTGATAAAATTAGGTAAATGACATTTGGCAAACTATAGGTCTACTGTATTTTAGTGTGTCTTTTATCAAGTTAAGCACTAATGAAGAACAGGAGTAGAATGAATGTCAAAAAGGAAAATATTTAGGAAGGGAAGGGGGGACTTCCTGCATATTTTCAAGATACTTCTGTAATGTACTGTAATTATTACAATAATAGATCCCAACCAAAACACTCAGTTCTCAGTGAAAAAAAAAAACAGTTTTCTCAATGGCTTTGATTGTGCCTTCAGATTTGCTAGATTTTCATTTTAAAATACTAGCTAATCCCTTAAAAATTGCAAAACTAACTGAACCTCTTATCCAAACTTCTTGGCACAAAACTTTTGAATGACATGGTATTTTAAGTTGATTTTATACACCATTCTAGTTACGGATACCACCCCACCACATTAAGTGGTTGGTATTGGTAATTTTGTCACTCTGCTTTGCAGTTTCATGCCAGCGAAAAAGGCATGCGACTTCCTGCAATTACTATAGCTATTATTTATGGGATTTTTTTGGTTAAACCTCTTAGTACGTTGATTTAAAGTGAAGGAACAATACACAGCAAATAGGAGTAAATCAAACTGCTATAGGCGATAATGCTGTGAAACACATTAAAAAAAGAAAAGGAAAAAAGAAAGATATAAATTAAAAAGCTCAAATAATTTCTGAGCCTAAATTCACAGCCAAAATCTTTAAATGTGAGGATATTACACATCTCCCTCAGGAGAATTCTAGGCCACAGAACCAAAAGCTTCACGCCATCGAACCTAATCTTTGAGATCTGAAACATTCTCTCCAACAGTTTTCAGTCGTATTCCAAAATTGTATAGGCAGATGAAGGACAGATTGTTTCCACTTCTCTTACACTAACCCCAGGACCTATAAACATCAGGACTTGATTTAACCAAGCACATGCTGGACCAGAAAAATGGTGACCTAGTGATACTAGGACTTAATTGGGATACAGAAGACTTTGTTTCATTCATAGTTCTCCAATACAGTCTTTGGATCACCTCAGGACCCTGAGCAGATTGTGCCCAGATTAAATAGACAGCCAAAAAGCATCCCATCACTCACCAAAATAACAGCAAAGTCAGTAGAGTCACTGTCACTTGAAATGCTTACTCACTGGGGAAAAACGCACACATACCAGATAAACAATAACTTTACCATTTCAAACAGACAACCTCTCCAAGAAGCTAATGCCCTGGGGGCTTCTCCCTGTGAGGCAACACATCTTTGTAGAGCTACTACTAACCAAAAGGCCTCTAGAGCATCTTTCTCAGTTAGCAGAAGCCCTATCCGCAGTGTCTTTTCTTCCTACAAATTTACTCAGTCTGGACCACATAAAGGCTGGACCAAGCTAAATCTGCCATCCCCCAATCAGGCCTTCTAAGACTATAGCAAACCATGAGTAGGTAGTGACATGAAGGGTTCTTAAATATTTGTTTCTAAATCTCCAAAGGAGGATCAGGCAGGGAGATTATAATCCTAACCAGCCTCAGACCTGCCCCTTATCCTCAATGAAGGAGAGGGATTTTAGCATCTGGAAACACTAGCAGATGAACCTCTTTGTCCAAGCTAGCACATCATAGATTACGGTTGCTAGCTCCCTTGTTTCTTGGCTGCATAGAAAAAAATAAAGTTTTATTTTTGAGAAACAAATGAGTGGATATAGCTGTTTATGTTTTATTTCTAGTGACGCTTTATCCTTCTTTTATGCTAGTACCAATTCTCAATAATTGGGTCTGATCTGAGGAAGAAGCATGCACTTTGGCTGTCTCCTGAAAATTCCTCCCTTAATCTCCCTCTGCCTCAGTTCCCCAGACATAAAATTAGGGATATGAGAGACTTTTTCATATAGCTGTTTCAAATGCTTTCATCATAAATTCTTTGCATTCTATGTGATGTTTACACACACAGTTTCTGTTCAAATGAGGCAAGGATCTCAGAGCCTCCAACCACAACCTTAACACAAATTAAAGAGATTAAAAATAAAATAAATTCAGAGAACTATTTTATCTTTATATGAATGTAAGCAGTTTTAGCAGTGCTGTTGTTATTTCTGAGGGGAACTGTGTGGGCTTCTTGTTAATTTGGTTTAGGATGTCTAAATAAAGTCAAGTTACTCTTACCATCTCCAGTCGCTGATGATAATGATGACTGCATGCACCATTTTCTCTACATTTACTTTAATCCATCGGCCAAGAGCAAAGCAATCTTTCTTCTGCACACCTCCTACAAACAGAGCATGAGAAGACATGAGGATTTCATAACAACAACAACAAAAAAATCCACATCACTTGCAGCATCTTTTTGTGCAATAGTAACAGTCTCTTGGTACCATCATCAGCCATGGCATTTCATTCACACAGAACACTTGTGGGCACATCACATATGCTTTTTTCACTCAATGTATTTTTAAATGTTTCCCAGGCAACTATTTCAATACAATATGCCTCCTTGGCAACCTGGTGCCCACAAATGCCATGCCAGTTTCCCCAGTCCTCTTTTTAGGTCTTCCCATCTTGTCATATAAATGTCAGCAGACTTGATTTTGTATAGACAGCCTCGTGGGTACTGATCTGGTCTTGCACTTGAAAAGGGAAGGCTGAATTGAAAATGTGAGTTGTGCACTGGGCTTTGCACATTAACAAATTTAGGCTCTGGTAAGCTACCAGGGAAAGCAGTTTTCAAAGCCTATGATTTTTCATTTAAAAGACTGTCACCTACCAATAAAATTAGGGAGAGCCAACAAAAGCACCTCCACTCAACTGACTTTCTCTGGAAAGAGAAGTAAGTTTGCATTTCTCCAACTGAAATTGCATGTCATCTTTATTCTCCTGAGTATACTAAAGGAAGTCTTACACAGCTTTCATAATTTTGTAGCTTGAAGTGTAATACACGATGTTAATAAAAAGAATCAGACTTTTCCACTCCACAACAGATATCGATCAGTGCTATACTGAATAGGCCACTGTGATTGAGTTACTCTTTCCAATGCTACATTTGCTGCCACAAGACTGTAGATGAGACACAGTGGCAAGTCCATTTGCTGCAGAAGCTTTCACTAATGCTCTACTATACATACTTTAGACTCCAGTTGTATCTTTTAGAGCATTTTCCCATATTTAATAAAGTGGACCCCCTGATCCTTGACTGAAGTTACAGAACATTTGACAAGGACACCAAATTACCAACATATTATCTTAAAACAAGCATATGCTAGATAAAACAATTAAAATACAATAATATTTTAATTTTCTAGCAAGGCACAATTTATTCTAAACATTTCTATCTGATATAGGAGCTATCACTACCGACTGCAGAATCAGAGTTACTTTAGAAGGACCAAAACTATCTGATAGCATCAATCCCCATAAAAAGTTTTAACAAAAACTGTATATGCTCTAGCATCAAAATGGTACATTAAAAAAAGCATAGCTCATGCAGGCAATTATATCTGACCCAGAGGAAAATCTAGCACAACCTATGGTATCTTTTCTTCATTGATTTTTTCATAAGAACAGCTGAAAAGTGACAATTTTTCCAGGCTGTAAAATATCCAGCACTCCAAATCCTATACTGACAGCAAAATTCTCCTCTGTCTCCGTGAGTTGTTGTATCTTAAATAGAGATTCCGCCATTACTTCAGGCTTTCTAATTCTTCCTAAATGCAGAAGCTCTCATTCAATACTGCAGCTGTTGGGTAGGAAATCAGAAATAGCAGAAGGCGGATTAGTTGATAATGTACCAGTTCTTCCCTAGCAAATGCTGGCACCTGCGTTTCACACCCTCCTCTTTCCTTCAGCCCAGGAAAAGATCACTTGGTTTGTGTGGCAGACAATTCATAGGCTTTTGTGATTATGGTATTGTAAAGCTTTAGAATTTGCTATAGTAGCCCCTTCTTCATAAGAGCAAAAGTTAAAACTGAGGCCTAATTTGCAGAAGGAATTAGGGACTATGTAAGTAAAGATTAAGCATGTGCTGCTTGATGAGACTCTTCAGGGAGGAGATAACTATCCATGCTGACACTCCATTTACAAGGAAACCCCTAAAGATAACCTGTGGAACCATTCTAGCTTCCAAAAGCTCAAATCACTTGGCCGCTGGCTCAAATCCAATTGAGAATGATGATGATAATGTCTTTGTATTTCTGCAAGAACTTTTTTCTAAGATCTCAAAACATTATAATTATTAAGTAAGAACCAGAGTCAAGTGAAAAGTAATAGGATTTCCCTTTTAGTGGAAGAAATGGTAGAAATGATCTTGTCCAACATGGCAGAACCAAGAATACAATCTATTCTACAGACCACCTTCTTGCTGCCATTAGTACATTATTAATTCTGGAAAGATGCAGACTGAAAATACTGAGTACCAGTAAAGATTTCTAGAATGCTTGTTTCAATTCTACTTGTACTTATAGAAACGGGCAGAACAAAAACCCAAACACTCACTGACATGCCTGCCTGCATAGGTTATAATGGGTATGCATTAAACAAATAACAGTAAAAAACAAAAAAAAACTTATAACACCAAGATTTCAATTAAATCAAGAACAAAATAAATTTTGTAAATTTTGTAAATAGATTTCAGTTACATAAGGACAAAAAGACCTACAGCTATAGTTGAGATAGAAGCAAGGTGTTTTTCTTTCACTTTTACAATTAGCAGCTGCAGTAATAACTATCCTTATTCTTTTTATTATAGTCTTCATATTCTTCATTTTTGGCCCTTACTGCACAATAATCGATTTTTCTCTTTTTTAATGCTCACCCATAATAACATTTTCGCAAATATTATAATGCATGACTCACACCACTAACAGTACCACACAACACCTTCAGCACGAAAAACAGACAACATGTGACTGCTGTTCCTGGAGAAGTCATTACTAACAAAATATATATTAGTTAAAGTATGATTTAGGCACAGAGGATTGTCAAAGCAGTAGCTAGGGAGTCTTAAAGCATTATAAAACATTAACACACATATCACAGGAACAAAAAAAAGGTGGAATAGAGTAATCATTAACATAGGTATACCCAGAAATATGTACAGACGCCTGCAGAAATCAGCTCAGTCAAAAAGCTCTTCCTTCCACTCACATTTTTTAAGGAGAGATTTTTATATTGTTTGCTGCCGCCAAGTGGTGATTATCAATGGTGTTACTTCTAATCTACAGCACAGTCATGAAGGCAAAGATTAGCAGCAAGCAAAAGAACACAAGTCAAAATACTTTTTCTTTCTCTTTTTCAACTGGCAATAATAGTTGTGAAATCAAATCTCGACTCCTCCTCTGTTATCTAATTTTCAAGCAGCTGCACGGCTAATTCCTCCTTTCAGTCTACACTTCTGCTTTATTTATATTTATTTCCTCTTGCTATTAGTTGCTCTATACCTGCTGCCATCACCACCTTTCTTCTCACAGCAGGCCTAAAATCTTCACTTTCAAATCCAGCCCTTGTCTCTGTTCAGCTCACCTGGTTCTGCTTGGAATGTTTTGGAGAATGCCTCTCCTGCATGCAGAGGGAAAGGAGGACCCATTTCCTGGAATTTCATTTAATCTCTGTGAAGAGGCTTCTAAATGGCAACAAAAACAATAAAACAAAGACATCACATTTTTTGTAACTGAGTAGTGACTCTTGGGTACTGTGCTAGCTGTAATAAACATCAATATGGGAAAATGTTAGGCTACATGATAGTGATTAGCTTTTTTATCATCATTTCTTTCTTCCTGAATTTCATTCTCTTTTAGTCTGCCTATCATACAAGAAATGCTAGCACTCTAGGACGATGATTCTTACCTTTTTTTTTTTTCCAGCTGGGCTATCTGTTGTGGAAACTTGCACAGTTCTCAGTAGTAACCAAACACTTCACACCTTTCAATGTTTTTATCCTCACTGTTACACAAAATGAAAACCATTAACCCCCTTTTAACAGATCAGTTATTATAGTAAGAGGCATTACCTCTCTCTGCAGCTATGGCCTCACAGAAACACTAAATACCTAAGTTAACACAGGACAGCTATAAGCTGGTCCAAGCCTCACAGATCTCTAGCTACACTCTAACTGAACCATCTTCCTCTCTTCAGTCTATAATACGGCTGGAGATGGCTGTGTGGCTATACCTGTCACTTCCAGGTTAATCTACCAATTTGTTTCTACTGATATCTATTAACTCTGATATCTGAATAACATTTTCCTGGTTCATATCTGTCCGAGATATGTAGAAACTGACGACAACTGTTATTTAATACATTTTGGTGGTCTGTGTGCCCAGCTAAGTAATTCACAAACAACTTTTAACACTATGCTGCAGTCAATGCTGACACCTCACTGGTAGCCTGAAGGGGGAGTCCAAAGACAAAACAGTCCGTCCATAAGACGTTCAGCACTCCAGAAACGCAGTTATAGGAAAGGAGCTCGGATTCATCTGAACTTGAATTCATCTTTCGGCAATAGTAAATTAGCTTTAAGAAAAAGTGCCTTGTACCTGCTCCCTCTCTGCAGCTCATAAACACCTGCTATCAGACAAACAGGATTTTTATTTCCCTGTACAGTTATTCTCATACTGATGGTGATGAATTCAAACAGCAGGTACTTTCTGATCCTTTTATATAACTGTTGGGGCATTATCAATGGTCTATCATCATTTTCCTAATATGTCTTTTTTTGAAAAGGCTGCAGCCTGATCAGTGTGTCTGCCCATGTAAAAAACTACCAGTTATTGCTCAACTCTAGGTCATGTTTTATTTCAAGTCATACAGTGAGGTTCCTGCCGGAAAAGACAATCACTTCAACAGTTTTCTTTCCTGAAAGAGGAACTAGATCAGAGATGCATTCCCACTCCCCTTTATTATTTGAAATAACAACCTTGCCTTCAGACATATACTACAGTAAACAGATCTTTGGTATCAGCACAAAAATCAACTGAGTGATGACAAACACAGCTAAGGCCATAGCCATTTTGCCCAGTTCAACCAAAGCCTGATTTCACATATTTGCTTACAGTCCCAAACATTGTGCTTTCAAGGAAGTACAGGACAACGCCTTGGCCAACTCATTGATCCTACCTAAAGAATACCCAGTAAAACACAGCGGCCATACATAAAATACTGCATTTCCATAACGATTACTCCACATCCAAGCCCCACATATACTAAAATCCAGCACATACAAACGGTTTAGAGTAGAATTAATACTATAAAGATGACTTTTGAGCTGGACAAGTACTTAGTAGCGGAACTTCAGGTTATCTGTGGTATTTCAGGCACCGCCGGTGCGGAGCGGACCGCGGCAGAGGCGCTAAAGAAGGAGCAATTTTTCTTGAGGGCTGCGGGGGCCCCCGCCCCCCGCCGCCGACCGTTGGGGCAGGGCAGCTCTGAGGACAGAGCCGGAGGCGCGCGCGAGGCCCCCGCAGCTCACACCGCAGCGGCCGGCCCGCCCCGCGGCCCCGGCCAGGGGGAGGGAGGGCCGGCAGCCGGCTCCGCCCGACTACGGGCAGGAGCGCCGCGCAGCCAACGACGCGGAGAAGCGAAGGGAAGCTCTGGCGCGGCGGCAGGGCCGGACAGCTCGCAGCTGCCTGCCGCCTCAGCCACCGCCTCGCGAGCGGGCGGCGCCTCTGCCTCGCGGCCCCCAGCGAGGAGGCGGCCCTCCGGCGCAAGCCCTGTAGGCAGGCACGGGGCCGCCCGCCCAGAAAAGGGGGAGCAGGGAGAGGAGCGCCAAGCGGCCCTGTCAGGGAAAGCCGGGCCGGGCCGGGCCGGGCCGGTGCCTCATCCATGTCTCAGGAAGGAGCCGCCAAGCTGCGCCTCAAACCCAGGAAAGCGCTGCCAGACCGCAGCCGGGAGCCCAGCCCTGCCCGGGACCCCCCCGGGCGGCGCCAGTGAGTCCCCGGGCGCCGGAGGGGAGAGGTGGGAGGGCCAGCGCGCGGGTGCCGCTTCCCGCCTCCAGCTGAGGCGGGAGGAAGGGCGCGCCGGGGAGCAGAGCCGCCTCCGCCGCCCGCGCCGTCAGGGCCTCCCCGGCCCTAGGGGCGCAGCGGTCTCGCCCCTCCGTCGGTCCGCGGTAGGGTCAGGCGCGCACGCCCCTCGGAGGAGGGGCCGCTCCGCTCTCCCCTGCTCCTTGTCACCGCCCTCCGTGCCGCAGAGATGCGCCTGGGACCTTCAGGATAACGCTTACAGCCTTAAACATCTCGTAGGCGTGGTCGTAGCATATTCACGGCTGTATACAAGTTATTTCATAAAACACATACAGCACGTAAAAAAAAAATTGAGAGGCCAGTTGCAAACTAAAGTATACTAGGTCTTGTGCATGGTTTTTTTTCGGACACCACACAGCACCTGCGAGGAAGGGACGGACCCACAGGGAATGTTAATGTATTAAGTTATCTTGACATCTTTCTTCAAAATAAATTCACAGGAGGCCAAGAACAATTTCTGTTTCTTCTAGGCTGGGCCTCAAGTAAGGGAGGAGGAAGAAAAGTCGGGCAAGGAAGTAGTGGTTTGCTTCTTGTCCCAGCCTGTTGGGATAAGCAAGCAAGCAAGCAGTCAGCAATCCCACTTACCAAACATAGGCTTCAGAAGGCTGCTTTTCTTCTTTTGAAGGCTTGTGGAAAATTGTACCTCATTCCTCTTTACTGCAGTGTCATTCTTTAGCTACCACCCAATAAAATGCATCAGTAAGAAGTGGGAACACTGGAACTAGTATTCTGATATTGATAATCCATTATTTTTTATACTGCTCTAATAGTATAAAAACCTTTTTATGCTTGTTTTATAGTTAAACCTTTCTAATGGCTTCCTAGGAAGGATTAGTTAGATAGCATTGTTTAGAAAGATCATCAGTAGTTTAAAATGGCAGTATAGGAACAGCCAAGCAGACATGGGAATCAATGCAGTTGCCTTCCTCAGTGCAAACACTTAAGTGATTTCTGTACTCAGCAAGTGCCCAGTTCAGTCCTTGAGAGAAAAAGTAATGGCTACACTTAACTATTTCACCTAGAAGGGCAGACAGTAATACATAGACCTCATTTGTTACAAGTAGAAAGTACAGCTTTTAGACATGCTGTTCAAATATAGGGTAACTTTTTCTGAAAGCTGTAATAGTTACTTCAGACCCTAAAACTGAGTTTGCAGGATAAATAACTTCTGTGTTCTAGCAAGAACTTGCTGTAGGCTATATGGAGGTTGCCCTGGTAAACAAATAGTGTAATGAACAGCTAAACCATTTTGTCCTCCACAGGTAGTCTTGCCCCTCCTTTAAGCTCGGAGGAATCTGCATTTGTATACTTGCTCCAGTTGACAAATGCTTCTTTTTATGTACCTCTTTATGGTTTGGCATACCAGAATTGTCGAATGTAACTGTCATTTTAGCAGGTATTGTGCTGCTTGATCAAGAGAAAATAGGCAAGAATAGAGTTCTTAGTTGTACATAAGGTAGAATTAAATGCATTTTCAATCACAAGATTACCTTATACTAGGCCATTAAAAATGGAAAGGGGAGAATTGCAAAATTTTGCCACTGAATTGGACTGAAAGAGGTTAATGGACTTAATGCACTGTCAACTACTGGAACATCTTGCTTTTAATACTTTTGTCTTGATAAATCAAAGGTTAAGAATGGATACACAGTTAGTGTTACAGGAGGAGTAAATCAAGTTAGTTAAAAGACAAACATAGTAACAATGCAAAGTATTTCCTTCCCTCCTGCCCACAGCAAACTAGTGGACTGTTTCTCTGTTTACAGGACATCGGCTGACAGATGTTCCTGGTTTGAAAAAGACGACTTAAGTGAGTGTGAAAAAACATGGATCTTACTACTGAAAGCTGTCAATCAAGACTTAAAATGCACAAATTGGCAAACAGTGTCCAGTTTTCCAGAGTTCTTTGGAAAGGTAGTGTGTGCTATTGTCTGCACTTTCTGTAGCGGTTAAAATACTGATAATCTGAACTGTGATGTTAACTATGAGTTAGGAGAAACAATCTAAAACAGCTTTTAAATGGATGTTGGTTTTCTGCTGTTTAGTTACTACATAGAGTAGTGGGGCTTAGTGTGGTTAGCAGGTGGTATAAGAACAAGTTGCTAGTTCCTTCCCCACTCCCCATAATGTGACAAATTGTTTAGTGCATTAGAACTTTTACTGAGAAGAGGTGACCCAGTGTACACTGACTGCTCATAAGCACTAGCTTCTGCTAGAGGAATGAAACTGAAAAAGGCAAACCGTAACAGAGGTAAATTACACAGTAACAAACATAAGAGCTCTATAGCATTAGGGGCTATCACAACACAAAAAAACCCAATGGAGTTCTCCTAGAGGAAATTCTCCCCCTCCTCCCGCAAACATCAAGAGCAAACAGCAGCAATCTTCACTTTTTATTGCATTTTCATCCTCCTTAGCCTCTGTGGGACATAGTAGCAGTATCCTATGTGTGTTCAATCAACTGTATCAATTTAAAAATGTTAAAGAAATACATATATTGCATAAACTCCAGGAGGAAGTTCTTAATTGCTTTACAAGAGCTGAAGAGGGATCTAAATATAAAATACTTATTTTTTTTTCCAATGCAGTTTAGCCTTCTCAGTTGTTTGTACTATGCCCAATCTTGTTTTAATAGACAGATTGAATTGCATTTGTTCTGAGGACATTTTGGGTGTGTTCTAGAGTTCTGAGGAAGAGAATCTACGAAAACCAGAAGTCTTCAAAATTGGAATGAAAGACTTTCAGTGGATATCATTCCCATCTTTTTACAAAGAAAAAAGTCTAAAACAAAAGGATCTTAGCTCCCCTCAGCTAACAGAAAGCCAAACTGACCATTTACTGAAAGGATGCAGCCAACCAGATAAACCAAAAAGTTTACCTTCTACAGCTGAGAAAATGTGCTGTGTAAATATTAGAGATCAAACCAAAAACATGGTTGGGGAGAACTCAAAAGGTATTTCAGTGCCAGATGAAAATCCTAAATCATGTATACTCGCTCAACATGAACATTCTGCATATCACTTGGCATTGTCGCAAAGCTCTGCAAAAGCTCTTAGCTTTCAGCAGCACTGCAGGGGGACTGTACAGAACAGCAGAGAGTCCCAGTTACAAACACATCCAGGCAATGTTTCGTTTGGTGAGGCCAGATCTATGCCTGCAGAAAGGAAGTCTCTTCTTGTCAACGTGCCTGGAACTGAAAGCTGCAAGGAAAAGCCTGAAGATCAGAGTGAAGTAACTTTAATTCTTGACAGTTGTCCAATGTGTCTGATTCAGTTTAGTGGAACGTAAGTCTTTTGTACTTTTTTGAAATAACTTTAGAGTATACAGAAAACAATGTTTTCAGTTGCATTCTCTACAAACGAAACAATGAAAATCAGGGCAGGCAGAATTTTTACTGTAAAGTGCCACTTTCTGAAGTGTCAGAATCGCCTACTTCTAATTCAGTCTAAAAGTTCCTGATTAGTAAATTATAACACTTCAAAAAAAAACTAAGTTGGAATTCTCTGGTAAATCTTGCTAGTATTTTTAGAATTAGCAGTTTAAAATACTTGAGTATGAAAAGACTTTCGTGAAGTCTATATTATAATTCAAAAATTATTCTAAATCAGCACTCCTAGTAGCTAAAAGCTAACTTTAGAACTAGACGGTTTAATCTCATACTTGTCACATTCCCTTCAAGATCTAGAGTTTACAGTTACAGCTACACTGGTGTAGCTGTTCAGCAAGTACCTGGACACTTGGCTGAGCAACTGTGCTCTTAATTTTAGATTTAGCTTTCCAGGTCAGGGAAAAATGGGAGGAAGCTGATTTTCCTTACGCGAGCCCAAATTAATACAACAAAATAAGATGTCAGTCATCCACTGCTATCAGACTACCTCTACCAAAAAACCCCACAGCAAACACACACCACCACACAATTGAACATCTATTCTCCAATAAGAACTACGTTAGCCTCCTGCCGTTGTACCTCTGAATAGCATCTATGCTGTCATAGTTGCTGAAAACTAACATATGCTCTTTAACAGGCCCTGTAGCTGGAAGATAAATGTCTCCAACATTTTCCTTCTCTAGGATGCTGAACAAGGAGACAAGAGGATAGCTTCATTAATATTATCAAAATTGTGGACATTATATCAAGAAAGTTTGACAGAAAGGCTAGATATACTCCATATCCTCATATTCATCTCTGTGCTATTAGTTACTCTGTACTGATTAGCAGTAGTTTTACATTTAATATAATGGGGGGGTGGGGAGAGAGAACTCACAATCACAAGTAACTCTTTAAAAAAAAAAAAGGGGGGGGAGGGGGGAAGCAAAGGGAAAATGTTAAAGCCTCCATCCCTATCAGAGATCTCCTATTTCCTGTATCCTCAAGTTGCAGTTGAATGTGGAGTAAGATAATGGTTTTCTGTTTCGTATCAGCTATTTTGTCTTAATTATGAATTCCTAGACTGAAAACTGATTTTAAGATCACTAACAGCAAGAGCATTTCATGTAGATAGGATACCTCTCAAAATCAGGATAATTAAAACAAAAACTTTGCATCCATCATTCTAAGGAAAGCATTATTTGTCCTTAGCATCACCTTCTAGTAAGTGGCATTAGCAAACTCTCCAGCAGCATGTAGAAGCACAAGGGTTTGTGGCAGATTATAACATTTCTGAGCATAGGAATGATTTATCTGTTAAGCTACTACAACATTTCTGATTAGTTAGGAAATGAGAGTAAATGTGATGAACAGCATAAGTTAACTTTGTTTCTCACTGAATAAATTCTCTGAATTTACAGACTGTCACAATTGGATATTGATGGCCATCTTGCTAGATGCTTGTCTGAAAGCGCAGATGATGTAACGTGGTAATTTCAGAGGAACGAAGAGCAAAGTCACAAGGTCGAGGATGAACCTTTCTCGAAGGAAAAAGTACGTCAAGGGAAAACATGCTTGTCTCAAACTTTAAGGGTAGCAAACCAAACCAATGCCTCCAAAAAGGAAAGTGAAATAGCACCTGCCTGCAGTTTATGGTCCTTTTATTATAAATCCTCTCAAATATATGTAAAATAGTTCTAGTTCTGAAAATGCTGCTGTAAGATGTTCCAGCGACCCCCACAGAAATGACTTAGCCTTCCTAGAATCTGGGTACCTCAGAAGAATGCACTGCTGCAAGTCCCTGAAGAACCTATTTTGTCTCATGTACCTTAGCTGTTCTGAAAATAAAAGTACAGAAGAAAGCAGTTTAGATGAATGAACAGTTGTCTTGTTAATCTAAAAGTTTACTGATCTATTTTTTCTTATCAATAGATCATTTGAGAAAAATAAAAACTCACTCTAGCCTTGCATTTTTGACGAGTTGAATATCTAAATAAAGACTTTGTTGATTCTCTGAATGCATCTATGTTAAAGAAAACACAGCCCAGACCAAATAAAGGGTGTGATTTTTTTTTCCTTTTTGAAGCAACACAGCTAGATTCATATCTTACTTCATAAGTATTTAGTCAACATCCACTCCATTAACATGCCTAGTCTAAAGTAAGTAGGCTCCAGAAAGCAACATATAAATAGAACACTTTTCCTGCCAGTTTCATAATACTGAAATGCAACTCTAGACTTAATAGTCACTCAGCCAAAACAGGGTTGCTCCTTGCCCCTGCTCGCAAGTAGGAAAAACAGCTTGTGCTTTTTCTTTAGTAAGCATCAGTGTTTCAAGGGGAAAAAACAAACACACACACACACTGAAAGTTTGTCATGTCTGGATGATATCAAGACTCATCTACAATTTTCATAGCTTCCTAATAGCAGCAAGTAAGCATTTTGTAAGTTTGAGAAAAGCAGCCTTGCCCATGATGGGCAATATACGGTATTTAGTGATAATTTAGTAACAACAAATGGAAGGGAGGAAAACAACAAGTAGGTTGTTCACTCGCCCCAAGTATTCACTTGTGCAGTTTACTGAACAAGCTAGCTTATTCAGGCAATACATCAAGTCTTGAGTCACAGCCTCAGAGTTGAAATTAATTTCTTTTCACAAAGCACTATATGCCAGAGTTACAGCAGTGCATCTTTCAGCTATTTCTATAATTTTCCCATGAGGTGAAAAGTGTAACTCAAATTACTAGACTAAGTTTCAGTATTTGAATGGTTTTCTGTCACAATAAACTTGTGGCCTCAACTTCAAAAACATACAGTTCAGATATGATCCAAAAAACACAGAAGGAACATTGAATACAGTATCAAAATACAGTAAGAATTCCATAGTTTTGTAATTTGCAACGGGGTCTTTTTAAAAAGAGTAAGCTGGACACAGCTCAGTTTACTGATAAATAATAACAGTCAGCTTTTTCATTAAAGTCTTTAATAGTTGTGCAAGAATATAAATGATCTTAACTGTTATGGATTAGTATACCATCTTCTGCACAATTAAAACTGGTCAGCAAAGATCCCAACTAATTAATTATACAAAACTACAAGAACATATTTACTGTTTTACAATCATTAAATTAGCTAGATTTTTCATTTACTATTTTCAAATAAGACAACTATATATCATTACCAGATCCATTTGTAATATATTAGGATTTTTTTAAAACACACATTTAATTACATCCTTCATCTTCTTTTATTTATAAAACAAGTACTTCATATAAAAAATTTCCCCTTCATCATAAACAGAACATTTTTCATACACTTGCACATGAGCAACCAAACTTGTAACCAGCAAACTATTTGGCAACACAGCAACATTTTAAATGCCTTATATTTTTAAATAAATGAAGTATATATTTTTTTAAATGCTTGTTTAGCAAATATGCCTTTTTGTCGTTCCTCCCCCCCCCCCCCCCCCCCCAAGATGTTCTGGCCACCTAGAAACAAGGTTAAAGAAAAACAAAAAATCCTCCACCCTTCCTTGTTTCTATTTCTAAGTCCCATGCCCCAGAACGTCAAAGGACAGTGTAACTTCTGTATTTCCATTCATGATCTGACTGATCTAACTATTGATTAGTCGTATAACCAGGAGATTTGATTAAACACTGAAAGAGAAATTATTCAGAGTACATTAAGTAATTTACAGGGAAAGAAAAAAGGGGTAATTAAAATTAAAAATTTTGTGATTACACTTGAAAGCAAATAATTCTAATGTCCAGGCATTTGAGGCAAGTATTTCTTACCAGTTAAATTATTTAGTGCTGGTTAAAACGCATCTTGCTCAAAATAAAAAGCTACAGTCCAACAGAGAGAAACCCACAACTTAAATCTGAATGGTATTAATAGAACTTAATAACCACAGGTCTGTGTAATAGTGCCTAATGAGGAGATACAAAAATGTAGGTCATCAATCAATGGTTAATTTTAAACACAAGGTCTTGGCAGTCTCATCCTAGCACCTCATGACTTGGATGTGAATCCGAAAGATGTCATGTTCAGCACCTAATGCAATGCTGTACCCTGAGAAAACCATATGTTAATGTACAGAAAGTGAAAGTGTTGCAATTTATCCTGCATTTTACACCAAATTAGGTAAGATGTCATGGCACAGGGTTTCTCATTCCTTCCTTCTCAAACCTTTTTCCAGACCTACAAGCCACACAATATAGTTAACCAGAAACTTAGTAAAAAGAAACACTGCCCCTGCTGCTGTTACCCATAGAGGCAGGTAAATCTTTACAAGCATCTGAAGTTTTAGATAGCAACACATACTTGCTAGTCCTCAAATGTAGTGACATGAGTTTTTCCAAGCTGATAAATTGTTAAACCTTTCTGATGTAATGCCCCCTTTCCCTCCCCTCCCCTCCACCCCCCAGTTTCTAGGAGAAGGGATTCAGTGGTTATCTTCCTCTTTACATAATTTTTCAGGTATTCAATGTTTCTTCCATTAGAAAAAAACTTACTACTTTGATGCAAACCGTTTTACCAAAACATCCCATTCTCTTATATAGGATGATTAGTTATTAATATACATTGAGTATTTTCAAGCAGACAGTTTATTGTAAGTAGGAGGTGTGCTTTATCAGGAAAGTGTATTTTATGTTACGGATGTTCTAGATGTATTATTCAAACTTTAAGGCTATCTATTATGCTTTTGCCCTACTTCTGAATATTTGTACTGTTGATAAAAATACTCTTCAAAAATCTAGTATACAACAAAAAGCATCACTAGGTGTAGGCACTGCTTAAGTATTTCAGAAATCCTTTCTGTGCAAATTTAGTTTTCTTCAATCTATCTTTTGGTAAATTTGGAGTTTAAAACAATAGATTTTGGAGTTGATATTGTAAATTCTAATTTGGAGTTAATATTGCTGAGTCACTCTGCATTTCAAATTCTATCAAGACGCAAATGAATATTATGCTGCAGCTATGTACTGTATGTTTCATATGTAAATGGTTACTTAATATTAACAAGCAGAACTTACCCCGTTTAAGAACGTTCCAAACATGTAATAATTCTTCAAAGCAGTTTATCCATTTAGGCACTTAAATCTTGTACCCAAATTTATGTTTTGATTGCTAATAAAACACAACTCCTTTTAAATATATCTGAGACGTTTAGACAGGTACCACTTGTGAAAAAAGGCATCAAAAATAAGCTTCAACACCACTGCAATACACTTTATTCTTCAGGATGTTACACTCTAATAATCTTCAATTGGTAGCTCATTGCATCAAATGTTTGTAGAAAGGGCGCAGATCTCAAAGTTGTTCAGAATCTTTTTCCAGGGATGCAATGAATGTTTTGATTCTTCATGAAACAGGCACAAAATGCAAATTCCTTCATTAATGAAGCCAGTTGTGTCAGTGCCCAGAACTTAAGAACCACTATGTAGCGGAAGACACCCACCAAAATCATTAGTCTCCTCTGATTTTCAGCAGCAATTTTTTTTTTTTTTTTTTTAAATCATTGGTCTCCATCCAAAATCTTACGGTTCCCCAGCCTCGCATGCATATACTGTAGTTAAGGATAAATTTAAAGGTCATTCACATTGTCCACACTGAAGATGACATTCCTTCATACTGTTTCTTCTGTTGACAACAACAATGGATTAATATATTCAAATCCTTCAAATTCTGACTGATCTATTCGTTTTATTATATCTCTGAAAAATAAAGAGAAACATTGATTTAGTGTTATCAATTAGAACTACTTGTGTTGCTGTACTTTGTATGCACTGGAAATTAAACGAAAGAGTTATAAATTGATGCATATAGAAAAGACAATTTCTTTGAAACTTCTTTTGAGAAGTCAAATAATGCCATATAATTTCCCACTACAGGCACACATGCACTTGGTACTTAATTTTGTTGTCAAGCAGAAATCTATAATGGATGAATATGCCTTGCCATTCTTTGGTTTCTACACAGAAACTTAACTGAAGTACATAGCTCTGGTCTCGATTCAGCTAGTCACTTCATTTATTCTGGATTTTTGAGAAATAGAGAATGCAGAGTAGGTTGTGAAATACAGATCTAAGGTATATAGGCAACACCAGTTAAAAATTCAAGCTTGAGCACCTGGGCACACAAACATCCACAATGAAATCTCCCTACACATAATCACTTGAGGATGAACACCTGCTAGCCCAAGAAAGCACCAAGAGGAAGACCCATGGATAGTGAATTCATTGCCACTTGGGTAGACTCAACTTAATCAGATCACTAGTTACAGGGTTAATTTTTACAATCATAAATTTAACTAGCATAGCATTTATTTGTACAAATCTAAATCCCCAGACAAACTACCTAATCTTTAGAGTCTCTTATCCCTGGGGGCTGGACTAGGACTTTGTGAAGGAAGCTTTGAGACATCATTGCCCATCTTTCAGAGAAGTTTAGCTTTGTTGCTTAACCACCATGGAAGGGGCACAATTAGTAAAAACACACAGGCTGGAATGCAACGGTCTTGCATCCTTAATTATGAGAGCCATTTGATAATATGCAACAGCTTCTGCCTGCCAAAATGGCAGGCCACTGTATTTCATGCAGCACTTCAGATAGTATCTAAGAACTTAGACATGGTAAGTCTATTATTAATACCTCAGTTCTTTCATGAGGAACCATATTTTAAAGTTTTTTAAAAGGTGCATTTTAAAAGGTGCACTAATGCCACTTCTGGCATTAGTGTCACATGCCTAAGCCATGAAAGAAAAAGTGAACCTTGGGGAAAAAAAAAAAAGAATAGAAAAGATGCAAGCTTTTGTATTCCTCAGCAATTAGATACCGTGTCTCACCCTGATATCATCTGAGCCACTTTCCTCTCACTTTCCACAAAGCATTTCTTACCAGACAGGTGCTAGATCTTCCCAGGGCTGTTTTTCTCTGACATTTTTACCCTACCCTGTTGCATACAGCGTCCCCTTGTTTTTCCTAACTGAAGTTCAAGCTTCCAATTTCAACTTTTTAGGCTTCAGCTTACCCCTAAACCTTTGTGCAGTTATGCTCTTAGTTGCTTAGCTCTGGGCAAGAGAAGTCTCCCACCTAACTACCAAACAGCCTGTCTTCTTGTATACCATCCTGTATTTGAAGCCACTTTAATTCTTCTGCATACTGCAATCACTTCGCAGCTTTCAAATTCCTTTATTAAACCATACTTCTACTTCTTGCAAAAGCTTCCATAGCACATTGGAGTAATACCCTTTTCTAAGGCTCTTCTGCTATCTCAAGTTTATTCCAAGATCCGAGAAACTGTCTCTATTTTTTCTTAATGCAGAAATGGGTTAGGAATCAAGTTTTCATCTCCTAATACCATGCCAAGCACATGCTAAGCAATAAGTCAATAAACTCTTCTGCCTAGTAATCTAATAAATGATCAGTCTTCAAATATATAAAAATAAGTTATGTAAAATGTCAGTTACTTAAATAAACTGAATTCTTTAACTCAACCATGTTCTAACACTGAACCTCCCACTCTAACACCTCTCTAACACTTTCCTCCCAGAAAACTGTAAATAATTTCGTAATCTGTAAATATCTCTTAACATGCAATTGTATTTGGGGAAAAAGGAAGACATACTCATCATCCGGGGTTAGCTGCACAGGTTCACTGGTAAACTGCGTATCAAAGTTATCCAAACCATAATCATCTGTGATCTGAGGCTGAAATGGAGGGGTTGCTTGCTTCTTTTCCAGCTAAGAAGAATTATAATGGAGGAGAGAAAAACACTGAATATTTACTAAATCTCAAAACAACAACATACATTGTCTCTAGATTACAAACATACATAAAGTCACTATACTTAAGTTCAATATTGGTGAAAGATATAAACATATATTAATAAAGATATTAATAACATCTGAAAAAATTTTAGTCAAGTAGATTTTGACACTAAATAGTATGCAATCACCTGTTTATATTACTGCTATATTTAAAACACAAAAATTTGAAAAATTATCAAAATTTAATAAAAATTTAAGTTTAGAGAGTGTATAAAAAGCTGTTTCCCAAGTCTCTCACCATGTGAATTAAGAAATGCATTGTTGCTATATAAGTCTGGGTCAGTTTTTAAACTGAGAATATACTCCAGAAACTCTCTACTCAAGACAAGATACTTTCCCCCAGGATTTAACTCATTTTTATCCTTTCGCAAGCTCCTCTCTGAAGCTCCCCCTCTTGTAAAGGTGACCTCTTAGAAAAGAAAAGCTGCATGTAAATCAACCTATGCTATTTCAGTATAACCAGACTTACTTATTTGTTAACATAATTCTAGCACAGTACAAAACAATAAGCTTTATTTACTAATGTCCTCATCAATTACTAGCCACAGGGGTAAGCAGTCACTATAAGACAGTAATGCTAAACAATAAAATAGCTGGAACAGCCCAGACTTCTATTCTCTAGTTAAAATGTAACTATGAATATATTTAATGTAAATATTTCCTGCTACAGGAGCTGGAAACCAACATTTATCTTCCACACCAGAGAGTATCAATAAACACAGGGAAAATGTTTTTGACTCAAATAATGCTGTTCCACTCATTAAGAACCTTTTCTGATTTGCTACTACCAATAGCATCTTCAGTGCCTGAAGTTTTCTGATTAAGACAAATCCCTACCAGTCTCCAGATTTATCAGATCCCTGTTATCACGAGCTTGAGTTATACAGGAGGTGATAAGTTAAATGTGATTAGATAATCACGTCTGAATAATGTCTGAATCTCTATCCATGGCAGTTTGGAAAGGCTCAATAAGAACTCCACACTTTTTAGCTTGCTTCAAAGTAGTCATAGCTCCAGAAGAGGGCAGGGGGAGAGGGGGTGGAAATCACAAGTAATTTAAGTTTAGGAAGCTAATGGAAGTACATGCAATTGATCTGTCTGATTTATTGGTTCACAAAACCAGTCAGCTGAATCACATTTACCATAAATGACAGGTAATACTACTATGTTGTCTACACATATTACTTCTACCATATTACTGACTCTGCCAGTTGAAATATTATAGAAAATAAAGCATCTTTAATTTTAAGGAACCCTTTGGAAGTTCCAAATGATTTACTGTGACTTATTCTACTGGATTCTTCTCATATTTCTCCTGAAGTTATTATACACCACTCACATTTCCAATTTGAACCCTCTTGATCATGACTTGAAATTTTACACTGTACCCTAAAAAAACCCTCTACCACTGTACCACTAACAAAACCTCAAAATTTCTCTTCTGCATTGTAAAGAGGAAGCGAGTGGAACCCAAACGCAAAACATTGCTTCTGCTGATGCTCAAAAACATTGATTAAAAAAAAAAAGTTAGCCACCTCTCTCCCATTTCTGTTTAAAGTTTGGGGGACATTCAAACTAGTTATTTTATATACTAAGCACACTGTACAACGACCCAGCCGTAGCTACTACTCATTTCCTTTATACAAATGAACAAACTACTCCA
This sequence comes from Struthio camelus, assembly GCF_040807025.1. Lineage (NCBI taxonomy): Eukaryota > Metazoa > Chordata > Aves > Struthioniformes > Struthionidae > Struthio > Struthio camelus. Next base: position 2,852,521 of record NC_090962.1, read on the forward strand.
AAGCACTACATTCTAGGAAAAAAATCAAGAAGAAAGGAACAGTATTGCTTATTATTTGAATTCCTGTCTCTGATGTTAAAAAGTTGGTGTGAACTAAACTACACTGGATATAAGCAAGCAGAAGGTCTAATGCGTCAAACTCTTTAGTATAACTGAAATTCAAAGTGTTTCAAAGAGGTTATATCACTTAACTTCTTCATATGATTTTAGTTAGATTTGTCCTACAAATGTCTATGTTTTATAGGAAGATGACTGATCACATACGAACGTCCATGCCTGTCAAAATACTATGGGCATACCCTATACCAAAAAAAGTACAATTCAGGAATGCAATATTACGAAGATAAAAAGGGGAGCATTAAATATTACAGAAAAGTTATGCATGGAAAAATATAACACTTCCTAAAATAAAATCTGTACGTTTATGCATTTTAACGCCTCACTAGTTAGAAATAGTGGGATAACCAAAATGTTTGTATATATTAGCAAGTAAACTGGGGATGAAAGAAAAATAGTGGACCTAACACCAATGAAGAGTATCTTTCACACTCAACAGATGATCCTCACATCTACATATAAATGATGACAGGCATGAAACACAGACCGGCCATGAAGAAATCTTATTACTTCAATAAATTAAATATGTTCATACTTACTAAGCACAAAATAAGAAAGTGTTATACATTGAAGATTAAAATTTGCTCAGAAACAGATAAAAAAATTACAAGCAACTGATTACATTTTTCCCGAAAGTTCTAAATTCACTTGGCATTGCATTATCATATGGAAGCTGCCTGAAAGAACCTATTTCTTTAAAGAAGCCACTGTAACAACTTTGGATTCCGACTTGGATTGGACTGAAATTAGTACTTTAGAAACAAGCAACTCTGAATTCTGGCCTCAGCTCTCCCAGATCCTACACAACACTAACCAGAATACTTCCAGGGTTCTCATATCCAACATTCTACATCTTCTCCACCTCCTCTCCCAAGATCATATGTCCATCTCCCACAATTCTCTCAGTTCCCTCTAGGCACTCCTGGTTTGTTTGGGCAAAGCTAGTCCAGAAATACATGGCCGTTGATCGCCAGTCAACACAAGTATCCTGGTTAGACAGCTGCTTTTGGAGAGAATTCCCCGTCTTGCCTCACTAGAGGACTAATTTGGTTCTATCTTGTCTACCCTGATGCTCGTTTTCACAGAAGACATGGCATATAGTATCTTTGAGTCCACATGCCTATCAAAATAAGCAAAAACTGATGGAAAGGCTCAAAACTTATTGGTGTCATAACTGGTGAAAGAATAGTACAATGTTTAAGTCCCTTCTCCTTCATAATTGCATTAAAAAATACTATTGTTCTTACATATGTGGTTGATGGAGATCCAATATATCAGGTGAAACCTCTATTTGAAAGTGTTTTAATGCAGTCAAGACTAACTTCAGCCTACACAAAATCATAAAAGTTTCATCAGTCTTCCTCTTCTAATCCTTAATTTGTCTTTTATAGCTCTACATAAAAAATGTGGATGGCATCACAGAAAGTTTAGTTCCCAAAGAAATACATACACTATATATACACATACACATAAACATAATACAGTTAAACATATACAGCAATACAATAAAAGGTAAAGTAGTACATATTGCCTGGTTTGAATAAGATATCTTGCTAACTGCGAAAAATAAATTAGAAAAATTTCAATTAACCATTTACAGGTTTTGATTAAAAATTAAAAAGAGCTCAATCCTACAAACCAACTGGCTGATATATTTACTTTCACATCAGTAAAATACTCCCAGATTGGAATCTGGGAGTATTAGGAATTTGGAGGATCAGGCAAAATTGCAACACGTTTATCTAGAGACATTAGGATTACCTGGAAAATTCTCCTTCTTCTCCAGAACCCCTATTTTGATTATTTAGTTTTTAAATATTTGATTGAATCCCTTATTTTATCCCTTGTAAAAAAATATTCATCGAGTCCCATGCTCCAATTTTATTTTAGGACCAGACTGTACCCATTTCTTGTTAGATACACATCACACAGAAAACAGTTTCATTACAAACCCAATTCCAAAAGTGTAACCAGGGTGCTAGTTACAAAGCAAAGCATGGCAAATGATTAAACTGGCAATTAAACATACCATCCCAATGAAGATGCCAGCATATAATGCTTTTTTTTTTTTTTTAAACTTTATCAATTGCATTTTCACTTTTAACATATTAATAGACATCAGTAAATTTAGCACATTTGTAAAAAGAACAATTCTTGCAGCAAAACTTTGAAGAGCTGTTATTAAACATGAAAGGAAAAGTGAAATTTATAATTTGCCCCAAATTCTCAATTTAATAGTTAGAGTATCTCTATATATCTATGTTAAACATAACCTAAAACCATGTATTTTTCACAGCTCTTCTACTTGTGACCATTTAAAATGCCAATTCTACAAAAAGTCTGCATAATTGGAATCCTGCATCCATATAAAGCTCCTTTAATTTAATGAGGCTGTGACTATGTACAAGAACATCAGAATACACATCTAACAATGGATCATGTCATTACTTTGCTAGTAGGAGAAAATGATAGGAATGATTCTGATACAAGACAAGACAATGCAAAAACAAATTTGTAAGAATCCTGTTTTTTTTGAGTAGGCACATATATCTTAACATCCTCTTTCAATAATGCCAGCATTACTGTTTCCAGCATGGAATTTTCAGGATACATTCTTTGCTTTGAAGGTTCTTTGAAACCTTATGTAAGAAGTTTCTACTGTTTTATATGATTCAGTTACCAACTTGCTTTTCTCACTTAACATTACTGAATTAAAACTATGTTTTCTCCTTAGCAAATCAAAGGAAAAGGAGATAGATAAATCTAGGTTTCCAATACTAAGATAATATGCTCATCATTATTGTATGTCCTTTTTGTTCAAAAGGTCACCTAACTAGAAATTACAGGACCTTAAATAGGATCACTGTCCCACTGCTATAGGCTTTGTAAAAATATACAGAGAGAATCTCATAGAGCTATATCATAATAGGGGTGCAAAACTTGCATGGATCCCCTTACAAAGGAAGGGTGGGAGATATGTTGGGGCAGAATTGAAAAACACATACCAAACGGAAGGATAACTGCAAATTCCAAGTAGCATAATCACTCAGAGGCATCTGTGAATGCATTGCATAACTTAAAAGACAGGTGATGTTCCTGTTCTTGCAAGAGGGAATCTTTTGCTCACATCATTAAGGGACAAAGATTCCATAGTATCAGTTTATTCCTCTCCCTTCCCTCCTCCTTTTGCATGCAAAAAATTCAGTAGTGTGGCTTAAGAATATAAGCACAAAAATCTCAGAATCCTTGTGTAACAGAGTTTACAGTAAAATAATGACGATATTCAAAACTTCCACATAGGCCATACATCATTTCACAAGCGTATTTGCCTCTGCAAAGTCAAGAGCTTAGCCTTCACGGCTAACAGTAAGTTAGGCAGTCTAATCACTAAAGTTTAGTGAATTCAACATGAAGATCTTCAGGAAATTCCTTGAAAATTCTGTATAAAACTTAAATCTTTCCAGGCAAAATTGTGTGTTCATGTATGGGCAAACAAACTGTTTCGGAGCAGAGCGAGGATAATATTTTACCTTGTGTTACATAATTTAATCACTGGTAAAAAATTTCCTTCTGGTAATGCAATGCAATGCATGCAACTGATAAAAGAATAAATTGCCTAGTTATTTCAGAAAGAAATTCTGTTTAAATGAATTCTTCCTGCCTTCTCTGAATTGTGGAGGTAATTTTTTTTAAATCATAGGAAGTATACTCTACTTACATCCCCCCTGTTACAGCAAGGAGTTTATCACCACAGAAGTTTATACTTAAAAACTGTGGTTAAAATACAAAACAACCCAGATAGTATTCTGACCATATTTTTGCACTAAACAGCTATACAAACTATATCAATACTCATGCTACAGGGCATAAAATTTACTACATGAATCAGAAGGAAATTAGTTATCCCTATGAGAAACATTGTAGGCTATGAGCATTTGGAACCATTTTTACCTTCCTCTGAAGCTTCTGGTATTGGCTTTGATAGAGACAGGCTACCAGACTTGATCATTATTCTGATCTGTTATGGCCTACGTAGTTTATACAGTTTGGATTAGCCTTGCTGGCCACTGGAGGTCACCGTTCCTCTAGAGAAATATCAGATAGAAAATCAACATTCAAAACTCCCTTTGGAAGAGACCTAATCATACTAATGGAAAAAATCAAAATCACCATTTGTTTTCATGCAACAAATCCTCAGTGATAACAATATTAAATGACAAAGTGATAAGACTGTTTTAATACATGGTTTTGTATGGAGATTGAGAGAAATTTCTAAGAAGTTCTGGTTTCAAAGTAATAATATTTCACTAGATGTAAATCTAAAAATTAAGCTACATGAATCAGGTTATTAGCAAGCCACTAATTACCTTTTGCTAGGGAAGAAGTAGATAGTCTTCTCTTTGCCCGTTTCACCACCCTTTGAAACACCAGATGCTAGATGATATTTAGTACCAGCTGTAAGTCTTAACTTCCTAAAACAGCTGTTGGTATCTGCTCATGCAAAGCAAAGCCCATCTTTCTATTAAGTAGCCAGTAAGATGAGGTCAGTTTTAAACAAATGGTAGCTCTGCAGTTTGCGCTTTTTTTTTTTTTTTTCTTCTTATGATTTAAAGAATTTAAGATGTTCTTTAGGTTTCCATTCACTTTCTGTGCTACAATGAGCAACTTCTGGCCTTTCTCTACATTTGAGCCAAACACGGTAAACTAATGTATGCTAACAACATAATAAATCTCCTATGGATACATATTAAAAGAACTCGGGGGTGGGGGAGGGGGGCAAATTTCTAACACTGATTCAGGTTAAAACTTCCTATCTGGATGTCTGTGTCAATAAGTCACAATATTTACTTTATCAGAACTACTAACTTCTCTGCAGCAAGAAATCTAGTACTTGAAGGCTGACATTTTTCCCCACTGCTTGGTCCTCATGAGGCAATCATATATTACCCTAGATGTAACATGTAATACTCTGTTCTCAGTACAAGAAATTCAATAGTAAATTGATCCAAATCACAAAGGTCATCTGACATCACTTAGATTAACAAGCTATGCAGCTAGACCATTTGATAATCTCTGTTTTAAGATGAGAAAGGAAATGCACACACTATTTCCAGGTCAGTTCATCATACACTGTTTTAGAGAAACTTTCATTACGCTTTCTCCTTTTACAGTCTCTATGTTACTGCTAACTATGAGTGATGAATCTGTCCTGGTATGCTTTTATGTTTGATATGCGCTTTATTACTCAGGGTGCCTAGGTAAAAAAGAAATCTCTTTAAGGAACCTAGTCTTGTAATGTGCAGAGAGGTAAAAGATTTTCATAGATAAATTTCAATAAAAGGCTGAACTCTTGTACTCCCTCATTTATGCTACAGATTCAAATCACGTTCCTGCTTCCTTTCAAGAAAAGGTACCTGCTTTCAGAGTGGCTGAACAAATCCGGATTTTGAGTGAAAGCATTTCCAGAACAGAATAAGGCAAAGTGGTTTTCCTTGCAGAGATAAAAGGGCTGGTGACAAGAGGATGGAGCACTTCCATATTTTTCTGTAGATTATGCAGAACTAGCTTATTTTTCTTTCACTACTGAAAGGAGTATTATCACAGGCAAAATGACCCTATTCACATGGTTTTACAGTTGTGAAAATAAATACATTCAGTGAAATGCATATTTCAACATGCACAGCTTGCATATATTTTAACTATAACTAAATGAAAAACAGCTCTAAAACCTTTTGACAAACCACTTCAGTCAGGGATCTAGTTCTCTATCCCACTACAATCCCAGTTTAAATTCTGTCTTTAGGGTATTCACATCTGGATCAAATTCATCATATCCTATTTGCAATTACAATAAATTCTGTAAAATACATTCTTACAGTAACTGATGTTACTTAAAATTAAACCAGCTGCTTAACTGCAGTTCAGTGTTCTATTGTCTATTAAATCAAGACACAGGAGATAAACTTATCTTTTTACTGAAGTTAAATAACATCCATCATTTTAATAAGATGACTCAATTCCCAAAAACAATATTTTAGGTCAACAGTTAAAACATTACAAAAACCCTAAAAGTTATAAGAAAATTTACAAATATTAAGTTTGAATAATTTTGTTTAAAAAAGTCATATATGCTTTGTCAGACTTCCTGTAGATATAAGTGAATGATGTTTTCCTCTGATCCCTTACCACCAAGTCCATCACCTGTGACCACTGCCTAAGAGTAAAGAGTCGAATTCAAGTTCTGGAACTTTCTGCTCAGGCTCCCTAGTTAGTGTGGCGTTGGGGTGGGTTTGTTTAAGGTTCATAGCATTAAAAGTAACAAATGCTGAATGTAAATAGAACACAGAAAATATCACTATGCTTCATAAGCAAAATGTGTTTTTTAAATTTGTCTGGAAAGAGCTCTATGATCTTTCAATTTGATAGGCTGAGATCTTTTTTGCACTGAAAGTGCAAGGTAAGATTTTTCCAGTCCAGCCTTCTCAGTCCAGATGTAGTGGTCTTAAGATCACAGCCAATCATTACCCAAAAAAATCTGACATGTGAACAACCCCACTCCCTTTTTTAGATTTATTATTGATCAGAGAGTGTTCTTTCTGTGAACTCTCATGGTACATCTGGTCAGCCTTCTCCTTTGCTCCAACTTCTTTCCACACTTGTGGCTGGATGGCTGAAACACATTGAGAAGAGTAGCATGTTCCTATCTTCTACACCATGACCTGGATATTCTTAAGGGTCTTGCAGATCCTTCTATGCTCTTATCTAGATATATCTGATATATCCCATTGTATTCCTTTTCACCAATATCATTTTGAAGACTTTCCTGAAGAGGGCTCTCTAGCTACTATATAGAATGCATTGCACCTATCATGCCCATATATCATGAAGTTCCACTGTATATGCAGAGGCCTCTGTTTTGCCTGCATGTTGAAAACTAATAATATGCTTGAGCTGTCAAGTCCATGTCATTCACATATGCTCTGCCCAGGACATGCTCGTTCCTGCAGTGCCAACATATTCTTAAGTAAAAATAGACAAGCTGTACACTTACTGAATACTTAAACTAAATATTTACAAATTGAACAAGTACAGCAATAAGATGGGCCAGCCATAGCTATGGGTTAACATTTCAACAGAAAGTGTTAAACTTTAAACTGCCTCTTCTGTATCAGACAGAGCAAATAAAAGTCCTCTTTTTTTAAGAAAGAAAACATATCATGCACTTGCAGCCTTTACTGTAAGAAAATAAGGACCAGATACGTTAAAAAAAGTGTTGGTATAGCTTTAGAAAAAAACTTTGACCACAACAGAATTGTGAAACCCTGATATTTACAATGTTATTTGTAAGTATTAGGATACCACTCTCTTCTACCAAAATTATCATTTGTAGTTTTTCTTACATATTTTTCCTGGTTTAGGTTTTGATTCCATATCCATCTCTATTGCTTCTATGCACAGCTAACAGTAATCATAGCTTTGCACTACTGTTTCCAATACATAATGGATAAATACCATAAAAGCAAGCACTAAAATAATTGACTTTATGTGCTGAAATGATCCAAAAGGTTGTCTTTGTACTTCCCTGAACATCATTAACTCACCCTATACACAGGGTGAATAACTAGAATTGTTCTTAGTTGTGCCACATACAACTCAGATGACTAACACTGAAAAAAAAATATTTATGGTATGTCTGTCCACTTTACCATTTTTTTTTTTTTATTCAACTCCAGCTTCACATGGAAGAATTCTTTCAGCAAACATAAGCCTCATTTCCTTGTGTTTTACTTCGAAAGGATTTGAAAAAACATTTTTGAAGTTAAATCTTTTCTACTCATTATCTGCACATCAGAAAATTCTACAGTTAAACTCTCCAAATAATTTTTTCTCCTGAGTATTTCCCAAGACGACTCTCCCCGCTATAAGTTTTGCTCTAAATTTACCTGATATTTTAGATCACACTGAACAGCATTTTCCCAATTATAACACAAAATAACAGTAGAGATAGCCTCCCTGATCTTTTGTTTAGTCTTTTTTTACTAGATACTAAATAGCAGGTCTCAAAGTAAAAAATCATAATTACATTTCAAATCAGTTTAAGTGTTGACCAAGACGTACCAGTTGTAATTAGTTTTTTTTATACAAATAAGCAAAGTACAATTCCAACAAAATCTTGTCTCAAAAAAATCCAAAAAACAGAACAAAACTGTGTAGTACATGATGCTTATGTATAGCAAGATGCATTACAGCACCTTTAGGTAGCTAATATAATGGAACATAACACAGACTTGAGAGCTACGTAAAACAAGGGATGTCTCTGACAAAAATTAAGGACTCCCTTGTAAACATTATATGAATAGCTTTGAAATCACCAAGTATTTTAAAACATTGGCTCCGCATGTAGCATGTCTTCTCTGAGGAATGTTAGTGATGAAGGTCTGAACAGTATTTCCTGGAGACTTCTTAGGACTGGTAAAGTGTTATGCACATGTATTTTCACTGTTCAACGAGGTGTTAAAAATGTAACGCAAGTAACAGTGTTCCTGACCTCACTGATGCTATAGCCATAAAACAATGAATGTAACAATTAAGGTAGTTTCTATAATTTTCTATGATGAAGACAGAAGTAGGCACAAACACCAAGTAATAGAAGTTTTTAAAAACTTACAATTTTAATACAATTCTCTGCCTGCAAAGCCACTGAAATGCAAGTATAGTCTACTCCATGAGCCAAAAAACTTCCTCTATACCAACAGTAGTATAAAAAACCCCTCACAACTGAAAGCAATAATCAGAGAATCATTTTAAATAATCATACTGCTTTCAAGATTTTCAAGCTACATCCCTCCTTCCCCCCACCCCCCCCACCCCTTCCCAAGGGCACGATCCTACTTGTGTAAATAAACCCTACTACATACCTGTAAAATCCTTTTGGTTTTAAAAATTATATCATTTGTAAATCCAGCCTTTTTTGTGAACTACAAAGAGATTACAAATTCTTCTTATATCTGAGGTACTACGTATTTCCATGGTCAAATATAAACTGCTTCCATAATACCTTACCCAGTCTGCTGGCTGTGTTAATCAACTACCAACAACCTCTTCAAGGCAAAAAGGCTTCTAATCAGCAGAAAAATGAAGCACTGGAATGGCATTCCAATAGGCTGCCTTTGCTGACCCACACTTTTCTCAATGGAGTTTGAAATGTTTTCAAACAGGACTAAACGAAGCAACTGCCTAGAAAGGTAAGGCACTGGATTCTGATACCAAAAGTCTACACAAATCCTAAGTTCTACAGTTGCAGGCACCTTGCACATATTCTGGGTAAATTTTACAGCAGTAGAACGCAGCGCATGAGTTTGCGGCATTTGACAAGACAAACCAGAGAATAAGTGGCTTCATCAAGGTTCTGATAGGTTTTTTAAGCTGTTTTATAAAATTCATCATAAATTAAAAAAAATGATCCCCACAAGCTGCAACCATTCTTCAAGTTTGGAAAAAAGTCAGAATTTTGGTCATGAAACAAAGCTTTTTCCATTACATTACCCTCTCTGGAGAAAGGAAAATTGTTTTATATTCGTGAAATTGAAATACTCCTTTTTCTGTTTTTAATAAGATTTTTGTATATTTACATAATTAAGAAACAAAAAGCATATGTTCCTTTTGAACACACAAACAGAAGTAATTATTTTTACCAGATCCCAGTCTATGCTGCGGAAAAATGTGTGAGACTTGATATCAGAAAATCCTGTCTGTGGCTGACAACCAAGCCTTTCTTTGGGATCCTGCAGAAAACAAAGAAATTGATGTTATATCAATTAGTGAAGAAAGATTCCATTTTTGTCAAAGCCTATCTACACAACTCTAGCATCCCCAGTACTATGCAAACTGCTGGCAAGATACACATATTAGGGCTATCAACTTTTTTTTTTTTTTAAATAAATGAAGTAGGTTTTAAAATTCACTTAAACATGTTATTGTGCAACATTTCCAAAATAAAAAGTCTAGACTTACAGTACAGTATAGTTCTTTTCCTTTTTTTCCCTCCATTAAATATGACATTAGTGCAACAGATTTCAACCAGCTTAAATGAACTAACAGTTAGTAAGTTCTCCAGAAAACAGAGTTTATAAACACAAGTCTACAATCATTATTAACTATGAGCTGGCTTTTAAATCAAGTTCTGTGCTGCAAAATGTTCTCAGTAATTTAACAATTAAGAAGAATTTATTTTAAAAAGTTAGGATGTCAAGGTTTTATAGATTTTCTTAATAGTAAGCAGAGTAACTTCTTAACTTACGTTCCTTTCAACAAAAAGATTTAACCTCCAGATCTTAGATGCTAAAAATAAAAGAATGTCATTTACCTTGTTTAAAAATCCTTTTAAGACATGGGAGGCCTTGACAGAAAGAAACCTTGGAATCCGGATTGGCTTTTCAAGAATAACTGTTACAGGTTTAAAAATAGCAGTATTATTTTCTGTTTTATGATACTCTTCATAATTCCAAAAGAAACACTCTATGGTTTGAGTTACCATTTGGACAAGGGAGAATATGGTAAATATTTAAAATAGTGCAAACAAAAGGAGTTACATAATACAAGGTACAACTGAACTGACATTTCAAGATTTTCTAAACAAATTTTAGCTTCATTATCTGTTTGTTCTACTTTTTGTAAAAATGAGGAATAAAAGCTTTTCAGTGTCCTTAATATACATATGTAGGTTTTTAAACAATAATTAAGTTAATGCTACACTGGTCCAGACCACCAGGGCAGATTCGGTATGACAACTGCATTAAGTAGTTTAAACAAGTCTGCATTTTAAGGAGTGGGAGGCAACTGCTTTTGAAAGAGCTCTCCATTGCACAAAGACTGGCCGATCAAGGATTATTTCTCAGGAAAACCATTCTCTTCAAAACTCAGCTCAGACTATGCTATGCCTCTGCAATCCATTCTTCAAACTGTAACAGAGCTTCTGTTGTATAAATTTATGGCAAGTATTACCACTTCTGTTTAGAAAACCTTGTATGTCACTACTCCTGAGGGTTAAAAGGAAAGAAAGAAGCTTTATTAACTTCATCAGAAGGAAAAGATATTTGGAACAAAACTAGATAGATACCATTCTGTCAAGAGAAATCCTCTAATCCTCACATAGCACCGGATTTTAAAATCAACAGCCTGTAGGCTGACAAAGATGCCATCCGATACAATGGGACTTTGAGCTGCTGCTCACAACCCTCTGAGCCTGGCAGTTCAGCCAGTTTTCAGTCCAGTTATCTAGCCTGTACTTCATCAGCTTGTCTATGAGGATGTTATGGGAGAGCATGTCAAAAGCCTTACTAAAGTCAGGGTAAACAACATCCCCACTGCTCTCCCCTCATTCCACCTCATCCCAGCTAGTCATACCATTGTAAAAGGTATCAAGTTGGTTAAGTGCAATTTTCCCTTTGGAAACCCCATGCTGACTATGTATGTGACATCTGACTAATGCTGCTTAACAGACATCTACAACCACAGAGCTGTAGAACCTTGCTTTTGTTGGTTATTTCTGAACTCTGGACTTGATATTTATAAGCAATTCTCAAAGATTTTTTTTTTTTTCCCCCCTATTTCATCTGAAGTATGGTCCCCAATTCAGGGCCATTTTTTCCCCCAGTTCAGCAAAGTAAATTCCTAGAACGAGGAACTGGAAATGTTGTGGCCCTCTCCCATCTACAGTAAATCTGCTGACAGCCATCAGATAAACTGAGATTTGAGAAAGGTCTAAAAGAAACATTGAAGTCTAAAAGAAAGGCATAAACACTTTTTAAATATCATACTGCAACTGCTAATTTTCATTAGTTTTCCCCAACAGAATTCATGAAAAACAACAAAAACACCCCACAAAATAATCAAAGTGACTATACCTTGAAAGAGGTAATCTTCAGTATTCATGTCTGGATTGTCAGTAATGATATCAAAAGGAGACCTTCCTGCCATCATTTCAAACATCAATACACCAAGAGCCCACCAATCCACACTGAACCCTGTAAGTATTTACAGAGCAGGTTTTTAGCCAGGACTCCTTGAATTTAGGTGTTCTCTTATCTGTAAGTGAAGATTAATGGCCCACTTCCACAAAATACTGAAAACCTTCTACTTTAACTGAAGCTACAAATATCATGGCTTATTGTATTACTGGATCAGGCTTCAGAGTTTTCCGAATGTGCACTAGAAATGTAATTTGAATCAGAGTCTGTAGGTGTCCATCACACAGCAGTGCTTCAATGAAAACTCAAAGATTCAAAAAAAGAAATTTAAGCTGAAAATTTCTGATTTTTAAAAGAAACTGAACATTATGAGATACAGTATCTAAGCAACAGTACCCAATTCAACAGATCAGTTCTCAAATAACGCAAGTTAAAAAGCCTATTACAGTTTTGACTTCTGTATGAACAATGACTTTTTGTGACAGAATTTTATAAAATTTTCTGGGGGACAATTGCACTTGGAACGTAAAGAATGCCAAGGACTGTTTCGTTTTGCCATGGTATCATTTAACAGCTCTTGCTCAGGAGAAAGCTAACTTTTGCTCAAGCATGATTTAAGAAAAGCTGAAACGCATGACTACAGGGGGTAAAACTATCTTTTCATTTCAGATAAAACTGTACAAAATGCATTCAATTTTCTCAATGTATAATCACACAATATAAAAAAATCTAATAATAAACGTATGTGATGCAACCTAAAACTAGAACTTTGATTTGTGATTCACTATAATTACAAAGCCAAATTGTTTAGTCTGGCTTACCATATTCTTCTCCTCTGAGGATCTCTGGTGCAATATAATTTGGTGTTCCACAGAAAGTGCTTGTAGTGTCACCAGGGCCCAATCCTTCCTATATGCACAAATCAGGTAAGCAATTTAAAATTGAGCTCTATGTCTAGGAATTTTGTTTCATTACACTCGTAAAACAAAGTTATTTCGGGAGTCTAAAGACCTTCCTTTCAAAAAAGGCAGTGTTAGACTGAAAAAAATTCTTAGCGCTCAAAACTGGCTTATGACTTCATAGCTCAGCAGCAGCAAATTAAATGTGTAAAACTGAGTCACAACACATTTCTAGTAACAATTTGCTTACTACTTACAAAGGCACATTTTAGAAGATTTTTTTCCAGACCAAAAAAAGTATGGAAATCCTACTCATACAGGTATTGGGGGAAAAGCCTTCTATTTCTACAAATGAACAAATCAAAGGCTTTTACATAACTGCTGTGTTTCAAGCCAAGCCTCATAACAACCTGGGTATTTTGACAGTGGAGAAACACTAGTCCAGAATTCTTAGAAACTGGTGCAGTATTTATTCTCTGAAGGGAACAAGATACTACCTTACCGTAACATGCCTTAATCATGCTCTGAAATTAGTAAGGTAAAGAAGTAACTTACATTAATATTGTACATTCAATCTCTAGATTCTTTAAAATTTATCTGTGTAAAGTAAGGATACCAGAGATGACTGAAGTAGTTCTAATCTGGCACAAAATCTGCTGTTTCTTTTGAGCTGCTGTTTTGACCTCAAGTCTCCGTTATTGCCACCACACTGTTTCTGGCTATTACGTGAAGCAAGATGAGCGTTCAGTATAATTCCTGGTGAGAATAAGTCTCAGAAACCAGAATTGCAACTGGCATTGTCTTCGTTGATTTTATTTAAAGTCAGTATCTTCTACACTAGTATTTTCTGTTGATGCTTTCTTGTTTTCTTATGTGACATAAGTATATTCTACTCTTTACCAAGCACTTTGAAAACAGTGCTTTCTAAATTGCTGCTTGGTGCCAAAGGTTGCAGCATAAAAACAGAGTTCCTGTGAAGTTAACAATTCACATAGCTTGTTTTCCAAAGCCCCAGCCATAGAAAATGGTTAATACAATTCATATTCACAGGAACACAGGTTTTAGAGCTGGAAAAGACCTTTTTGAAAATCTACTCGTATTTTCTAACCTGGGTCGCATAGAAAGTTAAATAAAAGAAAGACTTGGTTATTAGGCCAAGAATCAAAACTAACCCAACCCAGGAACCTCCAGTGGTTCTGGCATCCTAAAATAAAAGCTAGCTAGAATATACTATCTCCAGTGGAGTTGCGCAGGTATAAAAGCAGGCTGCCTCCTCTATTCGGTGCTGGACTTGAGATAAACTACTTTCGTCTCCCAAAATGACCCATACAACTTGTAACACTCAATAGAAAAATTTACTTAGATGGTTGTTTTCAAAAGTCACTTTTCAGAGTAAAATTGTTATTTAACAACCAAATTCTGGGCTCAGTAACACTAGTGTTAAGCTAAGGGTAATGATTCCAAGTTTTACTTTAGCACTGCTGGATGCAGTATTTGACTTAAAAGGATCACCAGAGAGATACAACATTGAATTACAGAGAAATAAAAGAAAGCTAAGATACAGTCTTACCTTGCACATGCCATAATCTGTTAATTTGATATGACCCTCTGCATCTAAAAGAACATTGTCTAGTTTTAAATCTCTGTAGATTATTCCTCTTTCATGTAGGAAGTTTAGAGCAATACAAATTTCAGCAGCATAAAACCTGAAATTAGAAAGAAAAAAATCATACTAACATGAAGATTACACAAGAGTTGGCACAACTTAAGAAAATCATTTCTTGAAACACCAGCTTGCATCAGCTTTTCACTATGAACAGGATACCAAAAAAGTTATGTTTACTCATAACTGATACTGAACTCATAAGTAAAACTATTCCTTAAAATGAATATGGCACATTTATATTTCTTCATGGGTGGAATGAAAAGAATTATCTGTATAACCTATAGATTTTTTCCTCAAAACGTCAAATTAATAAACATTCAAAAACTTCATTTTCAGTTTAAAGACTACAATGAGACTTTTCTGTAGTACTAAACCACGCAAAGTCAGTTTTTCTTCTTCCTTCTAATGCCATCATTTGATTAATTGAATATGAGATCAAAATAATTCATAGTTACATCTCCCATCAACATTTCAAAGATACGTCAGTTAAACATGAAGCAGCAAACAGTGAAGTGGTAACAGTTATTCCTATTATCAAATGCTTTGTTTATTTTAAAAAAATACATATCCTATGAAAAAATAAAAGTAACATCTTTTCCCAAGGCACTGCATTCTATATTTAAAAATCAACATTTCATTATTTCTTTGCAGTTTATGTTCTCTTATAGAAAATAGTTTTGAAGACATTTTATATAACATTAAATAAAAACAACATAGGAGAACCACTAAGAACGTATAGTGAAATACCTTGCATGTTCTTCAGGAAGCTTTCTTTGCCGTTGCATGTGAAACATAAGATCTCCCCCATTTACATACTCTATGACAAGAAACAATCTGAAAAATATATACAAATAAATGGATTTCAAGGAAATGCTCAAGAAAAAAATAAGTCCTTATTCCTACCTAACCTTCCAGTTCAAGCCATTTTCACTTCTATTCCTGCTTTAGATTCACTTTTCTTCTCAGAGCAACACAAATCAAGAATAAAAAAAGAACACTTATTTGATCCATATTACATAGGATCATATGCGTCATTCAAATGCAAATATAAATGGAGAAGCTGGAGTAAATGTAAAGGAGATGCAGCTGCTTACAGAGGCTACTCTTTAGTGTGAAACCTGCAGAACCATGTAAAATAGTATACATGATAGCAGAATTTTCTTTTCCCAATAAATAAAAAAAAAACAAAGAAAATCCACACCGGAAGGTCACAAGAGTAGATGATGACAGCAGACAAAAGTTTATATACCCATAATAATATAAAAATACTACATGACTATTCCCTATTGAAGGCTGCTGGGGTTTTTTGTTCATTTTTGTTTTTAAACTTATGCAACACAAATCCATACTATAAAATTTGTTTAGTGAGTATATTGCTTTGAATAAAAACATTTTGGTTGACTGAAAAAACCCACAAACCTCCCAGAAACAACGCAAATTTAAAATAAATGTTTTAACATGAAAATATATATTTTTAAAATTACATCAATTAAATTGTATGCTTTTTAAATTCAAGGTAAACAATCAGTAGTCTGACAGATTTACTTTGATAGAATAGTTATTGTTACACTCTCTACTTGACTAAAGATGGTTTTCTGCACTGACAAAATCTGAAATTTCCCATTTTTGGTTTTGAAATGGTTTTGTCACTGGAAGGTCAGCATCTTTTAAAAATAACTATACATTTGATTATCAACAGTAATTAATGGGTAATCAGCACTACTAAAGCAATCAGTAAATTCCATAGGATTTGTGATATTAATTACATAACTCTGAAGCTTGCTCTTTGTACTGGTTCAGTTCCTAAAAAGCTAAAAGAGATATACCAAAAGCAAGGTGTCAGAAGACTGACTCAGAAGAATAAGCCAAATTTACTTAAGAAAAAAAAAAAGAAAGAAAAAATAGCGTATGACAATTTTTTCCAAATAAAATTATATGCTCTAGCATATTCTTAATACATACTCATTCCTAGAAGAAAAACTTTTTTGTTTGTATACACAGATTCAGACTAAAGAACTAAGAGTGAAATACTCAACACGTGTTTGTCTTTTATTTATCCCCTTTGAAAACTAAATCTGCCATGGTTAACAGGTTAGATAATCAAACCTCGCCCTCTCTTCACTTTGCTAGGAACTTTATCTGTAGAAAAACGTGATTTCAACTACAATTCTCTTTCATTATATCAGGCAATTGTCCAGTGCTATTGTATTTCAGCTCCTTGCCTAGTAGAGAAGAGTCTACACATTAATATGAAAACTCTGGTTTCCTAACAAAGGGAAAATTCCTTTCACTCAAGTCTAACTCAGGATGCATTAGAGCTTCCTGAGCTAGTACTCTGAGTACTTAACTCACATGCAGTGATTTCTTTCCTTCCTAGCACATTTTAACCAGAAAGAACTTTTTGACTAAACTCACAAATTTTTTTATCCCACTTAGTCTTACACAACTTGGTCTTTTCAACATATTGATAATACAGTAACACTGCTTGGTTGTCACTTTTGAACTAGAATAAGCTTGTTAAATTCCAGATCTTCAAAGGTCTTTAGAACTTTCAGTATTGTCCAAACTTTTTTTTAAAACCAAGCTGAACTATAGTGGGAGGGCTGTAGGTATCTGAGACAATCTTGCACATAATCCAATTCATCAGTACACACACATGCACAGGAAACTTCTATTTCAACTCAAGCAGAACTCCAGAGAACTAAAGTGAAAACCCTACTCAATGAATATGGAAGGGGAGGTGACAAGGAAAAGGGAGGAAGAAACAGAATCATGCCTGATGACTGTCATACTATTGAGGTACATTAGACTCCTGTGTGATATTTAGGCATGCTCCTGTGGAATGCGAGAAGCTCTACAAGTTCACACAAATTTTTGAGACAGGTGAATAAGCAACATGGGGAATTTTAGGCTTTGAATGTAAACTTAAAAAAAAAAAAAAGTACAATGGACCCACTTCTTTTACTCTCCACACAGCATATTCACTAAATGGAAGACATAGGCACAAAAGGCTGCAGCGTAAATACTTATTAGTTTCCCTGTAAAACTGAGTTTTTAAATGGTCTTCTCAAAACAGGTTCTCACTCAGTAGGAGAAAGAAATATAGATGGAATCAAGAGTCATATAAAAAGATATTTATTACAGCTTGAAAGGAAGGCTTTATCCTTGGGAAAACATGATCGAGGCAATGCTGGCATGGTCAAAGACCTACAAAATAGAAATATGCTGAGTGAGAGTTTCTTATGAAAGTTGAAGCTGTCCCAGGAAGCAGCATTTCCTTATACACCTACTTTTCCATGAGTTGAAAATTCCTTTCCGCAAGCCCACAACATACTTGGGAAACATTCGCTACAGCCTCTCAGATGATTCTAAAATACATTCTTGGCAAAGATTTTTTTTTTTAAATTGTGAATGAAAGATTCTTCATTTGAAACATTGAAAACGCTCCTAGGTATTTTACTGAACAGAGTAAACCAGGAACAATTACTAGACACCACAGCTTGCAAGTCTTTCAGTGGCTTCTGCACAAGAATAAAAGACTAAGTAAAGCATGAATAAAATAAATACTGCCAACAATTGCAATAGCTTAGTACAGTACTCCAGATATTCCCCATTTCAAACTTTCCTCTCCTATCTAGGGACACCTGGTGTTTAACATCCAGAATCCGCAATTTAAAATTGCATGCGTCAAGTCATGCCCAGCTGTTTTAAGTGTGTTCTTAGTAGTAGTCCTTGCTGTTTTCAGGATTTATTCAAACACCTACAGCTTTGCAGGACTGAGGTTTCAGATTGTAACTACTCTTGGAAGACACCTATCTGGTAATTCTGGGCAAGCTCAGAGCATATTATTGTAAAATAATATACATGTATATATATACATATACATAAGAAAAGCATCACTGATATCTAAAACAACAAAAACGGCTACATTTATTGAATGGGCTAGTGACAAAACCCTAGACAATAAAAAAAGTTTTGAAAGTGTCTTCTCTAAGTATATTTATTTTCTCTTAATGTATTTTATCTTTAAAAAATATACAAAAGGGAAAGAACACACCAAATATGATTACATTTTAAAAAAATGTATTCTTTTTTAATAACAGACTTATACACAAATTGTTTTCATATTACAACATACTTTCTTTGGGCCAGTTATCAACAGAACCTGCTCTGGATAAATTTATTCCCTTCCAATCAGTTTCTTACTTGTATTTGATCCTGCAATGAACTCAGAATTCTGAATTTGTGACATTACAGCTATATCCATGACAACTGGCTGAAGTTATAAGATTTTGGTTTCACTGAAAGGATAAGCCAGACTGGAAAAAGCAGCCTCCTGAAAATAAATTCTGTAACAATGGCAATACAGAAATCACTGACTACCTTCAGTGTGTTCTTTTTCCATTTCTTTTCCTCCACTATGATGTTATACTATCAAAGTGGCATGCTAAAAATATTTCTACAAATGACATCTTTTTTTTTCTTTGCTTCTGACAGCATTTAAAAGAAACTTCATCCTCAATAGCTCCCCCTTCCACGCCTTTAGATTAGATGTTCAAAGCTACTAAGTTCTAATTTGATGAGAGGACTAGGACGTTTGTGAATGTTTAACAGGCTCAGTTTCCGTTTGTTTGGGGTGGGGTTGTTGCTTTTGTTTGTTTTTCCTTTCTCCCTGCCTCTTCCTGCAAGAGGAATTTCTTTTAGTCAGATCTGTAGCCAGTCACCTTTAGAGATAATATTTTTCTTCCTGGTCCAAAACATTTCCTAGTTTTCAGACCTTCAGAACGCTTTTATACAGCTTTACTTCCTTTTTCTCAGTTGCGTTTTTCCTGCTAGGAAAAAGCTTGTTCCTGTGACTATGGCCATTAAGGGGCTGAAAGTTAGTGGACTGAAGAAATGGTTTTTGCCTGGATTTGTATTTTAATAATTTATAATACACACTAATCAACAGGTGTTTTTTTCCTCAAGGATAAGTGACTAGATAATCCATGAAGAATGCATAGAACAGTGTATATACTACAGTGCATGCTACCTAAATAGGCAGGATGCAAGGACTTTTATGATTTATGCTATATGTCATTTTGTGTTATAAAAGCAAGATAGGCATGTTTATGGAAATGCTTTAAGAAAAAAAATGACAACAATCAATCTTCCCCATTGGAATAGAAGTTCTTCATTTTATTAGCAAACAATCCACTTTGGATTGTGTGCACGAGAACAAAAAATTTAATATTTCAAAGTAACCAAAGGATTTATTAAATGTTTTTCCAAATGAAACAACTACAGGTTCACAAGACTCATACAGGTCAAAAATACTTCTTCATACATATATAGATTCATAGTTGCTCAAATTACTTAGGAGAGTTCTTTCTAGCTGTCCTAGTACATATCCTGCTAGAACACACAGCACTAGTACTGAAAGTTTTTCTTTTTGAACATAAGCAAAAGGATATAATTGCTTTTTGCTCAAGTCCAAGAGTCATCTGTCTGGATATTTATATATTTGCATGTAACTATACTGCTTTTTCTTATACTATTTTGAAGAAAGAGAACTACAATAGGACATGATTTGGCCCTCATCTTTAGAATCATGTATAAGCTATCTCTTACAAAGTTCTGTTCTGCCCTGCTATCATCCCCTTATTGCTGAAGTCACACTGCCCTGCACACAGCACACCGTTCCTTCTCTTTCTTTTCCTTCAGAGTTGAAGATTCTTGCCTTTTGCTCTGCCCCACAGCCTTTGACTACACTACTCCCACTGAATGCCTGACTATACTAATGCTTCCTTCCAAAGACTTCTGACTACATGATGGAAGTGTTCCATGGTTATGTTTGCTTTATGAGAAGCAGTTAGTACAATGATAAGACTTTCAAGACAAAAATAATTTCAGATCTTTCTTACCGACTTGTTGTTTGAAAGCATGAATGTAAACCAACTAGGAATGGGTTACTGGATGCCTGTTCAAACACATGTTTCTCTGTCTGTACCCAATCAATATCCTGAAATAGAGTAATTGAACAATCAGAACTTCTGCCAGATAATCTGCTGTTGGTAATCCCAGAAAAGAAATGGTGAGTATCTATGCTCCCTTATACATACTGTCATTGTTACAAGTGTTCTTCAGAAAGAGAAAAGCCTCTAAATCTGGAAGGAAGTCACAAAATATTTAAATTCAATTATAATATCAGATATTTCTTAACCATTTAGAAAGGTGTGCACAAATTGTTTAACCTCAGTTAAAATATATATCTAGAGTATTTGTGATACACTGATTACACTGGCTGATAGAATTACATGCAATTATCATAGATAAATGACCTTCAGGTTGCGGAAGCAATTCAAGCCAATAATTCAATTCAAGCAATGTGAATCTCCAGTTTTTAAAATGTTCAAATCAACTAAACTTCATTTGTTTATCTGAAAGTCAAAATGAACTCAGTGAAACTACAAAAACCTGTTTAGCTTGACAAACCAAAACCATTCTTAACAGTATCAGACTACCATTAATACTTCAACAAGGTGAAGTCCTGGCTACCATAGCGCAAAACCGCGTAACAAAAACATACCAAAACTTGACTGATGCTAGCAGAGCACTGCAAAAATTCAGATTCATTAACAAACTATAATTTAAAAGTTTCATAAGCATACAAAACTTATGCCTTGTGGACAACTGATTTTAGCAGTAGATATTCAGTCTTCAGGCAATGCACAGATCACGTTCCATGCTGCAAACACTCAGTACTCTGTCAATGAACTAGCGATATCATTGCTCTAAAATTCTCCGTTTCCAACAGACTTCACCTCTCCAGCCAATCCTGGAGAAAACCAAGACAGATACTGAGAAACTAGGCCCTTCTGTCTGGAATAATTACTAAAAACATTGTATGAAGGGAAAACAAAGATTTCAACCTCAGGACAACATGTCTGGCTAAGCAACCAAAATTTCAAAGGTTGTCAAGAAGCGTCATCATCAAATATGTATAAATTTGTTCAGGTTTTGTGCTTACGTTCTCCTGAAGATGTGACACCTTGGAAGGGGCAAATGGGGGTTGAAATATAAGCCCCCTCAAAAAATTGTAATAAAACAATAAATGTGGTTTTGTTTGTTTTAATTGAATGAGCTTCTCCTTAAAAGATTTCAAACCAAACTCATATTTTACTAGTGCACTAATACACCAGTATTGTACTAGGGTACTATTGTACAAAGGATTAAGCTTAGGAAAAAATTCCATAGCAGGAGCTGAAGTATTTGATTTGCTTCAATCTTTTTGGGGCAGTATTCATTTGTCTCCAATATTATCTATCACACAGAAAGCACTGGAAGATTTAATCTTATATCTGCTATGTAATTAATTTTTATCAGTGAAACACTTACTAGGTGGAATTTCCATTACTTGCAATAGCTCATGCGTTCACAGAATTCAACAGATTTCCTATCAATTCCCAGCATTCCCTTACATAGCTTATCTTACAGAAAAGAATAACAATTAGCTCAATGTTCTATGTCATTACATATGAAAACTACTATTCAAATGAGGAAGACTTTTCTCATCTACCTCTGATTCTTAGGGATAACTGCATACACCATTAAGTATTTTTCTTTAGCTTCTACTTCCTTGCAAAAACACATTTTAAAAAACAATTGTAAATAAACTACATAGCAGTCTGATTTTTGGTCATAAAAGACAGCAAATAACCGCGCAGGCCAATATATTTTAGAAAAAACTCCGTAACTTTAGTCTCCTAACCTTAGTCTCTAGAAAAATGACATAGATGGCAGCTAGAGTACCTCGATAAAACTGCCAACACAAGCAGTGCTTAAAATCATATTCCTCCTCCCCCGACAACACTTTACCTTCTGGAAGCCCAGTTTTCCTGGACGACAAAACTCATGTGTTTTTTAACCTAACAATGTTATACTTCTACTGGAAAAATTTTCTTTCTATTTTAAGAACAGCTATAAAAGGAATTCCTTACTAGGTCAGAATGACAGTCCATCTACTCTTTGTATTATTAGAGTGTGGGATTTCACCCACAAGGATTACTTGATGAAAACAGAAGTATTGTTTTTTATGCTGTCACACTTCATATAATCCTTCAGATACACTGCCACTTCCCCACCAGTATCTCACACTGTAGCACTCCAATAAAACTGGTAGCTGGAAAACACTTTTCTTCCTCCTGTCAGGTCTCCGAGATAGCTGTTGCATCAGGGCTGTTGTCCAATACCAAGCATTCCATTTACCCTATCCTGTTTCATTACTTAACATCGCACGTTCTAGTCCAATGGCATTGTGGGTGGCCCAATCTGCCTTCCTTATCTGCTGCAACTTCTCTATTTCCTTTCTACTATTTTCATAAGTGTAATGAACCAATCTAGTCCTCTCAGGAGGTCTGAATATTACAGCAAAAAGATAGAGAAAGTTTTTTCCAGGCTTTCTGTTTTTGCCTCCCCCCCCCCCCCCCCACCAACTTATGCATTTGAGATCCCATATTATAAAAACTTTAAATAACAGTAGCATAATATTTTAAACACATGGAAAAAACAAACCAGAGTATTGTATCACTTGTACATGAGCTTTATAATTGTGATTTAAATATCTATTTATATATAGTTGTGATTTAAATATTTACATAAACATATTTCCGCGTTTCCAAGCATGTACTGAAAACTAACCTCTATGTACAAAAATTCTATTTTGTGTATTATTATTATATGAAGCTGTGTTCTTAAATACTAAGAACAGTTTCAGCTCCTATTCTAAAGGAGAGAAACAGTACTTTGTTGATTAATCCATCTGCCCTAGAAAACAACATCTTTGTTTTCGTTCAAAATTAAGTGCCCAAATTCCTCCCTATTTTTCCCATCACTAACAGATTAGCACATCTAAGAATATTATTTTTCATGTGTGTTCTACTAAGTCTTCATTAATACTTATTAGATGTTATTAAAATAATGGACATTTCTCAGATTTAATCTCAGTGCTACACTTCACACTCAGTTGATGAAAAATTAGTTCACAAGTCAGTAAAACTTCTACTATAGAAAACGCTGTCTGAAACCTTAGTTGCTCTTAGTTGAATGCTTTTTGTTAAACAATACCACGCTTTTACGATATGGAATAGATTATGATTAACACAGACTTTTACCTCATCATCATGAACCAATTCCTTTTTCACTACTTTCATGGCATAAATTTGATCATTCTTTTTTAACCGAACTAAAAGAACTTTGGCATAGCTTCCACGCCCAATAACTCTGATTAAGTCAAAGTCCTGTAGTCCAAGCCCCTGAGAAATTTTAATTCCATCCATTCCATCAATGACTGGTTTGATATCCTGTATAAAAAGAAATAAATAGATACTACAGACAAAAGACACTTTCATAACAAATAACCATTATAGCAAAGAGGTCTTCAATCACTGGACAAGATTTGCTGAGTTTTCATGCCATTGTCACCGGCGCACAGACATAAATAGCAGACTATAACACTTAAATAAATTTCTTACTGGTATTATTTCTGCTTTTATTAGGAAATGCTGTGTTTTCAAGGCAGTAGTTTAAGGAATGATTAAATATTCCCTACTAGAAAGGGAAAGACAATGCCTAAAGAAATGAGGTTTCATTCAAATTCTCAAATCGTAAGCCATGTAGAATTACAGTTCACTCCATGAAAATTCTGTCTTTAATATTCTGATGGATGTTGCAGAACAAATTTATAAAGGCTATCCAAAGAGAAGACATGGAAATAATTTCCCGATGAATATACCTGCCTTGGTTTGAGTTTATGCAACTCCTATTTGCATCAAATTCACTAGAGTTTTAACAAACATGAAGATTGCTAACAGCTGCCTGGCAACATGCAGAAGCACAGGGTGGTTTCTCGAACATAAGACTTTGCACAAAATATTCCACTATGAAAAAGTGGATTTTTAAATTTATTTTTTATTTTCCAAGATAAAACTTACTTTTATCTATTTTTGGAACAAGAACATATGTCTAGGCTTGTCTGAATTTAAGACTGAAGATCAAGCAGCTAAACTAGACAAAGTACTGCATGCATTTTGACAATCCATGCTTTACCAATGTATACAATGCTTTGACATACTTCTATGGCCTATTTTTATCTGACCTCATACTACTAGTATTTGTAGTCAGATCAACATTCTGCTAACTATGGAAAGTGTTTAAATAAAGAATCTTGATCTAGGATTGACTGCTATTAGAAGAGATTGCTCTGAGCTTAAAGATGTAGTCAAAGCTCCCAGAATGCCATGTCCTCTCTGCAGGATACCTTAAATTTACTAAAGCTCAAAAGGACAAAGTAAAATCAGAGCAGTGCAATTCAGGACGGCTGAACAAAGTCAAGACTCAAAATTTAAATGTGAGCACTACCCATCTGAGCACTACTATCATAGAATTCAGTAATTCCAGACAGTAACTAAAATTCACCAGTGTGTTTCAAATTTATACCTTTCTGTCTCTGTATTTGAGACAAAACCTAAAGACGTGTGCCTGAAAATAAGGCAGTCACTTGCCCAACAGCAGGAACTACTGAAGTGTGAATGAATGATAGTGACAAGGATTGTAGAAGAGGTAGAGAAAAGAAGGTGCAGGCTTGCTGGAAATGGGAAAACAAACTGCTAGTGCTCTGAGTGCATTCTATTATTTTAAATATGCCAGAAGCACTTAAAAAGTAATTCTTTTTAAGTTCTTTAGAGTTATTTAAAGCGTGCTGGGATTTTTCAAACTGCTTCAAGGGAATAACATACTTAGTGTGTCAGACCCTCTACAAAAGGGCCAAAACCAGAATAGAAGTACACAGTTCTATGTTTCTTTCCACATCAGCTTTCTATAATTGACAACGTATTATTTATATGAAACATCTCAAAGAGAGCTGGATAGTTAATGTATTATCAGACTGGGCCAACTTTCATGATGTTAGCCAGAGGGTGATAAGGAAATACCTCCCATTAGAAAGGGCAGATGGGACAAAACGTCAAAGCCACTACGCTGAAGGGGCCAATACACTCAAACCGTCTTGATAAAAATCACTGCTCTAACATGAATGGAGAAAAAAAAAAAAGGATTTTCGCATCATGATTAGGATAGTAAGAGCTGTTTGTGTCCAGAAGAAATCTGAAAAATTCGATTAAAATGTTGAAAATATATTAATTTTCCAGAAGAGAAACACAGATTTCTTATTTATATGGTAGCAGAAAAAATACAGGACAAATAATTAGCTATTTTATAGAAGTTGTATGATTGAGAGTATGTGCAAGTGTGAATTACAATCACGTGTGTTTTAAACATACCTCAGAGTCATCTTTAATGTTGTCATGTTTCCGGTTTGAAGGCAGGTAAGGAACTGCAAAATACAGCAAGTAAATAGAAGTAGTATAATTGTTAAAGCCTTCATTAAAAGCCATTTTAAAAAAATGATAAACAAAGATAATTTAACAGCTTAGGCTTAACAGTTTGCTTTGCTTGGTCAAATTTTTCCACTTTACTCTCCTAATCTTGAGAGCAGCTCCTAAGGGTACTGCAGAGAGAATCAACTCTGAGAAAGAAAGGCCTTTTGAAATTCATCAATGAACCTTTGAGCTCACAACAGCATCAGATAAGGGCCAGAGAGTCACTTTGGCAAAGGAGGACCAGGTATGGTAAATGGACCCTTAAATCAAGGCTGCTTACTGCTTAGACCAGTCCTCAGGAACCCCGGACCCTGGAGATCAGGGAGAAAGTCTGAAGAAAGGAAGCCTTTCCCTTGGTCAAGGAGGATCAGGTTAGAGATCATTTAGGCAAACTTGACATTCACAAGTCCACGGGCCCTGATGGGATGCACCCACGAGTGCTGGGAGAGCTAGCGGACGTCACTGCTAAGCCACTCTCCATCATCTTAGAAAGGACATGGAGAACAAGAGAGGTGCCTGAGGACGGCAAGAAAGCTAATCTCACTCCAGTCTGCAAGGAGGAGGACCTAGGGAACTGCCGGCCCCTCAGCCTCACCTCGATCCCTGGAAAGGTGATGGAACAGCTCATCCTGGATGCCACCTCTAACCATGTGAGGGATAAGAAGGTGATCAGGCGTAGTCAGCACGGATTCACCAAGGGGAAAATCATGCTTGACCAACCTGAGAGCCTTCTACAATGGGATGCCTGGCTGGGTAGATGAGGGGAGAGCGGTGGATGTTGCCTTCCTTGACTTCAGTAAGGCTTTCGACACTGTCTCCCATCACATCCTCACGGGCAAGCTCAGGAAGCGCGGGCTAGACGAGCGGACAGTGAGGCAGACTGAAAACTGGCTGAACGGCAGAGCTCGGAGGGCTGTGATCAGTGGCACAAAGTCGAGCTGGAGGCCTGCAGCTAGCGCAGTATGCCTGGAGTCCATACTGGGTCCAGTACTGTTCAACTTGTTCATCAGTGACCTGAGTGAAGGGACAGAGCGCATCCTCAACGAGTTTGCTGCTGATACAAAACTGGGAGGAGCGTCTGACGCACCACAGGGCTGTGCTGCCGTTCAGAGGGGAGTGCAGGGTCCTGCACCCAGGGAGGCATAACTCCATGCACCAGTGCAGGCTGGGCGCTGACCTGCTGGAAAGCAGCTCTGCAGGGAAGGACCTGGGAGTCGTGGCAGACAAGCTGACCATGAGCCAGCAACGCGCCCTCGTGGCCAAGGCGGCCAGTGGTATCCTGGGTTGCATTAGGAAGAGCATTGCCAGCTGAGGCCACACCTGGAGTACTGTGTCCAGTTCTGGGCTGCCCAATACAAGAGAGACGTGGAGCTACTGGAGCAAGTCCAGCAAAGGGCCACTAACATGAGTAAGGGACTGGAGCATCTCTCTCAGGAGGAAAGGCTGAGAGAGCTGGGACTCTTCAGCCTGGAGAAGAGAAGGCTGAAGGGGGACTCTGATCAGTGTATATAAGTAGCTGACGGGAGGGTGTCAAGAGGATGGGGCCAGACTCTTCTCCATGGTGCCCAGGGATAGGACGAGAGGCAGCAGGCACCAACTGAAACACAGGAAGTTCCATCTGAACATGAGGAGAAACTTTTTTCCCTGTGAGGGTGAGTGGGCACTGGAGCAGGTTGCCCAGAGAGCCTGGGGAGTCTCCAGCTTTGGAGGTATTCCAAAGCTGTCTGGACAGGGCCCTAGGCAACGTGCTCTAGGGGTGATCCTGCTTGAGCAGGGGGGTTGGACTAGGTGACCTCTATAGGTCCCTTCCAACCTCAACCATTCTGTGATTCTGCATCAAAAATATTAATCTAGAAAAAAAAATCCCAAATCCCACAAAATTAAGTTAAATATTTAAAGTTTTAAGGTGCCCTTACATTGGCATTACAGTTTGGATCTGAAGCTCAATTTTTTGTTTGTTTGAAAAGGAAAATTTCCTGTTGCTGCCAGCTGCTGTATGCTTTAGTTCACGTTACAGAATGGTTTCAGAGCATATGAATTTAGGATGAAATTGAACGAGATGATGTATTTCAGAAGTACACTTACTGTACTTCAGTCTTTAATGGGTATTTAGTCCATGGGACTAAATTAGCGATAGCCGAAATTAAACTACCAAAAATGAAGGTAAAACAGAAAATGCCTCCCCCTATACCAACTGTTTGGTTCTACAGACTCAATCCATCATACCACATTACTTGTTAATATAAAGAGAGCCTTATTCGTGCAGCCCAGCTGAGTTTAACTCTTATCTTACTGAACACAAAAAAGCAACCATAAACCCTAATCTCAAGGTTAAACATCTCATCCCCTGAGCTTAGTTATCCAAGTATGTAATAGGAGGCAAAGTTACCCACTTCACAAACGCTACGTTTTATACAACTTACATTTTCATAGATTTTTGGACAACTACCTAACACCATGCTACCATATCAATACTCTTACCTGATTAATGAAGCACATTAATTATATCCTAACAGGAAAAATACTCACTTCCATCAGTTTC
This sequence comes from Struthio camelus, assembly GCF_040807025.1. Taxonomy (NCBI): domain Eukaryota; kingdom Metazoa; phylum Chordata; class Aves; order Struthioniformes; family Struthionidae; genus Struthio; species Struthio camelus. Next base: position 2,881,131 of record NC_090962.1, read on the forward strand.
TTCTGAGGGGACATCACCTTCATCATTTTTATCATCTAACTGAGGCTCCTGGGAAGGCATGGCCGAATCCTTGCAAAATACATAAGTTACACAGAAAAAAAAATTATCTGTTAAGGTAGTCCCTTTCAAACAGGTATGCCTTGCCATACAAATACAGCATGATGAGAATCTTGTATTTGTAGCTTCCAGAAAGAAAAATGGAGTTTGTAGAAAGTATTTCAGAATATTAATCTTTTGTAATGTATTATAAAATCTCTATAAACTTGAAGACTTCCCATTTTGTCTCACATAATTGCCACCAAGTAAACATACTTCAGGGTGATGTTACATGCTCAATTTAAAGCTCTGGCATATTCCTTTCTTGTTTAAAAACATTAATTGTAATCGACTCATTATGCAAAGGTACTGCATATATTGATAACGGTCACAATAATAAATATTACTATAGTATGTTTGGACCCAGGTCTCAACCACAACACATGACAAGACGTGTAGTATTATTCAAGCAGATGTAACAACATGTAGAAATAAAACAGCAAAAAACCTAGCAATGTCAAGACAAGCCATATGCAACACCAGTAAAGAGAAATAATGTTTTTAGCTTCTAGTTAGAAAAGGGATGATGCAGCAACTGTTGGGATACTGTTGAGGAAGGGCTAAAATTTAGGAACATTGATTAATATTTAAAGCCTAGGAAAGATACCAGAGTTGCAGCTGGAATATATGAGGGAAATGATGGAGAGGAAGAGAATAGCATTGGAGAGACTGAGATGGCAAAAAACATGAAAGCAGCAAGAAGTCCTTTTGCAACCAGTGGCACAAAAGACACAAGTGCCTTTGTTCTTATTTCTGCAACGTAAAAGGAACAAACGCTAAGGCTCTCAATGGTAACTCCTTATCTATGTGTAAAATGCAGTATTTCTTCTGGAAAATTCAAACTCAAGCTTGCTAGCACTTAAGCTACATCACAAACTTTGTTTCCTCACTTTGTCTCCAACTGCTGACAATCCAAAGGCCTGTCCTTCACAGACATTTTGGAAACCTGAACTAAAATACCAAGCGTTACCAATGTTATGATCCACACCCATACAGTGTTTATTCCTTGGGATGCATGTCTGGCAATCACAAAACAGGACACAATAAGATACCTTAGCTTTATACAGAATGCAAACTTACCATATGCCTTTTGCAGGTCAGTGGAACAAGTATATGACAACGCTTATGGACCAACAGTTTGCAGTTGATACACTTGTAGCCTTGCCTTCCGAGACCCCATATCCTTTCACTGCATTGGCCACAGTATGCTCTCTAAAAGCCAGAATGCATATTATCAATTACCTGTTTCTTTCCATAGGCTGGTAGTTATCTAGCAGAAAGAACCTATCCTACCCACCTCCTAGTAAGTATTCAATAATAAAATTGATCAACATGTCTTCTTGTAAAATATCCAGGGTTTTTCAATAACTGAAGATTACACTTCACACTTAAAATTTAGCTAAATGCACTCCTTATTTAACTGAATATTAAGAAAACAAAGATTTCAAGCATGAAGAATTCATCACAGCTTCACATCTGCATGACATTCTTACAAGGATGAGCATATTTTTAACTTCAGGTATAAACAGGCATCGCCCAAACACAACCAACAGAAATTTGTACCACACCAATATGCATAAAAAGAATCCCAACTGACTACTTTGGAGAACACTGGCACTAAATGTTACAAGTCTCTACAAGATCGAGTTACAATATGAATACTCTGTACCTATATACTGTAACAGTAATACAACACCAGTAGGAATTTTGCAAAACAATACAAATATCAAAAAAACTTTAATTAAAAAATTATCTATCATTTCTGACAAAAAAAACTTTGCATGCTCCATTATTTATTATCAGAAATATATGGCCTTTTTTATTGCATACAACAAAACAGTATCTAAGTAATTTGAATTGAGATGAAGATCCATGAAGAAGTCAGACATTCTACTGCTGATTTTGAAAAGGTTCTTTAAATATTTTTTATAATGCATATGTACTGTGGTCATTTTGTCTACTTTACCCAGTCTGCACAATAGCAACCTGAGATTCTTATATGCCAGGAAGTCATCTAGCCTCAATTATCTCCCTAAACACTGCACAGTTCACCAACAGGCAACTTACTCTCTATTCCCTTTCTGCAATAATTACAGAATAAAGACAATACCTATCATTCTGCAAGCTGCACATGCAGTCCTGCATTCATCCACCATTTCAAGCTTAGACAGAACTCTACTGCAACTCTCCCAAAGCCACAAAACAGTGACAGTCTATTCCTCCCAGCCAACTGCAAGTTAGAGTGTGGTTATTCACATCCTCAGATTAATGAATCAGAGCGCCCTACCCAAAACAGTTAAGCTAGTATGAATCCATACTAGTAGTAGAAATAGCAATAATGATCACAGAATGGATGATAAAATGTACATATGTTTTTCTCTCCTCCCCATATAGACTTTCTCATATTTTTGAGAATTACAGAAAACAAAGGATGAACTACTCCCGTTCATCAGTACAGAGAGTCTTTTATCAGGAAAAATTCAAACTGTACTGTCCAGGACAAAACCATACTGCCTAAGGAGGAAGCCTTGGACATCTATAGCCTCTTTTTTCAAAGCTCCTAGTCCACCAGATTACGTTCAGCATTCTTGCACAGGTTTGGCAACAATAATACTAAGACTAAAGAAAGTGTCTCTGGCTCTGGAGATGACATGCATGAAAACAGGATTTACTTCAGTCAGATGCAGGCGAGCAAGAATAAAAGGACCCAGAGGCAGCTGTAAAATTCCATGAGTATTTCAGATGCCCTTCTTATACCTCACAAATGCTTACAAGCACAGAAATAAAAATAGTTAATCTTTACATTGTGTGTTTTTTTTTTTTAAAGGATACTAAAGCTTAGATTCTTGCATGTGCTCATTTATCTGAATTATCTGAACAAGTTTCAGAAAGTTATTTTGGAAAAGGAATGAATTCATTAGGTAATACCCCAGTCTTAACAATCCAATCATTATAAAAATTCCTAATTCATTTATACATGCACATAATTTATTAGTAATATTTACATTTTAATGTCACATTTTACAGTTCATTTCAACTTTATTAGCAGCTTCAGGATTTGGTTTGTGTCATGGCTTTATATGATTTCATTTGCATACACACATTTGTAACAAAATAGTATTGTTTAGATTTCCTGGTAAATAAATATGCTAATGAGTCTGAAATTTTCAAATATAAGTTCACTATAGGCCTAATTTCCATGAATAATTACACAAATATTAGTAATATTCTGAATTATTAATATGCAGTATGTATTCACAACATTTCAGAACATTATGTTTTAACAATGTACCAAATCATACTTCATAAAGAATGAAATACATTTCATACAATGAATTTAAAAAATTGAGTTTGTATGATACAATATACAGTGTACCAACGCATGTTATAATTCAGATATACGACTATTTTTTCATATCCAGTGAGAAGATGCTGAGTTAAGTGGCCTTTCTTTCCTTCTTTTAAGGCAATTTTGGGGAGGGCAGCATTAGAAAAAAAAAAAAAACACATATCCATATCCAAACAGTAGTTAAGACTTCATAAAATAAAGGTCACTGCTGAATCAAGAAAATCAGCTCACTTCACTTTACTCAATTTTGTATGGATTTCCCAAACATATATATTGTATTTGTATATATGCTGCAATACTTTGGCATAACAGAATATGTGAAGGAGGAGCCTCGATCTTAAAGGGGCATTCTCTTGCTTATATGAATTAAGTCAGATTCTTAATGTAGTTGTATTTTTGTTCAACACCAAATTTTCTCCTTGGATTATACACTACCTTGGCTTCAAAAGAGTTAAAATTAACATCAAGAGCTCTAATCTTAAAGAATAAATAAGAAAAAATACTGAAGGTAAAAATTATGCCAAAAAGCAATCAAAATGACAAAGGGTAGAGAGAAAAAAAGCTGATCGAAGAATGTATCAATTTAAATATTCACAAAAATAGTTCTTAGAAGCTTAAAAAAATTCAACCAATCATATGTTATTAACTCCACCCCAGATTCAAAGACTTGTGACTTTTTCCTAACTGTTATGCCCTGAATAATACTGCACAGACCAAGAAGTCACACTAACAAGCATCTTGTTTTTCCTTTATTTTCACCACTCTAAATGCACAAAAAGCATGGACTGAGAAAACAACTGCAGAACATTACCAAAACCCATCATTTTATGCAACAGTACTCACTCTGTTAAAACGTTTGGCTTGAAACAAATGCCCATTGACTCGGTACAGCTTCCTCCATCTTCTGGCTCCACGTCGATAGATTGATTCTAAGGAAAAAATTAAAAAGGTGTAAAGAAGCAGCATGGTAGCACAGCAAAACCAGATACATTACGTCAGGCAAGTTGTGGCTTAAAGCAATCTTGTTTTTCTAAATGTCAACACTCAGCTAAAGTCCTTGCTGAGGGTTTTTCCCCTCCCCCCCTTTTTTTTTTTTTTTTTTAAGGTAGCCTTAAATGACAGATTCTGGAAGATGTGCTTTCACCACTGCCTCTCCTTTTTCTCTGTCCTTGTCTCTTTCTCACATGATCATAATCTTGTTACAGTTTCTTTGCTGTTTGCTAGTTCAAGCTCAGGTGAAAGAGACAGATAACAGTTAAAGAAACAGCTTCCTCTAATAAAACCTAAGATTCTTATCTTGCTATGTCAAACTAACGTATAAACACGTACGGGATATTAGATGCTAATAATGTTTTAAGTATGCCCTATTAAAGGTATTACAAATAAGAACCTAGTTTTTATCTAGTCTAGAAAACACTACCAAAATACTACTTTGGCTATGGAAACAGTTCAACTGTGTTTCTGCAATTATTTCTAATCTTTCCTAGACACGACAACAAGAAACCATGTTTAAGCCATTAAGGACAGATTTCAAGAGGCCATACAAGACAATACCTACCACCTATTGCAAATTTACTTTTGTTGTTGCTTTGCACAAACATATGCACAATTTTTGTTTATAACACTAATTAGAGATTGGATATTCAGTATTAAGTGCTGAAAAATGTGATGTAGAACACTAGTACAGTTCAGAACTACATGCAGCTGTAAAGAACACAGCCATCACCTGCTACAAACAGGATCAGGTGCTTTCTATAGCTGGCAATGTTAGTGGATACCGGGTAAAGCAGAGAAGACAGGGAAAAAACAGGGGGATGAACTAAGCAGAAAAGTCAGCAGCCATGTTAAAATTTGCAGTATGCTCCTGCCATCAAGGCCTCCCCCTCCAACCCAAACAAAGAAAACACCCCCAAACAAAAAACCAACCACACCCCCATACACAGAAAAAAACCCCCACAACCTCTCTCCAACCACAAAATACCCTAAAACAAAAAAGTAACCCCCCAAAAAGCAAAAAACAGAACACCTGAAGATTTTGCATGATTTTCAAAGATAAAGAAATTAAAATTTGAGTCTGTTAACAGGTATAATTAGATTTAAATAATAGCACAATTTGAGAACTTGTAAAGTTATGAAGCATATTTTAGACAGCAACAGAGTATTTTTAACATGAAACACTATCGTCAGACTATTAAAAACATCAGACCAGACAAGTATAGCATATACCCTTAAACATTTTGTGGAAAAATATCTTGAAAAGTGTTTTTGTTGGTGCTATAATATCCTATTATTAAAAAAGTGAAAAGTTAAGATTTCTTATTTAGATTTTTATATAAAAGCTATCTTCAGTAGCACAATCAATTACATTTCCAAATAAAGTTTTAATTGAAAGTCTTTAAAAAAGTATACTGTTTATAAAGCAACTTAAAACAGGTAGCAGAGAACATCCTTAATCTAAACTCTTTGACAGACTTGACTTATAAACATTGCTATGTTATGTCAAGGTGTAAAACCTGGGAATTATAATCTCAGAAAATAACACAAAACAATCTTTAGTATTCGTGTTTAGCATTCATGTTTCTGGTTTTCAAATATCACATAATACTAGTTTTAAATATTCACACCTTATCAAGAGTCATTCCTTTCTTCACATATTTATGGTCAAAATATAATTCAACAAGTACTTTTGCTTAGTATAAATATTACTTCAACTTAAGCTTGAGCAAGCCAAAAATCATATGCTACTGACATGCAGTGTGCAAACACTGAACATAGTGGGTCTGATTTTAAATATTCTACTGCCATTCTTCAATAGTAAGGCACATAAAAATACTAAAATTTCTGTTACTCCACAAGCTTCAGCCCCAACTCTGCAAACATTCACATGTAATTTTATTCACACGTGCAAATGTTTGCTTTACAAGAATTTGAAACAGACATTGCACTTCATTTAATAAAGTGTTCACTTTGGGGAGCAGGGGGATCTTCTCAAAAAAGCGGAAAGACCACGTGCCACAGAGGTGGCAAACACAGTTGCTAGAATAGAGGTGTTTCACTTGACACATTTACTTGACTACAAAAGCTCTTCAAAATCTGTAAAATACAAACAAAAAAAAAAACTACTTCACTAAGTGCAATGAAAATTTACATGAGAACTTAGCAGAATTATTGCAGTTTTTGCCTAAAAAATGCTCAGAAAAATGAACTTCACTGACAGTGATTAACAAGAAACTTAATCCTTTTAAAAAAGCAAGCAGTAAGCATTTGTAATTGTCAGATGGACACATTCCACCAAAAGAAAAGAGAATAATGAAGAGAAAGCATTTGAAGATGAGGGAACAGATTGAAAGAATGACTGAAGACAAAAACATAAGTGTTACAAGTGAGCATGTTTTCCTGTTACCTGACGCTTTATGCGACCATTAAGACATTAGCCATTACCACAATTCAAAAAGAAGAATTACTGAAGTCATATCCCGCTCTAGATCAGATCTTCCAGCAGACTTCTTTTAGATAACCACTTGAGATCTATTGAGTTCAGTAACAGAAAGGTGCAAACCCCAAAACCTTTTAGTCCAACTACACTTTCAGTATTTGCTGTCAATTCAAATCCCCAAAAGCATCAAAGCAGCTATAGATTCAGTAAGCTGTGAATTTGGATCATAAAAACACAATATTCATTGTACTCTTGTCTCTGACTGTTTCCTTAAACCCTCCATTCATAACTGTAGATTAGGGTTAATTTTTTTGCCAGCTTATCCAAGTCGTTACAGCAAGAGACTTGATACACTAAGCAATTGTGTTGGCCACATACAACAGAAAAAAACCTGAAGGCTAACTCTACATAAGATAGGCCATCAAACTTGCAGCTTCACTACAACCTGGAAGAAGATCAGAAAAAGGCATTCATATAACCACAGAAAGGTTTCATACCAACAAAGAATCAGGTTTTTAGCATTTGCTCTCTGAGACTTTCCTTCAGGAGACAAATACATCAAGGAGGACACTGTCCTTGCTATAGGTTGCCAGCAGGTAAGCAACACTAACAACTTATCAATATCAAAAATTTTGTTCTACAAACTTTCGGAGCCTTTATCAGCTTCACATGTATTGCAAATGAACCAATATTTATGACATTCTTCTTTCATGCCATAGGGTAGGTTCAAAAAATATTTAATTTTGAAAAGTGTTAAAGAGCAGTGCAAACTTGTATGGACTTGCTTTATTATACAGGTCCAAAGCTCATGGTCGAAACTTTAGCAATGAATATGTTCAGACAGTTTTAAAAGCTGGACAATTGCTTCCTTCAGTTTTCTGGCAAGTGCCTTACTAAACAAAGATTCAAATGGCCTTCTTGGATCCATTTCTATCAACAATTTGGCTTAGTCATTGCACATGATTAAAAAAAGAAGCAGAAAACACTAGCACGCTACTAGGAATTTAATCTTCATTTCCTATTTTTCCCACCTTCTGGATCCCTACTATTCGGCAAGAGTCAGAAGAACCAGTTCAAGTGGCTACAGTTTTGTTAACATTGGCACTGCTACATTACTGATCCCAAAAGTAGTTCAACAACTACTCAGAGGACACGCTGGTTTGAAAGTTTTGCTGAAGGCAAGATGTTGGACTGGCATATTCATAAGATGAAGAACTACAGCAAATTCTGTAGTCCAAATTTTCTAATATGGGACAAAGAAGAAGGATGAATGTAAGTTAAGTGCAAAGAATGTATCCGAACAGACATTCTTGCAAAGCATCCAAAATTTGTTTTATGCTCTGACAGCATCCAAACTTAATTTACACAACCTTTTTTCAACGAATTAACCATCTCAAGATAAAACACATTCTGTGAATTGGATGAGAAAAATCAAGGGCAAATGACTCTAGCTTTTCATACTTTGGATCTATGAATTATGACACTGCGTTGAGTGGCCTCACAAACCAAAGACACAATTCTAACCACATATTTTAAATTAAGCAACAAGACAATATTACATAAGCCATGTCTGGCCGTCAATGGATATTTTTATGGACTATACACGGTCTGACCTACATCATAAATATTACAAGTGTCTAAACACATGCCTAATCTACTAAGGGAAGAGAAAAAAATGTAGTAGTTTCTTTAGAAAGAGAGATTTTTTTCTGAAATGTCACTGAATGTAACTTCCTAAATGATTATCCAGCTAATCACTGATGAAAAACTTGCATTCTTGTTTTCCCACCCTAACAGAAAGGTATCTATAAAGCCATTAACGTGACTACAGAGTCTGCAGTAGTTTAATCTGTAGCTTTTAAAGTCTGCATGTACTTGTGCATCGTTTGCTCTTCATCTGGTGTTGCTTTTGTTTTTCAACATATAAATTTTGCACTATTACAGGTTTTTATTTAAGAGTAAGCATTATAGTCATTACAGAAGTGTTCAACCAGTGTCCTCATTTTCAGTTTCAAGTAAACTGCAGCATCCATGAGTACAGTAATTACATTAGCATTGAAATTTATTTTTAAAGACAGATCAAAAGCTACAAAATGAAATGGGAGTATTTAAATCTTTAGAAATTCTCATCCAGTTCGTATTCGGAACCAGTTCCACTGGTTTATAACTTCAACAAAAGATTAAAGAACCACTAAATAGCTAGCCTTTCAAAACTTTGCAGTTTATACTAGCAAGTTGATGTAATGATCTACTAATACTGCTGTAGATATCAAAATATGTGATTTACTCCCTTATCACATTCTATAATTACACGTAATGCTTCAAGTTAATACACTTTTTTAAATTTCTATGTAATATTTGAGGGGAATAACTAATTTCATAAACAACAATAAACCAAGATGAAATATAAAATTAAAGAACAAGTTAACTCCTGCAAGTATAATTTAGAATTAAACTGACTAATTGGTGGAAATAACATAATTTGAAGAATCAAGTATGGGGTGGGGGTGGGGTATTACATTGCTATGGTTCCACTTAGTTCAAACATATCATGACATATTCTAGCCTTCTAAGAAACAAGGGTGATTACCTGAAAGCTTCAGGTAGGTTCAGAGCAAAATGTTTGTGAATGGTGATACTTTGGGACACCTAGCAAAGGGTGTAAATGAAAGGTATATCTCATGAGATAGATGCTAATAAAAATAGCAGTCTGGAAGAATCAGTGGACAGTGAAACACTGTTTAAAGGATGCATGCATCAGGTGCAGTTTCTCTCTGGTTACTCCCAGTAGTGAATTCTCTAAGAAAATTCAGAGGCTTAGCCTTCAACCGTTAAGCATATACAGCAAGATCCTGGGTGACTGGTACTGCTCGTGAAAAAGTTCACGTTGCTCCATCAGAGCTGCCATCTGGAATATGTAGGCAGGTTAAAGACAGCCTTGACTATCCACTTATGCTAGATTCTCACCATTTGACTCTCGTGTAGACAAATCCTAAACACATCATACGCAGTGTCTGGAAAGGAAAGATCTCTCTCTTACAAAGAAATAATTACCTGCTACAGCTCAAGTTTTTCAGAGCAGACAAGCTGGCACACATACATCAAGGCCTTAAAATGAGAAGTCACCTCTGTGTCTAAAGGCTACTATTAAAGGACTCTTAAGGAACTTGAATGAACAATTGCTATAGTAACCTGATGCCATGAAAACATACAAGATTTAAGATAATTCTTACTAATGTGTGTGTGTGCGTGCATGCATTTGAACTACAAAATTGCAACTGTTAATAGTTAGAAAATTCAAAATTAGTAATGATTCTCTAATTTAAAGCTGTAGCCAAAAAGCAAAGCAGGATCGCATTAAGCATTTAACAAAATGCCAACATAGCAGGCTTTCTTACTGTGTATCACAACTTTGAGATCTGTTTTATTTTTTAATCATTTCCTAACATAAAAATAAAATTATGTAATAAAATGTCAAGAAACAATAAAGACTATATTCATCTTTCTCAAATGCAACTAACTTCCATCTAGGGTAAGAAACCATTGCCGGCTCAAAAAAAAAGGAAGAAAAAAATGCAGCCTTCTCCTACACCAAAATACTTTACTAATTCTGGAGAAGATAATGTATTTTAGAAGTTTAATATGTATGAAAAAATATGCATTCTTCAAATAACTATATTTTGTTTTTAAACAGTTTGCATTCATTCATCTAATTACTAGAATAGATTTAGGCATGGAGAGAGAGGCAAATCCTACTTAAGATTTCCAAGCTGAGGACTCTTAGGCCAGGAGATTCTCTGTAACCATGACGCTGAGAGGCAGATCAGATATCTACTCTAATTCTGCATTTAGAAGTGCTCTAAGAACTAGAGCATTACAATGACAGCATTTATTCAGTACAGAAACTAAGACCACAAGAACTACTCCAAAGCTTTGACTTGAAGTTTGGGAAGTTTTAGAAGATAACAAACAGGAAAAGAGCAACTAACTGCTTTAGCAAAGAACTACCATAAGGATAGACAAAATGCACTCATCTGAGGGCAGAGGAGTATAGCTGACATTGAGAATTCCTGCATGAAAATTCATGAAACACTAGAAGTTTTTCCTCTCTACACCCTCTTGTGTACAAGAGGAAATACAAAGATATAATTAGAACATAATTTATTATAATTAGAAATAATTAGAAAAACACTGAAGTAAAATAACTATCAGGAGTGGAAAAAATCAAATGGAAAAATAATTCAAAATTATGATCAAATATATAACATTGTACATCCCAAACTTCTGGTAAGATGGAATACAAAATTAATGTTACATACTTCAGAATAACTAACACTTGTTGACCTGTAAAGCAAATACAGAAAACAGATCATCAAAGATTTAAAGTCTAATTAGGTATTTTCTCTACAACCTATTCTTTTGTAGAAAGGGAAAGTATGAATATTCTTCTAAGAAAAACATTTATTTCTGATGAAAAAAAGAATATCTGAGTATGCTATAAAAGTTCCACAAAAGTGGTAAACATCACATTTAGATGTTAAAAGACACATTTGAAGCTTACCAATTTTAACAACATAAAATGTTCTGAAAGTAGAACCTACTCTTCCTAGATAACTTTTCATATGTAAACCAAATTTGGAAAATGAAAAATATTTACTTTTAAAACCAACTTTAACATCACAAAAGAAAGAGAATGATGCTCCTCTTTCCAACCATTTGGTATAGCAAAATCTGATCCAGTACCTCTGTCTTCTGAACTAGAATATTACTGATTTAAATCAGTAACAAGTGACCTAAAGGGGCAACTTTTTGTCCTCAAAAAAAAAAAAAAAAAAAAGGGTGGGAGGGGGGAGAGAAAAAGTCATCACAAAGCACTTCAGCATATTGGCAGCCTCAGACAAGTGCATTGGAGTCAAATTATACTTTCCTTCTTCATCTGAACTTCTGAATTTCAGACAGTTAGAATTATACAGAAAAAAGACAATAGCATAGCTGTAGTTACTACAGGAAAGTCGAACCAATTTTTAGATTCGTTTATTCAGAAATTTCAAAAAAATTCAATACTACTTTGTGAAACACTATGTACTCTCCATTATTACATACACTTCTTACTGATGCAACTTTGAAACATACCATACACATATACACTATTTCACCATTGTAGGATGGCATTTTACCAGGGTGGGAGGTGCAGGCAGGAAGAACCTTTCACAAAGATTTTTTTTTTTTCCCCCCCAAAATAGCTCATTTGATTCACTAGACAAAGCACCATATGGAGACAGCTTAATACATCTGTGTTCTGAATGCTGGCTTATCACTGACATGAGGAATATTAAGTGACTGATAAATTAATGAGCAGCTTGTGCTGGCAAAGTCTGCAAATAAAGGAGCAAGTCACTTCCCTAATTAATAAGTTAAGTTTAAATCAGTTTTTTTTTTTGTATAGTGTACTGTTGTGAGACAGTCATCTAGCAAATACTTAAGTTACTGTAGCTTTAAAAAAAAAAAAGGAAACTCCCACTAGACTGCCACTGATTCAGTGTCTGGCCTAAGGCAGATGAACTCCTATTCCCTCTCTGTAAAAAGGGGACTATGTGTAAAACAAAAAATAGTGATAATAAGATACCTTTAAATAACAAGTACTATTATTATTCAGTACTTTATCAAGAAGCTCAAATTCATATTGCAGAATAATGTGAAACTAGTTTTCAGGAATATCAATATTAGTATTCATTTTTGTAATCCACATGAAATCAATAATGCATTATGACTGGCAATTATCAAACTTCCAGACTTAAGATTATTGCATTGTCAAAAACAGAGCTGCATGAGGAAAACAGCTGTCAACTGTCCTAAGAGCCAGCACATTTGTGTTATTTCTGTTAACCGGGCAATCAAACGTTCACATATATAATACATGTGGACCTGCCTCATCTTCAGAGTGTTTAAACAAAACTGCAATGAGTAAACAGCAATGGAAGTGCTTCTGTTGTATAAGAGGGCATAACACCTAGAAATGGGGTAAAACATGTATCCGATCCATCTAGGAATGCCCTAGTGAAAGAGAAGATCCTTCCTAAAAAACTCCCTTAATAAAATATTTTGTTTGCCATTAACCTTATTATTAAAGCATTATCAGCATCAAAAAATCCTAATCAATCCTTCAGCTCTATGAAATAACTAGAGCTGTATTTTGAAATTTACAATCAAAGAAAACAGGAGGAATAAAATGGCAATAAGCACATTTTTTTGAAATGATGAACAAATAATTTCCTGTCAGTATTCTGTCTGATGTGGGAACAAGCCTTTATCCTAGTACGCATTTCAGCCCTATATTTCTGATGGGGAAAAGGTAGTTTTGAATCCATCTGAGACATCTTTCGGTATGTGTTTCAAGAATGCGTTAGGATAAAAGGAAAGGGTTCCTTTCATTTCACTTAAGGAACTCCAGTTTAACCGTCTGGAGGATGAAAGATATAATCCCCCTAATTAAAGAAAATCATCTTTTTCTGTACTAAATGCTGAAGCTAAGTCTTCACCTAACAGCAAAAATGAACAAAGTTTTTTGAATACTCCTTTTGTAGGTGACAAAGCTTAGAGGAACCCCCAAAGATGTTTTGGGCACTAAAGATAATAGTAAGTTTTCATTAGAGACCACAAATAATCTAATAACAAAGCATTTTAAGAACTTTATCTACTTTCAAGCTCTTCTAAAGAGAAGTTTCAAGCTAAGACTGCAAAGGAAAAAAAATATTTAAAGTGTGTTAAATAAAAATCAACCAACTGCCTCTGTATAGAAGCGCTGAACAACTATGACTACCCCTGCTACGCAATACTTCCCTCTATTGTCAAGTTGTGCTACTACAACATTAACAGCAATACACAAGGAATCCTGTAAACACTTAATAAATCCTTCCAAAACATTCCCTATTTGCCATATTCCCCTATTTTTCAACTTCTATAGACAACTGCAGAAAAACTTGAGGAAAAACCAAAAAACTGCATAAAACAAACTAATGAGTGTTTTGAAAAGTTTATCCTTCACTGCTTGTTCCAAATTAACTAGTCTACTGCAGATACACATTTAAAACTTCATCTTTAAACAAAAGTATCAGAAAAGTGTATTAATTTTCAACTAATTCTCAATCTAAAGATTGCCAAGCACTCATTTCTTCTAGGAGACGTTTGAAAAAAGGAAAGAACTAAACTATATGCTGAAGTCTCCCCCATTCAAGGAATGGCCTCAGAACTTATGAGAAAAGTCAAAGCCTTTGAATCACAGAAGCACATAACAGTTGAGTTTGGAAGGGCCCTTTAGAGATCATCTAGTCCAAATCCCCTACTCAAGCAGGGTCACCTACAGCAAGTTGCAAAGAAAGTTACGCTCCTTTGGAAACATAATTTGGAAATTAGGGACCATACTTCAGATGAAACAGGGAAAAAAAAAATCTTAGAGAATTGCTTATAAATATCAAGTCCAGAGTTCAGAAATAACCAACAAAAGCAAGGTTCTACAGCTCTGTGGTTGTAGATGTCTGTTAAGCAGCATTAGTCAGATGTCACATACATAGTCAGCATGGGGTTTCCATAGGGAAAATTGCACTTAACCAACTTGATACCTTTTACAATGGTATGACTAGCTGGGATGAGGTGGAATGAGGGGAGAGCAGTGGGGATGTTGTTTACCCTGACTTTAGTAAGACTTTTGACATGCTCTCCCATAACATCCTCATAGACAAGCTGATGAAGTACAGGCTAGATAACTGGACTGAAAACTGGCTGAACTGCCAGGCTCAGAGGGTTGTGAGCAGCAACCCAAAGTCCAGCTGGAGATCAGTCACTAGAGGTGTGCCCCAGGGGTCGATATCAAGGCCAATACTTTAACCTCTTGATTAACAACCTGGATGATGGGACTGAGCACACCCTCAGCAAGTTTGCAGACAGTACATAATTGGGAGGAGTAGCTGATACTCCAGACAGCTGCACTGGAATTTGTAGGGACCCTAACAGGCTGAAGAAACATGCAGAGAAGAACCTCACGAACAAAGGTTCAACAAAGGTAAATGAAAAGTCCTGCACCTAGGGAGGAATGACCCTGTGCACCAGTACAGGCTGGGGGCTGACCAGCTGGAAAACAGCTTTACAGAGAAGGACCCGGGAATCCTGACAGACAAGAAGTCAAACATGAGGCAGCAGTGCACCCTCATTGCCAAGAAGGCCAATGGTATCCTGGGCTGCGTTAGGAAGAGTGCTGCCAGCAGGTCAAGGGAGGTGATTTTTCCCCTTCTGCGCAGCACTGGAGAGGCCACACCTGGAGCACTGCATCCAGTTTTGGGCTGCCCAGTACAAGAGAGATGGAGCAAGTCCAGCAAAAGGCCACTAACATGATTAAGGGACTGGAGCATCTCTCACATGAGGAGCAGCTGAGAGAGCTGGGATTGTTTAGTCTGGAAAAGAGAAGGCTTGGGGTGGGGAGTGTGGGATCTTACCGATGTCTATAAATATCTGATGGGAGGTTGTAAAGAAGACCGAGCCAGACTCTTCTCAGTGGTGTGTGGTCTGCAAGTGGTCCATTTTGCCTTTTTAAATTGTATTCATACAGCACATTTTCAGTAACATTTCATAGGTTGCTTTGCATTTCTAACCCATTTTGTTACTATTTAAGAAATTATAGATCTAGGTCCTATTATTATTTATATCAGAAAATATTCATGGCAGAAAGGTACATAAAGTGATTCAGTACTTCTGAAATCAAATATATTAAAAGTAATTTTAAACTGATTAGTGCTTGAGGAACAACAGCACCCTCAACTTCTCTTTCAAAAGATGTTAAATTAACTATGAATAAAGGCAGATGAACCTTTATGTTAACAAAGGCACAATTAAAAAAGCAATAATGACAAAGAGAACATGGTACCATCTACAACATTAGCAGAAAAGCAATAAGAAAACAGAACTGTATCTCAGAATAGTAACACTTATCTAGCAACACCAAAAACATTCACAGTAATACAGTTCAGCAGGGGATGCCTTGCCAGGGGGCATTTATTGCAACTCAGCTAGAATACTGTTTGGATATCCTGTTCCTCACCTACTCGAAGCCATCAGCTGACTGCCACTTCAGGATTTTTGGATAGAAAATCTGCCCTCCACACACATATTAAGTTTTCATGCATTATCTCTTGGTTGCTCTTATTCATGCCCCTCTGTTAAAACGGCTCCATGCCATTACAAGGTGATATACCAGATTTACTAAGACACTGGCACCCAATAAGAACAGAGCTATTCTCTCACATTCAAAAAGCCTCTGCTGCACTGGTACAATATATGCCCTTTCATACTCAGTCACACCTGTTAATGTTTTCCGCTCTTCCTTTGCCTCCAAGTTAAAAAGCTCATGAAAATAACTAGAAAAATCAAGATTGCTTAATCATTGAAAATACAGGTTGCATTCAGCATATATGAGAAAATTAAAAAACAAAGTGATCTAAAAACATTTATTTAAAACACAGGCTCTCAAACAAAAACTACATTCACAAAAATACAGAAATTTAAAGTAACACATTTTAACAATAAATAAACTGAACTTTTAAAGGCAGCTCAATTGTGATTAACAGATTTGATAATAATAATTTTAAAAAGTGGATGAGGCCTCAAAGATGTACCATAGAGAGTCACCCTGTGTGGAAGAATTATAATGTGTCCTACTAGCAGGACAAGCAAGATAGTTACCTCAGCTATCAAATGAAGAGACAAAGTCCAAGGAGCTGACTTAATACCTCTTAAACAAAAGAGGATAATCAACTGATACTTTAAGGAAATACCTAAACAATTAGTAACAAATCAGGAATTGACAGAATTATTTGAGAACTGAGATGAACACATCACTTGTATTATTGGAAACACAACCCTCCCACAATCATGAAATAATAATGCACAAAATTACGAGGTATGTTTCTGTCAAACCAAAAAAGAAAGTTAGAAAACTCAGAACAAGATATAGCAAAAAATACATTCTTAAACAATCTACATTGCCTTAACATCAAGTGTAAAAACTACAATTGTTACTGGTCAGATCACTGAGTGCAATAAAAGTCCCATGTCCACGCTAGTCATCTGCCTGGCTTGCATACGTGTTGGGTGATGCAGGTGAACAACCACAGTTTGAACCTCAGACAAACCTGAGCGTCACTTTCAGTAAGCAAAGATTTTTACAATTTAACATTGCTACATCACATTCAACAGCTGAACAGTTTCCTTTCATTAAAGATTACTGTGCACGTAGTAGTTTAATACAATTGTGATGCTACTGAGACAGATAAATCTGGGATTAAACTAGGATTAGAGTAGAATTCTCCCAGGCCCCTGGTGGAGAAGTTACAACAAGTAAGTGATCCTCTGGCTTCTAAAAAAGAATTCTGTAACATCAATTGTGAAATAAATCACAGAATTTGAATACAATTCTCTTTTTACTTGAGACTACGCATTTTATTAACCTATCACTAAGAACCATTAAGAACCTGACTCAATTTACAAGCCAGAGTTTACTTGTATATTAATATCCACTCAAAGCAAAAACGTTTCTATCATTGCTGTTATCAGTACAGGCTAACGTGAATTCCTTCATCAGCAGTATGCCCAGTGCTGGAAATTAAATGAAAACAAATATCAAAAGGCAAATATCTTTTGAGTTGATTTAAGAGAATTAAGGGAGTTTTGAATATAGTTTATGGTAGCTAGAAGCAACAGAACAGTGAAAGTCAGTATAGAAGGAAATAGGAAGACAAGACAATGGCTTTGTTGAGACACAAATTTGGGAATGAGTCTGAATTATTCAATCTCATTTTGCTTTTTCTCCTTAATAAAAACTTGTAGGTCTATTGAAATATTTCATAGAAAGAAATACTATGCAAAAGGTGTGCATGTACTGCAGGAGAAAATAGAAGTTCTATGTATGCTTTATTATTTAAAAATTCTTTCAAACAACTCCCTCATGTCCCCCAAGAAATTAAGGTGGTAGAGGGTATTTTTTATATATATATATATGTATGTATGTATATATACGTAAAATGAAAATCCATAGATAAATACTCCCAGATACTTGTAAATACTGTTTCCAGTGCCCTAAATTCAAGACACTTCATTACTGCACAGTGCTTATTCATAGTGTTTAGAGTAGAACTGAGAGCCCCAAAACACATTTTATTACATGTTAGGACAAGGGTCATTATCTTTCTAAATGCATCATAACTTTGTAATCAGAGGGATGAGAATTTTATTCTCTGAATATTTGATATGAAATTTATTAGATATTTTCATAAGTGATTTGGGAAATTCCCAATAATGTAGCTTTGGCCTATGTTCAGCAGTACTCAAATCCTCACTAAACTCAGGTAAGGGATGCTATTACAGAAGTGGAGAGGTCCTCATCTTCTCCGCACACACATGTCAGGGAACATAATGTGTTATATGTCCTTCCCTGAGCTACGAAGCAATTGCTATGTATGTGTTTTGCAAGGTTGTCCAGAACACAAGATAGGAGAAAGTTGTCTTGGACACTATAATTTGAAATATTATGTTACAGAAAGGGAAGGAAAAACTGGAGTTTGATCCATACTTTTGAAGGTGATCTAGCATTTTTACTTAGGAAATAAAGGGGAGGGGGGGAGGAAGAGCTTCTGTAGCATCATTAATACCAAGTCCGAAAGGCTTCTTTGATGCCTGTATCTTATACTCTTCCCCTCCACCAAATCACTTGCATTAAAATATTTACTACAATGAAAACTAAAATTCTTGTTAACACAACATTATATAAGATCTATAATTTTTTAAAATCAGGCTAAAAGAGTTGGAACCACAACTTAAGTGATTTAGTTCTTCAGTTTACCTTATTTAGTACTGGATTAGATATAACTGAAGTTCAGAATGTTCAAGTAGGCTTTCAGCATTTCTTTACTGTTAAAATCCATTCATGCAGAGATCTCTAAGCAGTTTTCCACTGGTGTGAATGGGTAAGACAGCACCTTCTTAGGTATATTTTTATCCAGACATTGTTCATGTTTACAAGTTTTATAGCTTCAACTAAGCCATTATTATTTGTATTTAGTAAGTATCTAATGCAAGAGTGCCCAGGTTACTGGATGAAAGCACAGTAAAAACATTATTCTCTAATTTACATCCGCATCCCTTTCACAGTCCTATTTTTCTTAACTTTTATGTTCAAGCCCATACAAAGAAAATAGAGTTTTCTTGTCAATTTCAAGTAACAACCTATTAAAATAAAGCCTCTGTCTTTAATACATCTAGAATTACTGAAGTAGGCATACAAAGACATGAGTAGCAAATCACTGAATTTCCTGCAGAAATTTGGTTCTGTTTTCTGTTACCAGTAGCCTGCATGATTTAAGACTTGCTGCTGCTGTTTGTCTTGAGACTTGTTGGGGAATCTTAGCTAAACCCGGCAGCACAAAATTTCTAGAAACAACGACAAGTACTTAAATTGAGTACACATGATTCATGTCTACTGGTAGTTGTAATGGTGAGAATTACATTAAGAGTCAAAAAAAAAATCTATATCCATTTGAAGCGCTATATTATATGTAGACCTGCAGTGAACATCACTATCAAAAAGTTCAAAATTCTCATAGCTGTCCACAATTTTCAATGTTAGGCTGCCAGTGACAGCAAAATTTGAAAGGAAAGTACTAGAATCTCTGGCCAAATCCCTTACCTCAGTGTACTATATGGGTCTTCTTGAGGACTGAGCTAGATAGCAATCAGAGAAGGAACTAAATCCAGTGTGATAAAATGTGACCAGTTAAAACTGTCAGATTAAGCCTCCATCTAGTCTCTTTTGCTGTCTTGAACAGCAAGTTATAACATAAATATGGAATGGGTTAGACAGGATGAGGGGAAGCTAACTACTGATACTTCCCCTAGAATACCTTTCATAAGACTTCATTTTATGACTGCTCCTTCTTACCTTAGAAAAGAGTTAACCAATTTCCTGATTTTTCAGTGCCATATGCAAATTTTAAATTAATGGTATCATATTTCATTAGTTGTCTTTTTCTAAGTTGAAGTCCTAGTCTAGT
The DNA here is from genome assembly GCF_040807025.1 of Struthio camelus. NCBI lineage: Eukaryota > Metazoa > Chordata > Aves > Struthioniformes > Struthionidae > Struthio > Struthio camelus. The sequence goes on from NC_090962.1 coordinate 2,901,106, forward strand.
CTAGCTCTCCTTGCAGTGGAACCTTTCTATGGATTTGATTGTTGCCCATCTTGTAAATTTTCTAATTTTTCCCCTATTTCATGATTACCCATATATTCTACTTGTATTTTCAACCATTAGTCACAAAACTACCAGGAGATTCTAAAAATCTGTCTATAATTAAAAAAAAAATCTAAACACACTGCCCTCCAGCCCTCAAACTTAAGCAATACATTTATTACGGGCTGTTCATACCTATTTCTCATGAAAATTTGATTTTTTAGATTGTTAGCATTGGTATTAAGTTTATGTTATTTTCTAAGTTTTATTCTATTGCATACCAAACTACTTGATTCACTCTTAAGTCATAGTCATCCATATGTATTAGATTAGGACAGCACACATCAAACAAACACACCAAAAGACAGACTGATCAGCTATTCAAAACTGATTCAAAATTTACTTCAAATTCATAAGGCTTGCATAAAGTGGCCTCCACAATATCCATGAAACCATGATTTGTTTCTGAGAGTCTCAGGACACATTTTCTAGTTGGGGTTGTTTTCTTTCACAGCACAATTCCATTCTAGATAGTGTTCTATTCTAGAAAGAGTGTTTAAATTATTCCAACACTAATAGAATAGAACTCAGCTTAGATGTTACTTCAAAAGGTATATTATCTTCCAATCTGCTCCAATAAATCAGACTCTTGACTGTTTTTCTGAATTCTTTCAAATTTCAGCCTTCTGGTAACAAGACAGCCAGAAAAGAATGCAGTACCTCACTGTGACACAGAAGGATACTATTAGCTGGTTGCTCAAAATTAGGAAATGTTGTCTACTTGAGCTTCAGCTGGTCATGCCTGGTAAGTCAGAAATTTGAATATAGGGTACTTTGAACAATACAAGACATTCTGAAGAAAACTTGTCCAGTTTTAACAAATAACAAAAGGATGAGTTTTATCTATTTAGTTATATGCCCAGAGAAGATTACAGGTCATCTGCATAAAACTGCACACACACATGTACCACCTTTATTGGATTTTCTGTACCCTATGCACATGCCAGGCTAGAAACACTCACTTTTTACTCCATATCCTCCTCACATGAGCCCATTGCCAAACTCGCCAATTTGGCCAGAATCTAATAAACCCTGCTGCTCTGGAGCGTGGTTATTAGGTTTCCAGATCTAAAAATCCCTGATAAAAGACAATGACCCACATGCAGAGCAAGTCAAACACACGCAACAAAGAGTTGATATCGCATATATAGCGAGTATATACAGCAAGTCAGAGGCTCCTAGGATGAGTCACAGTTTGATGGAGCTTTTACAGCAGGCCTAAAATACTCCAGACCAATTACTTTTCAGTCTGATAGTTTTGACATGCATGCACTTCAGAGGTACCTTATTCTGTTTTGTATTAGGAAGAAAGCATGCTGAAATTAAGTGGATGAAACATGGATTCTCATCATGTCACAGTCTGATAGTCTAAGTATTCTGCTCCATTTTCATCATCCAAGAAATAACACTCATCTCTACCCGATTCTTTCATTTGTACTTTCACTCTAAGCTTCCTGATATAGGGGTATAACATTTGCACATTCCAAAAGTTTCAGAACTGTTTTGTGTTTGTCGTAATATAAAGTATTATTAAATAGTAACTAAATATAAAAAAATTGAATAGTTGCCGAAGATAAAGTTATCATATCTGTTACTTTCTAGATTTAGTGATAAGCTAATTCTAATACCAAACTGAATCACAATTCCTACTTGGTTAATTCCTTTATGATGCAGAGAATTACTAAGCTGTTTAAGAAAGTAATCTTCCATCTCAGAACTTCTTTATCCTAGAGGGAAAATTTTATTTCATATCTATATATATAAATTTTCATATGATGCAGTCTTATTTACCTGTCCTTTATCTGCCCTGTTAACAGAAAGCTTTAGTATTTCATTTGTTAAAGAAAGCATGTTTAAGTCATTCAAATTAGTAATGGTATTTGTCTTCCAGCTTTTGGAAGGAGGCTTTCTATTCCATCAAGGAAAAAGGTAATTACACTACAACTGCAAAGTTTAAGTTTTCTGCTGTTGTCTATCAAAACTACTTTTCATCTCCACTGTGCTCTCCTTTGCCTCCCAGTATACACTGTAAGAACTGCTCTGTGAAACTGTATTACAATTCTTATTCTTTCTAACAAATTTAAAGCAGCGTTGAGATAGCCAGAAGTGTTGTTAAAAACAATTTACACCTTGAAATCAATGGGGCAGTTCCCATCTCAGACCTATTTTTGTAGAGCCTACAACATCAGTTTTAATCACCGTCCGATTCTTTCCTCAAAACTTTCTTTGCATTCCCCATGGCTAAGCATGATTTTTATGACAGCTGAGACTCTAAAGGGCAGTGAGTCCTCTACCAGCCCCTGTACCAGGGTATCTACACCTGATTTACTGAGAAAAGCAATAGATGATAACTTAAATTACCAGAAGAGTTGTTTTAATAAGCAGTATTAGATAATGATAAGGCTGATTTAGTGCTAATAATGAGCATAGTATTGTAGAAGTAAAGAGGGCCATACTAAAATCTTGAAGTTTCTCCTTTAAATATTTTCTGTATTCCCAGCTAGTAATTCAAGGATGAGCACTTACAGATGCAGAAGAATTAGTAATGGAACTTCAGAATTACAAATGAGGAGCTTTTCTAGTCAATACCGAGAATCCCGTTTTTCTTTTTTCCGCTATCCAAGTCATTGCTTTCCCCCAGAGGTTTAAGGGCTGAACTGCAGACCGTTCAACATGGAACTCTTGCATTGACAGTGATGATTAGAGAAGTCTCAAATACCTCTGCTGAAAAACCACCCTTTCATCATGCTTCACATGAGCACCTTTTTGTTTATTTCAGACAACTCGTATACTACCCAGACCTGAACAGACAGCAAGTCTTCCAATGGCTAGCCAAGTACTATCATTAGTCTTACAAGGCTTCACTTTTGAAGCACTTTACATTTGAAATCAGCAGGACCTGAGATTCCCCCTCACAAAATCTGATTTCTCATACAGCAACTCAAAATTCAGAGAAGAGTGTTGATCTGCAGGCCTCTGCGGCTATATCTGTGGCTCAATTTAAAAAAAATTTTTAATTATAACTTGCTTGAAGCAGCTGATTTAAAAGTCTTATGAAAGCAACCAAATATATTTGATAGTTAACCTTCACAATATCATTTACAGCATTATACGTGAGGGCTCTATCAAGCTACTGAAACACAAAAACCTAACAAAGGTTTAACAGTCTTGCAAATGTCCGCTAGTTCCAACAAGTAAAAGAAAGCTTCATCACCTTCATCCAGTTTAGTTACCTGTATATAATGCCTGCATGTAAGAAGCAGATTTGCAGACTTACAAGAGGAAATATATGGACTGGAAGTACGAGAAGTAACACAGGGATTATATTCAATAGAATTATATTTAATTGAAGTTTCCTAAAACTAAATGACATCTTTCCTGCATGATTATATTGCACTCTGAGCAACAGCTAAGAACAGAGAAAAAAAACTAAAGCTATTTGTTGTTACCTTAAAAACTAGCTGAAGCATACCTTGTTCTAGTATATTTTTATTTACAGTTTATGAATTGTTACACAAACATCTGGTAAGATATCCAGTATCTTAAAGTAAGGGAAGATATCAAAGAATCATGATCAGATACGTGCTTTGCAATTTCACATCTCAGTTCCCCAAAGGAAGCTATATTTCTCTAGCCATCATTGCGTGCTTCACAGCTAAGAAAAACAACAAAATAATTTTAGAATTAAAAACACTAAATGATTCTAAGCAATAACAGATCTTAACCACAAGTCTGTTTTCATGGACTTACACTGCCTAATAATCAAAATGTATATTTTTCCAAACATGCTACATAAAAAAAAACAAGTGGTACTCAGTAAGAGGACAAGGGGAGATTTCAGATATGTTTAAAGCATGACACAGCTATTTTCCATTCCTAAGCAACACTGTATGTTATTATATGACAAATAGTACTGTTTCCCCCTCTGCCAGTTCAATTACTAAAGAACAGGGAGAAGGTTAGTAGCAGTTTCAAAACAGACTAATTACCCAGTGCAATCCAAGCTATGTCTTCAGAGTAATCTGTACAGTCGCAATAGTTCCTTCCTTCACTGGGGGATGGAATTGGTTCACGTGCTCTGAATAACCTAATCATTGCTGCCAATACAGTAACAAATGAAGGGAAAAACCTGCCTTCTGAGCTAGAAAAATATTTACAGGCCATGCTACTGTCATAAGAAGCCTTTTAGAGCTATTTCACAGTATAAGACAAAAAGCTAAAGCAAAAATAAATATCTGTATCTAAAATAAAATAACTCAGAACAATAATCAGGATAGTAAGATACCTTACTGAGCCCTATGATGTAATTTTCAAGAAAGATGGCATGGGAAAAATGAAGTCCAGATATCTAATGCTAAAACATTATGTAGATAAACAAAGAGCATAAGAGACATTCTTAACAGTGTAATTGTTACAAAAAAAGGAAGTCCAGCAAAACCAGCTATAAACATTAGATAACAAAAGCACTAGTCTGCTATCATATTAACGCTCTCAGCACTTGTATGTTTAAAAACATATTGATTCTATTAGTAAAAATCACTTAAAGGTTTCTTCCTCTGCATTCTTTCATTTAATGAAACCAATAGCAAAATAGCCCTGAAATTGTTAGCTCTAGATACCCAAATCCAAGAGGCATTTTTAACATTAAACACAAATACCAATTTGATCAAATGTAGAAAAGCAGAAGAAACAAGTATACCAGCAGCTTATTCTGTTAATATTAGAAACTAAGTAAATCCTAATTCAAAAAAAGTATTTCCATATTAAATAATCCACTAAATACATTTCAATAAAAAGGCCTTAGAAAAGGATGCCCCTAAAACATTTACCTTTGGATTAGGAAGCTTACAATAAATAGGCCCTGAACACATACCGTCAGGGTTTTTCGGATACATTTCTTTCATTAATCTCCCTTACTAGCAGCAGCAGCATCTTCTTCTATCCTTTTCTTCTGTCCTTTTCTCCTAAAATCCATCCCCCAAGAAAAAGTCTTTTCACTGCAATTTTAACAGCATTTCTAAGAAGTCTCTCAGCCACATCCTTACAAATACAAGATGCACCAGGAATATCTGTACTTGTAACAATCTATGGCTGCAAGGGAGGATGGTAGGCAAAGCAGCTACATGATAACCAAAATGCTGACTTCTATTATCTGCTGCACCACGCACACACACTGCATCAATGGCCTCAATTCACAGTAGCAATCGCAACAGTGATACATAAAAGCTATAGAAAAGGCATGCATTACTCACTGGGTTTTATTCTTTCGCTTCTTCAGCATGTAATTCTTTATGCTTTACAATGCAGTAGGTATGAAATGAAACATTTTCCCTTTACTCCACTGATGCTGTTGTTTGAATACCACTAGACACCAAAGACAATAGGCAGGATCAGCTTGAACATTAAGAGCAAATATTTAATGGAAGACTGGTTATCCTGTTCTCTCCCTTTCACATCTCTGCCTCATGTATCCAGGCACGGGTGGTACTGGCTCCCTTGGGAGGCTGTAGCTAGCAGCTGAGGCACAAACTAAAACATGGCATGGATGTCAAGGAGCTGATGTCAAAAACAAGTATTTCTCTGATAAAATATAAAAGTTCCCTAAGGGAATTACCAAAGTCAATAGAAATCGTTCAGCTAAATATGTTTTATTATACAACGCCCTGCAGTTTCAAGAGTGATGAATTAGATCATGATCTGTCAGCATAAATAAACTGAGCCTACAATAACTTTCAAGTAATAGAACTGCCACTTAGATCGCATTTTTGCATCAGGATATCAAAATGGCTATCACTTATGGGCACAGAAGAGAAATATACATCTAAACATTTCATAAACAACATTGTTTACTATCAATTCCAAAAAAACAGCTGGTCTACTTTCAAAAGTAAAGATCTTTGAATGCACAAGGCTGGCCTAGAAGTCTCCTATCTGTATCAGGAAATCAGTATCCGAGGCTCCAGGCCAGCAGATGCTAGATGCACCTATGAGAGGTTGCATCTCTTCCCCGATACTGAATACAAGATCTTTCAGAAATCCTGCTACCTCACCCACATAGCAGCACTGCCATTCCAATTTGCATGGAATGGAGTAACTGTCTTGCTAAAGGTAAAAAGGTACTGTTTTGACAACAGTAGCTGTATAAGTACAGTAGGAATTGGTTCTAGGGGAAAATTAAGAAAGGAAGGAGCAAAAAATTTTAGAGCAAAAAGAATACAGAGACAACACAAGTTCAGATGCTGGAGAATCTGGGCAAATCCTATTCTGCAGACATACCAATATTAAAAAAATGGCTTCTTCAAATAAGAATTTTTAAAAATCTATTTGTTCTTCACTGTTGAGGGCAGGGGAAAAGTTTGCCAACTTTTTCCATACAGCCCTTTTCTATTCATTTTTAATTAAAGGAGTACAAACAGCACTGAAACTTCAATGTCATGGTTTATTTCATTAATGGATTACATACATTTATTTCAAGTTTCTCTGACTGGTATAACCTCAAGGGCACATCAGTTTCAAAGATCCAAGACAGCTGGAATCATATCATTTGGAATCATATCATTTGATTTCAACATGAGCACAAAATATTTCACATGTATTTGTGCATTCTCCTTCTAAAAACATTATTTTTCAGAAACAGAAAAAACCTACAATTCTATAGAAAGTCATGTCATCACAAAATATTTGCCATTCAATCACATGTCACTAAGTAGGAATTTAAACTTGTTCAGGTTAGATCAAGAATTGAGTAATACATTGCAAGTGAAATAATTTGGCAAGCAAAGAAAATTTTGACAAAATCCACTTCAAACTGTCCACAATTCTGAAACAAAGTCCACGCTTACAGACTCCTACTTTAAACAAAAAAAATTATTTTGGATAAAGTGGCAGATTAACTGTTTACTTGTCTCTGCATGTAACTGAAGACAAACTTGAGACAAGCTACTTCCACAGTGAAAGCATGATGCTCTAAAAAGCACATACAATAGTTTCTTCCATATAAAATCCTTTTTAAGAATGATAACTTAGTAAAAAAAGTCACAAAATAAGAACTTGAAACATTCCAAATTTTCTGAATTTTTAGCCTTGTCAACTCTCTACTTCACATTATCCATACAACAGAAACTGTCAAGCACATATAATCATATTTTTATCAGGGATTTGGGTTGTGTGTATTTTTAAAGCATAAAAAGTTAAAGTACTGCTCAGATAATCTTTCATAGCATATCTTTAATATAAACTGTATCACCAATACCAGAAACTCACACGTATGGTCCAAGCGCAACACATTTGTTGCGCTTGTTGTACAGCTGTAGCTAACAAGCAATAACGCTCAATATATTAGCTAATTTGCACCAATACACTTTAATACCTCTATTGTAAAAGAATTTGTAAATAGTTATAACCAAGTCAGGATACCAGATTTCCATGCAGGTCCCATGACTGCAAGAGATGATATGTACTGAATTCATTCATTAAATAGTGAGAAATCTGACTGGAAATCATTTACTGGGCACATCCTACTACACAGGCTTTTTGAATGATCAAAGCACAACTCAAGTATGAAAGTATTTTAAAAAGAATACCCTACATACAGGTCATCTGAGTCATGCTAATTTGTGCACTTCTAGTTCATCTCATTGTTTGGGACAACTAAAATGTCTACAGTTTAACACTGAACACTTTTGTCCTACAATATCCATACTTTTAATGAGATTATTAAACTGCAAAGAACTTTGCTATGCCACATGATTTGCAAAGATCTTCTTTAAGGAACAAGCCTTTTTTTCCCCTCTGGTTAGCTTACTCTTCCCCATAGTATTTAGCATTAGTTGCCTTTGCCTTCTCGCAAATAAGGGCAAATAGTTCCAGCTTAAAACTTTCATCAGTCTAGATTGGCACATGAGTATTTCCTCCTCCTTTCTTTAAACGGCTACGGGAATTGAAGCAGAGTTAGAGTCAGCTGCTTCTTTCAGCTCTTATATTGTGAAAGGTTTGGTCTAACAGAAGCAAGCTTTTTTTTTTTTTTTTTTTTTTAAAAAAAAAAAGGTAGCAAAGCATACCTCAATTCTTCAATTTCTTCAATCAGCTTTCATTTATATTACTGTGACTAGCCAAGTGTCATCAGGTAACTTTGCCAACCAATTATTCACATTCCTTTCCTTGACATTTACAAAGATATGGAGTATTTTACTGATGACCCCCCTCCATAATGAAAAGTGACTATCCAGCTATTTAATTCTTTCATCCCAATGCAGTTATTTAAGTTATTGAAATTGAAGTGGACCTTATCAATCATGTCTGCTTTCTCTGGAGGCGTATCTACTCCTTCAAAAAGATTCTAACAGATTGATAGGGCCTTTATAAAAAGCTCTTTCACTCTTCTCCAGTACATCGCTTATCTTCCTCACAGGTTAAAAAACTAACGAAAACAAAAACCAAAAGCAAAAACCACTTTTACCATATTTAAACACATCTAAAATCCTGACCACTCTTCTTTGCGCTGTATGAGCAACTGGAAGCCAGTATTAATCCTCAGCAACATTAAAAATACGACCATGTTGATTCATACAATACATCATAATTTCTCTGATGATAAAATATTTTAATATTCTATTTAGAAAAAGGTAAACAATGCAATACATGCACATAAAATTAGCTTGTGAAAAATCTTTAGAGTACTACTTTTCCATACGACAAAAATATAAACTAAAATTCGAAAACATTCTAGTACTCACTATCTTCTCCTGGACAAGGCATGCCGGGTTTTTCTGGAATACTTGGGAAAACTAAAACAAAAATATTAAATTTAAGTAGAAACAATCTCAGTAGTACTATTTCCTTGATTCTTGAACACATTTATAAGCCGCCAGTTTTTGGAAGCCTTTAAACAACTCAAAATCAGTGTCAGTAGTGGCAAGCTCTTACACTTGGCTACAGCATTAACTGATCTGTACAGTTTAGAACTTGAAGCCCACTCAAAGCCTACTGAATTGTTTGGGCTTTGGCTCCACCCCAATATAACACTTCCTTCTTACAACACAGAACTGTAGGGCAACACCTACATAAAGTAGGTATTTCATTTGATGGTCAAATGTTTTTCCTACTTTCACCTTTAGTGAGCCATTAGGCTTATCAACAAATGAATACACGGTTCTCAAATTGTGTAATACTTGCCATGAATAATCAGCCCTTCATCTCTGTTTTGACAATACAAACGGAAGGCTTCTTCCAGTTCCAGCTGAGATGAGATGGTACATGGGTCACCTAGCAAAAAAAGCACAAAGCAATACATAAGCAAATTTATGACTAAAGTATTTTAGGGGAGAATTTAAGTTATTAAGTAATGTACTAGCTTTCAGGATTGCTTTTCGTTAAAAATGTTACATTAATCTGTCACTTTGGTTAAAGTTGAAATATAGGAACACAATTTTTCCCCTTTAACTTCTAGTAAGTAGACAGAAGTACACCATACTAGTTTGCAAGTGGACAGTGAAACACAAAAGTGAATACATGATGTTTAACACAAGGTGGGGGGGGGGGGGGGAGGAGAAGGTAAGCTCACTCCCTAGTACCCAGAAAAGATCAAATTTAAAATAAATTTGTCCTTCATTAAGAGGCCTTTTATCTTACTACTTTAACTTTGTTGACTGCAGAACAACACTATGGTAACTTAGAAAAAGTGTTATAAAGGTGTCCATAGATAAAAATTAGTTAGGTCTCTTTCACTATACTGACAGAGAAACAATCCATTGTTAAAAAAGCTTAAAATTATTTATATATAAAGATAATAGACAGAAGTTACAGGTGGGGTACAAATATGCCAAAACTGAAGTGATAGTTATTAATATAAAATTAATATTTCCATAAAAGTTTCAGAGGTTTTTTTGAGAAAGGTCGATTTGCATTTTTAAAAACTTAGGTTTAGAAGAAAAAACAGAAAAAGTGAAACTTGTCTAGCCATAACAAACCCTCTCTTTCAGAAAAGAGTAGATCAGTCCCTCATTTCTATTAATTTATCTTCTCTACTCATACTCTTCATTAGCAGATTCAACAGATCAAGTTCAGAAAAGCTTTAAAAAGCTCAGCATGAAATCTAAAGGGGGAAAAGAGGAGGAAAGTGGTAGTTGGGTGGGGGGGGGGTACTATGGCGAAAAAGTTTACAGAATACTGAAGCCTAGGCTCAAACACCACATCTTGCCCACACCTTATTGTATGTATGCATGCATGCAGCATACACCTTTAGCTTTTACATTAAGAAAATACACAGAAATGTTAGTTGTCACTCAGTCATAAAGGAGTGACCCAGAAATGTTCTTTTAATATTAAAGCATTAAAAAAAAAGCTTCAAAAAAGAAAAGCTGCTATGGAGAATTGTTATGAGTCGGAATAAATTAATGACAGCTACAACCATGAATCATGAAAGGACTCTAAGACATTAGAGCCACATGAAATCTAGACCCTTCTAAAGTACTTCTGATTACCACAGATACTTTCAGGCTCCAGTCTTTACTGTATCATTCAATTTATCTTCTGCCAAGGTAAAACATTCTCTATAATGTCTTCAGGTTCTGTGTTTTCTAATTTTAAAAACTCTCAGTTGCTTGTATTAGCATTCGCTCAGAGCTAAAGACCAATGAGATGTACTGACAGATTAAAAAAGTCATATAAACATAAATCTCAGTATCTCAAATATCTTTAAGAGCCAATTAAGAGAAAGGCCTCTGAAAAATAAAAAGTAATTACAAAACACAGGCTTAATGAGCATTATATTTAACAAAGTCTAGCTTTCTATGCATTTGTGTTCTCTGATTGAATAACTGGTGCTCTGACTCTTATGAGCTCCAGTTCAAGTTTCTATTACAATTGGAGATTTACAAGGGTCCTTACTCGTACGGACAACCTGGTATCTAATATAGCATAAGGTTAGCAACTGTTCACTTGGATGATACATTTGTAAGATTTCCAACTCCACCTCAACTGCCATAATATATTAAAAACAAAACCAAAAACCCACACACAAACTGCTTTTTTTTTTTTTCCAGAAGCCTTTGCCTTTCTGACAAGTATGGCTCAAATCAACCAATGGACTGAAAAGTTCTTACAGAAAGGTAGAAATTACACAGACATACAGATTGTGTTATCGCATTTGACAGGAAAACATACAACAGAGCCCAGACAAGTAACATTACAGCCATTAAAAGCTTTTTTTTTAAATCCTATTTAAAGACCCTTTCATAATAAAAACTCACTGATCTTTACTTAGTCCAGAATGCTTTTTTTAAAACGTAAAATCCCAGTTAGTTTCCCCCACCCCTCAAATCAACACAAAGAACCACAAACCTTGACATACACTTCTCTAAGGTCATTACTAAATAGTAAAATTCAGAAGATAAAAATCCACACTATTGTAGTAATGATGTTAGCCTTTAAGTAGAGAAATTAAAGGATTCCATTTCTCTGAATCTCTGAAGAAAAGACAGACTGAGGCTAGCTCTTCTTAGCTAACAGAATGGTTTTTCAATTTGATTTGAAAGTGACAGTCTGACACCAGACAATAATAGGAAAGTGAGTGAGCTAGGTGATGTTCTATAGAAAACCAATTGACCTAATTGGTTGGTGCCAGAGAAAAAGCACTGAAAAGACTTCTTATGTGTTCTGGCTTAGCTTCCAGTTCTCCCATATTACTGAAAAGCTGCATGTCAGAAAAAGACCTTTCCAAAGGGTAAGTTCTAATATTTAAGAGAAAATGTATATATATATATATATATATATATATATATATATATATATATATTTTTTTAAACCTCTGAATTGGGAGATACTGCAAGAGTACCTCTCCGGAAGAGAGGGATTCAGTTTTAACAACTCATGATAATCTCTAGATAGTCTAGAAATACTGCAATAATGCAATACGAAAGAGAAAAGAATGAATTGTGCTGCAAATCAACCACCCCAAATTCCTGATAATTATGTGGCATTTTATAGTGACAGGGCTATTCATAGTTCAAGGTTTGGGGAATCTTGCTAAAAATACCAGCAGAGAAATGCTAAAACAAATCCACCACAAAATGTGTTTTCTTTGGATCTTCGGTGGGGTTTCTTTATCCATTAAGCAGTCAGAAATTCTGTTTGCTCAAAGTGAGTTCAAAGAGAACATCTGGTACAGTCAGTCAAATGAATTTAAATTACATGTGACAATAAGTGTAAGCACTCAATTTACATGCAAAAACAGGGTAGCTAAATCTGTAAGGATTCAGGGAAAGCAAAACAGATTGAAGGAAAGCAAAACAGATTGAAACTTAACAACTTCAAATTACAAATCTGCAAGAAGTTCATAATCTGTTACATACATACACAGATATATATATAATAGATTTATATATAAACAAGCCTAAAAGAAAATATAGGAGAAAGAAGTGTTACAAACAAATAAAACAGACATTGAAACCAAGAAGCAGTTAAAAAGGACACATCTGAAGATCTACCACCTCAAAACTCATGAAGTTATCTTCACTACAATAGCCTTCCTAGTGATGATGCTGTTCAGATAGTTCAGCACATGCAATATAATGACTCTCCATGCACTTCTGATCAGTTACTTTATTAGACTGCCATATACAGCAATGAAACTATAGGTTAGGAAACCAAAATCACTACAGCTGCCTCTTTATATTCCTATTACCAAGAAAGGCAAGAGTGAAATTTTTAAAAATTCACACTCATCTTACAGGGACTGAATTCTCTCCAACTACAGGTTTTTCTTCACAGTAGGGGATCTTGAAATCCTACTCAGCCACTAGACTACACTACTTGGTGAAGAGGATGGTACTGGCTATTTTACTCCATGAAAAAAAAAAAAATTAAAAAAATCACCTAATCAGAAATGTGAACCAAACCACTAATCTTTTTTCCATCTCTCTGCACGCAGCTCCAGAAGTTCTGCTGCGAAGTGTAGCCTTGATAAATATAAGTGCGGTGGGGGAAGAGGGGTGCTCAGAACACACAGCACAACACCAAATACAGTTTTATAATTGCATGGCAGCTATTCACAACCTACTAGACAAGAGTTTTACCCACCATGAATTACAGCTGTATCATGTAGGCACGTAAGCAAACACGTAAGTTCAGAAAAAAGGAAAAAAAGCAGCAAAGCAACACAACATCAAGCCTCTGTTTTACTCCTACTCACAGCAACCAGAAGGTTCTAACTTAAGGCTGTAGAGACCTGCCACATTTTGCAGAAGAAACATGCAAAACCATTTTACATCACAACAGCATTTCAGAGCCTATGGGAAAGGTAAAGAAAAAGCAGATTTCTCTCACATACAAAAACCTGTGGAAACAGAATAATGATAAACTGCTTCAGATCTGACTGATAGCTTGCAACAATGAAATCAGATGACATCAATCTTTTCTTTCCTGTAGCAAAACAGTAAGAACTTGAAGCTTTTGCAACAAATCATTTTTACTGGACTTTATTAACCTCACACTTCAGTAAAATAAAAGGTTACACTATTTTTCCAGATACTAACTGCCCCCCCATTTACTTTTTCTGTATATCATTTACTTGCAATACACCAGGTATTTTTCTGTAACATTGGCAAAGCAACTTATTTCCGATATATTTTCATTTAATATCTATCACCTTGAAAAATGATTCTTCAAAATATCAGCCAAGTGGAGGGGGTGGGGGAAAAAAATCAAAACAAGTCACCTATAACTCACCTTTTTGTTTCATGTCGGGTAATAACAGGATGATATTAACATAATTTAGTGAAATGCTCCATTAAGAACAGACACCAACAATCTGCCCCCTAGCTCTTGAATAAGCTATGTTAGACCAGTAACATAATCAATACTACAACCAGTGACAACCATGAAACAGTTGTGCAACTGTCAAGAACCACAAGAAAAAGAACATCACTTATCGTTGTTGTAACTCTTATCATCAGCCTTTCACAAAAGGCCAAAAAAAACTTAAGAACATAGTCTTTTGATATTACAACTATGTTACTTCTTGAGAACCTGTTCACTCTAAAGGCAAATCATAATTTATAAGATGCAAATGCCTATGTCACACAGAGTTGACATGATTTAAAAACCTTAAAAACAAGATGTTGCTGAGATTTGAAAGTGAGTGTTTTGAACAGTATCGCATTAGGCTTATGAAATTCTGAAATTAAAAGGGGCTTTGCATTCAACATGCAAGCATGGAATAGTCAAATATTAAAATTCTACAGAGCCTCTTAAATACCTCTCACAAAGCACTTCAGAGACAAACATTGAAAAAAATGTCTGCATGGGCAAGCAATACACTCAGACCTATTTTATAGGCAAGCAGCTAGACCAACTTTGAATGCTGAAAGCTTTCCCCAAAATTACACATAGTAGACAGAAGAGCAGAAATTAGGATTAGGATCCAGGCTTCAGATACTAACCAGAAACCATCTTCTTAACCCAACCTTAAGAAAATAAAGAGGCAAGAAAAGAAGTATGTAGTACCACGTCTAAAACTCTTCACAGTAATTATCTAAACCATTAATCACTGCATGATTAGCTCAAGATACATTAATGTTCCTACCACTAGATCTTGGTTAGCATCCTCTTGAAAGACATTTTTCTCCCTAGCAACATTACAAGTTTCATTTACCAGACTACAGCTACAATTTACTCTCTCTACATTTGCCTTTTTCCAAGGAAAACCTATATCTTCCAATCGTATCAACCAGAGAAGGAAAAAATCTGAGTTAATCATTGAGTTAATAGAAACAATAAGTCTGCCAAGTTTTTTTCTCATCAGCTATTCCTTTGGTCACTCTAGTTAAATATAACAGCAGATAATTACACATCGAAAGTGTTCTTCAAAAAGGAAGAAAGTAAATTCAAGTACAGCACAACCTTGATATTCTGAGGTTCATTTATTCAGAGCTCCCTGCTTTATAGAACAGGGTCATGTGCCCTGGTATTTACAAATCGAAAATGACTTCACAATATGAAACCTGTTTTACACAAGTTTCCTCAGTGCCCCTCTTTGTACCAAAACATATAAACATACATGAAATGTTACTGAGCAATTCATCATTATCTACAGTACCTTCATCATCAATCCACTTAAGGGTAATCGGCTGTTCCTGTTGTAGAGTACACATCTCACGCACTTCATCACAAAGTTCACCGTAGCTCATTGATGCATCCAAGTTTGTTATCAGGATGTCCCTGCAAGAGATGAAATCAAACTTACGAGAAAACATGTGCTATAGCCAGCATAGTCCAGCAATTCCATCTATGGACTCTAAGCTGCAAAAGCATACTTTAAAAACTGGCTGAAGTATATGGCCAGAAGCCAACGGGAATACATCTCAGTATTTAACTTACTTTTTTAAAATACTGAAGTAGAGGCATTAACTGTATTAACGATTGTGGTTTTTCTCCCTAAATTTACTCCTTCCCATCAGTCAGCCCATTTCCTTTCATATAGCCACCAGTGCTCAAGACTGCACAAAAAAACAAAAACCCCCATGATTTTACAACAATTGGATCCTGGGATCTTCCATAAGGTGATAAAATAAAATCTCATGATTACTGTAAAGGCCTATAAAAATGTAATACTTCCTCACACCTGCTAGGTCATTAAAAAAGAAGCTCTGATTTGGTGAATTCTCAAAAGATATATTGCAACAAAATTAAATTACAGATAAAACCTTCTCCAAATTCTGTACTCTCCTGTACTTTACATCTCAAGTGTTTTGAGAATACAAATCTAATTTTTAATTATGCTTAATGTAAGTCATGCTCAGGCATTTGCGAGAATAACTCTTGATACAATGAAAAGTCACATAATACTGTCAAACAGAATGAAGATTTCTTTAAAAGAAAAGATGATGCCAAACAAATTCTGAAGACACAAACTAAATTTTTTCCTGTTTTCTAAATACTTTCAGGAAAAGACTCAAGGAAACTTAGCGATTAAACAAAAAGGAGACATACTTAAGTAGTCTGGGTACTTTCAAGACCTCCTAGCAGACAACTGCAAAACTGTATTTCCCGGTTAATGGCTACTGGCATATGCAACTCTTTCCTCTTAGCTCAACACAGTAAATGTATCGGAAGTTACTTAATGAGATTGGATTAGCTTTCCTATTTTCACCTAGTATGTTTTCTAACCTGTTATGCAATCTTACCTATTTTGCTTATTTGTGTTTTTCACCCAGATCCCAAAACCTTTAAGTATTTGACTTATTTACTAGATTTAACAACAAAATTTAAAAGTATCAAGTATGTGGAGATCTCTAAGAAGGGTAATACACTGAATTAAGAATCTTAAATTCTGTAACTTATATTAAGTGAAATACATAAATAATTTTACACTCTACTTTTTCAGATAAGAATTACCAGTAAGCAAAGTTTTAGCAGAATTCTTTAAAACATTGTTTTAAGTTTCAAATAACTACTAGCTTTTCAAGTGAACCTTTAAATTTACAATTGGTTAAGTATGCAAAGAACGGTAGCATAATAAACTAATTCTTCCTGATACCAACGCAAAAGAAATATGCAATCTGCAAAGCCGGATGGTTTTACAATCCTGAGAGTTGTCAGGTGAGGCAGAGTCTAAGAATAACCCCTTCCCCTCTGCCCAAGTGAGAAAGGCATACTTGATGCACCTACGTGAGTAAGGGGCCAAACTAGCTCTCAAAATAGTTTTTGATGACCGGTGCAGTGCCTTGCACCAAGACACAGTCACTGACAAAAGTAGTTCATTATTTAATGCACAGCCACCGCAAGCTACTAATAAAATCAAGCATTTGTAGATCTGTGGTAATTCTTGCCAACTTCTTTAGATCAGTAATCATGCTTTCACAGGTATTTAAATATGTATGCAAAATGTGAAACTATGCGGTAAGACAGTATTATACACACACACATGCCAACTGCAGTTGATTGGAATATTAATCAGGACTGAATTATTAAAATTGTGGTAGAAGATGGCATTGCCTTCTACATATAAATTAATGACCTTCAGATTAGCGTATTTCAGCTGTGTTATTTTGTCCAAGCAACACCTATTACAGATGCAAACATAAAATTAGGTTTATTCAAACCATTATCTTGATTATACCCATATTCTTTTGAGATTTACAATATTTAATCTTAATGCCTGTAGCCACGTTAGCCAATCAGGTCACAGATAAACAAACATTGTTCATGGTTCTAAAAGCTGATGTATTTAATCTATGTACATGAGTAATTCTCTTAATATAACTGCCCATACATATAACTTCCTGATCATTAGTCTTTCATATTACTTGTTAGCGTGCCGTTTTAGCTATCCAATGGCAAAAGCATGCATCTCGTGGGATTCTTCACCAATTAAACAGAGGTAATACACAGGGAAAAAAAGTGTTGCATCAAGGAAATGCTTACATGAAGCGATTTCAAATGATCACATACAAATCAGACAAACTAAGTAACTGAGAAAAAAATGAAGCGAGCGTTACACAAGTTTACAAGTTCCTTTTGCAATCTGCTTGTACACTTATTTATGGTATGTGAGGAACTCTGTCACACCCAGGAACAGGAATACCTAAGATCCTAGGACTCCCTGGAGACAGACTCAGCATTCATGCTTTTTACAGCTTCTTCATGCTTATTTTTAATTGATATTTCAAAAAGACGCATCATACTGTCACATGACATTTTAAATTGTTTAGGAGGTACCAGAATAAGCTTGACCCTAACTCTAAAGCTGTCCAACATGAACCATTTCCTGCAGTTTGTCAAACTTATTTAAAGACGACATTGAAAGGATCAGTTATACAATGTATAATGACAAAGTTAGTCAGCTTTTACTCATATGGACCCTTGAATTCAAACAAAGACAAAATTCCGTGATTACAGAACCCATTTTGTAAGTTAGGAGATGATTTACTCCTCTTCAAGTGAGGATAGCATTAAGCAAGTGAACATCATGGAGAGATTACTCCAATAATACACTAAAGATGAATAACTGAAAGAAGAAAGCCTGCACAGCTAATGGAAGTTACTGAACACAGCATTGCAGGAGACACTACTATAATATTTTATTCTAACTAACATTCACAGTGATTACATTCTTTATTGTAAATTCTAATAATGAAGCAAATGTTTCACCTCATCCACTTCCGAGTAGGTATGTTTTAAAGAGACACACATCGTTCTCTTTATAGCTGCACTTTATGCCAGTAAGCTATCCCAAACTGTTTATTGTAATTTCTACTTGTGTTTATAGTACCTTCCCTCATATAGCTAAGGCAGCTCTCCTATGTTGCTTGAGAGGAACATGCATATCCATGCAATCTCAGAAATGCATCACACCAGAAGTATTACGTTTGTATGTTCTTTTCAACCTAAGCCTGTGTATGATATGATTTAATAGGTGTAGGATTAAACTACTGAGCACAAATAACCATAAATAATGTTACATATATTGTGCAAACCTTTCAGTCAAATTCATACAACAGTTTACAAGCATCTATTAAATATCCCAAACAGCACCACGGTGCAGATGATTAATAATATAACAAAACTCAATTGATTTGCACAAGCTCTACTAATTATCACATTTCAGAAATTATTGAGCAACAGTAATAAAACAGCAGTAAAAATGAACCAGAGCATTGTGCCTATTTACTGCCAAAAATGGATAGCAAATTCTTGGTATTCTGTTAGGAATTCAGGTCAAAATTGGTATCTTATCACAAAAAGCATATCTACATTTTTGCTATGAGAATTTTTATATGAAAATTCACCATGTAGATAAGTGAACTGCAAATTAACAGATTTTACTAGACTTTCAATTTATAGATGGCAAAAATCAAGACATAAAAGTCAAATGATGAGGCATCAGGAAAGAGTTAGAGTCAGAAGCACAGGTAGGAGTAGAAGCCAACAAAAGTAAAAGCTTACCCTTATACATGAGAATATCTGTCTTTCAAGATGCTATTATCCAATTCTGCTAATGCATTAAAAAATGAAGAGAGTCATAGGAAGAGATCTATACAGGTATTAACTACTTCCTTAGCCACTGCACTGGATGCATTTTTACACTAATTTGTTCTCTTCCTTCCAAACTGAAATACTTGAAGTTTGTTGTGATAAAGCTGCTGTTCACCAGATTACTGACATAGGCACACCAGGGTTGGCCCATTTTTGGCTTTAAGGAAAAGAGGCAAAAATCCAATAATGGCAATTGCTCTAGAATTCTGAGGTCAGGACCTCAAACTATTTGGCACTGACTTGGAAAATAAGTTTATACTTAGCAGGAAAGCTCTTTATTTATATGAAAATTTGGTAGATATTTTCATAATTACACTACAAATACCACTTTCCTACACCACACTATTAAAAACCTCAACTACAGTATCTATGCTCATCAGTTCAGCAGGACAAAAATCAAGAAGGGTGACTTAGGTCACTTACTATGAATTCATGTGCTAATAAATTTAGTCTAAATGATTCAAATCAAGTCCAAGGACTTACTTAAGCCAAATATGTAACTCCTCAAATGATTTAAATTTATGGCTCAGGTGAAGATAGGAAAGACCAAAATCATGTTAATTCACAAGGGTCCTCACAGTGGCAGTAAATCAATTAAGTGAAATATGATCCATTAGACATCCAAGTCTCAGTCTGACAAGAAAGCCAAAAAGTCACTAAAGACGCTGCCATTCTAAGAGAAAATTCCTTCCCAGTCTATCATTCAGTATTCTTGTCCAGAATTTCCAGGGAGGAAGGAAATAAGCTCACACTGTCTAACAAAGGTACAGGAAGAACAGTATCGCCAACCTCCATCAGATTTACAACATACTTATAAAGCTCCCACACAACACACATGCTTCCTAAAAGCACTGAATTTGAGTATTAGGTTTATTGCACAGATGCAATAGAAACATCTAGGATAGCTGGATATTTCAGTTGCCGAACAGAAGCATCTATGCAGACCAATCTTAAAAAACGTTCACATTCAAAGCAAACAATATTTCTTGCCTGCAGAAATCACGTCCAGATAATCCCTGACACACAATAGCCTTAAGCGTGACCGTGAACAGGGTATTCCGCAGCCTAACCACCAACCAGATTTTCTATGTGATTTTGAAGTGCTGGCCTACAGGACTCGGGGTTTTGTTGGTAAAAAAATAAACTGACATTTGATGCTTTACAGGAAGACAAACTCCTACACCCTCCCCTTAAAAACCAAGTTACATGTTGAAGTAATAAAACTCTTCATGACTCTGTTGTCAATTGACTGAAGTTATGAAGACCATGACTTTCTTTTCACTGTCTTAAAGCAGAGCTGCAAAAATAAGCATTGAGAGGACAACCAAAGAAACTGCGTTAACACCAATATTTCACTGCCCTTCATGTTCCATTAGTCAAGCTGCTTCAGGGAAGGAAGAAAAAAAGCAGCTATCAAGAAGAGAGCAAGCTAACATACTTTGCAAGTTTTTTGGTGTTTATTCACTGTATGAAAATAAACATTGTGTCTTGAATTTAGATTTTTAAGAAAAAACACACACACTGTTAAAACTGAGTCTTCAAGCAGCTTACATAGGCTCAATCTAAGTTTATTCATAATTTGAGATTTAACTAAAATTCTCTCTTCCCACATTTACCTAGATAACTCCCTGGCAAGCATTCTCTTCAAAATTTCTCAAGAGGCAGACAAATCCAATGACATCTGATTGTTGCTTCAAGATTTACATATTTACCCACAAAAAACCCCACCTCCAATAATTTTCCAAACAGTGACCACTGTAAATTAAAAACAATATCTAAAAAATCCCACCGGAAAAGAGCTCTCGTACTAAATACCATAGATTCTGTCCCAAGGAGCACACAGTCATGAACTGACATCTGTGAGTGGAAACCTGCACTTAGTAGTCTCCTGCTAATTTCAGTGGTAATCTGCAGATTCAGAGCTCACAACATGAGTAAATATAATAAAGTACAATAGATGTATTTCTATATTATAAAAATATAACAACTGTATCTGGATGTAACAGAACAACTTATCTGCCTGTGAACGTAAAACACTTGCAAGAAAACAGAAAGCAATAACCCATCAACCCAGACTAAGGAATAAAACAGCAACTCTTTTAAAATGTTTCAGTGTGCTGCAGTTGTTGTGGATGTTTATTTTAATAGCCTAGAAGTTTATATACTTGTCCTGACATTACATTCAAATCCATCAGCTTCCTGGTTACTCTGCTACTAAGTGAGACTATAGACTCCTGTTCGATACGCTTCAAAATTAGGTATGACACAATACACAGGAGGGAATATGTGGACTTACCCGCTATAGTGTGTTTTCACCCTGATGAAGTCTCTGTTCAAATTAACTTTTGAGCCCATTCTGCTAGGCATGGTCTAAATTCAACAGTCTAAATGAATGACTATATGGTAACTATATAGAAAGAGCAGATAATTCATTTAATTCTTAAGTGAAAGACTTCAGATGTGATATATGCACATCTTTTCCAGACGACAGTCAATCCAGCTGAAAGAAAGAAAAATCAAAATACAGATGAATATACACACGCTCTACTGAACAAATGCGTTGTGTCAGATTTTGTAAACTCAA
This sequence comes from Struthio camelus, assembly GCF_040807025.1. Taxonomy (NCBI): domain Eukaryota; kingdom Metazoa; phylum Chordata; class Aves; order Struthioniformes; family Struthionidae; genus Struthio; species Struthio camelus. The sequence continues at coordinate 2,922,821 of NC_090962.1, forward strand.
GTAGCTTTACATATAAAGCCAAAAGAAAACAAAAGGAAAACATACAATAAGACTTGTCTGGCACAGTAATGAAGTAAATCAGTTTAAACTACCCTGCATTGCATAAGCATTCCAATTTATAGACGATCGGAACTCAAGACAGTTTGTTTTTTGGGTTTTTTTTTGCACAATTGGTATAAAACATTTAAATTTTGGTTTTTTTAAAGGACAATATTTTCTAACAAAATATCCAGTAGTTCCTTCCTGGCCAGAAATACTCAAAGGAATTAACTACTTCTTCATCCATACTACTTCTGGCTCTTTTCTTTCATACAGTAGAGAATTCCAATTCAAAGTAATTTGCATATACATGGAAGACAGTTACTCATTCATGCTAATTACAAATTTATTCAAGAAAAGTGAAAGAACTCCAAAGGGCTGTCTAAGTTGCCTTTAGAACTGGACTCTCAAGCAAATATCCTGCTTCTTCAGAGGTTCTCTCTGCTCCCTCCCATATACAGGCATACTCGAAAATATTTTCACACAGCTCCCTAAGCCCGCTCTCTAGGGAAGCGGGGCCACACGGACCATGGAAAGATGCCAGAACTTGGGCTCCCTCCCCTGCTGGGGTTTGAGGGCACTCGCAGCCCCTTCCCGCCCTCCCCAGGGCTCCTCCGGCGCCCGCCGACCCGGGGGCGACGCCGCGGCCCCGACGCGCGCGGGGAGCGAGAGGCAGGGGACGCTTTCGCCCGGACGAGGCCTCTCCCTCCCTCCCTGCCGCGCCGCGCCCAAGGGACGCCTCTGGGGCTCCCCCTTCCTCCTACCTACTCTGCTGCTCCGGCCGAGGCAGGTCCCTCCCCGGCGGCCGGGTGCCCAAGGATCCCCTTCCCCATCACCTCCGCAAAGCTCACCGACAACGCCCGCCCTCCGGGCCTGCCTCTCCAGCCCCGTCCCAGCAGAGCTCGGCTCTCCGCTCCCGCCGCCCCCAAGTTGCTCAAAGTCCCGCCAGGAACTTCGGGTCGGACCCCGGCTCCGCTGCCCTCCGGGCAGGCGAGTCCCCCGGGAACCGTGGCGGCAGCAGCACGCTGCGGAAAGAGCCCCAGGTTCCCCCGTAGCTGCTCATCCGCTCCCCACCTCAGTAACCCCCTCCTCCTCCCCCTCCCCCTCCCCCTCCTCCTCCTCCTCCTCCTCCCCCTCCTCCTCCCAGCCCTCCTCCTCCTCCTCCCAGCCCTAGCCGCACCAGCGCCACCACTCCGAACATGGCCGACGAAGAAGCACCCACAACCAATAGAGCCCCTCCCACTCTACCTGCCGGCCAATAGCAAACTCCGGCTCACCTGCAGCCAATCCCCAAAAGGATATTCCCCACCCGTGACCAATCATAGGCTAGAAACCGTTACCTGAAGAGTAGGAGCCTCTCAGCCAATAAAAAGCCATAGAGGGAGCGGAAGGCGGGCGCCTGCAGCCAATCGGAGAAGCGAGCGGCGGGTGCGCGGCTCCCGTGGGCGCGGCGGGTGGGGCGGTAGGTGTGATGGGAGGGGCGGGGCCAGAGGGGGCGGCTGTCCTCACACGACAGCGGCCGGGCGCGCTCTGGCGCTCCGCCGTAGCCCTAGTCCGTCCCTGGAGGGTTTCGGTGCCCTGCTGTGCCCGTGCAGCACCTATGCGCTCGGAGATGTGGTAGCGCCGTGGCGAGAGGAGGCCCCAGGCCCGAGAGGAGGAGCAGACGCGACCGTTACGGCGCTGTGAGGGCACAGAGCTACGGTTCTGCTCTCCTCGGAGCCCTCTAGAGAGGTAGTGGGTCGTCCAAACTGCCGAAGGCCCCTTGGCTCTCCGGTGTGGCCTCGCCCGGCCCCCCCTTAGCTTCAGCTCGCCGGGAGGCGCTGGCTCGCTGCGGGAGGAGCGGCAGCGCCCCCTCGGGCTAGGCAGCGCCGGGCTGGGGGCAGGGAGCGCGGGGCCGCCTCGGGGCAGGGCCGGGGGCGGTGCTGAGGCGAGCGGCGGTGCCCGGAAGGAGCGGCGCTGCCGCCCGGAGTTAGAGGGAAAGCTTCCTTTCACAAGAGTGTAGTTCCATGGAAGGGTAATCATACCACCCAAACCGAGAAGACTTCATTCGGGACTGTAAAGGCAGGAAAACTGCTGTCGAAATAAATAGGTACAGAAGAAATGAAACAATAAAAATAACAATATCGTGACTTCTTCTGAGTAGCCACATCGGGAGGGGAGGAAAAAAAGCAATGGACTACGTTGTTGTAACGGTGCTGACTTACCTACGCTTTCACAAGGGCAAGCCTGTGAAACGTCCAATGTCATCACTATTTCAGTTTTATAAAGTGCTTTTTTTCCTAATGCTACTTTGATCTGTTGATTTAAAACTATGAATCAGCTATGACTTAAGCACAGTGGTCTCCTCTGTTCTTTGGACAGAGGTGTGGGATAGTTGTACTCACAGAGTCCCCTCGTGGAAATTAAGAATTAAAATGGCCAGTTAGTTTTCTTCTATACCTAAACCAATTTGGCAAGCCAATAAGCTATCCAAACAAAAGGCTTGCCTTGGAGCTTTTGCTTAGCTGTTTGCATCTCCTTCAGGTAACTAGTCCACTGAACTCTGAACAATAAACCAAGCCAGGGTGTCACAACCACTGTGGTTTGGGTTTGACTACTCCGAGTTGAGCAGTCATAATCTGTATTTTGAAAATGAGAAAAGACTGATCCTTAGTCTCTTGCTATTACCTTGTACACACCTACCTCAAGTTTCTTTTAGACACCATTTTGCGCTTTTACAATTCCCTTGAGGGTTATAGGAATGTGTGCGCTTGTACGAATATAGCGCTAATGCTTTGTTTGGTGTCTCTATGAACTTCCAAAAATATGAATAATGCTTAATACTAGTTTAAGTAGGAGTACAGAAGCAAAACTTATTCCCATCAATCTAGATGTTTTCTGTGACTCCAAAAAAATGCAGCAGTTGGTTTGATTTAACAGTCTTTAATTTGAATAAATAATGACTCCGTTGCTAACTTTATCTCAATTGGAATTCTCAGTGTTGTTTCAAACTGGACCCTTGAATCTTCATATGTTTCAGATTTCATCTTTAAAATGGAGAACGTTATATAAGATGTGTCAACGAACATGCTTTATTTCAGGGCAAACTAGACTTTGATCTCTCTGTCACCTCAGACATCCTGTGATACTTGAGATGTTGGGCAGTGAAATAAAAGATGGTGTAGTTCTTCAGAACTGTGATTTATTTGAATTTTTTTGTTGTTGTTTTTTCTCAGCACAGCTTGCTCAGGACAAATTGTTGGATACACTTTCAGCAATTACAGAAAACCTGAATACAAAGCAATTTGTATATCTTGCAAAGATTTTTCTTTATTGGTCAATTAGTACTCATGCTGTTACTTTTAAAAGTCTTATTTTTTGTTGCTTTAGATTTTGTTGTATTACAGGATTGTTTAAACACTTGAATTTGTTAGTAGATATTTCTCACTTCTGGGGAAAAGAGTGGGCAGATGGCTTTTTTGTGGGAAGATGTAGGTTTTCCTCTGTGCATTAGTTAACAAGGTTGTAACTGGTTTGAAAATGCAACATATTGAAAGATCATTGTGTCTGGCATATTGTTTTTGAAACACAGCTAGCTTCTGTTGGCCTAGAGCCTGTAATCCTGAATGTATTTCTGATCCTGATTATTTTTTTCCGATGACAGAGCATTGCACTTTTATCTTCTACAAAACCACTCTCAGCTTAATAAAACCAAAGCTGTTATATGGCTGCCAACCGCACCTAAATTTGAAGACCTGATAGTATCCTTATTAACACCACTATTTTGAGGGTCCTACAGGTCAGCCATTTTATTTTATGCCACCTGTACCTGTGGTACTAAATACTCATATGCATCAGGTTTGTGTATTGTTTTGCATTCTTATCCCTTCACCTCAGCATCAGTGGGTTTAGTCCCAGTTTACACAGATATGACCACAATGATAATCTAGCTTTACACATGTAAGGACCAGGTATACATTCAACCTCACTGTCCAGTTGTGCAACAGATTTATAGTGGCAGTGATGAAAACTGTTTTACTAAAGAATGTATTGTTGTTATTGCGATTGCTGCAGTAGAGAAGTTTGCTATTACCTCATGTTACTGAATTGCCTTTTTGACTAAAAGTTATGAACATGCAGAGCGTTGGTTTCTGAATGTAACATCTCCTTGGTTATTTAATTTTATGAGTGATTGTGATATTTTTGAAGTCCGTATTTATATAAATGTGTATATCTACATGTTTCCAGCAGATGGCAAAATATTCCTAGGCAACTGTCTGGGAAAGAAACAGCTGAATATACAATGATTATTTGTGCTAGTCCCTTATTTTAGTCCTACAGGCCACTGAGAACTGTTCTTTAAAGATTAGTTTAAAGGGAAAACAAATTATTTGGGGTTAATAGCATCAATCTAGAGTCCTGCTTCTGGCATCAGATCTAGAGTCCTGATTCAGGCATCAGATGTCTATGTTAATGGCTATTAATTTCACTAAAGTGCAAAGTTATTTTATCTGTATTTTCCTTTTTAAAATTCCAAGAAACATTTGCTCTTTAATGGCTTTGGAAACTCCAAGGCAGTGCAACTGTTTTAGTGCCTCTAAGAGGAATACAATACTTCCTTATCGTGGTCCAATCTGCTCTTCAGCATTTTGAAAGAAATAGGCTGCAATTGCATAGGAAAATTGTATCAAGGGGATATTCTTTCCTTTCTGTCTCAGACCCTTATTCAGATAATAATGTCATGCATGCATGTGTGTGTGTGTGTGTGTGTGTGTGTGTGTGTGTGTGTATACACATTTATATATGTATATATACACATTTTTATATATAAAATGTTGGTGTGTGTGTGTAATTCCCTTTATTTTAACAGGACTACCTGCATTAAAAAAAAAAAAAAGGGCACAAAAATACCCCACTGAATCTAGAGAAGGAAATTATACTAGTTTATTCTGGTCTCCATATGGAGCAAGTAGTATCTTTTAACCTCTTCTGTGAAAAGAATAATATTCTGGAATATCTCAGAGCAGTTTCACTACATGGGCCATTCAGAAAAAACAATTGTCAAATATAACTTTATACACCACAGTCAGGAAGAAGTGAGAAAATTTCTAGGTTTAAATGTTAATTAATTTGAATACAGTAGAAATAATTTGATCTCTCACATGTAGTATTTGCTACTAGAATTTTGGCACGGTTAGCTACAAAAACAGAAAAAAAACATAGTGTATTTTTTTTTTTTTAGGTTAGAGGGAACCGTTTTCTCTTCAAGTTGTACTTCAGCATAACTGAGACAGAAACAAATTTTCTCAGCCCTCTTTACTCATCCTGCCTAAAACCTGTAAGTAATGTTTGTTTTTGGAAGGTATGTACTGCATCTGAAATTGCTTTGTGTGTATGAAATTTTATTATATATTAACTGTAGTTCCTATTATTTCCACTGTACATTTGCCTCATTGTGATCTACTGATAGACATATTAGTCTAATGGAAAACCATTTTAAATTTTCCAAATAGCTCTAACTTTTCTTTATAATCTTAGCATTTCTTTTTTCACATTTTGGTACACAGATCTATTTGAATGCCATGTTTTATATTAACCTATTGCTATTCTGGCAGCTACCGCTCCTGCAAAAAGAAGGGAAAAAGGAGTATCCTAACGTTACTCTTTCATACTATGTCCTTCCACTTGCGTATGCTGGTATTGTAAAGTACAGATCCAGAAAAGTGATTCTCTGAATCCAGACTACAAACAGAAGGAGAGATTTAAAGGTACTGGGTATTTTGGTTGCATAAAAGAAAGCTCGGCCAATTTTTTGCTCAGTAGAATACAATAAAATATATTTCAGTAGAGGAATGTTCATGTAGTTGGGTTAGTGAAGAACTGCACTGTTCTTGTGAGCTGTACTTTTTGTTGAAACAATCTAAGTCACAGGTAGGGCTGCTTTTTAAATATTTATGAAGGGCGTATATAACATGGATGTTGGGATGTTTACCATATTTTAATGTTTATTTAAATGGAGAAGGGGCTGTAAAATCAGATGAATGGTTTGAAACAAGATATCCCATAAGAAATACTTGAGAGTCATCACAGAAGAACGAAAGAGTTATTGACTAGCAAGGTTTATTTTTTCTGTAGCTCAGATCACAACGTTATTTTTCACTGAGAGCCTCAAATCCCAGGGTTTGAGCAACAGAGGATCTTGATTGAAAGGGATACCTACCCTCACTAAGGGACAAACTGTTAAGGCAATACATGAGAGAATTCTTCAGGGAAACATACAGGAATCCACTAGAATGTCTAAAGTAAATTTTGCCTGTGTTCAGTCAGATGGTCAGTATTTGACTAAAACAGGCATGCTCATAGGTTGCTCATTGTTTTAAGATTTTCATGCATAAGTTCTTTGTCTGCACCTTTAAGATTAGTTATACTTTAGTTTAAAAAGTTGATTCAATAACTGTAATTATCAAGTATCTCAGATCCTAAAGAGAAAAATGTCAGCTATTGAACCTAGTCAGGACTACTGAGTTTAATATTTAAAGTGCTCTCGCTTAGCACCCATTCCAAGACTGAGCGAATCGCAAGTTTTGAGAGAAACACTTCAGGTCTGCTAGGTAAGAGAAGAGGAGTGGTGGGCAAAGGTGTTATTAGTGTGGAAGCATAACATGAATTGATAATCCTATGTCAGTAAGCACTTAACTTCATTATCAGTGACAGCTGATCTGTCTCGTCTCCATAGCAACATCTCTGTTTTTACAAAGGCCTTCCTCTGAAAGAGATATCTGCCTTTAGAAACAAGGATCAAAGGCTATGTATTTCTTACGGTTCATTTTATTTCACAGATCAGGAAATCAGCAGAGGTGAGGCCTCTGTCCTTGTATTTTGGAAGATTGTTGCTATATTGGTAGTTAAATCTTCCCTCTCTACCAGGTTTAAGAAACAGGGAGGAAAAGCTCCTTATTTTAATTTTGTTAGTTCAGTGAACACAAAGTTGTGCGATTAATTAGCAGGTGACTTAGCTAGGACTTTCAAACATTGCTTATATGTTTAAAACTATTGGGCATGTTCCTATTGTTAAAGGTTGTTAAAGAATCATTGTTCTATATAAACTCTTTGTAGAATATATTATTATGTAGAAAGTTCTTTCAAATTTAGGAGAAATATATAGTGTTGTGAGTTACTAAACTTGATGAGTAGGTGGCAAGACTCCTGTTTGTCTACATTTCTCTGCTGATACAACTTTTTAGATGGCTCCATCCACAAGGTGCTTGTATATATGGGATAAAGTTGATCACCTTCCCTCCACTACAACCTTCCCAAAATTCCTTCCCTTCTTCCCCCTCCAGGGTGCTTGATTTAAGACATCATTATGAGAAATAGTTCTTAAAGACAGCTGTTGAAAGAAATGTGGCAACTACTAGTTTTATCTTAGCAAAAGAAGTTGACAGGCATCCTGTCTTTACTTGAACCAGTGACTTAAGATCTTCAGACATATTAGGATCTGTCAGCTCTCTAAGGTTTTAAAGATTTAGTGTGTATTAGAACTGATGATTTCAGAATAAGAGCTAAACAACTAATAAATGGAAAGGGAAGACTACTATCTTAATGTGTACACGAAATATGAGTACCTGATTCTGTGTCACTCTGGAATGAATTTCTAGAATTTCTCCTTTAAGCAACGCAGACCAGCAACATGAGCAGACATGCAGGCTACTCTTCAACCTTACTCTCTTTACTTGCTCTCTTTTTCCCAAGCAACAAGATATTATTTCCTTTGAAGTCAATGACAGTGAAATCATTGTTTTCGGTAGGAACAGATTTGGGGCCAGATGCCCCAAAGTTGGATCAAGTTTGGATAAAAATTATAAGGCAAAGCATTAATATATTTTAACATAAACTGGAGCAAACTGTATATCTTATATAAGATCAGAAATCACCATGGTAATTCTTTGCAAATTGGCTTGGTGGATTGAATATTAGTGTTTTTCTAGTCCATGTTAAAATAGACCAAATGAATAATGCTTCAAGACTATTTTAAGACAACACCTCCCTTTACCCATGTTTTTTATATAAGACAGAAGCACCCAGAAGCTAACTCCCACTTTTGTTGTCATTATATTAGCCTACAGGATAAAGAAGAATGCTATGTGCAGCCCAAGCTACATGTTTAAGAACAAAACCAAACCTCTATGCTTCTGTACTTATTTATCCAGGATATTTACACAACCTGTCTCTGTAGAACCCATTACAATTTTTGGCTGTCTTCCTTTCATGTGTTTTCATCGTTAGACAATACACTGTAAATCATAGAGCTCTTCTCTTCTTGCTGCATAACCTGATCCTAATCCTTTAGAAAGCAGTGATCCCTCTTCTGAAGATAGCAGTGAAGGAAACTATGAAAGAAAGAAAACGGATGCTTTTGCCACTGATGACATGCATCTGTCATTTCAGTGGATGGAAGAAAATGTAGAAGATTTTAAACAAAAACACTTAAACCTGATGACTTAAGTTTTCATCTTGGTTCCTCAAGCATCGTCTTTCTATTCCGTTCCTTAGACCAGACTTAATTTTGCTGTCCTGAACTCTCGTTATTGCTCCAGCTAGCATTCAACTTGAAAAAAGATAGGTAATGAATTATAGGCATTGTTAGTTCAAAATATGCCAAATCCTGGAAGTGCCTGATAGCTCCTTCAATAGCCATGCACAAAAACACCTTTGGAGGCAATCTGCAAATAATCAGAACTAACATATTAAGTATTTCTTTTTTTATAAAGTACATGTTCAGTTCCAAAAAACTGCATGCACCATAGTTTATAAACGATATGCAGAATCCTGCTGGCTTTTACATATACAAGCTCATACGTGTATGTATATTAGTTGCACACACAGACAAGCTGGGAAGATCAGGGTAGGGTAATCCTAAATATATCCAAAAAGTGTAGTAAGTTCAAGATGTGCAGAAATAGATCTTTTGTATTTGTCCAACTCTGAAACAAATGTAGCAATAAAGGAAGAACAGTCTGGATGGAGTATTATACCAGCTATTTTACAGGTTTCTCTGTAGGTCATCACTCAAATGATCTATCTTAAAAGACTATAGTAATTGCAATACTGGAATAATCCAATGGTTTGCTACTTCCAGCCATGTCTGTTCCCCACCTCTCCCCCTTAATTCTCACCAATTATTTATTCCCATGTAAAAGAAAAATGTCTTCCACACTCCATCTGGTGACCTCAAGGCATGAAGATTGAGCGCTTTATATTTGTGCTACCAAGGATAATTCCCAGCGCTGGTCTTGTTCTGATTATTTATCCAGTCAGCAACTGATGCAAGCCTGTATTTTTTATTAACTTATATTACCCAAAGACTGTGTTAAAGGTGTTTGGGCCAAAATTATAATTTTCAGAGAAGTCTACTCAGGAGTGTGGAGAATTTGAGGAATGTCTTAAGCTCTCTTTTTTTCTCTGTTGCATATATGAGATTACCTGTGTGTGCTGCAAGAGAAAGAAATGGGTACAACTACAAAGTCTGTACACTGAGACTCAAAAGTTTTATAGGAACTTCAGTGTATTTTTCATACCTGTGTGAAGGAAGAGCTTACAGTTAGTTTTGTTTAATTTGTCCTAGCATCAAAGAGAAAGAAAATTTCCACTTTTTTTTTTCTAAGTTTGAAATGCTTTTCAAGAGGAAGAAAGTGAGAAATAGCAGAGCAACAAGTGAGATAGAAGTATTATAAGGGTTAAAGAAAGGGATATATTTCTAGAGGTTGGTTTCCTTTCACAGCCTGTTAAGTTTTCAAAGGTACTCTGGAATTAACTCTACACGATCAACTTGCTAAGATGTCACCTCCTTACTTATACATCAGGGATATGTAATTCCTTTCTCCTATTCCTTTGCCTGTTGAGATTTTAAACTGTTGGGATAAGTACTGTCTCTCACTGTATATCTTGAAAATCAACCCCAGGAAGCTAGGCATTGTAATATCAATTGCGACCTTTTGTAATAGTAATTTTGTAATTTATTATTAGTTATATGGTAAGAGTGCAGCCCCACCGGCTCTTTAAATTCCAGGCTTTCAGCTGAAGTTGTTATGGATCCTGTTAACATGAAAGTCTGAGCTTGAGAATGTCAGGTCTTGAAAGACTATTTTTCCTTTGTTCGATTTATTCTTACTCAAGTAGCTTAAAAAAAATACAGCTATTTATAATAAAGTACATAGGAATATAGCTGTTGAGTAAAGGAATATAACTGTTGAGTAAATACTGTTCAATTAAATAATATATCCTAATGCAGGGAAGGAGTAAATGGTAATTTTTTTTCTAAAAGCTCCCATGGTGCACACACTATATGAATAGTCTTCTTATCTTAACCAACAGGTAAATTGATCAATGGCTTTATGGTTACTACAGGAATATATAAAAACTGTCTAAAGGCAATTGGGAAATAAAGTATATACAGTCAGTTTCATTTTACAAATCTTTGTTTACATCTGCTATCTCTTAATGCCATCTCTAGGACATTATGAGAAATCCTCATCTTGCCAGGTGAAATCTAGACCAGTGACAGGTTACCGTGTAATTATTTTTGAACAACTTAGTTTCAAAGCCTGAAAAATCATTGTTACCTATTTGAAATACTCTTTACCTTTCTCAATGCCTTCATCCTAAGTAGCTAACAGTGTTCCAAATTATTAGTGAATTAATCTTCTAAACAATTCTAACAAGGTAAATTAAGCTCTCTTTGGTAAATCCCCTCATGGAAATTTCGTGAACTTTGTGCACACAAAAAAGTTCTATCATTTGCTTGGGTACACTTTCTCTTCTGTGTGACACGAAATGGTGGTATTGACAAAACAAGCTTGTGAAACTAATGTGGTTAAATCAGTACAACTTTTTTTGTGTGGATTGGACCTACATATATAAAAGCATTTTTCATTAGTTTCTAATACTGTCTGTGATAACCCAACTTGAGAACAAAAAGAATAGCAATTTTAAATATTGAACATTACTGATCTCAATAAAAGATATGCACCCTCAGCAACTCCATGACAGGCTTTATACCAAAGGATGGAGATTGGATAATGGGTTATAGGAACCTTTGGTGGAGCAGAATCCTATATTTTGGTTGGTTCTAAATCCAGAATGATTGAGACAGGTTTCAAATATAACAGAAGTAAGAGCTATTTGGAGATATATATATATATGTATGTATATATGTGTGTGTGTGTGTGTGTCTATATATATATGTATGTATATATATATATATGTATATATATTTGGCCCAGCCTTTTTGTTGCATTGTCAACTCCAATAACATCTATTTAGTTCTTATTGCCAAATTTTCTAACAGACAGAGTTTGACTATCTTCTCAGATTTGTTTTTATCAGGCAGAAATTTGTAAAAGGAATAGCCGTAACATAAAACAGGTATAAGGAGAGGGCAGATCCCTAATGTTTCATGTAATGATGGGCTTAGATCCCCAAACTCATTTCATTTAAGACACAAACTATAAAGGCAGAAAGTGACAGTGCTTTGCAGTCCAGCTACCAAATCCGTTCAACAAGACGTATTACTGCCAAATTTGTATTAAGTCTTCATTAAGAAGAATTAGCTATAAATATTCTGTAATAAATATTGCACTCAGTATTATTGTAACATTAAACAAGCTTTCAACCACTGCAAATGTTTTAAGTCTCTGTAATAAAGAGGGCATAGGGAGAGGTGTTTCTTTTCTTTTTTTTCTTTAATGGAAATATTCTCAATAACTTTCAATGAGCTTTTTGTTATCTATTCCGCTGCATAAACAAACATGCAGAGGGTTGCTGTTTTCCTCCTAATGTGAAGTGCTTTCTTAGGTTAATGACACTGAGCGTTGAAAATCAGAGCAATCCTATTAAGTGTTTTGTTGTACCAACAGCAGACGCCTCATTGAGTTAAAACTGGTTTCGCTCCATTATCTGTTGGATTAGCAAACCTGTTAAGGACTGATGTGGGAGCTTTTACTTAAACTTGGATAAATGTTTTCTTTTTTGCAAAGCAGCAGGACAGATTTAGGTATGTGTGTTACCCTCTTAATAGTGCAGGCGTTGCAGGCATTGCTTTTCAAACAAATCATTTAGTATCTTTCTCTTCTTCATCTTGTACTGTCTGATTCTTTCCAACCTCTTAAGGCAGCAAACAGCTGGGTTTTTTTTAACCTAAATACAGAAGTTTGTGTAAGTTCCCCACAAAGAGTACTCATGAATACAGAATGGTACTTTTCTTCTGTTGTCAAGGCCAAAGCAGGGTTTTATGAGCCCTTGGGCACTGAAGAGACAAGATTTCAGTATGGGAAGAAATCACAGAGGTTATTTTGATTTTTCTTGTAATGTCTTTTATCTATTTATTCAATAGTTGGAATGTCTATTTTGTCTGTTTATAGAAGCTACAACTTATGTATAATCTACACTTTATTAACACTTCAACAGTTACAGTGATTACATTAAAACATATCCCACTCTCTTTCCCACAGACACACCAGTCCATAGAGCAGTATTCTAAAGAGCTGAAAGGAATACAAATACTTTCAGGTACAGCATAGAAAAAAATTCCTTCTACTCTGTCACATGGTTCTTTTTTCTCTCCTCGACACTAGTATAGCACATCCAAAGCCTGGATAGCCTTCAGTTGACATCAGACTTAGTTTATCTCTTTTTATTCAGTGCTCTGTAAAATTAGCATTGATTAGGGTATTGTGTGTAGTTTTAAATAGAGTATTATCTGCATTCAGAGCCCTTATCATTGACATTTTTTAAAAATGAAAAATGAAATGTAAGACATACCCAAAAACTCAGAACCTTCAAATTTATGCAAAACTCTAGCCATTAAACAATGCTCCTGTATGGAAGTTCTTCCTTAAGGTGTGTGTGGGGGGGGGGGGGGGGGGGAATTGTCTGGCATCTGTCTCTTCTATTTCTGCCTCTGGAAACACAGAGAACACTCTTCAAGATGGAGATGTTTTGTCTTATGGTACTCCTGCAAATGCTTTTGCAGTAACAGTAGCTGAAACACCTGTTCTCCTCTCTGAGTCACCTAATTCCTGGAATGGACACAGTTGCCATATGTATGCTCACAGTGCACATTCTGACTGCTTGAAATATTTTGAGAGGATTTTTTTTAAATTTCATTTATTTATGCCTCTGTCTATAACATTGTAATGGCCTAGCATAATGTCTCCTGGCTGATTCAGTGCCTTAGATTTCTGAAGGAAAGATTGCTGCCACCTTTTACTTGGTCAGTCGCAACTGAGCTATGCAACTCAAAGACTTGCAGTCAAACTATAGAAATTTCATTGAATAAATCTGAAGAAGTCAACAGGGCATGCAGCCTGTGAGTATCTTCCAGATGGAGAATCAACTAATTTTGTCCAGTAACTCACTGTGATTGCTCAGCTGGCTTCAGGGTGAGGAGTTATATCAGGTTTACAATTACAAAGTATTACTGCTGAAGTAATTAGATTAGACACTGCCTTTATAATATTTGCAGCCGCCTTCTTGCTAATTACTCTGAATAACCAGCAATTGCACACTAGAGGGACTAGGTCAGTGCTTTGTTCTCCGTTCCTTAATAACTTTAATCCTAAATCAAGGGGATTTCTTATGATATACACTCCAATGGAGCTTGCTGCAAGTATTTCTTCCACTAGATTCAGCCCATAATTTCACTCTTAGGAACAGATTCTGACTCTGACAGGCGGCGTGTTAAACTAGTAGCTAGAGAAACCAGGGGATACAAAAAGGTTAGACTCTGCTCTCAAAGCCATAGTTCTCCACTGACTTTAAAACAAGGATTATTTCTAATTTACATGAATGTTAAAGAGAAGAGGAAGGCATTATGGCCTTCCTCCAGTGTGCTGTTGTTGTGATACTCTTCAAAGTGCTGAGCAGAATGTTTCAGATTTGCCTGCTTTCTTGCTTACCTATGGGTAGACAGATAAGAAACTGTCATCATCCAAAAGTTACCTTTTCACTTCCTTTGCTCCTGAGACCAGGCAAGAATTAGATTAGGTGTAAATTGAAACAGCTCAGTTTTAAGGAAAAATAAGAGGTAGAAAAGAGATTTAAGATATGTCAAGGACCTGGCCCAAGATTGTAGAAAAAGCAACTTAGAAAAAGTCATTGTAAAGCTATGCTTCCTCTGTATTCCATTCTGCACTTAATCATCGATTGAATCATCAGTTGAATCATTGAATCATCCCTGATTCAGGAGAGGACAAGAAAGGGTTGCAACTCAGAGGCTATTGAATTTCCTATGGGAGAAGACAATTATGACCAAAATGCACTTAGTAAAAATTTGTATATTTCTGTAATGTAGCATTTTGACAACATCGGGAACAATCACTAAGAAAAATAAAATAGAAGGAGGAAAAGCAGAAGGAAGATGACAACCTGGATTACCTACACATATTAAAGGAATGTGAAATTTCATGAGCTTCCTGGATAAGCTGAAAGTTGTGTGATACCTTGCTTTTATTTAGTATAGAAGAGTCTCGTAAAGTGTAGTAAATACAAACATGTAAGTACTATTTGGATGCACTTACTGAGTTGGAGTTGGAAAAGAACTATTTTAAGTTATAAATCTGTGTAACAATGCTCTATCTTTCAGTGCTGGTTGTGTGAAATCAAACCACGTGTCGCAGGGAAGTAAGGCAGGAGGAATCTGCACACACTGATCAGTGTGCACTGTGCTCAAGTGCTTCATCCTTCATCCTTACTGCAATTGCAGCTATTAAGCATCAGTCACTAAGTTCAAGATCCCCATCTTCAAAGCCCAGCAGAGCTCTCCTACATCTTTTCTTGTTTAATGTTGCATCTCCCCATGCTCTCCCTGGTTCCAACTTTCAGCCACTTCCTTTGTCTCCCTCCTTCCCTCCCTCTCACACTTTTTGTGTCAGTCTGTATATTCGTAACAACCTTTCACTTTCTAGGCACCACAATCCTCAAAAAAATCCCCCTTTTGAAGCTTCTTGTATTGATTTCCTGTACTAACAATATTTCAGTTGTTTGCACCTATATCCCAATATATTTGTTGTGGAATTTTTTAGAGATGAATTATGAAAATTTTGTTTGTTGTGAACCCTGCCTTCATCTGCTGAGGTCACTGGAATTATTTACAGAACAAAGTTACTTTTTGTGAGTTGGGTGATAGGATCTAGTCTTAAATTAAGGAATGTGTGCGAGTATCCACAAATTTCATTATCAAATCATGGAAGTGAAACGGCCTAACATACCTATTAGGTCAGCCTCTGAACAAAAATGGCAAAAATTTTCAAAGCATCTAGAGTAGATTAAAGCCACGTATGACATTTTTGGACTTCCCTCAGCTATTTAGGGCCAGATGCAAAAAGGAGATTTTTCAGAGGCACAAATGGTAGTCACGTATCTGATTTTCACTGAAAATTAACAGATGGAATTCTAAAGTCCTTCCTGAAAATGGAGTACTTTTGTTATCAAGCACTTTTAAAAATGTTTGCCTTTCCAACATAGGAAGCTTGAGCTTCCTTTGTGTTTCTGAAGCACTTGTCTATTTTGGGCCTGCTAAACTAATAAACATTGCTATGTTTAAGTGTTTTAAGTTTTCCTTAGCTTGTATCTGAAATGTAATACAGTCATTATTAGAAATTCACTAGAATTCTATTTGTATATATGCATTTGTATTATATGTATATTTTATTTCATGCTGTGACTAAGAGTACGGAAATGTTTTAAATGCTTTATCAAAGACAAATAATAATTTTTAAAAAAATCCTCTACCCACCTCTTGTTCCCTTTTACTTGGATAATGAGATTTTTATGACTAAAATATCCAACTTTATCACTACTGTTAAACCTGGACCATCCCACAGAAGGCCAGGTACAGAAAATCACTCTTGTGTGGAAATGAGTAATTAGCTGCTCTGTAAAAAACCAAAATTATATGAGTGTGAAGAAATAAGTCTTCATTACTGACTAGTCCTTAAAATGGAGGAAAAACATAATAATTTAGGATTTGCACTTTTGCTGCCAATATGTACATATGATAAATTGTCTCACACTAAGACAACAAACAAAAGGAGCTGAGATTGTTTGACAGAGTACAGTAATTAATATATTAAATCAAATTGATAATGAATTGTTTCTTCTTTTGCTTTTAGTAGTAATCAGTTGTAGGAGTTCCTTCACTTTGCAAGTGTCTCAAGCTCATTGGGAAACACTTTGAGAAGAGATGGACCAATACAGTTTCAGCAAGGGCTGTGTAGTATGTAGATATTGTTCAATCTGCAGGTCTTCACAGAACCTTTTTTTGTTTTGTTTTGTTTTTTTTTACATTGTGTAAGCAACCCAGTATATAACGTTGACTGCTGCAAAGGCTGCTGGAAACACTGCTCTGGCGTATATGTCAATGGTATCAGCATCAATAGGCTTAAAGAGGGACTTCAGACCACTCTTCTTATCCAGTTTCATTTCATGCTGCTGCTTTGTCTCTCCAGTTTCTATTTCTACTGTGCCATATGATCCAGGCAGGCTTCTGGGAATTCGATGCTGCCTGTTGGAAATGGCTAGTTCCTGGTTCACACCAGCTATGGAAAGGGAAAACAGAACAATGGCATTCTTCACATTTATCTGCAAAGGGAAAAGGAGAAACAGTAATTTATAGGGCAAAGGTAATGTACTTGATCAGAGCTAGCCATAATACTGACACAGCTAAATATGCATGAGACCTATAAGGGTTGAACAGTATTCATGAGTTGCATTGGCAGAAGGAACCATGAAAGATTCTGTGCTGCCACAGAAATTGTTATAAATTCTGGTTATAGTTTTACATACTCTTGGTTACTGAGATACTATTGAGATAGTGTGCTTAGGCCTTCCTGCTTAAAAATAACTGCCTGATTTGAAGGAGATAGTTATCTCATGTGTGGTCAAAGACAGTAGGGAGTTCTCAGACTCACTAAAGCTGAGAGAATGTGAAGGTAGGATAGAAAATGAACATGGATCAGTCATATCTGCTACCGCTTCATAAAACTGAGTAATAATAAATAATACTCAGTGTCCCAGAGAGCTCTAAAATATATAGGCCTGGACTGCACATTGTCAATTGTCAGAATAAATGTTCCTTAAACGTTTCACTCTGCTTCATTGCTGGCATGCATGTAGGTGCATGAAGAAAGCAGCAAAGCCATCTGTGGAGTTCCAGGAAGAAATTTCATCTAAGGACTCCTTTGTTCAGTTTCACGGGGCTTCATGTCTACTTTAGAACATAAGTTAGAGCCAAGCTAATTATATCTATATTTAATCTTATGCAACTTAGATGTATCAATGTAATCTCCACAGGATAATATTGAAGACTACAGGCCTAATTTTCAGTTGTGCTGGAAGCCTTTTATGAATCTCTAGCAGAGCTGGAAGAGTCTTAATATAAGCAGCCACTAAAGAATACTTTCTGAGAAAAGGCCTTTCTTCCCCTTCTTGTGCAATGTTGTCATAATGGCTCTACCCTGACCCTGCAGGAGCAGCTCAAGGTTACAGTAATTTACATTGAGATTGGACCAATATCGAAGGGTCTAAGTGTATTCTCTAAGTGCAAGGCATAGAGATCTGCCTCAGGACATACTTTGCACCTCTTCTTTTCCATTCTCTCTCTCTTAAATACAGCAACAAACCATGTTAGAACGTTTCCTTGAGTATGATGTTGACCATATTGCAGGGGGAAATCAGCAGTTGCGGTTGGTTGCCTGTCATATTAACATGGCAAGAGTATTAACCAGGAATTGTTTATTTTTCTTTTCAAAAGGGGTAGAACAAGAAGAATTTGCTTCCACAGGAGAAAAGATTGTAATGCAGGATGACTCTTTGCATTTAGCTTACTGACCTCTCCACTCCGCCTTCTCGCCTTTATCTTGTTCTTTTGCTTTTTCATGTAGTCAGCATTGAAATGTGCAAATGCATATTCCACCAGTGCAGCAAAGACAAACACATAGCAAATCCAGAAGTAAACATCAAGTGCCTTGATGGCAGATGCTCGTGGAAGTGAAGATCGGGCACTGACCATCAGTGTAGTCATAGTAAGAACTGTAGTTATACCTGCAGTGTAGTATGAGAAACTTTTTTTAGGTTTCATAATATACCTTTATAAAAAAGTATTTAGTAATTTGAAATTGAGGAATATTCTTCATAGTAGAAGCCCTTTAATAGTGTGGCTTCTAATTTTCAAAATGTCTAGGGAATTTGAAAAGTTTGTGAAAACTGTGCATTCGTATGACTAAGGCAGCTTTGAAAAATCTTCATTTTGTTCTAGATCCAGACCCTCAAAAGTCTTTTCATCTGGACTTGCAACCTTTTTTCAGGCAAACAGATCCACAAGCTCTAGAAATGTTTTTTGTCATGGTCTCAGTTGCTTCAGACCAATTCCTTCATACAACTGCCTTCATTCACTATGGCTTTAACCATCATTAGATGTTTATTTTCTGTTCTTTACTCAGACAGCTGCTTTGATAGCATTACAGAACTTAAAACATGAAGGAAATCTTTTAAAAGACCCTCTCTTCTGCAGATGTAGACATAGTATTCATAAATGTGCCTTCATGGAAAATGAGGTATTTTAGAGAGCATCGTTACAACTTCAGCATACTCCTCCTTGTTTGTTCCCCAAACTATCTGTTTTACCTAATGACACTCTGGCGGGCACAGCTGACTGACTGATCCAGAAGGATACCCATGACATAGCCACTAGTAAGATAGAAGGAACATAAGACTGAATGATGTAAACGCCTCGATTTCGCCGAAGGTGGAAGTGGAGACTGAGCCTGGGAAACTGACCTGCTGATTAAAAGAAGCAGATGAAAAAAAAATTCTGCGTGAATTACAGTCAACTTGATATTTAAAATAACTTTTCCTATAGTGATGAAGATCTGCATTCTTAAACATCTTTTGGACAAGGATTACAAAAAAATTTTTTTGATGTTGTTCAATTAGTCTTCATAAGCCCTGCATGAGGTACTCTAGTTTTCCTTGGCAATGTTAGCTAAGAATAGGTCAAATGACTTGTCTCAGGTCATATCAATGCCAGATCTGAAAATAAAATTGTGAGTCTTCTTGAATAACAGTATTGCTTCAAAATGTGTACTGTCTCATCATCTGCTGTAGAAAGTCCTCCAGATACTAAATTTAGTTTTTCTAAAAGGCCAAGTTAATTTCAAACTCAAAAAAAGAGCTTGGAGGAGATCTGCAGCATAAATGAGAATCTGAATACATGAATGAGGATGAAAAAATCAGCAGGAAAGAAATGATTCCAATCTCTTACAAACAGTGCAATAAACCCAGTGATATGCTTACACACAACTGACTTCTACTGGATAGAATTAGGAATGATCTGACTGTACATCATAAGCCTCATAAAATGAGGGCTCAACTTTTCCTTACCCTAAATTGCAAATTAGGTCAGGAAGACATGAGCTATACCTCAAATGTTTTTATAAAGTGCTATCTGGGTACCCCATGCAGTATTATTTCAAACACGTAGATCTAAAGGACTACAGATTTGTCATAATATGCTGCAGTGGCTACTGAAGGCTCAGCAAAGGTTGGCATTTTTTTGCAAGTATGAGCTAAAGAAAGTTGTACCAGAAACATAACAGATCCTTTAAACTAATTCCTTAAAAGAAGGAATTTTCTAATACAGATAAGGGAGGTTTTCCTATGTTGGAACAAGTCAGATACTGTCTCTGAATTAAAGACTGATTCTGTTACCAGATTTAAAGTTCATCATTTCTGTTGTGAACCGGTAATTGGTGATTGTGAATTGAGCAAGCTGCAGCTTATCCAGCCCATGGATCTCCTCCTGGTTTTCTGACCAGTGGTAGACAATATCCTCTGAAGAGTAGCCATCTGCCAAAAGGAAATCTGAATAAGCACAAAGTTTTGGGAAGAAATTTAATATGTAGAGGGTTCAGAGAGGAACTCCTCACATTCCTCTGCCAATCTGATTTTCATCAGTCGCATTGCAAACATGCTGAGATTCAGTCTGCATAATTCACTGTCCTGGCAACATCAGTTTTGCCAGGATAACCACAGGGATAGCTTTCCAACAGGGAGAAAAAATCAAGTTGATTCACACAAACTGACAGTAAGTGGCATGGTACAACACATTCAGTGCCATGAGAAATATTCAAGTTAGCTCTCAAAACTCATTTACATATTCAAAGTAGATTAACTGTTACTTTAGCACTCAAGCTAGGCTACTTACCTCTGCAATGCGCCTGGATCTGAGAGTCACAGGAATTGGAACTGACTGGAAAAGAAAATAACTACCAAATCTAATGTCACCACCCTACTGAAGGCAGATCAGAGTGTAATTATGTAATGCAAATCTGTTTCTACTTTCACCCATTGATTTTATGAGATAGGCAGTCTTTGTGCCTGTCAGGTAGTACAGAGGAAACAGAGTTCTCTTGTCAGGGATTTCTCCACTGTCCTCAACAAGCATGCATCCAGTTTACTGGCTACTGTGTGTCTCTCCTTGCAAGCCCCGCAACACTTAAAAAAAGATGCACCCAACAGGAAATTAAAATATGTACCTGAATTGTTCATAGGAGTCACCACTCCTGGAAACATTTGTCAACATCTCCCCTAGGCTTTAGGTAGTTTAATAAGAAAGCTATGTCTATGCAGTTAAGTTGCCTATGCTCCATCTTTCTGTCAGTCTCCTCCTAACAGCCTTTGAACTTCCTTAACATTTTCAAACTAATCTAACAGAAAGATGAAGGTTTCAAAGTTGCTAGATTCCTGCAAGTTTTGTAAGGAATGGTGGGTGGAGAACACAAATTAGTGCATCCAATTAGAGAAAGGCAGTATAACTCAGACCCACATCCATTCAGAGATGCAGCAGCTAGCTTGCCAATCACCAAGCATATCAGCCTGTTAGTCACTGCAGTATCACATGGGAGGCAGCTGGAAGGTAACTGCTAGGAAGAGATACAGGGCACAGGGAGTATGAGATAGGGGTGGGAGATGTATGAGGGGATGTATATGATAGGCAAATCCATAGGAAATCAGTCTTTGTTAGTTTTTCTGTAATGGACAACTTGATACTTTAATTCATTTCTTTAAAGAGGCTTTATTTCTTCATATATTTATTGCATTGAAATCAAAATGCTCAAATTCAATTTAAAAAATCAACTGTCACCAAAACTTCCTGCAGCACTTGCTGGGAGAGAGAACTGATTGCTGGTTCATTGTCTGCTGCCTCTGCATTTGCTGATTACATAAGTAAAACTGTAGATTGCTATTTTTGACAGGATAAAATTGTATTGTGGTTAATTGCCTGGAAAACAGAGTCAGTGCTAAAAAAGAAAACGAGAAGCTTGCATCAGTGTGTCAGTGCATCTGTTCAGAAACTGCTATTCTCCAATCTGTGGAACCCTCAGGATCTCTAGTCTGCTCCTGATACAAAAACCACAAAAAGCCAAATTCATTGCTATTGATCGTATGGCCCCTGCTTGTGTCAGTGGTGAATTTCATTCAAAAGTATTAGTGCTTATGGGAATTACAAGCTGATTGTAGATAAAATAGAGGTTGGACAAAATATAAATTTATCCTTCACTCTCCCTTGTGAGCATGAAGCCAATTTATGCATAGTCTTCTAACTGATCCCTGTATAACAGATACAGAAATGCCTAGGCAAGCTAAGTAGATATGCCAGGGTTAGTCACTATCACATTCTTTAAGAGCAGGGAATGCTTTCCTCTTCATGTTTTCTCATAAAGGAAAGAAAAAAAGGAAGCACACCAAATTTTGCCAATTTCACTAGGTTTTACATCAAGCACAAAGTTCTCAGTCATCTGTCATCAGTAGGACTGAAGGTTTTTCATCCTCACTGAATTGAATCCTATAGTTTTGAATTGGGTCAGAGCTGAACTCGTTTTGAAAAGTGCATAGTCTAATGCCCAACACAGAGAATCAAAGGATTGTGATTTGTACCTTTTATTTCTAAATTTTAAGCAGTCCTTAAATTTCATTGACTAAAGCAGAATTACTCCAACAAACTCCAGCAACCTAAGTACCATATATGAAGGCTTTAAATAGAATATAAGTTATAGGGAATACTGTACTCAGCCCTTACAGCTCTCCAAATCCAGCATGCATTCTTGTTCATCCATTGGATACTTGGAAAGGTCCATGTCACAGGCCACTGTTGAGGTAATCCTGTTCCAAGCAAGAAGAACACCAGTGAGTTGAATTCAGTTAGGAGAGACCTTTGTAAATTGACCTGGATATGGTCCTGGGGAGCCTTCTCTAGGTGACCTTGCTTGAGCAGGGTGGTTGGACCAGGTGATCTTCAAAGGTCCCTTCCAACCTTAACTATTCTGTAATTCTGTGACCTTTCATTTTCCTTCAGAACTTAAGGACTGAATGGAAAACCCTGAAACCTTAATAATACTAACACAACAAACAATATTTTCAAAACCCTCAGAGCTATTGTCTTTACTAAGTGTCTGGGAAACCCGGAGTTGGGGGAAATTAAGAAAGGTCAAATGACTTGTATAATGTCAGAGGATGCTTCAGCTACTTCTGATGATAAAAAGGACTTTTTCTGAGTCAAATCTCCTCCCATCCCGTCCCCAAGATCATTACCAATACCTTAAGATGAACTCGGACTTACTATTTCAAAGGTGCGCACTCATTAAGTAATTTTCAGAATATTAGACAATTAACTTTTTTAAATACAGTTACTGAGTTCTAACAAGAACACTCTTCCAAAGCAGAGAAATGCTACTTTCTTCCCTTCAAAAGGCAGGGAAGTTGAGCCAAAATTGGGCTCACAGTTCCCTTAGGAAACAATGAGAGAAAACTCAATCTTTTCTCTGTATTCAGCACCTCCTTGCCTAGTGACCAAATAGTTATAAGCTTATCTTCCATTAAGGACATTTTAATAGTGATTAGTGATTGCTCAATGGAAAATGTGTTGGTGCTGCTGAAGATACCTTTCTGACAGTGCAATCGTTACAAAGCAAAGTGATCTCTGATAGGAGTGATGAGAACTTACATTTGTTTTGAATTAATAGTTATTCTAGGAAAAAATCCTAGGAAAACTTGAGCGCTTACTTTTACAGGCTTTTCAAAAAGTTAACACACGTGAGAGAGTGCACTTGAATTCACTTTTTCTTGCTCACCTGATGCTATATAAAATGACTCCATCTGGCTGGAGCCTGATAAGTTTGTTTTCCACAGTCACATCATGGAACCAGGCAGACTTGGCATTTACTATGAAAGTATCTGGCAACCAGAGCTTGTCCACAAACCGGCTGTCTAAGCCCAAAGTTTCATTGGTGTGGTTATAAGACAGACGGTCGTCTCGCCAGCTCTGGTGCAAAAACACTGTCATGGTATATTCCTATGACAACAGAAATCACAATTAACAGATGATGCTAAACAAACATAATGACAATGCCTTGGGACTTGGTTAAAAATAATTGTGTAAGTCTGGAAATGTAATAGCTGCTTCCTATTCACAAAAATATTTTTGTACTCAGACATCCTGCCCAAGCATTTACATTTCTTTTATGAGCTTTTACTACGTATAAACCCAAGAGATCAAAAAATAGTGTGATTCAATGACAGTGTTACATATACCTCGTTGCAAGAGCTGCATATTTGTCTAAGATGAAGAAAATCCGCTTATTTATGTCCATAAGTAAGACTTGCAGTTTTGAAAGTTTTTTAAAGAAAAAAAAGTCAGGTGAAGTTAAGCATCTTAATAAAGAAAAGGGATGGAGGGGAATCCAGATTTGAGGTTTTTAAATTAAATCTATTGTGTTTCAGAAATGTGGTTAATTCCTGCCTGTGCTTGGTTATGTATGTGATCTGCAATATGTTGTACCCTGTTGCTTTATTCAGAGATCTTTATGCAATAAGGAGCAGCATCTCACAACTAATAGTTCCCTCAGCATCTTTTTAGGAGTGTATGCGATGAAAAGGAATTTGAGCAGAAGTTGGAGGTTACTGCTTAAAGTTAGGTTTTCCCTTAATAAGGGCAGTTCTAACTAACTGTGGTAAGAAAGCTCACACGCTTTACATGGCTAAAGTCTTATAATTGCCAATTTCTACCCAAAATGTGTCTTAAAATACAATATTTGTTCTTTGCAATATTTTCTTGTGACACTCCAGACATGTTGGGAAATCTCTTCCTTCTTTAATTTTGTAGCAGGATATCCTACTTGCAACTATCTATCTATTTAGTTAGACTTCTACGCTTCCTGTCATTGCAATACAGATGTTCCTAAGTTGGTAAGTTTAACTGACAACATACCATGTTAACTTCTGAGATGTGGTCAATGCTGGCTACTTCAATTGCAAGAGCAACATTAACAGGAGGACCTGAGAAAAAATATTAGAAGGGGGTGACATGCATCATCACAGTGAGGTAATAATATAGATGATCTAAGACTGTTAATTCTTTTGTATTTCATATAATAAATATAAAAGTGTTCTCCATGGCAGATTACACTTTCCAAATGAACTCTTCCTTAGAGCAAGAAATTTCAATCTTTTTTGTAGCATGCCCTCAAGTCTCAACAGAGCACTTCTCTTCCGCTATAAAGGAAATGAAGTGCAATCACAACTATTGAAAATTATGGAATCCATGCTGGAAATCATGTTGTCTAGTTTAAGACACCATGACTTCAAGCAAATGCAGAAATCTTCCCCACTTAATGTGATTCAAAATGACTTCAGTTTAGATATTGATTGTTTTAAGAAGTGTATCAGCACAATTAGAGTGCATTTCTAATTGTGTTGTACTATAAAAAACAGTCCGATGTTTTTTGAGTGGCAGAACAAGCAAATTGTTGATCATTACTGTTTCCATTATCCAAGTACAAGATAACTACAACCCTTTATTCAAGTAGAGGATGAAGTTCACATAAATATCAAAGAGTAGTAGGATTGTCAGACATAACAGAGACATAATTCCTAAAGTCTCACCTCCAATCCCAGGCCTGAAATTACGTGCATACCCTTTCATCAAATCATCCAGGTTCGGCAACCAGGATATTTCGATGTTCGAACCTATGTAATCTCCAATGTCATTCATAGCTCTAGGTAAAGAGAACAAGTATTTTTTAAAACTTGGCCATCTTTAGAAGAAGAAAAATAACAGGAAATGGAAAACATTGGCCCCTATTACACCACCAGAAACCACCTACAGTGTAATCAATTAAGCATGACTGATAACTTAGTGGTAAAATACCATATATAGATAGGAAGACCATTTCAGATCACAGAATCACAGAATGGTTGAGGTTGGAAGGGACCTATAGAGGTCACCTAGTCCAACCCCCCTGCTCAAGCAGGGTCCACCTAGAGCACGTTGCCTAGGGCCCTGTCTAGATGTCTTTTGAATATCTTAAGGATGGAGACTCCCCAGCCTCTCTGGGCAACCTGCTCCAGTGCCCACTCACCCTCACAGGAAAAAAAGTTTCTCCTTAAATTCTTATGTTTCAGTTGGTGCCTGCTGCCTCTTGTCCTATCCCTGGGCACCATGGAGAAGAGTCTGGCCCCATCCTCTTGACACCCTCCCGTCAGCTACTTATATACACTGATCAGAGTCCCCCTTCAGCCTTCTCTTCTCCAGGCTGAAGAGTCCCAGCTCTCTCAGCTTTTCCTCCTGAGAGAGATGCTCCAGTCCCTTACTCATGTTAGTGGCCCTTTGCTGGACTTGCTCCAGTAGCTCCACGTCTCTCTTGTATTGGGCAGCCCAGAACTGGACACAGTACTCCAGGTGTGGCCTCAGCCGGCAATGCTCTTCCTAATGCAACCCAGGATACCACTGGCCGCCTTGGCCACGAGGGCGCGTTGCTGGCTCATGGTCAGCTTGTCTGCCACGACTCCCAGGTCCTTCCCTGCAGAGCTGCTTTCCAGCAGGTCAGCGCCCAGCCTGCACTGGTGCATGGAGTTATGCCTCCCTGGGTGCAGGACCCTGCACTCCCCTTGGTTGAACTTCAGGAGGTTCCTCTCTGCCCATCTCTCCAACCTGTCGAGGTCCCTCTGAATGGCAGCACAGACGCTCCTCCCAGTTTTGTATCAGCAGCAAACTCGTTGAGGATGCACTCTGTCCCTTCACTCAGGTCACTGATGAACAAGTTGAATAGTACTGGACCCAGTATGGACTCCAGGCATACTGCGCTAGCTGCAGGCCTCCAGCTCGACTTTGTGCCACTGATCACAGCCCTCCGAGCTCTGCCGTTCAGCCAGTTTTCAGTCTGCCTCACTGTCCGCTCGTCTAGCCCGTAATGTTTCTGATTAAATCAAATGTTCGGGTCAGACATTTCTGTTTAAATCAAAGTATATTTCAGGCAAGACTCTGGCATCTTTCTGAGATACAAGCCCAAAAGCACACAATTTTTTAGCATTTCCCCTAAAAAAAAAAAATCAAAGTTTAAAAGTACTTGGAGTTTGTTTTCATGTTGACATGAACAAATGAATGAAATAGCAAGTGGGGCAAGAATGGAAACTCAAGGGTGTATTTCAAGCTTAGAAATCTACAGTTCTACTGTAACGCTGTTAAAGTGAGCTCACTATTTTTTCTCTCTGACTTAGTGTAGGTAAAGAATACCTTACAGATGATAGGGATTTCCTATGCATTGAGGGAAGCTAAGAAGAGTAAATTATAACATTCTAAATCATCGAAATGCTATCAACATGCTTTACTCGCCTGAAGATTTTTATTCCCTGTCAGTGAGGTGACAAAAACTGTATTTTATCTGTGTACTTTGATTGTTAGAGAATCTATGGCAACTTAATTTCAGGCTCCTTTGAAAATGTCTAAATATTTTGTAATTAGCCTTGTGAAAGGCTCTGAGATGGACAAAGCAGGATAAAGAATTAAGTATTACAGAAAAATGAATTGTCTGGAAAAGTTATAGTGACCTGTCTCCAGTAACACCAACCACAAAAGTGAAATAAAGAATATGATACTCATTCAGTCGCTAACTTGGAAAAAAAGAAAGAAAGAAAGAAAAAGAAAAGAAAGAAAAGAAAAAGAGAGAAAGACAATGGAAGGAATTGCTCCCTAACTTTAAAGACATCTCAGAAGAGACTGAGACACTTTATATACTGCATACAGTGCATCTGGTGGACACTAAAATGCAGCTATCTGGGTAGCAGAACACAGCAGCTATCTGATAGCTCCTAGCATCATTGTGGAACAGTTTAGATCAAGAAGGGAGGTATATTTTCAAATGTGACAAGAAAAAGTAAAAATGACACAGCTGAAATTTCTTTAACGTCTTTGATACTGTAAAAAGTACTGTTGGCCCTCAGAAATACAAAAAAAGCAAGGCAAAATGGAAAGTATACAAACACCTGTAAGCTGCCAAGATATGGTCAAAAAGAAGATAAAAGTTTAAAGGTGAAAGAAACAGCAGAAGACAGTCTGAACCACAGAAAGGGGCATCCCCACGGTCCTGAACTGTCAGGGAGCCTCCCTCAGCCCTGAAACTTAAGGGCGTTGTCCATGGCTGTGAGCCTCGGCAGGAGCTGCTCCTGGCGCTGAACCTCCGGGGGAAGGAAGTGGGTCCGTGGTTCTGAAAAGCGCCTGTAGTTTTGCGTGGTGGTGAACCAAAGAGGTGGCTGTCTATGGTCCTGGCAATTCCAGAACCTCCTGCAAACCTCAAGGAGCAGCCTATGGTTCTGCAGGACGAGGAGCTGCCCCTAGCGGCGAACCTGAAGGATCTGGCCATTGTCTAGAACCCTAGATGTGCCTCACGATCCTAGAAATGTGGGGGGAAGAGCACTCTCTGCCTTCCCGCAGGTATCCTAAATCCTACTTGTGCTGTTCTCCACTTGCCAGTATGAGGCAGTGCAGGTGTCCACACATCTGTCCTCAACTCTGGAGCTCGTAGGAACGCAGGCTGAGCATAACTTGCTGTGGAAAGGAGGGGTGCCATAATGCACACATCCTTTTGCAGTCACTCGTGGGACCTGAGTGATCCACCAAGCAGGCATTGGGTTTTGTTGGGGAGGTAACATGTTCACTGTCAGAGTTGCCAGAAATAAACCTCCATCTCTCAGGTGGTAGGTAGGCACATGCTTCTTCCTAATCTAGAGATGCTCCTTGAAGACATTAGCACTGCTTCTTGTTGTCATTTTCCACAGCCTTGTAGATACCCCTCAACCCTGCAGGTAGAAGGAATTATGTGGATATTCCCTAATCTCTTATAAACAAAGGCCAGCTCAAGCTGCCTTCATTAACTGCTTAAACTGACCTGGCAGACTTCATTCAAAGTAGATACATGCCTGCTCACATAATTCTTGCCAGCACTATGACTGAGGTGACAGAAACAGAAAAATGAAGGACTATGACAATTTCTACCACACCTGTTTGCAAAGGCAATGCTTGCCAGTGGTCTGAAAGAGGCACACATTTGAACACAAGTACCGTGTATCGGAGCTGTCTGAGCACTGCTTTAGCAGCTTCCACTGAGCCCAGCAATAAATATGGCATTTAAGATAGACATACATATAGATGTAGATATATGTGATATATACTAGTGATATTTACTATATCACTAGTAAAAGAAGAGAAACTTGTTAAATATTGATGAAAGACTGCAGAGTAAAACTATAAAATGTTGTGATTTGGGACTTGCATAACTTTCTTAGAATGTTCATATGACATTGACTCACATTAAGCACACATTTTTCTCCCCAAAGTATGCCAGTGCTGACATTCAGCTCAGTACGTGCAGTTATTGCCACCACAATAGCAGTATATCCTACTACAATAACCAACTCCTTTTCTCACAGTGGGCTGGAAGAGCCATCATTGATTGAGCTAGTGATGAGGTTCTTGCCATATGTGTATGAAGTTAATTATATGAGGGAGAAGTTCTGGGGTAACAATGTATGAATGTAAGTTCTGAGCAGCAGAGACACTGACAAATTGCATTAACAGAGTTGTCAAAGCTTAGTGACCTGTAAGTACAGGGACACCGCTCCAAAGTGAAATATCATTAGTTCACAGCAAAATGTTAAAACTCTTAAAACTGTTAAAAACTGTTAAAAAATATAAAAATATATTACATTGCATTTATAATGTTTCCTTGCCATAAGTAGATTGCTGTATGTTTATCTCAAGTGACTATCTCTCATATTTCACCAAATGACTTATCTCACATATTTCTCATGTTCCTGTACCTCTTCTGAGTTAAGGAAGAGTCAAAGCCATATTCTCAGCTATATAAATTGGAATAACATAATTCATTCAAGCAAGGGTTTTGGTGATGTATAACATCATGTTGACAGGGCTTTTTCTTTCTTTATTGGCTCTCATGAACTATATAAACACTTATTTCTATCAGACTGCTGTTTCAATCATCCAACTCTCTATAAAATCTCTTCAATAAAATCATGGTTTTGTAATACTTAGCAAGATCCAGGTACTAAGGTATGGCTTTCTTCTGCAGTACCATCAAACACTGCAGTTCATAAGTTCTTTCTTTTATTTTCTTTTATGTTTATTACCCTATTCTTTGAAATACTAAGGCTATCAGTTAATGCAGAAAACAAAGAATTTTTGAAATTAAGACCTGGGCAGATTAGAGAATATGGGGCTGTCTTGAAAGTACTTTTTTTTTTTAATGTACTTATTTGTGATTTGTAGCTCTCAGCCATAGATATCCTGATCAGTACAATATCTGAACCCCTTTTATAGGCAAAGAATGATAGTTCTTGTCTTTGCCTAATTACAGTAAATAATTGGAGTGTACTTGAGTGATTATACTCTATCTGCTTAAAAACTCCTTACATTTTCTTTTGAAGATGGGGCTTTTCGTCTCTTGCTGCTAAAATTGCAGCCAAGTTCTGTACAATGTTTTTAAACCAAATAATATTCATGTCAAAAGGTGGTTGTATTGTAATGGCTCATCTTGCAAGCCTGATCTATGAGGATGGGAGGATCTAGCCTGTGCTTACTGCGCATACAATACTTTGAAAGTGCTAGATACAAGTTTTTGGAAAATCAGAATACCATGTATGTTTGTGAGTACTCAACCTGAGAAAAATAATGGAAGCAAATTTTGATGCTTCCCTTTCACCTTAGGCATTACTACAGGAATACATCAAGAACTCATCCCCAGATAACTGACTCATAATCAGTCACTTGCTATGCGAGAAGTAATGTCATTATAAGAACTGTTAGGAGGCTCATCCTTTTTTTTGAAAAATAAAATCACCTCTTTTCCTTTGACATTTATTTTTCTTAAAAACTTCAGCATTTACAGAATGCAGCAATAACATATCATTATCCTGCGTCAGTATTCTATTGTAATTGCTTTAAGGAGAAACATAGAGCTAAAAGAAGTTAAAATTAGAGCATTGGGTTAAAAACTGCGGGCCACAGCTTGCCATGCATTTTAAGCACATTACAATCTGGAGGGAGTTTTACTTAAATATCCATGACACAATTAAAAAAAAAATCTTGTTTCTATTATTAATAAAGCCCTAGGGTCAGATCATCAGTGTAACAAATTTGTTCAAGTTAGTGGAGCAATATCCACTTAATGCCTGTGGGTGATATTAAAATATTGCAGCTAAAATAATTCTATGGCTAGATTTTCTTTTTTGATGTTTGTACTACCAATCCATTTTTTATTTTTTTTTCTAAACGGGCAACAAAATTACTCTTACTTAGTTACTGTCATTCTCATGCACTACCATGGTTCTCACAGTATGTCTTCCAAACGTTCAAAGAGAATATGTGAATCAGAATAACCCGCCGTTTGATTTACAGTGATCACTAAGTTAACAAAAATTTTTGTTAATATTAGGTTTCTCATGAAGAACCTATATTTTCCCTTAAATCACTTGAAACAACCATATTCTTCAAATTATATTTTGTCAGCCTGGTATGGAGGATGATGGAGTAAAGGGAAAAAATGCAGACATAAGGAATAACGTAGCAGGGGCTAACTGCTTGTGTGTGTGATTCAGTATGGTGTAAATGGGCCCAAGTTCTACTGTCCATGTGAAGTGAGCTCTTCAGGGCTAAAATCATCGCAGGTCCTCCATCACAGTAGAATGCCCCCATTCCCCTCTTTTATCTCCCTGAAGAATATTGAAGAACAGAAACGATGAAGTCAAGAGTATTATTCTACATATAATCTTTTTAGTTCTTTTTTTATCTGTTGAAAATATAAGTACAACTATGAGCTGATAGTATTGCAGTCTTCAGTCAGGAAGAATGACTTTGGAAAGCAGGCCTTTAATTTCATTGCAATTTATAGGCCAATTTGTGATAGCTCCACTGAACCATCCCTTTAGACTTCTGTACATCAAATGCAGTGCATTAGAGTTATGTGAAGGATGACTGGAGAGTTTCATTCATCCTTTGATAAGCAGTGGGGATTATATGCGGCCTAAAATATTATTCATGTATTTTATCTGAAAAAAGGAAGACCAGCATAGAAAACACACTTTGGAAGGGATTAACTTTTTATAATACAAGCAATGCAGATGAAGAGAAAGGAAACTATTAGTTGATGCAGCAACTTCACTTCCTGATGTAAGCTTCTGTAAAGCTTGTTTTGGTAAGAAAGGGACTTGATAAAAGTAAGCTATAGATTTGTAAAGTTCAAGGGGCTTAGCAGCTCATCAGAAAGCTTATCTTTACTTTGCACTAGGCCAGAGAGGGATGCCTAGTTGACTGAATAGCAACATATTCATGAGTACCAATATCACTCTGGAAGTCTTTCCCAAACTTGAAGCTGAAGAAAATGTTTTTTAATCTCCACTCTCACTCTAGATATATCTCATTTCAAGCAGATATTTTGGAGAATATATTTACATCAGTCCAAATCTGGACTTTCAGCATTGTGAGAACTTCAAAAGAGCTGGAGGTTAGCAGTGGAAAACAGATTACTATTGTTTAAACTAAAAAAAAAATAGCTAGTTCTCTTAGACAAAGGTGAGAGGATACTGATGCTGTTAAACTTAGGAAAACTGTGAAGTTCTTCTTTGACAGCAAAAATGTCCTTGACACAGGTTAGGGAAAGTAACTCAACAATGGATCTCAAATGGCATAGCAGAGAAATGCATCTCTTTCAGAGCTGTATTATCAGTTCTAGAATAAAAAGTACATATATCCCAAACTCCTTCCTATCCAAGATCACATCTTTCTCCTAGCTGTTGAAGAACCAATGCATTCTACTAATCTGGAATGATCTTGAGGAGAGGTGTCAATCAACTTGGACAGCACATCTTCAAAAGACTTATCAGGCAAGTGAAGTATTAGCCTGTATTAACAGGTCTTCTCCAAAGACAGGGACAGTCTATATGTTCTCTTTACAAAAGTTGAGCAAGACTTAACTTCAGCAATATTATTTTTGCCCAGCATTACAGAAAGCTCTAGCAGCAATGCAAAAAGCTCAGCAGTATCTTTAAGTCAGTAGCCACTGAGATGCTGATTTTAGGTCAGGGAGGTTGCTAACCTTCTCACAAGTGTGTATAGCAGTAAGAAAAGATGTGAAAAATCACTTGCTGCATCTCCCATTTCTTCCTTAAATCCGCTAACCTGACTGAATCTTTTGGGGGCAGTGACATAGCTGCAGTATGAATCTATTAACTTGGAAGATGGAAACACCAGTTTTACTGATACTGAGGACTGGTATGGAGTACATTTTCTTTCCTTTAAGATAATCTGTTGGGGACAGATGTTGCAGATGTCACTGCCACTCAAGAAAACTTTTTCTTGGGAAAAAGATAAAGAATATCTAGCCAGGTCAGCAAACAATCTGACCTCTGTCAGGCTCCAGGATTATCCAGGGCAGCATGTGTATCCTTTCTATCTGCCATTCCTGACTCTAAGTGAAACTCACTGTAAATATGTTCTATATTTTGAAATGTAATTGAAAAAGGGTTATTCTTAATTCATGGTAACATTATGAACATCAAAGCCCGTATTTCATTCTCTCTGAGCTACAGAAAATAAATTACTCTTTACATATATTCAGTGGTTAAAGCTTCTCTATTTTCATGACTCAAAATAAAAGGCTAAGGGAGATACCCTACTGAATGACAGTTAATTGTATGCAAATATACAAAAGTCATTTTAACATAGTAGAATCTTAAATACCTTTTTTTTTATTAGAGAACAAAAATCTTGTTCAGTTAAGAACTACAGAGTATGAGCCTATACCCCAAAAGTCCTACTGATAATACTCTCTCCCGGTGCAGAAAGAAGAAAGATTTCGCTAACTTTATTTCAGCAGATCTCATTGACTGTGACACATTTATTGTTGCAGCATCTACAGTATATCAAACTCTGAAAAAATAGGAGAAGCTGCAGTCTTAGCCCCAAAGAGCTATCAATTACATAAATGCCAAATTTCCTGCCACTATCAGTCTCTCAAGCAGACCAAAAATACTAATTTCATAAGAATGTTTACCTGAAAACAGCACTGGCATAAGTAGAGGCAAATGTGCTCAGTTAGACTGAATTTGGCTCATTCATTGCAGTCAAATAACACACATGACAGAGAAGGTGCTTCAAAGACAGCTCTTTTAAGCACCCTGAAATGATAGTCAGAAATGCTATGAGGAAGCAGGCTACTTATTTTCGCTACTTCTCTCCTGTGCCAGACTTTAACATTATTTTAATAAGTAACTTTAAAGTTCATCCTTGGGAAATCTTATGTCATACCAGTGACTTTGGAATCCTTTGAAATGTTCCTCCTTTTTTGTATGTTTTTACTTACACCTGTTTGTACACAATCCATACAACTGGCAGGTAGCTAATTGAGCATTTTTGAATGCCTCTATCATCATAGCCATGAATCACATTACATTTAGAAAACAAAGTTGGAGCAATAAAGAAACATAGCTATTGGCAATTTTATCCATTATTATAGAACAACAGATTAATAAAAAGCATCTCTCACCAAAATTGTCATATTTCAAGACTCCAAGAAAGAAGAATAAGGCAATTAATGTGCTTCCTTGTTCTTACAAAGGGAATTACTTCATAGTCAGTGGTCACATATGTGTGAGTAATTTTTCTCAGGCAAGAGTAAAATGTTTTTTATTTCTGTTTAATTAACTCATCAAAAGTACACGTGTAAGCAAAGAAGCAAAGTTACAGGCTTAAGCAGTGTTCCAATTATCTGCTATATCCATGCTAAATCCTGATCTTCAGAAAACTACTGTACTAAACAGAGCAGCTTTCTTTGAACACTGAACGTCTTACATTTTTGGCATATTTTGGAAAACCACTATGATCTGAACAGTTTGAACTTCACACGCTAGAAGCTACCTTTCCTAACCCTCTGCCATGGGCATATATATTTCTAACAACAACTCATCACTGTTGTGTAACTAGAGAAAGAAGACCAAGTAATTAGGCAATTAATCCAACAATAAAATAATGTATCTAACACATTACAGGTTGCACATAACCTGACAGTTGCTATACTTAGAAACAGACCTTGAAGTCACAGGCTGAGAAGACTGACTGTTCCTTAAAATTTATTTTGTTTATTTTGTACTGAAATGGTACTTTTCAACCAAAATACTTAATGGTAGCCAAAATGCAGAGAGAGAAACAGATTCACTGGAATCATGGGCCAGGTCTTGATGCCTTTAGATCATAAACAGTATCTTCTCTGGCTTCTGTTAAATACTGGATCACTTCAGAGCATGAGGGTGTCAGGATCTGGCCCTGGATAACAGCTTCAAGGTCATAGACAAATCATTAAGTCAGGTCCTGAATAAGAGCAATTGACCTGACACTTCCTCTAATCCAAGATCCTTTTCCTTCCCACTGCAATAATCAGATCTCACCAATTAATTTCAAAAACTGAAACAGTAGTGTTATGTCTTACTACAGTCATCACTTTCCTTTTATTACCCTCTGATACTATTAACAGTGTCAATACAATAAAAGTAGGAAGACCCCTGTAATACACAGCCATCTCTGCTCTGGATGATGTAGTCATGTTTTTGCATGCACCAAGTTCTTTTCTTCCTCCCCCTCCTGTTTTCATTGCATAATCATGGCAAGCTTTCTCCACATACAGCCTCCAGGTCTGTAGAGAATATATAGAGTACATAGCTGGTTGCCTAGCTAACACCTTCTGAATAAATGTGACTAACAATGGCAAACATTTATCTTTACAATTTATTATTTTAAAAAAATGGTTGTCTTTCTTCAAACTTTTTTCATAAAAAAAAGTTTCCAGTCTCCTCCTCTTATCTCAGGTCCAGGATATTTAATGAACCCATTAGCAAAGGAATGTCTGCATTTGGAGTTTTTAAAAATAATGTCTATGAAGGCAGTAGGCAAAGATGTACAGTTAGTACCCCACTGGTTGTTCTGGGTTTTATAAAAGAGTTTCTTCTCCAACCAACCCCCCTACAGAGCTGTTTAAGGGGAGCAAGGCTGCCCCAGGATGTGCAGGGCCATTACAAAAGGTGATTACCCCCAATTTAAAGTGCCCTCAGGAAAAGGCTCCCCTAGGCATCCTGTTGGAAGCATACTCCTATATTAACCCAAGACACTGCAGCTCAATTGGCAGAAGTGCATCCTCTCCTAGAAAATAAAGGGATAGGGCACCTTGGAGGAAACTCTTGAGTCAAGACCACCTTTTCTTACTGAACACTTAGGCAGTTGTAGCCCTTAAATGGAGACCATGCGCAGGCAAAAGTGGGAATGGGAGCTAGGGGCAGGGAAAAGAGTTACAGCTACAAATCTGGCATTTTTTCATCCCATGCACACGTAAAGAAAAGCTAAGTCTGCTCTAAGAAAGAATTATAACATGTATTCTTCTTACCTGATACACCTGTGCTGTTGGGTGCACAGTAGAACCAAGGCAGGAAAAAGCCAGGTAAGAAATTCCATTTTACTCCCATTTATTAGATAGTGGCAAACAAAACCCAGGTTCCCCGGCTCTCTTGGCAGCTCCAAAGCTCCAGTTGTGTTGCCATCCTTGCTGTGGTAAGTTGAGGTTTAGTTTAAAGCAATGTATTGTTGCTCAGCAGCAGCAACCCCCGCAGTCTTTCCAGTGCCTGTGAGCCATGCAGGCAGACAGAGATGCGGAGCAGGTAGTAGGTCAGGTCTCCTCCTCTGCGGGGTGACACCTCAGCTGAGCTCCCCTGGCTCACTCCCGCAAAGGGCAGCAGAAGTGAAGCAGAAGCCAGCTCTGCTGCCCCGGTTTGGCATGCCCTTGTGCTGCTTTCAGAAGCACTTCGCTCTTCCTCCAGCCGATCTTCCTGAGTGCAAAGCTCGTTGCCGAAAATAACCTCTGAAAATTGCAGATTTGATCCCACCGAGCGCGGGAGGAAGCAAACTACAAGTGTTCCTGAGATACTGGACGTGTCCTGTGCAAATAATAACGACAAGGAGAAAAAGGCAGATGCAGCCCGATCTAAGGGCAAAGGGGATTTAGCCATAGGGTGGAGGCAGTCCGTAGGCTGCTTGGAGTAAATTAATGGAAGGTTTATTCGGCAAAGAAAAGGACAAGGGGACTGCAGGAGTTGGCTGTCGTTGTGTGTTGGAAGCACGCTGCCACCTCCCCCAGTCCTCCCCCCCCCCCTTATTCCTCCCTGCACAATTCTGGGCTGCACAACTCCGGGGCAACGGCAGCAGCAGCCCGTCTTCGAGCAGCTTTCGAAAGGAAGAGGGAATGTAAACGGGGGGGACACTGCTGCGGGAAAAGGGGAAATTGCGATCCCTTTGCTTTCTAAAAGCTGTCCCAGCCTGGCAGAACAAAAGTAAAGGCGGCAGATCCAAGGTTTTGTAAACTTCTGTCTCATCTCTTGTCAAATCCTAAGGGGCTTTTCTAAAATGAAACGCTTCGGGTTACTTCAGCAGGCGTGGAGCTGTGAAACTGCGTTTACAATAATCCATCTCGTGGTTGCTCCGGGGCTGAAATCGTTAACACTCAATAACGCCGTGTACGTTTGCGTCTTTCATGTCTTGCAAACTCTCTGGAACCTCCGCTTGCTCTTACGGAACGGGACTCATTGGAGAAGGGTCAGTAGGGAAACCCGGCCAGAAGGCTATTCCGGAGTTTGGTTTCGTCTTTACTCGCAGGTCAAACTCGGTTTTCTCCTCCATATTCGCTCTTTTCTTCTCTCCTGCTCTCTCCTCTGCTTTTTGGTACTGTTCAGTCTAGAATGACGATTTTAAAACCAACCCACAAAGAAAACACTGGGAAGGCTACATTTTTAAGAGACTGTATCATAAAGCAAAAATGAAGGTGCAGGTACTTTACTCAAATGAGAGGATGCATCTGGGGGTAAAGGGGTAAAGTGTTTGGTTTATCTTTTCTTTTCTTTTCTTTTCTTTTAATCATTTAATGCCAATTTTAAATGGCAACTAAGGGAGGGGGGGAAAATAACAGCCCTGTGGGATTCAGGAGAATATATGTGCATCTGTACAAAATGCATACACAAACATACCTATATATATAGAAGCATATGTCAAGAGACTGTAAGAATTATGGTTTTGTGTGTGTGTGTGTGTGTGTGTGTGTGATCTTTTTCTTTCTTTGCAAATTTCAGTGGTCATGCCTGCAGCTAATGCATGCTTGGGAGGAAAGAGTTAAATTTACATGGTAGTAGTTGTATTATTCCATGAAAGCTGTTTTTCCTGGAGGAAGGAAACCAAAAGATTTTTAATGGAATTTACAGGGTGAGATATAAAACAAAATGATTTTGTCTCTCTGTATAATAGAGCAGATTTACATCTTTCAAGATATTTGCAATTGACATTTTTTCATATTTTACCTACTCTTAAGGATGCTGTTCCAGTTAACTATATACCTGCTCTGAGTATTCTTTGCTACTGTTTCTCTCTGGCTAGACAGCTGTCATCTAATATACTAGTGAAAAAGGACATACAGTTCTATGTTTTCAGGCTATATCTTTTACAATAGCAAAAAAACAGCCAAGGCAATTTATATATTTAGAATGAGTGAGTGTGTGTGTAAGTGTATTTTATATGTATATATGGACGTATATAAGAAGATTGTGGCAGCATATGCTCTAAAAGGATAGTTGGCTGCTATAAATTTGTCCATTAAAACAAGTAAAAATACAGTAGGACTCCTCTAAAAGAATCATTACTGAAAGAACTGTTTCTACTCCAGCTACACTTTCAGCACTTAGTTCACTTTGATACCATTAAAATGTTCTTTGCTGACAGTTGTTGTGATATTGTAAAAGGAGCAGAAGAGTAACATCTACATATTATCTCTACATTTTTTGAGCTAGTTCTCTTTCTTAGTCCTCCTTCTACCATTATGTTCCTTTTTCAGCAGCTCTATAGCCAAAACAGTAAGGTCACTGATCACAAAATCTTCAATGGAATTATGGTAGGAAAGTGTTTGGCTTCAGGATTTTAACTGATAACCTTTCTGACAAACTCTGGTAATTCAGGGATATTATCAGGGTTCTGATTATCCTTGGAAAAATTTGCTGTCCCATTCACTCAGAGTTGCATAAGAATGTTTACCACTTGCTGAAATCATCTTGAATGATCAAGGCCTTATACTATAGATTTGGATTGATAATGCCATCCTGAATGAGAAAAATACGTATGGAGAGTCCCTTTGTCTTTCATCATCACTATGATAGGCCAAGAAGATGAGTCTAAATGTTTCTTAAGCCTTTTTGTCACTCCACTAAATTAGTACCTCTTCTCATTCCCTCTGGCTGCAGCTACTATGGTATTTTCACTATTATGAAAGTATCCATGCTGTGATCTGACTTTGCATTTATCGTTCAGATGGATCATCAGAGGCTGCACGAGATTAAACTATGCCCCGACATAACTAGGTTTTCAGTTTGGAGTCATACAGTTTGGAACAAACCTTCCCGATTGCTGTTGTAATATAAAGATGTAGTAGATCTGGGAAAGTTATCCAATAATGACCAATGTGTTATAGATACCTAGGTCAGTATTTTCGTGTCATCTGACCATATATGTCATGTATGTCTTATCTAATCTTGAGGGACTCTGACCACTTCTGGACAATTTTACAAGGAAACCTAGTTTATGTAAAATAACATTAATTATTAAATCATGTACTATTTTTTTTTAAGTATTTCTCAAGTAGTAAGTAAAGGTCACAGCTTTGAAGTAATATTTGACTATAATTATAAAACAGAAATCCACATTTCAAAAGCAGTCAAGATTTTTTCCTCTGGAACATGTACCAGTTGTGACTTTTTCCTGATCATAGTGATCCATACTTTTTTAACTGCTACTAAAAAGTAATTTATCGGAGAACAAACTTAGGTAGGATTTAGAAGAAATATGCTCGGTAATTTTGTCTAGATAGCAAGTTTTCATAGTCCTTTATTATCTAAAGACTTCAAGAGTATATCAAAAATACATTATTTAAATTTATTTTAAAGTTGCATCTGCATTATCTGATATTCTGAATAGATCATTTTCTAAAAATGGCAACTAATTTTACTGTCAGCAAAGTAAGCATGTCTTATTGTCACATACAATTTTTAGAAGCAAAAATGTGCTGCACAGATTAGTTTCAGTCTCCCACGATTCCACATAAACAGCTCGTGAAAGACTCTGTTGTGGCAACGTCTCCAAATGTCTCTAGATATATAAATTACACACATATGTCTATTTTTATAAATGAGGTTTGGAAATATCAATCACAGTCACATGATCGGAATATTTAGCTCATTTCAGAGGTTGTACAAAAATGATTCCTTGTACTGTGTCAATCTCCTGTGGTCCTAACACAAGTGTCTACACTTAAATATCAGTATAGCCTCTATACTACTGTTCCTTTCACTTAAAAGCTTGGGTGAGAAATCTCATTTTTTTCTGTTTCTAAATGTTCTGCAGAACATCTAGTTCCTCCTTCATTCTGCACATATTTTTTGATAATCATGAAGTGCGGTGCATCTAGAAACATCCCCCTCTTTTCCTCTTCTCTGTGCAATAGATTTGGGATGAAATTCGCTACTTTGCCCCAGAGTCAGGGCTAGTTCCAGGAGTGGAGATGATTGTCTTATTCCAGATACGTTGCTCTCAACGGTGCAACCTCATCCAAGCTCATCTCTGCTCATGCCACCTTGGAGTGCTCTGATAGCAAATTCTCTTTTCATTCTGTTCTCACTACATCTCTAGGAATGACTCATTGATAAGACACTTATCAACGTTTTGTCACTGTTTACAGTCAAATATTGATCCATCTTATAGCATAGGGAAAGAGAAGGTTTTTTCTTTTTTTCTTTTTTTGGAATCTGACATGAACCACACTGTAAAAATTAAGATTCTGTTATTGGCATTTCTTGCTTCCTAAAAGCTAGTAATCTCCATATATGAGCTACTGTCACCTTGGAAACGTTCAGAAAAGAAATACCAACTGCCAGAAGAAGCACAATATGTAATCATATAGCAAACTGAATTGTCTGGTTCTAGTAAGTTTCAAACTGAACAGCAGTTGGTGCTAAAGCAACTTTACTTAAATGTTTCTAAATTTAACTCCACACTAAGAAAATAGCAGGTTTTCAATTTATACATGCTCACTTGGTTACCCAGTACCTTAGAGACGCATGACTTTGGTCAGTGCCTATAAGATCTAGAATAGTGACATCTACGAATGACTAGAATATCATCTAAAGACTTTTTCATTTAATGATTTTGTGCATACTTGTAACTATTATTAAAGTGTTACGAGGAAGCCCCTCAAAGTCTGGCCTTTATGCTGAAGCTAGAGGAAGGATTCAGAATGTGGAACATTGCTAATGGGCAGCATGATCAGTACACAATTTTTGCTGCGATAGTTTTTAATTAGCCACTAATGGTGAAATACTATTGTCAGACTTGTACATGCTTATTTCTGAAAAGGCAGTTAAGATAGCCTGGATTGGAACTCTGAATTCTTCAGTATTCGAAAATAAGTGTACTACAAACACAAATCTCTATCTACAAACACAAATCTCTATGACTTCTTCATTGCAGAAAGTTGTGTGAAGGTTTTTTTCTAAATGTAATGTTTTTTTCTAAATATAACACTAAAAGGTTTTTTTCAATGTAATGCCATCAAGTGGCTTAAAACTTGTAAGTGTATATGTGGAATAAATAACATAGCTGAAACTAATACATACATGAATGGATAAAAAAGACAGCAAGAATGTAATCTGTGTTCATGCAAGACCCACAGAACAGTAATACCATGCACAAGCAAGTCCAAATTCAGAAGTAAATGTAATAATCATATAGGTTTTGGAATAAGAGTTATGCAGCAATGAGCTGTCTATGTTATGTGCTGATAAGGCAAAAGACCATGCACGTTTCAGACATCGTTTTGCATTAGTTTCCACAAGACTTATGGTTTTACGTATTTTGTAATAAAAGGGATATTAATGAGAATATTCACATTCTCTGTTGTGGCCATTCTGCATATGTGAGAATCAAAGAACAAAATTGTAAGTATAGTACAATATGAGAAACAGAGATACCAAGAACCTCTCTGAAAATCTGATTCTCTTAGATTTCAGGTAACTGAAATCACTTGTGTAAGAAGCCTAATGTAGGCTATCACAGATGGCATGAGCACTCTCCTTGGTGTAACTATCCACCGTAGTTCAATTAAAGTATTAATGCCATTGTATTTTAAAAAGTATCAGTTTTCATTTTGTAAGTACACACACACAAGTATTAGAAACAGTGTTAAAAGCTCACAAAACTTTATCTTAAAAAATTGTCAATGAAAAATAGAAAGAGCTGGTGTTTCATAGGAGCTCACGTTTTAACCTACACTACTAAAAATAAAATAATTGTCAAGCTAGAGAACAACTCGATCAACTGCTCAGCTGATTCAAATCTGTGTTAATTCATCGGCCTGAATAAACCTATAAATACCTGGCCTACATCTCCCAACTCCGGGTTGTTTATAAGAGTGCAAATTTAGAACTGGGAACTCGCTCATGGTAAATTTATTTGGTATTTGTCAATGTAGGGCACTGCACGCACGCAGCCCTCCGTCCCCGTAAGGTGTGGCGGAAGCCCGCGGCACCTCCCTCCCGAGCGCGCCGGCACGGACCACCCCGCGGGCCGGGGGGAACACGGTGAGCCGCAGAAGCGCAGGGCTCCTTCCCTCGCTCCTTTAGCTGCTGCAGGAGGTTCGGCGGTGCACGCAGCCGGCTGCCGAGCCATGCCTCGGGCAGGAGACGGCCCGCAGCGGGGAGTACCCGCCCCCGGCTCCCCTGCCTCGCGCTAGCCGTGGTTCGCTCCGTTGCCGTGGCAGCGGCTCCAACGGACGCCGGCTGCCGCCCTGGAGGTAGGCGGCAGCGGCAAGGCCGTGGGCCGAACCGAGCCGAGCCGAGCCCAGGCCAGCCCTTCCCCGCGTGCTGGAAGATGGGAGGGGGTTGCGGGAATGGCGCGCTCCTTCCCGGCGAGCTGTTTCGCAGCCCTGCCCTGCCGGGACGCGGAGGTGCTGCCCGGCCTCCGCGGTTGGGGAACGCCGTGGCCCCCCTGGCGGCATCACGCCGTTTCGGTGGGGCGAGCCGGCCCCGGCCCCGCGCGGGCGGCCGGGCCGGGCCGGCCCGTGCTGTGCCGTAGAGCGCTGTGAGCCGTTGCCGTCGCCGGAGGAGGGGGGCATAGAGGACGCCGCGGGTCGGCTGGGGTGCCCCCCGCGTGCGGCCTTGGCTCACCCCGTGGGCTGACCCTTGCGCGGCTGTTACCGGAGGCGTGCTCTGGTGTGGGAGGCTTTGTTGCAGTTCCATTGCTGGCTCTGGGGCGGATTTACAGCAGTTAGAGGGAGGCTGTACAAATGTGCCCTGTACCTTGTTGTTGTTTGTGGTGTTGCTGGGATACGACGTGAATCCAATGTCATGATAATGTTTTGACAACATAATGTTCAGATGCAGCATGTGTGTTCTGTAGCATGATGAATTTTGGAAGCTATGTGCCTTTCACTGTCTGACTTGTGATTCTTTTCTTACAGAAGGCCCCAAATCATGTGGTAGATTTGGCCTAATTTAGCCAAAGCTATATTGCATTTAAATTTGGGTTCCATCTCTTGACAAGACAATGGCTTATCAGAAGGTATTCAAGCTATTACTGCTGCACTGACAGCTTGATGTACTTTTGTGTTGTTTTTTGTCAGAGTTTAAACGTTCTGCTGGATTTATTACCTCATGTCATCAAGTGATGCAGTCTTCACCTGCTGGTCAAGATTAGTGGTGACTTCATCCTCTTAGAGAAACAGTTAATGCATTATTAAAAGCTGAAAACATACTTTTTAAAAACAGATTTGCTTCTGTAGCCTTTAGACTTTGTAATTCTCTGACTACTGAAAGCAGTCATCTCTCAAGTGCTGCAGAAAAGCAGGCTCTTGGCAAATAATTCTCACACTTCTACATCTGAAATAGTCATGTAAAAGTGCAAGTCATTAGTTATTTTGTTTGCTCCTATTTCTTAGGCATTGCTGAAATTCAATATATGTTATGTATGTAGTTCTTATAGCAGTACTCACAAAGAGTGAAGATTTTGGAGGAAATTCTTCATGGTGTCAGAAAAGATTTCTGGGTAACATAAATGTTGCAGGAAACTTCTGGTCTGGGTAACCCAAGGCTTTGTTTTGCAAGAGAATAGTTTCTAGGCAGTGTGTGTTTTTGTTGGTGGTGGATGTTGTTTGTTTGTTTTCCTCTCCAAAAGAAAACAGGTGACAATGACTCTGGGTCATGAGTAAGTGAGTAGAGAAGTTTTCATTACCATTCCTACACAGAATCCAAAAATTGCAGATTGTTTTTTTGATTGTAAAATAAAGCAGTGTAGATATTGTTTCCAAACTTCTTTCCCCGTGTCATTTCCTATTAAATACTCTTTCATTTCAGTTTCTGAAACTGTTTGAAATAACACCTTGTAGCTGCTAAATAAGCTCCCAATTCAGCACTCAAAGCTACTAAGAATTTTTCCACTGCCTTTTTGGCCACTTAGTATTATTTCTAAACGTATAATTGCGTTTCTTTGGAAAATACACTTTCTGTTCATCTAAATATGCAGCTTGGACAGGCTGCTAGACTTTCAGGCTATAAGATAAAGAAGAGCTCTGAGGAATCTTGGGGAAAGGAGACTCCATGTCTTGCTGGACTGTATATATTCCAGCATGAATGGCTATTGATCTGGACCCAGATCTTCAGAGATATGTATTTACCTAACTGCCTGCATACCAAGTGCCTAAATACCTTTGAGAATCCTGAGTACCGACTGTGAGTTGTGTGTGTATGAACCCATATTTACCCGGAATAGCTGCTAAAGATGTTCTTCCTTTGTCTTACGTAGCCCAAATTGTTTCATGGCATGTTTCAAGGCATGTTGTCTGTTCTAACCTTTAACTAGCAGGGTAGTTCTAACCTTTAACTAGCAGGGTAGTTCTAACCTTTAACTAGCAGGGTAGTTCTAACCTTTAACTAGCAGGGTAGTTTTAAATTGACCATAACCCTGTGTAAGAATTCTGTTTTGGCTTTAAGGTGGCTTTTATCACTTCTGTTCCAGCCTATCCCATACTTTAAATTCTGTAGCATACCCCTTCTATTCCTTAACTCAGAGAAATAGATACTCTCTTCTAGTTTGTGTTTATCTGAGTTCTGCAGAAGGATTTACATAAAGACAGGAGTCAGT
Source organism: Struthio camelus (assembly GCF_040807025.1). Taxonomy (NCBI): domain Eukaryota; kingdom Metazoa; phylum Chordata; class Aves; order Struthioniformes; family Struthionidae; genus Struthio; species Struthio camelus. The sequence goes on from NC_090962.1 coordinate 2,967,507, forward strand.
GGCCTTGCTCTGGGTGTAAAATTAATCATATGTATGTCTCTATATGAGTAAGATCTTGATGAAATGATCAGCCATGTGGTAATAAGTCATTCTAGATGACACACAGCATTTACTGAATTCTGGTAAATTGCATCAACATTTGAGAAGAATTTAACAAGGGGGAACCGCATAAGAAGCGAGAGTCAACAGTGTCTGTTGAGTCATTCCCTAACTATTTTGGGTAAAGTGGTTGTCCAAGTGGATAAAACACATTTGGAAGAGTGGTTTTGTTACAGAACTGATTATTATAACAAAATTCTTTGGAAGTGTCTTTTATTTTCCATCAGAGACTAATTAAATGGACTAATTAAATTTGGACTAATAGTCCAAATGTGTGAGTAGTATAAAGGCGCGTGATTGTATCCAGTTATCTCGCATGGAGTAATAGCATTTAATAAATATTTACTGCATCTCAAACTATAGTCAGCACTTTTGCTTTATGTAAAACATGCACTCTTCTCTTTGGTAGCTTGATTGTTTTAAAAGAACCATCGATATGGAAGATGCTAAGTTCAGTGATAGTGGTGAAGAAGAGCAGAAAACTCTTTTACCATTTCTGGAACAGGAAGAAAAAGAAGACAGAGCCAGTCAGTTCTCTAATATGAAAGACCACCAGGAAGGTGAAGATTATGAATCATTTTGGTAACTTACAGAAAGCTATCTTTAACAGTTCTACTGACTTAGTAGATGGGAACAGTACAGTTTTAGGGTAGAATGATAACTCTGAGTAAATGCAATGATTTGAGTAAAGTTTTCTCTACAGTTATACTGTCACAGGTGTAATTCATCCAAATTTAACCCATTACTTCTGTAGCAGTGAATTCCATACTTTCTACTTCTGTAAGGCTTTTTAATTTCAGAGTTACTAATGATAAAAATCAATATTTGACTGTGTGGACTTGATTCAGTTGGTTGTACATTAGCACCTAGTGCCACTTGAGGTGCTTTAGTCTCCTGTCTAGCTCCAGAAAGGCATATTCTTCCATAGATCTAACTCTCAAGTTGCTGCATGCCTTAGGCATTGTAAATGACAACTGATATCTGTTGATAGGCAACTGATTTCTCTAATTGTATCCAAAATTCTCTAATTGTATCAAAAAGTTATACTGAAATAGGTTATGTGAGACAACATAACTACCATATTACAAATTACTGTTTCTGCGTGTGGTGTAGTGCTGACTACTGACTGTTAAATCAAAAGTTTAGGCTATTTTTCATTGTCATTTTGGTGATCCCAATATGTTTAATAAAAATGGACTCTATTGCAGTAAGTCTGAGGAATGAAAAAAATACATAGATGTATGTAGAGCAGGATAAACGAGTATAAGATTAACAAGACTTGAGTAGACTGTCCACCAAAACCAGTCAATGAACCATGCTATGCACCTTACATTGCATTTGGCTAGTACTAACCTCCTTTTTTCTTTCTTTTTTTCTTGTGCATTGGTGGAGTCATCGTTGGTGACAACTCTATAGGGAAGGCAGAGTACATATTCCTGTTTTGGTTTGCAGGTGTACAGTTGCAGTTCTGTGTGTTTTGTGACATCACATTTTTCAATATACACAGCAGTAAAGCTTTTAAAATGGCGTTTTTGATTATCCTCATGTTCTGACTTGACAGGAAGTATACAAGGGCTTTGCATTTTCATGCCCAAGCTGTCTTTATTAAGCTGTTGTCTTGCTTTAATTTCTATTAGAACACAAACTTGAAGAGTCAGGTGATGGTGGCAAGATGGGAAACAAGGACCCTTCTAAAGGAGCTGGAGATGAGTCTGATTCTAGCATGTAAATAACTTAATTTGTTATCAGTTCTAACAGTAATTTCTTCTATAGTGTTAATTTACATTTTTAAAGATAAGGTTTGGTTAATTCAGCTATCCATTGGGCGGGGGGGTTGGCAAATTCATCATTGAGATGTATGGCCTTTCCGTTAAAAATAAACAAAATCAGTTACCATTGTTAAAATAATGACTTACATCATAATAAGATAAAGATAGACTCTGGGCCCTCTTTAATCTGAAGCCATTGAAGGTGTGTGCACATAACGCAATGTTTGTACTAGATTAACATGAGCTAATTAGCTTTCCTTGAAAGACTTTATTAGCCGGGGTAGTGCTGCACTAACATATTTGTACTGCTTCTAAAATCAGCCTGCTCTTTGTAGCACTACTTTGTGTTGTGTTCATGTCCCTCTACTTGTAGAACATGGGGAGTTTTTGAAAAAGAGAAGTTGGTCTGTTAAGGAGTATCACTGCTGGACTGCAATTTTTGAAGAGTTTAATACCACCATGTAAAGTCAGTTAGCACAGAACCACTGTAGTGATAGTTCAGTACTACTTTGTTTTCACAGATAGGTGGTACAGCGGATCTATTCCAGGAGAAATACATGTGACCTTACATGTAACAAAGGTCACACATGAAAAGGAGTTTGCAGGGTTGAATGTGGTCTTAAGTGGTTGCTGCTGACTTTGCAGAGATCAAAGCCAGGTTCTGCCTACTGTGACAAGATTGTTTACCTCTGCCCTGGATTTACCTGGCATAGGGATACAAGGAGTGATGAAAAAACAAAGCAAAGTTATTAGTTTATGTGTGTGGGAAGTTGCATGACACGTATGCCTACTGCCAGTAAATGTTGACAGTGTCTCTGTTATCAACAGAAAAACTCAAAATACACCAAAATGATTTAAAAATTCAGGCTTATTCTTTTCTAGTCTATTTAAATAGACTAGAATGACAAGAGATTAACTTGCCCCACAAACTATTTGATCAGCTGTGTATAAAGTGTTTTAAACTACTTCAGAGTATTCCCTTTAAAGTCTGAAACTGTTGTTCAGGAAAACTAGAATTTGCAAACCCTGGCTATTAGCAAGAGGAGCCACAGGTAGTTCAAAACAAAGAAATATCCTTAATGCCCTAAACATGGGTATAGGTGCTCAACATTAGATATCCAAGTCTGATCATCTTGACTTAAGTGTACTTTTATACAAATTACTGTCTTGGTGTTTTTTCTTATTTAGGGTCACCGTATTTGTTACAGTATTGCTAGAAAAAGAATGAAACAACCCACAAGTGCAATGTATGGACTTTGCGTATCTTCTAAATTTCTCAGTCCTGTTTTCAGTATTAATTATGTTTCAATTCAAAGGGAAAACTTGGAACAGTATTTGGACAACATTGATAATGTTCAGAATATGAAGTACGCAGATAGAATTCATATATTAACCCAATGCGGGAACCTAAAACAGCTGAATGACATAGCCAAAGAAAAGGAACATGCGGTACAAAAAAACAGGTTAGTGTTTAAGCATATGTAAGCCATCAGCATAAATGCACCATCAAATATTGGGGTACTGTACCTGTTTATATAATTTTTAAGAAAGCTATCTGACAAAAACCCTTGTTCATGGGAATGTACTCAAATTTCAAAACCTTTTTACTAATTAAAAGGAATAGAGGGTATAAATGAATTAAACATCTGAAAAAATGAAACCCTAATGATAGTAAATGTTAAAGAAGAGGTGTTTGGTCTGGGAGAATTAGCTACTAATTCCTTTCAGTTATGTCTGCGCATATGCCTGCTGGCCCAACAGTCAGTTGGAACCATCAAGTGGAAAAATCATGGTAAAAGTGCTCTTAACTGTGATAGAAGTTATTAACATACTTTAAGGTAAGCATCTGCTATGAGTGTTCTGCTGTGTCAAGGCCAAAAATACTTTCATTAGTTGCAAATATATCTGAAGACTAATGAAAAAGATATTAATGCTGTCGTCATGTTATATAATATCAGAACTCTGGGTGAAGTCAGAATAAACTATTATGATATTTTTCTATTTTCTTGGAGAAAATACTTTGACGTTAACAGTTGCTTCTGAGGAACCTCATACTAGAATCTTAAAAGAGAAAGTTGAGGGGGGAAGAGAGTTGAGGGAATACCAGCTGTAAATTTTACCCTGAAAGGGAAGAGTTTTATGGAAGGAGTAGAGAACTCACAAAATGTAAGCAAGCTGTTTGCTTGTTTCAAAGACAAGCTCGGTACCTGCCACGTGCCAGATCAAAATGCTAGCAAAGCAGCTGGAGTATATACGCACACTGAAACAGAGAGGGATGCTGGCAATATGTAGGTAGAGAGTATTTCTGGTCATCAGAGATCACTGGCATCCTCTATGTTTATGTGTGTGTAGTTAATGAGAAACTTTGTTGTTTTCACCTCTTCGTGTTCCTGAACATAGCTGATAGGATTTTTAAACACATTTTCAAGATGTTAATAGGTCAGTGATGAAAGCCAATGCCATTCTTGGGATGAGAGGTAAAACTGCATTAGTTTGGAGGGCTATTTTGGCACAAGGGTATGTGCTTTTAGCTGGTAAGTAGAGCACTACGTTCATTCCCATGTTGGTGCAATGCTAATATTGCAATTGCTTTCCAGGTGGTTTAGTCAGCAATCATTTCTCCTCTTGAAATGAAGAGTAACAGTCCATTAGCTTGGGAATAATTATCTCTATGCTTTCTGGTCTAGAGGTGATATTCTGTTGGGTAAATAAGAATGCAGAAAGAGGTGGAAACTTAGAAATGGATGGGAAATGGGCATGTGTTTTAAAGAACGTCTAAAAACAGCAGGTCATTAGCTCAGCCTAGCCCACTACTGTCAATTATGTTTCTGTTTATCAGTTGCTTAATCACTTCTATTCAGCATGATCAGCTGATATTGAAGTCTGCTATGGTAATTTTAGAAGTCATAGATTTGCTGCTGTGATAACTGTTATGAACAGGAATTATGTGTCTTTTTTTGTTTCTTTGTTTTATGTTGAGAAATGCATGCATGTGTTTCAGGAGTAGTTTTGCATACAGGAGCTGTTCTGAAACACTTGCTGTAAAGTGGGAGGCAATTTACTGTACTCTTCACATGTGTTTAAATAGAACGAAGTGGGTGGCTTGTGTACCAGGATCCAGCAAGCTAGTATACCAATAAATGATAGGATAATAAAGGTAGATTAACTGCCGAAGTAGAATGGTTGATTAAACAAAAATAACGAATACTGATGGAACTGCTGTGGTGAGTGCCAGTACTTCCTTTTGGAATCTCAAAGAGGTGATCTTGATTAAAAAAAAATTAAGAGACGGAAAAGGACTGTAAAAGTCTCTATACTTATGACAGGTCCAATTATGATGTCTAGGTATGCAGAAAAATTGCAATTCTCACCATCTATTAACATCATTTAGCAAATTAATAAGAAGATCTGTTAACAAATTTCTGGCTTATGCAGCTCAAATACAGAATGTTTTAATGGTAATGAAAATACTAGCTGCCATTAACATTATTGATGCCTAATCCAAAAATTAGCAAGGTAAAGTAATAATTCAGGTGAAGATCCATTTCCAATTTTCATTTCCAGAAAGGGAATTATGTTGAATATAGTCAGTTCATGTCTCTGGCTCCTGTAGTGTATTGTGCACTCGTTTTCTCAGGTAAACAAGCCCAAGGAAAATAAACAAATGTTTTGCCTAAGCTGCCGCTGTAGCCAAAGTACATGGAGAACCATGGTGCCATTTTAAAAGTAAAATAAGTCAAAGTTCTCTCAATTTATCTAGACTTATTTTCATTAATAATACTATTTTCTCAGCCTGAGAAATGAAGAGTCACTTTAAACTGGTCGTCAGTGCTTTTGAAATAAATACTTCTCTGTTATTTCAATCAATGTGTAATAGTTGAAAGAAAACTGCTTTTGGGGGAAGAATGGAGATTTAGAAGATTAACTAAGAGACATCAAATAAATATAAGTGGAATTCTGAAACATAATCTCAGCCTCAGGGCTGTTTCTTTTTTTGTTGTTGATTTTTGTGCCCCTCCCCTTCCCAATTTTCTAAAATGAATTAGTTCCAATTTCTTTCTAATTGTTTCTCTTCAATGTAAGTGCAGCCCTGTTCCATGCGCAGGCAGTGCATAGGCAACTGTGCACTGAACTGGAGAATAAGAAGCGTCTTGAGTCAAAAATTGCTTTGACACTGAAAGAAAGTGTGTAAGTGAGGGAATGAGAGATAATGTGGTGAGAACTGATCTTTACTGTAGTTTTCTGTTCATAAGCTGCTTAATGGATGTTTGTTCTTCCTGGTCATAAATTAATCTCTACAGAAGTTGCATGTAAGTACTAAAATACGTAATGTAAGGTCACATGAGCTTTCTGTAAAGCATGGGATCTTGAGAGCAATTTTTGGCCTGAACAGGCCACAGTTTAGGAAATTAAACTGGTTGCTGTGGTTTAGCTCCTGAGTTAGCTTTGTACACATAAATGAAGTTTTGATTTATTTGGAGTTGTGTACAAACTGTGGATCTGAACAAGTCTCATCTTAAATAGAAAATAATATTGATTACTGAATAAGCATAAGTACTTCTAATTTACAAGTTTTAGTAGTTAAATTACATGAGGGAAAATATTAAATTAAGAATTATGGAGAAGTTTTAATTGTATGTTTTGTTATGCTACGTTAATATTGCTACTTTTAGCTGTTTTTTTCCTCCCCCCACACATACTAAATTATCCATTTATATGAGACAGAATAAAACTATCTTTTTCAGAAGGCAGCAGACGAGCCTGTTCACATTTTTTATGCCGGAGGTATAAATGCCGTCCTGGTATAAATGCCGGTACTAATGCCATCCCATCAGAAAGGGAACACCTTCAGGAGCTTATAGACATTTTTATCCAAGTGATTCACTAGAATACAGTGCATTCTGCTGCAGTGTTGCATAATAGCTATAAAATGTTTATTTGACACACTTATTGTGTGATTAGTGATAACTGTATTAAATTATTTATATGTATCCCTATCATATCTAAGTTCCTTCAGCAAAACAGAAGAGTAAAATCTAAGGCCTGGCACTGCAGTTTCAGAAAGAAGTCAAAAAGTTTTATTGTCCAAAACAGAAAAAACTTTTAAAATACATTAAGAATTTGAGAAAGACGAAAAGTATCAACATAAATATTTTCAGTGTCTTTAAAATCAGACATGCTATTAGATATGAGAATTAGTTTGAATGAAAGGTACAAATCCTGTGTAAATAGCAGAGATATTTTTCAAAATGTTTTAAATCTTAAAATGTGGCTGGATTTTAATTTTCACTGTGGAGCCTTACCTGCTCAATAATATTAAGTAAATGAAAGAATGCCAGACTGTTAGTGAAAACAGCTCATCTTTTATTTTAAAGATATGAGGTATGGACAGTAGAAGCTGAGCAGGGAAAATCTGGAAGCTTCCATAAGCAACTTGAAAAAGATGAAGAGAAGCTGGAGATGCAATATGAAAAACAAGCAGAATTGCGGATTTGGAGGGAAAAAATAGCTGCTCTGCAAGCAGAACAAAATCAACAGGCTAGAGAAAAGTAAGCGCTTGTTCACTCTGCTTCCTTTGCCTGCAGTATTTTTACTTAATTCATTATTTTGGTTGTTGAGAAGACTAGTGAATTCAAAGCATATTAGTGGTTTTCTGTTTTTGAAGTAGTTGTTGACTCTGGAAAATTTTTGAGGAAATAAATTAAAATGAGAATTGCCTGCCCTCCTGCAGTTATGTAGATAATAGACTTCTGACCTATGAAAACAAGCTTGTTAAAAATGGAAGCTATATGTATGCTTTCTGTCTAAGGCAATGAAGGTTATTAGATCAGACTAACCGCATATGTCTGCATCATTGTTGGCCCCAGGAACTTCTAAACATATGATCACGTTCATCCAAATTTGCTGGAGGGCAAGAGGATTCCAGTTCATCAATTTTCTGTAGATCTTGTGAAAATGAGCGCTCAGAGAAGAGAGAACAGACTAATGTCCCCTTTTCAGGACATACTGATAACAGCCCCGTGCCTTGTAGGCCTTAGATCATGGATTCCAAGCAGAAGAGCAGTGTTAGAATCAAGATTTCATTACTGCAGCTCTCTGCCTGTGTTTCGTAGAAGAGAAGAGGAAGCCCAGAAAGAATATGAAAAAAAGCGTAAAGAAATGCTTGAAGATGTCCAAAGGAACCATGGAAAAGCAGTCCACTTCCTGAGAAAAACCATGACAAGGTTATAATTAATTCCTTTTTTTCTGTCATTACGCATTCTATAGCATATGATACAATATGCTTCAGTCTAATTGTTTTTCTGCTAGATTCATCCTCTCTTACACTTGGAAATCTTCAGCTATGCTGCCAGCACTGTGAAGTGGTCAAATCTGTCCTAGCACAAAAAGACTTGAGAAAAGGCCTTCAAGAAAATCCACTGGCTTTGCTGAGTAGTGTGACTAATTCAGTAGTTGACATCTCCTTTTCTGAGTCTGTGCAGACTTAGTGTCCTAACATGGTCTGCAGATTGCCTGTAGCTGAAGCAACTGTCTTTTTGATGAGATGCAAAGAGTTCTGTCTGCTTACAGGCATTAATAATGTTTTGAAACATTTTCACATACATAATTTAAAATATGTACAGTGTAACTGTACATGTTGTTAACTGAAGTGGTATAATTAAATTCTAAGTTTGAAACTTGCGTTTTGCCTTTCTATATTCCTTCCAAAATTTGGTAAAATAGCTTTCTTATTGTTTAGTAGAATTGGTTCATAGTGCATTTCTCTGTGCTCCTGCTGTGTTATGGTGAATGGGAAATCAAGCGTTCTCTACATAGGCTTATGTTTATCTAATTACTGTGATGTTAAATTATTTTGTTACTAAAGAAACTGAAAACTTATAACTTTTACCTGTATATTAGGATTGTCTTAATTGAAAAAGTGATTAGAATAATCAGTGTTTCTGTATTATATATTTCATTTTTCCTTAGCATATACCAGCTTACAATAATCAAGTAAAACAAAATCAGCCAAATTGATCTATCTTGCTGAATAATATATCAAATATACAAATTTATTATTTTTTTTCTAGTTTACTGTTAATTAACTGGGATATTCTCAGACTTGATTCAGACTGGCATTACTAATTCTTAGGGTTTCTAGGGTTTATTTTAGTGGGGGTACAAGTAAGGCTCACTGTAATTGTTTAAATATTGGTTATATGAGCAGTACCCGAAGGCACTTTATTTTAGCAACTAGACATATGTCATAATGTGGAACAAAAGTTCTTCATATTCAAAATATAAAAAATATGTTGTTGAGCAAACTAGTGGAGGTTCTTGGCACTTGTAACTTGAGTGGTACTGTATATGGAAGACTCTTCCAACTGTTCCACTTTACCCAACCCCAGTATAATAGTAAACAGAGACTTAGAGTAAGAATGTGGGGTGACACTGACAATTACTGTTTGCTGGGTTAAACATTCTAATACTAAAAGCTTCCAGGATGTGAGTATGAAAGATTTTACTCTGCTTACAGAATTCATGAGGAGAATGCAAAAGAAGAACTGAAGACTCAAGAGCATATGGAGAGAAGGATGCAAGCTGTGCTTTCCCTGAAAAACAGCATAACTTCCAACAGGGTACTGCTGCTGCAGCTTAGACTAGGAGTGAAGAAATTGTCTCTGTAGACTGATAGGTTTTAGTGAAAGTAATTTCAGTTTTCATTGCAGAATTGTGTGGCTCTGTCTTACCATTGGCCAAATCTCTGAAACCGGAGAGAATTTAACTGCAGAAAAAACAGTATTAGACTTGTAAGGGCAGATTTTGGCACTTCTACTTGTAGAGTTTATTCTGTGAGCGATCCAGTTGTTCTAGTAGAATAGTTCTTTAAAATAATGCATATTACAAATAAGTAATACTCTGCATCTCCTGTGCACAGAGTCTATTGGCAGCTTAACTGACTACTGTATATATTGAAAACAGTAAATTCCAGTTCAGAGAAATCAATCACGGATTTCTATATAGATAGGGACCCAAACCCATATTCTGCAAATAAATCAAATATTTAACTGTGGTTTGTGTGACTTTGTAGGAAAACCTCCGAGCTCTCCAGATAGGGAAAAAAACAAGGAGGGCCTTTGAGGCAAAAAAACAGATGAAAATGAGGGAGGCTCTCCTAGCAGAAGGAGGCAATGTTGCCAAGGAACTTTTTCTACATAAACGACTGCTAGAGTATGAAAAAGAGAAACAGTAAGTATTCATTTCTATATGGAACTCTCAGCTGCTTAGCGATGCTTATGCAGGAATATATTGGATCTCTTACTCAGACTAAAAACTTAACATCTGTGATGCTATCTCAATGGAATTAATCATTCTTATATTCTGTATGTGTGATATTTGTGCAATCTGCTTTAAGTAACTTGAACTTCTAGCTTAGATGTTATTCAGGGAACCAGAGTTAGGAGCCCATGTTCTTTTGTGGTCAGTGCAGAGAAGATAGACTGCTCCAGCAGGGTGATTCAGTGAACCTAAGTTGGATGCATGAAGTAACTGTAATTATGTGTTTCCTGAACACTATCTATATTAGATAGCTTTCTTAGGGCTTTTACAGAACATCTCTGGAAGATTACCCTGTAATAAGATCAGAGGCAAGTTTTTATCTGAGCATTTTTCAGCCCAAATATATATTTCTGAATTATATTTTTAAAAAAACCTCCTCTTCAGTCATTCAAGCCTGTAATTTAATTGTATAAACTAAATCTATAAATAGAATTATAGAGACAATAACTTCCCTTAGGAAAGGGGGATGGTGTTACAGTTACGGCAGATAGCACTGCCAATACTGGGAGTCAGTATACCATTGCTATATTTTGTAACTTCTCAGTATCATGATTTTTTCCCAAAATGTATAGTATAGAAAATCCCATTTTTCTGCTGCAGTGGGTCATTGAAGTACTTCAGTATGCAGTAGCCTGTGTTTCAATAAGAAAGATCTTTGCTCTCATTAATAGTCAATAATCATTTATATGGATAAGTTGAGGAGGTGAATGACTATATTAAAAGATATCTTTACAGTGGATAATACTTGTTCCAAAAAGTTATGTAGTAAAGTGCTGGTATTAAAACTGAGATTAATCTACCCAGCGTGTCACAGGAAACTTTGGCATTACGTAGCTTTGAATTTGTATCTCCCAAGCTCAGTACTTGCGTCCTTATCTTTTAACTCTTCTTTTAACAGTTCTTCCTCTTTTTGTTAAAACCACTAGATTTCAGATAGACAGTTTCCTTTAAATACCTAACTAGGTTAGGGAACTTTAACAACTTTCAGCAGTAATGACTGATACGCTTTATCAACTCCTTATCTTTGAAAACACTGTAATTCAGTATATTTAGTCAGCAAAACAGTATGACTTTGTATATAATGCCTCTGAATTCCCTAACTTGCCAAAAATTACTACTGCACCCAAGGTTTAAGACTTACTAGTTAGCTTAAAGGATCAAAAGTAACTGGAATCTGATAATTTCACTCTATACAGCCATGATTTCTTTAATGTTTCTAATATTTTATTACAGAGCTTTTAGAGAACAGCAAAAATCTAGAAGAATTGAAATTGTAGCTCAAATTTTGCAAGAAAATGTTTATTTTCACAAGCAGAAAAATAGTCAATCCTGGACTAAGGAAGTTAAGAGGGGTGGTAAACTTGAGGATTCTTTACTGTGGAGGATGAAAACATGGGAATATATTGAGAAGACCTGCAAATATTCAGCTGCAGCAATGCCACAGGTAAACAAAGGTCTAAGCATTAGCCATCTTCAGATTTTTTTTTTTTGTCAAAGACTTGAAAATGAATTTTTCTTTTCCTTTGAATTGCACAGGCTGCAAACAAATACCAGATAGTACAGAACAAGCAGGGAGTGAATAACTTCTCCATTAGGTCTGTTTATGATTATTAATCTCCCTTTTCTTGACTGTTGACACTTGTATGAATAAGGACATTGTCCAGCTAAAACTAAGAAAAATTAAAATGCATTTGTGAGAAGAGGTGAATTTTCACACACCTCCATCACAGCAAGTATCAAAAGGCATTTCCTGTTTAATTACCTTCATCCCTGACTAAGCATTCAGATTAGTTTGTCTAAGTGAGAAATCTTTCTACTGAATTAGAAAGAAGACAGTAGTACTCTCAAGACCTAATGTCCCCTATACTTCCAGTTTTTTTGATCTCCACAATATTCCAGGAAGTACTGGCCTAGGGAGCGGGAGGTGGGATGAATTGAATCCCCTGATAAAACTAGTAGCTTCATGCAATCTTTTGGTATTTAACCACCCTGATATCTGCTGAACGAACAACGCAGCAAGGCACAAGCACTCCGGGAAGTTTCTGGAGAGCACTGATGATAACTTTCTGACACAGGTGATGGAGGAGCCAACAGGGACAGATGTGCTGCTGGACCTTGTAGTAACAAACAAGGAAGGGCTGGTTGGAGATATGAAGGCTGGGGGCAGCCTTGGCTGCAGTGACCATGAGATGGTAGAGTTGAGGATCCTATAAGGAAGAAACAGGGCAAAGAGCAGGATCACAACCCTGGACTTCAGGAGAGCTAACTTTACCCTCTTCAGGGACCTTCTTGGAAGAATCCCATGAGAGAGGGCCATAGAAGGAAGAGAGGTCTGAGAAAGATGGTTAATATTCAAGGATCACTTTCTTCAGGCTCAAGAGCAGTGCATCCCAATGAGCAGGAAGTCAAGTCAACAGTGTAGGAGACCTGTATGGATGAACAAGGAGCACCTGGCAAAACTCAAACAACAGAAGGAAGTCCACAGAAGGTGGAAGCAGGGTCAGGCCACTTGGAAAGAATATAGAAACATTGCCTGAGTACGCAGGGGTGTGATGAAGAAGGCCAAGGCCCGTTTGGAATTTAATCTGGCAAGGGATGCCAAGGACAGAAAGAGGACTTCTTCAGATACATCAGGAACAAAAGGAGAAGCAGGGAAAATGTGGGCTCACTACTAAATGGGGCGGGGGCCCTGATGACAAAGGATACAGAGAAGGCAGAGATACTGAATGCCGCCTTTGCTTCAGTGTTCACTGCTAAGACCAGTCCTCAGGAACCCCGGACCCTGGAGATCAGGGAGAAAGTCTGAAGAAAGGAAGCCTTTCCCTTGGTCAAGGATAAGAAAGTGATCAGGCGTAGTCAGCACGGATTCACCAAGGGGAAAATCATGCTTGACCAACCTGAGAGCCTTCTACAATGGGATGCCTGGCTGGGTAGATGAGGGGAGAGCGGTGGATGTTGCCTTCCTTGACTTCAGTAAGGCTTTCGACACTGTCTCCCATCACATCCTCACGGGCAAGCTCAGGAAGCGCGGGCTAGACGAGCGGACAGTGAGGCAGACTGAAAACTGGCTGAACGGCAGAGCTCGGAGGGCTGTGATCAGTGGCACAAAGTCGAGCTGGAGGCCTGCAGCTAGCACAGTATGCCTGGAGTCCATACTGGGTCCAGTACTGTTCAACTTGTTCATCAGTGACCTGAGTGAAGGGACAGAGCGCATCCTCAACGAGTTTGCTGCTGATACAAAACTGGGAGGAGCGTCTGACGCACCACAGGGCTGTGCTGCCGTTCAGAGGGGAGTGCAGGGTCCTGCACCCAGGGAGGCATAACTCCATGCACCAGTGCAGGCTGGGCGCTGACCTGCTGGAAAGCAGCTCTGCAGGGAAGGACCTGGGAGTCGTGGCAGACAAGCTGACCATGAGCCAGCAACGCGCCCTCGTGGCCAAGGCGGCCAGTGGTATCCTGGGTTGCATTAGGAAGAGCATTGCCAGCTGAGGCCACACCTGGAGTACTGTGTCCAGTTCTGGGCTGCCCAATACAAGAGAGACGTGGAGCTACTGGAGCAAGTCCAGCAAAGGGCCACTAACATGAGTAAGGGACTGGAGCATCTCTCTCAGGAGGAAAGGCTGAGAGAGCTGGGACTCTTCAGCCTGGAGAAGAGAAGGCTGAAGGGGGACTCTGATCAGTGTATGTAAGTAGCTGACGGGAGGGTGTCAAGAGGATGGGGCCAGACTCTTCTCCATGGTGCCCAGGGATAGGACGAGAGGCAGCAGGCACCAACTGAAACACAGGAAGTTCCATCTGAACATGAGGAGAAACTTTTTTTTCCCTGTGAGGGTGAGTGGGCACTGGAGCAGGTTGCCCAGAGAGGCTGGGGAGTCTCCAGCTTTGGAGGTATTCCAAAGCTGTCTGGATACAATCCTGGGCAACGTGCTCTAGGTGACCCTGCTTGAGCACCTCAACCATTCTGTGAGTTTTGGGAGAGGGGGGAATATTTGTTGTTTTATTGTACTATGCCTATTTCCACTTACAAAGTCATTGGTTATCACTTAATAGATAAAGAACCTTCAAGCAGTACACAGTGAATATTCTCTTAACTGAAGACTAGGTTTTGCTCCTATGTATGCTCCTATAGCATAAAATTAACATCATACAGATGCTTGTAAAATGACATTTCAGCTGTGTTCAGTCTTCTAAAGAACATTGCTTAAGTTGTGATCTTTGGCATCAGAGCTTTATAGAACCCTGCCATTTTTTGTTTTAAAAGGTCTCTTCCAAAACTGTTACTGTTGAAGCAATTGCCCTATAGCAATTCCTAACTGTATCTTCAAAACTTATGTTTTCTTATAAAAGTCATGGTGCTCTCCATCAACTTGCTCCTCAGCTGATGAGAGAAATACTTCTTTATGTGAATTTTCCCATAAAGTATGTCATGATGTGTTCTGTGAAAGGCAAGAGGATGAGAAGGAGGGGGACAAGCCTCAAGCTGAACCAGAATTCCCAGGACTTTGGAATCGAGAAAGTGACTTGCACAAGGTAAGTGTTTTGATATCTTTTCTTAGAAGTAGAAAAACAGATGTGGATAAAATGCCTATATTTTTGTCTTATTGTTAACTTTAACTCTTTACAGAACTTTGAAAGTATATATGAAAGTATCTTAAAGGTTTGGAACAGTGTCATTTTCCTCTCTAGTAATTTTAGTTACCAAAGTAGTGACACTGGCAGGCGTTATTTTAGGAACCTTACTTAAAGTAATTATTTATATCTAATTTGCATTTTAAATACATTTACATTATTTCATAGATGTAAAGGTTCCATATGAGAATATCATAAAAGGAATTGCTGTTTGACGCTGTTTTTGTAGTGTTTGTTCTCTTAAAGAGAAAATAACACTTCACTTTTAGTTCAGAGATATGTAAAGACGTATCACATCATGCTCACTTGCTTGTTTGAGTTTTGAAAAAACTGAACATGGTATTCTATTGAGTTGGCAACACAGATTGTTTCATATGGAAACAACTTTTTCCATCCCATGCTAAGCACCAAAAAGTACCACTTCTGCTGTGGCAAAGTAACAGCATTCAGTTCTCTAAATGCAAGCAAATAATACTCACCTACAGCGTGGAAATTACGTAGTTGAGAAATTAAATGTTATTCCAAGGCGTACCTTCCATATACTACTTTCTCGAGACGCAGAAGACCTTTGAGAACAGACTCTAGAATCTGTCAAAAAGCAACATTGTCAGTGCATATCCATATACTCATATAGAAGAAACACTGGACTGTAACTGAAATGGCCCAATAAAGTTAACTTCTTTGAATGACTAGTTGTTCAGAAAGAGGAGAAAGTATGACTTACTGTTATTAATGACAATATTAACTCACAGGTGTTAATGTTGGGTGTACACAAGATACAGAATAGAAAGTTCAGAACATTAATTTCTTCCAACAGAAGCTGGGAGGCTGAGTTTGACCTAGAAGCAGGACAAAGGCCAGCCAGAGATGAAAAGATTCTATTCACAGGGTTTTCTGTCTAGATCAATAGATTCGTTGATTAGTTATTTACATTCAAGTCATGGTGGTTTTTTTGGTGTTCTTCGTTAGATACCCAAAGAAGAAACAGAATCAAAGCAGTTGGCTGCAAGGATATTGAAAAAAGAGATTTTCAAGAAAAAAACAGGAAAACTCCGAACTGGAATTATTCACAAGCAAATAGCGTCTGGTCATGAATGTGAGGGATGCCCTTTTTATAGTAAACCAAATCTCATTCATTTCAAGGTTAGTGGCCATTCTGCATAGGATCTGTTAAGAAGGTGTATGTATCCACTGTATCTTTATACCCATGTCTTGATCAAATGCCTGTTTCGCTGTGGGGGCAGTGGAACTCTTGTTGCCTTTAATAGGTCATTAGTCAAACCTGGAAAACTACTTGCCTCTTTCTCTAGCAGCTCCCAGGGAAGTTATAGAACCAGGCAAAATGAAGTACTTGCTCAGTTTTGAATATAAAATAGTTTCTGTAGTTAAGGGAATTTAAACACTGTCAGAAGGGTGAGCATAAAATAAGCATCTTGTTAGATTGTGTTCCATGCTCTCTAAAAGGCCATGTAACTGTTATTGATATATTGTCCGCACATACATTATTAACATAAAATAATGGCCTTGATATCATAACTCTGACTATGAAATAAAACTTGGTAAAGGTTTTAGATTGCAGGTGACCATCACAGTTTACTCTTGGCCAGTATAGTATAGTTTTCCTCTTCCTCCTCAGCCCTGGTGAGGCCACACCTGGAGTATTGGGCAGCCCAGAACTGGACACAGTACAAGAGAGACATGGAGCTACTGGAGCAAGTCCAGCAAAGGGCCACTAACATGAGTAAGGGACTGGAGCATCTCTCTCAGGAGGAAAGGCTGAGAGAGCTGGGACTCTTCAGCCTGGAGAAGAGAAGGCTGAAGGGGGACTCTGATCAGTGTATATAAGTAGCTGACGGGAGGGTGTCAAGAGGATGGGGCCAGACTCTTCTCCATGGTGCCCAGGGATAGGACGAGAGGCAGCAGGCACCAACTGAAACACAGGAAGTTCCATCTGAACATGAGGAGAAACTTTTTTTCCCTGTGAGGGTGAGTGGGCACTGGAGCAGGTTGCCCAGAGAGCCTGGGGAGTCTCCAGCTTTGGAGGTATTCCAAAGCTGTCTGGACAGGGTCCTAGGCAACGTGCTCTAGGCGATCCTGCTTGAGCAGGGCTGTTGGACTAGATGATCGCCAGAGGTCCCTTCCAACCTCAACTATTCTGTGAGCTGCAGTTTCTCTTTGCTGTAATTAACAAGTATGCCATGAAAAAAGCACATCATGCCTAGCTCTTCTTCATACTTCTTATCTTGAACACGTTGCTTAATGCCACAGTGCTCCAGATTTTTCATTTGCAAAGTGGGACTAAAAATATTTAAAGGTACCATTTGTTCAGGATTCTTACTTCAGGATCTCTAACAATTATTTGATTTTGGAGTTAGTTGTGTATAGGTTTTTTGTTTTCTTTTTTTAATCTAAAGATACTTTAAAGACTTTGCATGGCTTCTACATACCTTGGAAAATGAGCTTGTCGGCAGCACGCTTCTGAAATCTCAGACAGTGCTTTGCCATGGCGAACATCACCATTTCTCTGCATAACAGCATGATTGAGGAACACAATGTACAAACTAGAAAAATGAAATGGTAGACTCTTTCCCTTTAAAGTATCAAACTGATATTAAGTTTCTGGCAAGTTGTAACACGTCTTTCCAAATCTCAAGTTACGCTATCAAGAAGACTAAAAGCGCTATCTTGGTGTGCTTTCTTCCTTAACAAACACCTTAGCTATCATTTCATATTCTCTGAAAAAAATGAATGAATTATGACAACTTTACAAGCAGATGAGGGCAAGAAGAAAATCTCATATTTTCCCTGTGGCCAAATATACCCTTCAACTTTTATTCAAATTTAGCTGCAAACTTAATCATACGTTAAAAATACAGTTGACATAAACTTCCCAATATTTCGTAAGAGTTTGTGTGTATAGGTTTTAAAAATTCCAGTAGCCCTCATCTAGGGTTCTTCAGAATTCTTTTTGAAAATATTTTAAAATGTAGACTTTACTCTTCTCCCCCTTCCCCTTCTTAGTTTTCAAAACTCCTCATGGATGTTAGTGACTTAATTGTCATGGTCCTGTTTGTGTTAGAGATGGGTAGTAGCCTTTCTCAGATTTTATAGATGGAGAAATTGAGTTTGGGGAAGTTCAAATTTATACTTTGAAAAAAGTCCTATAATCTTGAGGTTTTGGAGTCCATGCTCCAGGAAACTTGTTTAAGTTTCACAGATTTTCTGAGTGTCCCTTGTTCTACAAGTTGCAGTTCTGATCATAAAAATCATCAGCTGCCACCATTTGTAGAACAGGGTTTTCTGGGGTGATCTGTGAACGTTTCCCTTAAAATCTTGCTCGGCTGCAAAATGGTTCAGGTGTGCCAACTTTCAGGTCAGTTGCAAACAGATCAGGAACAAAGCATCTGTTGTGTTTGGTGTGTGGCGTTTGTTTTTTAAATCCTGTACTTTCTAAGACACTTAAAATTTTTCTCTTGGTAAACTTGTGAAAATAAATGCATGTCTGACTTTTTCTGACTCTATCAAAGATGAATTGCTGCCAGTCAGACAGCCTGCAGGTCTCTGTCTTTATGTGAATGTCTCTAGGTGTGCAGCATTCATGGAGTTTTGGTTTCATTAGGAGCTAGGAATCCATGCCTCATGCAGAAAACAGAACTTCACTGGAAGAAAGTGGTACCTAGCTCTGTATTCAAAATCTGTGTATTGTTTTTGCCACATGCAGAATAAATTGTTGACAATTATATTAGCGCATGATTCTAGTAGCGACTATGAGGACTACTGCAGTAAATTAGTTGCTCTTGTAATTGCATGTGTAAATGCTATATATGTAACTCAGACCACCTGATATGTTTGGTATTCCAAGGATTTTGATGTTGGTAAAATCTACAAAAAGAAGATAGTTTTGACAAATGCATCCTACGGTGTTAACTTCTGCAGACTAGTAGGAATCAGTGAATGGCTCAAGGACTTCATCAGTATTCAGTGAGTAAGATTAACTGTGTACTAGTTGCCTGTTTTATCTTTGTACCACAACAGAAGGCATGACCAAATTCCATAGCCAGTGAAACAGATTTCAACAGATATGTCTAAATTACTAATATTCTGTCCTTGTGCAGTGAGAAGGAACTGTGCCCAAGTTGAGGGAAAAAAAGGACCTCCTGAGGTTGAGCTGCCTGTCACTGGTTTCTGTAGTGGTAATAGCAAGGGACCAGCCCCTAATCTGTGGAAAGCAATATACACGCTCCTGGTAACTGCCAGCCCTGAAGAAGTTGAGAGCTTGTTTTCATAAATGTCAGACACTTGGAAAGAGGGGAAGAGGATCCACTTGTATCTAGGGAAAGAGGACCCAAGATTCTCCCTAGGCAACCATAAGGGCCTTTAATCCCACTTTTACCAGCTGCTGTCCTTTGTAGCATGTTTCATACTAACTTCCAGATTATTGGTTGTTCATATGAAATATAAGTGAAAAGGAGCGAATGAAATGAATTGATCTCAGAGCAAAGAGCACTTAAATAGAAATCCTATGGAGTTTCCCATCAATCCTCTTGCATAATCCTCATAAGAGGTTGTACAGTGAAATAATTGTCCCAGCTGGGACAGATTACAAATTCATCTCAACTTAACTATATTGATCATGTTATGTGAGTTTTTATAAGTAAGCAAATGGAAGTATCCTTGAAATGTTTCTTAAGGTAATTCAGAGCCTAGCTTTCTTTGGAGACATTTGAAGTCTTTAAAACTCTAAAATACTTATTTCCCCAACTTGTTTTTATTCTCTTAAAAATAAAGACAAGGAAATATTATTTTTATTTAGAATTCTGTGAAACCAACAGAATCAGTTGTAGCTGCTCTAAAAATGGAAAAAATGCTAAAGCTCTTGTTTGCTTGTTTGCAGAGCTTATTGATGAATAGGAGACATCAGAGCAAATTTATTTGGCTTACATAAAAAAAGTTTTCAGCTCTTCCGACTGACTGACCTGGAAAAAAAACATTTCTTACACTGTTTTAGTCATATCCCAGTGAAATGAACAAGTTGTATTACCACAGTAACTAATTTCATACTTAAGAGATTCTGTTTTACAGCTCACTAGCCATTGCTACTTTGTAGTGATAGATTGCACTTTGAATTTCTAACTACCTTGATAAGAAGATAAGTTATGGTGCACAACAAACCATTCCTGCCCATTTGATCTCTATGAGCACACTGGGATGTGAACATACTACAGCTCTTGACTGAATATAATCACTCAAGAGCTATAAGGTCTGAATCCAACTGCTCTAGAAGATCTTGGTAAATATTTAGCACTTCAGTCACAGAGTAAGAGATGCATATTTGGCCACAATACAGCAGAGCGCTTAAGCTTTTAAAGTTGCTCAAGTGCACAACAGAATGAGTCTAGCTTTTTTGTTTATTTTTGAAGTCATGTATGTTGATGAATTTTGACCTCCCTGTGTAATCAATTACTCAGGAGAAACTACCAGGTCTGTTCTGGAGCTCAGTATCCAGAAGCTTATAGACCTGTTTGCCTACTTAAATTTTAATGCCCTGAACTCTGAATACCACTTCCTTTATTCATTTCTGTTTGAAAATTTTTCATCTTAGTTGTGTTTATTTTCAATTCTGTTTTGATACAACATATATATTAATCATGATTTTATGGTGCAGTGTGGTCCAGTTTACATAGGTATTCCTATGGCGAGTAAATATAGTTATCTAATTTGTCTAGCTTCCTTTCTGATTCTGTTAAGTGGAATAGACCTCCAGTCGTACCGTAATTTCGTTTATAATGCAGTTGTGAGAACTTGTCTCACTAAATCTGTTTTGGTCATAGTTGAGAAGGAGTTAAACAATCTGGTGGCTATTTTGTGTGCATCAGGGCAGCCATGAAGAGAGAGATGCAACTTGAAATGAGTGGCAGTTCTTACTCAAGATAATCCTGATACTTTGTAACAAGCAGTAGATTCTGTAATCACTTTCAATTGCCTTCTTTCTTTTCCTCCACTACTTGTTTGGACAGTGGAGGTGTTACAGGTCAATACTCCCAATGGGTAATGGGAGAAGAGTGCTTCCTAGTTGTTAGACTTGGTGATTAGTCCCTATTCTTGATATTAATGTCAGCACTTTTTTAATTCTCGTCTTCACCTATTTGGCTACAGTCTCCTCATTTGTAACATGGACACAATAATTCTTGCCTCTTAAAAGCATTCTAAGACTTTCTGGTTAACATCTCTATAAAAAATCAGCCTCTGTGGTCTCATAACTGCACCAAGATTCCTTAGCTTTTCCTTAATCTGTCACTCATTCTGGCTTTGAGTAATGAATGAATCCAAGTGAAAAAAAGATTATGTCATTTTTCTGCTAGTGTTATCAGAATGGGAGCTGGAGGTTTCATATGTAGCTTTAATTTTGAGTCTTATGTGAATTATCTCCATAGTTTTGACCCACCTGGTCAAATGGCTGCTGGAATGTCCTGTGAAGTAGGGGTAACATTTAAGCCAGTGGTAAGTGCGCTATGCATTTTAATTTTAAATGAAAAGATGTACAAGGATTATACCATGGTTCTCATCAATCAGCTCAATTAAAAGTATCTTTAGTCTGATTTCTCAGTTGTTAACATGGGTACTACAGTCTTAGATTTTACTTTATTTTGAGAACGGTGCATACATTGACTGTTACACTGTAGTAAGGCAAAGAGGCATATTTTAGAGAAGTGTTTATCACTAGATATTTTTGGAGTATGTTTTGAAAATTGCTCTGAACTAGAAAGTTTATGGTATTGCCTAGCTGAAGTTAGCCAGGCAGTTATCAAAAACTACCTTAATGTGGAAGTACAGAACCTACAGAGTTACATTTTAACATGCAACTCAAAGAATGAGGAAAAAATACCTTCTAGAAAGCTAACTAAACAGGCTAAATCTTTGCAAACTAGTTGGTGGTTTTTGGTTGTTTTTACATATGCTTTTTTTAGATAAATGAAACTCTGGAAGGAGAAATCACATTTATGGCACAGACAGGTTCTTTTTCTGTTCCATTGAAATGCACAAACAAGAAATGCATTGTAAGTGATTTTCTTTAAATATTTTAATCAGTCAGTGTAACAGTAGTAATAAAAAACGTGAAATAATATAAACATCATTGAAAGTATTGAGCAAGAAGTACGTTTATTTTTTCCATTTCCCTTATATTAATTTTATACTGCTTTTAAACTATGGTGGCTCAAAGAACAGAATAGGATGTGTTATAAACTGTCTGCAAACTACACGACATTAAATGCTGCTTGCTTGTTTATCATCCTGATGCTAATAGGACCACCTTAGTGTAATATAAGAGCAGTAATGTCAAATTCATGTGTAAATGTTGTCTAAATCCGGAATAACTAACTGAAGTTGCTCAGGTTTACGCAATGCTGCTACCATGATCAGAATATGATATGTTGTTTCCGCTCATATAGTGGACTGATAGAGAAGTGGCTCAATTCAAGACTACTTTGTTCAAATTAGTCTGCTTCTCCAGAAAGGCAGAGTCCCTGTAACTTATGTCATTATTTGACATTGTCTTTGAAGTGGTAATAAGGACTTTAAAGTCTTATTCTTTAAATGGTAGGTGCCCATTTAGTTGGCATTAGTGACTATCTGGGACAGTAGTAATTATGTGTTTTCTTCTTACAGCTGGCACTAGATAAAGAGCTCATTGACTTTGGCACTCATGTTGTGGGAGAGAGAATTTCACGGACTGTCACACTGACAAACTGTGGAGCTTTGGGAACAAGATTCAAGGTTCAGATGTCAGCAGGTGACAGTAGTGTAAGCAGAGCAATAGCAAAATCTTCTCCTGGAAGAATGGTAGGTTCAAAAGCATTTCTCTAAATTAATCAAGACATTCTGCTTTGAGCATCATAGTTTTTGTTGAGATATGCAATATTGCCAACCCAAGCATAAATAACACATTAGACTCCAAATATCGCAAGGTAACTTAAAAATAAATGGCTCTGGAAAAAACCTCAACAATTAGAATTTTTGAAACACTTCAGTCTATGCTCAGATATCATGTTTCCTATTTTGTTGGCATCTTGGAAAACTAGGAAGAAAAACACTTTTTAGTTAAAAGCAGAGGTTCTGACACAATCATTTAAATATCTGATTCCTGGACTTCAGAAAAAAGCCAGCTATTGCAAAACTAGCAATGAAGTGATGGGAGTTGGCAGTACTAACCTATGATTTTTTTCCTTTAAAATTTGAGCTGTTCATTTAAAATTCCTAGTGAAGGACAACAGTTGTTAACAAGCTATTATTAGAGGAGAAGAAGGTTTCTTAGTCAAACTAAGAATTGCAATCAGGTCTGTTGCCTGAAAACTGGTGTGTGTGTGTGTGTTGTATATGTTTAAAAAAAAAAAAAAAACTGAGGGGAGATCTCTAAAATCAATATTGGAATGAATGAAAGCGATTGTGCCCTGTAGAATATGCTCAGTGGGACTGAAGCACAGATCACTGAAGAAATTCACAAAAACTCAGACAGTTGGTTCAGAGCTGACAGTGGGTGGTGTCAGATCTGATATTGATTGCTCCTACACTGTGCCAATTGTAGAAGTTGACAGAGAACCCAGGATTCCTAAGAGCTCTACTGCTCCATGTGGTAGATACTTTTATAAGTGAAAGTTTATGGAGAAAGCATGAATACAATCTTCTTTGTATGTCAGCATTGTGGGGCGGATTTACAGTATGAGAAGGCTAGCTGAAGTCTGAAGACATGAAGCTATGGGTTTTATTCCTCAAGGATGAGTATCTTCAGATTTAAAAAAAAAAAAAAAGAAAGAGGAGGCAATGTCTCAACTTTCTATCAAGTTGTGCTGTGTAACTGCTGTGTTGATGAATACTATTATCATATGTTCCTTTTTCCTCAGGTGCTATGTAAAAAGTACTCCAGAGACAGATTTCACAGGTCCTTGACAAAAGAGAATGTCACCACTAGATTGCATGGTATCTTTACAATGTGTCTAAATGTATTCATAGACACAGTGCAGATACTTCATCTTTTTTCATCAGTGCAGTCTTTAATTTTTTTGTTGAAGTATAAGTAGATCAGATTTTCAAAATTCCCTGCTAGGGAATTAAGTAATCTAATCCATATGTAAACTTTAAAAAAGGGATTGACCTCCCTTTTGAAAGACTACATTAAACAGTACCTACGGTGAAACTGAGCTGATTATTCATCGTGGATATCAACTCTCATGCTATCATGACATTAAAGCATGGGTCAAATAAGGAAAATGAGTATACACAAATAACACCTTCTGTATCCACATTTTTTCTCTCTGCATTTTCTGTTATAGCTAATTACTTTTCTGTTCCATTCCTTATTACAATTGACTGCAAACCCAGGAAAGCTTAAAACTGACATGAACTGGGTTCTGTCCTGTCTCGTTTTCTGAACATAATTGCTGTTTAAAAAAAAAACCGCTATCTGAATTAATCTGTGGTTCCCAAATCCTTGGCAGCTCATGAACTACTTTTGTAGGTGTATAATAAACAGAAGCCTAGTTTTAGCAGGCTTAAATTTGCTATAGAGGGATCTGTATTTCCTCTGGAAAAATGTGGGTTCTGTTAATTGTAAAATATTTAGCACCATATTCTACTGTTCCCCCTATATTAGTCTCCTGTTTTAAGTTTTATCAATGAGACGATGTAATTTTTTGCTGGTTGCTCTAGAAGAGTGTGCCATCTTCTTGAAAAGTACAACAATCTCCATTTATAACATGGAACACTGGCACAAAACCAATCTGGTTTTCTCTGAAAATTGATTGATGAAATCAGAGCTGGAGGCAAGCTAGATAGATAACTTTAGTAATTTTTTTATCTATGTTTTGTAATAGATTAGTCAACAGTTCAGTGACTCTGTCTCTGAAGAGAAAGTCAGTAATTGTCCTGTGAAATCTGTGCTTGAGAAAAAGGATCAAACTTGTCATGACCGTAGTGAAGAAATGACTCATTGTGCACCTCAGGTGGAGCAGCAGAGCACAGAGACAAGCCTGAGCAGTAGCTCTACAGGTGAGATGATGATTTTAGGGAAAACTAGCAGTGTGGTTTCCCAGGCTAAGCATTAGCTGTGTATAGTTCCTTGTAACAAACTGTGGAATTCAACTGGCGAAGTTACTCAGCTAATCATTCCAGTAGTTGTGTTACATTTATTTGTATGTTGCCTCAACTCTAAATCACCTACACAGCTCACAAAAATGACTAAGTGCCAGCACTCTTATATCAAAAACAGTGGAGAATCTTACTCCCCATTAGCAATCAACAGTTTGGCCTTAGAGAAGAATTCAAAAGCTAACCAGACTGTAGAAACTGAAATTATCATTCTTGTCTCTGCAACTGAACACCTGCCTCACAGAAGAGAGCCATGTCACAAGTTTATTTTTATAGCTGGTAATTTTAAGAACAAAGAAACAGGAAGATGAACCTCCTCAGAACTTTTTCCTGTTATTTCATGTTTACTATGTGCTTAATAAAAACCCAGTCTTATAGGAGAAAAGAATACACATACTAAGGAAGTTAAGTTTCTTCTTTATATTGATCATTCCAAGAAAATAATAGTCCCATGAAAAGGTTGTAGGTTTTTTCTTCTCTGTATTGTGAAATGGTGATTCCATAAGTCACTTTAGCTTTCTCTACAGCATATGTATCTTTTTAAAGTTATTTTCAGACTTGAAAAATAGCTTAGACTTCCTTTCCATCTGTAGGTTTCCTTTGCTTTAGCACATTAAACGTCTCATGCCATTTTGATCTTTTTCCTCCGTTAACATACGGTCACCAGTTGATTATTGCCATGGAGTCCAGAGTTAGCCGCATCTCTTCAGCAGTATATTAGCTTAAGGCATTTTTGAGTCCTGGAGGAAGTTGATTGGATTAAAAGGTATTTATTTTTGCAATTTTTTTGGAAATGAAATGAATAGTGATACAATATGCAACAGCACTTCCACTTGCTTTGCAGGTCCTCTTGACTGCATTGCTTTGTCCTATTGGAATGCTGCTTAAAGCCCAGCTTAAGTTTTCAGCTGAATCTGTTACGTCAAGAAATACAATCTCCTGCATGTACTTTATCCTACTGAAAAATTAATATTCATTGCCTGCAGTGGGACGCTCAAGTGTCTAAGACTTCTTCTGGACTGGAACAAATTCATATGTCCAAACAGAAGTTTCCTTCTAGACCTCCCCTTCCCCTATGCTGGGATATGTGATCAGATTTGCAGTATTGACCGAAATCAGTATGCTTGTGCTGGTTGATATTTTCATTAGTGTATAGATGCATACATTCAGCACTTTTCTTTTTTCCTTCCAGAACAGCTTAGTCGAGATGCATTGAACTCCAAATCAGATCTAGAAGCAGATGATGCAGAGAACTTAGTGGAACCCTCTCCTGAAGAAACACCAATTGAAATTATGCTGGGCAAGGTAATGAATATCCTGAGATGCATACAAGATTTTCAGTATTCTAAGCCTGTATCAAGCAAATTGCTTTGGCTTTGGTGGTAAATCGTGAGTATGCAATCAATGCCAAGCCCAGTGGACTTTAGTGTATCACAGTTAATTCCTAAAATGAAATCACATTATGCATTTGTCCTTTCTCTTGACCTAGAAAGAGTATTTGGGCCAAAGAGACTGTATACATTTAAACTTTGCATAACTTTAATTTTTTTCTTTTTTGGTCAGCATATATTTTTCTGCTGTGTCATTTCATGACTATACGAAGTTTGGTGTTACCAAAAAAGAAGGGACAGGAAGAATGTCTGAGGAAGGGGAGACTTGCACTATATTAAAGAATTTGGGTATGAAAGTACAGATGCTAGCTCTTATGAGCTTTCATGGCTTCTGCTCATTTGTACAGAAGGCAGGAAAACTTGTGCTGAATTTAGTAGAGCAAATCTTTGGATGGTAGCACAAGACAACTTTTCCACGCATTAGTTATATTTTCACTGACATGAAGGACACTCTTCAGTAAACCCCATAATCTAGTGTTTGTATAGTATGAATATGTATAGAACATATACTGTTCCTTTCAGTACAAATTATAGCCAACTATAGTAATACTGCCAGGTTTCCATGAAGTTGTACTTCTTTTTTTTTTTTTAGGTTACTGAAGGTGAAATTGGACCCTTCAACTCAGTCAAACTTCAGATTATTTTTATCCCAGCTGTCCCTGGGGATGTAAGGGCAGAGTTTGTGATTATGTTTGACAACTCACCCTGCAAACCAGTGAGTTTTTTTTGTATAAGATTTGACTCAAAACACTGTAGAAAAACTAGTTTGAAATCCTCCTGCTTATGCTTCTTCCAAGAACAACAAGAGTTCAGAAGGCTGGATTAGAACCAGGGAAGCAGGTAGATGAAAACTTGTTTATGGACATTCTAAGAAATAACGAGGTAGCACATGATTATCTATTATGTAGTCTCATGGCAGGTCACAGACTAATTTTGTAAACCATGGCCCTTGTCTTTGTAACGTACTTTCTAAAAGCCCTATCCTGATACTCCTATTTTATCAGGCATCATATTAGAAAACATTAATTGCCTGGAAACAAATTAAAAAAGTCTTTATCCCCAACCCACACAGTTTATTTTCTTCCTGATCTATCAGATTGGAATTATTCAGCATGTAATACTGAAACTGATGTGTGAAAGCTGGGACAGATGCTAACTTTAGTTACCATTGCAGCTATTTTAATTCCATGTTTTATTGGAAGTCAAATTCTGCCTGGGAACAGTTCACAGAACCTTGCCAAAAAACTTAAAACTTCCAAGGAGCTCAGTAGGCTAGTCTTGGCTCTTCTCAAGATCTGCAGATGGAATACACTGTAGAAGGAGCTGCCTTTCAGCCCTGGTAGAGAAGGATTGTTTTCTCCAAGTCTGAGCTATTTCATTGCTGAAATATCATTTAAGGTCATTATTATAGGACATAGTGTACTCTCCTGCCATTGCTGTATTTCTTTATTGGATAAACAAATTGCAATGTCTTTTGAGTTTCTGAATTGTGGCACATTCACTTAAACTAGATGTACTTTAGATATCATGCTGTCCAAGATATTGAAAAGAAATGTTCCTTTGTTTTCTGTCAAAGAATCTAAGCCAAAGTATAATTCATATTTTTTGTGCTGAACACGAGAATATTTATGATTTATTTTATAAATGCCTTCCCTACCTTTGTCTAATTAAAATACCTTTAATATGAACAGTATCTTACTCAGCTGTAGTTCATAGAGGAAACTCTTGCTCTGCCTTAGATGGGTAAGAATTTCAGAGACTAATACAAACAAACACACTCTGAATTTGTATATTAACAGCTGTACTTTAGTGCCGTTGGAGTTTCTATTGATGTGCCAGTTTGGGTGCCCAATCCAAACATCGATTTAAAGATCTGTATGTATGACCGACTTTATCAGGATTGCATTGTCATTCAAAGCAGGTGAGCTACCCATTCATTATCGGTCTTATTCTGTAGCTAATAATGAGATCTTAAGTCACTAGGTGATGTTTGGAGGTCCAATTGTGCCAAACACATAAGTTAATAAATTTACCATGGGAGGCTGAAGAACAGGGATTTGTTTCTTTGGCATTTCAGGAGGGCATACGGCTGCAAGCCCTCTGAATTCTCTGCTGTAGAAATTGGGCTTGGATATTCTGCTATCCTAAATCCCTAGGACCAGCAGTAGCTATGAAGTATGCAGCTATGAAGTATGCCTATCCACTCCCACAAGATTCCCTATGCTGTGCCTGTTTGGCATATAACTGTTAAAGCCCTAGGGAATAACAGTCCCACTGGGTTTCAGCAGTGCAGAATTCAATCACTAAATATTAGGTAGGTAAATGTGCCTAAGATTTTTAAAGTGAACATCAGGGTATAACTGATTCAGTCAGGAAATCTCATGAAGGAATATTTTTGTAATTTCTCTTTGTTATATTTTATTAACAGTCCATGAAAGATTTATGATCTGGAAGCCAGCTTCATGACAACTTTTCCTTATAGGATTCTACAGCTACTGTATTCAAGTCAAATGTTTGTTGAACTTAGAGTACTGTTAGGTACTGGATAGCATGACTGAGTCTAATCTGGCTAGTATGTTCAAAGCTGAAAGGGTCAGTTGCATTTCCCCTTCCCCTTATCCACTATGAACTTCACTGAGTTTGTAGGTAAAGCTAGACCTTGCAAGTCTTTACACTAGCATGTTGTGTTTTTTATGTATATTTTTGAAAAGAGGATGGGCTATCCTAATAGGATAGGATATCTTTGGTTAGGATATTCTGGGGATGTCTGAGAACTTTCTGATGTCTTTTACCTTTTGCCTTGTGGACTCAGCAGTACTTGGGAATACTGGAATAGAAATTCAATCCCTAATCTTTCCAGACTAGGGATAAGATGCTGGTTAAATCACTTCAATCCTTTTGCGTTTCCATGTAGACGTTGCACATTGCAGTAGAGTGATGGATACAAATAGCAATTTAAAGAAAAAGTCTGTGTAGGTACTTCCATAATCCACACCAGTAACATCCAAAGACTGGTTCTGCTTGTCTGTAATGTAAAGATAATTATTTTAGCTCACTGGCTTCCAGACACTTCTTGCTATTAGAAAGTGGTTATGTGAACAAACTGTCTTGTGGGTGCTGGGTGTCTTCTCTGTCTAATACGTGACTATCGGCTAGATGCTCAGTATCCCTATTTTAACAACAATCTCCTTATCTTAGATTCTAATTACATATATGCTGTTAAAATTGGGATGAGGTTTTGGGGGAGAGGAGGGTAATGTGAATTTTTCTTTTGTTTTTTGCTTTTAATATTTCTGTTAGAAGGCATCCATTCTAACCTCCTACCAGAATTAATTACAGGCTGCAGAAATTCTTTGCAGTTGGAAAGAAATGAGTAGAGCTGTTATCTCAGAAATTCAGCTCACAAATGTGACAAGTACAAGTTATGTAAGAGATTTGACTTGGTCTATATAACTCAAGGAAAAAATCAGAAGTATAGAAACAAAATAACTCTCCTAATGAAACCTTAAGATTTCTAGGTATTCCAAAGATAGAAGCTGTCATACAGCTTAGGCCAAAACTTCTTAACCATGGGAAAAATCATCCTTCTGGACTTCTGGCAACTTTCACTATATTAAAGGCGCTTAATATGTAGCACACTAATATACCAGTTTATCTTGGCAAATCTGATCTCTCCTTCTGACTCGTTGGGAAGGATTATCCTTGTTCTATCCTTGTTCATCAGGGCTGAAATCCCAAGCATTGCATCTGCAAGAGTATCATGTCTCAGCTTTTTATCCTGCCAACATGGATACGCTTCATCTCAGCTGCATTTGGGATGCCTGAGAACCCGCTTCCTCTAGTAGCTATTAAAATTACTCTGTAGCTGGAATCAGAAACAGGATTCCTCATTGTACATGTCAAACTGCTTGTCAAACAGAGTGGATTAAGAACTGGTGAAAATACCTGTATCTTGCTATTAATTGGGAATAATCTCTCAGGAAGGTAGTGGTTAGACTGTTAAGTAAGCTGTCCTTTGATCGCAGTGGTGAAAGACTGCGGAAAGGTAGCCTTGCTAAGGTCTGTGTTCTGCAACTATGCACAGACAAAGGATCCAGAGCCAAGGACAGTTATCAAGCTAGCAATGAAGTGTCCAAACTGCTGTCAACATACAAACCAAGACAGTAGTTTGGTATAACAGTAAACATACAAACTGTACATCAGCTAAAGAGGTGTTACATTGAAGTAAGCTTTTGCTCATAGCAACCAAGCACTTAAGGAGACCAAAGCTATGGTTACCATAACCCAGCTGAAAAGGCTATTGTCTAACATTTCCTGAAATGCCTTAGCTAGAGAGAACTAAGGTTTAAATCCAGTAGTTCTGAAATCTTATTACCATAACTTGTAAAATACAGATTACTTAAATGTTAATTAGATATTTTAAAGATTGTTTTTAAAAATTCTGGATTGTTCTTACAAATGTTTTCTCCAATCCCTAACTAGTTATTGGAAAAAATCGCAAAAATTTCAGAGATGATCCTCTAGATTTTTGGGGCAAAATCTGACCCAGCACTTGTGAGGGATGTTCTGTTAGAATAGCCTTTTGTTCACTGAGTACACACAAACTCCCAACAGCAACAGAGCAGAAAAAAACTGTAGCAGTATTAAGATACAGGAACAGAAGTTATTATTATAGTCTATAACATAAGTAGGAGATGAGGTTTTCTGTAGTTAGATATCTCAGGCACTTAAAGTGTCCCAGCAAGCTCTGTAGAATTGCAAATTGTTAGTTAATACTATTCTTTCTTTCTGATGACATAGAATATGGTAATCAGGAAGCATAAATATGGAGCCTAGAGGGCGAAAGTGTTTCACCAGAATCTTGTCCAAAATAAACCATTTTGAAGTGTAATTTCTTTGGCAGGTTATAATTTGCACTGATTTAATGAAGCAGTATGCAGTTCTTAGTCCGTCAACGGTCAGAAATCATTCCAGGCTCTCAGTACCTTATGCTGCAGTTGTTGACTGAGAGCAGACCATCTGGACTGACAGCTTGTAAACCAGTCAGAGAGAAGGAAAATGACAAGCTGAAATATTTGTAAATTGCTTGGCAATTTTGCACACAAACATTAAATTCCAAAGCAGGATATGGTTTGTGGCTATCGCCATATTATAGTATGGCCAGAATTCAGTAAACAATGAGATGTTTCCTTAGCCTCCAGTATACCATTCATAGGGCAAATTGATCCCAAGCTGTCTAGCAGAGGATCTGGCAGCATCAGCTCAGCCACACTATGGCATCTAGGCCTGTAGAATCCCTGTTGGCAAGAGAAGTTACAAGAGACTTGTGAATTCACATCTCTTTAAGAGGTCACCACAATTTTCAGAAAAACAAACAAACAAAAAAAGCTCTCATTAGATTTCCTGGCGTAAGAAACTCATCCAGCACAGCTGAATTTGGGTATTTTTCCTACCTATGCAGACTTAATTGTCTATGGTTGAAGGCTTTGAGATTGTTATAAGAACGTGGATGAGCAGAATTCACAAACTGGCTACATTTTGATGTTCTATTTAGGTGTACTATGGCCTTCCAGGTTCATTCTTTTGTGTTTTTTTTTTTTTTTTCTTCCTAGCTCCTTGCTGGAACATTCAGTGCTTATTAGCAGCTTAAACAGCATCTAGATATCTTTGGCCCCACTTAGGGTGGCTGGTGGTCTTTTTTCTATTTCTCAGAAAGGATAACAGATTTTCATTTGTTACATCATACTTACCCCTGATCACTACAAAACATTGTAGCATCACAGCATTACAAGAGGACTACTCTTTTTCCATCTTGAGTAGGTTCTGTGGCTGCAGCTAGGACCAATTAGGTGTCTCAGAAACATTGCATGAATCATTCTTATTGATTCAGATAGAGGGACTATATATTAGGAACAAATAATTAGCTTATATTTCACAATAATTTGACTTTGACTTTCTGCTGACCTGATTTATCACTATGCACTTTGATAATTATGTTCCCATCAGCTGTATACATTGCTTGAAATACAGCTGAGTTTGCTCACAGTACTTCCAAAATCTTGTTTTCTATACTTAGCTTAAAAGAGAATGTAACTCTGTGATTTTGCTATAACAGTTTTACATGCCCTTCATTTTCAAAGGAGGCTTAGAATAGTTGCAATCCTAATGTAGAGGAGTGATGCAAGAGGGGGAAGAGGAACAAACTCCCAGAGCAAATGGAGTTGCTGATCTGGCAAAATGAGTAGCCCCTAAGCCACCTAAGCATGTCTGATCTCTTTGCAGAGCAAAAGCTGCACTGCGTTTGAAGTTTGAAGTATGCAAAGAATTGAGTAAGCATATGGATCTTCTTCCAAAAACAGGTTACATTCAAGCTCAGTCATCCTTCAGTGTGCAGCTGAAGTTTCTGCCCAGGTAATCTAACAATATCTTTTTGGGTATTTAAGATAATATCTATAAGAGGCTGTCAGCATAAAATCTGAGCAAGTCCAAGGTGGGTGGGTGGGTGTGCTTGTGTGTGGTGTGTTTGGTTTTTTTGTCTGTTTTTTAACCTTCACACCTCCTGAGTGGAGTAGGCTGGACTCCACATTGCTGGTGTTAGTGTAGTCCCAGTCTCCCTCCTGTCTCTCTGGTAAAAGATGCCAGATGCTCAAGAAGGAAATTAACTTGGATCGCGTTCCTGTGAGGAAATGCTTTTCCTGTGGCGACAGCAGCAGTGTGAAAATCTTAACAGTTGCATTCCTGGTAGATTGCTCCCATTTCTGTGGGGAATCTATCCTTACACAAAAGAGAGGTTAGCTAGGCAGGTGGCTACTTCACACTTCACTGATGAAATCACTTTTGGACAAGTACTCGTGTGCTTGCTAAGTAAGGTAAAAACAGTTGGACTTCCTGTTTGTATCCCTCCTACCCAGTATCATTTTCTCTAAAATATGAATGTATTTTATTTCATGTGTCATTTTACATAACAACGTCTTCTAAGATGCTAAAAGCCCTATCCTAGCAAGTTTCGTTATTCCACTTCATAATGCATCTACGTATGCAAGCATAACGCAGTTATAGAAATTAACAAGTCCAATTTTTTTAAATTTAAATGCAAGATTCTTGTTGACCATTGTTAATTATCTTAATTTTGTTGTTATTTTAAAGAATCTAGCAGGATGTTTCCTTTGAAAAATAAATTGAATGATTAGATCTCAGTACAGATAGAGCCAAATACTTCAGTGGCTTCAGTTATTACAAATTTAAACCAGATTTTGTAAGGACAAAAACGAAAGCATTAGATGCAGTGACTGCTGGTGCACACCTGCTGCTTTTTTCATAGAGATTATCTAGCTCCTTTCATATAAGTATGTTGGGATTTTCACTGATGTGCTCAACATCTCTGGAAATCACACCCTGTACATTCCAAAATGACTGACATG
This sequence comes from Struthio camelus, assembly GCF_040807025.1. Classification (NCBI taxonomy): domain Eukaryota; kingdom Metazoa; phylum Chordata; class Aves; order Struthioniformes; family Struthionidae; genus Struthio; species Struthio camelus. Next base: position 3,001,278 of record NC_090962.1, read on the forward strand.
AAAACTATCATCAGGTTAGTATTCAAAGAAAATGCAAGCACTTACAAATTTTCCAACACTTCACATCCTATCAGATTACAACAACAGTAACTGTTGTGATATTTTTCAGTTCTTAAAGTTCAATGCTGTAAAACACACTTACTGAGTGGTAGAAGTATAGCTTAGATTTAGACCATTAATCTGTCTTTGAAAAATGAGAAAGCTTCAGAAAGGAGATTTGATGAGATTAAGACGCTTCTGACACACAAGATAAGTATCATGCTGTTTTACCATACAGATGAATTTTAAAAGGGGAGAGTGTGTGTATATGAGAGAGAACAAGAGAGAAAGATGAGCTTGGTACAATGCCTGTTGTAATGCACTGAGCTAGTGACACATTTCTGGAAATTGACTTAGTACTACAAGCTCACTTTTTTCAGGACAAAGAATAGCTGCATTAATAACAAAACAAAATAAAAGAAACTCTTAATGAGGAAGACTAACTGAAAAGATGGGTAGCTTGGGAAGCTTTCCCAAGTATTTTGTGCACATTGAAATGCTTGGTAAGATAATACTATGCTCTTAACTATATGGCTGCTTCAAGCAAAGACAATTTCTGCATATTTGAAAAGCAAGTTCTCTTTTTTTTTTGGACTTTCAGAACTCCCCAATGTTGTCTTTTAGTTTTTCTGCATTTAGAACTAGTCCTGCTGCTGCTGGCAGCCTAAATCGGATTTGTCTCTTATGCTTGTCATGTTAATTTTCATGTTAATGATGCTTTTGGAGAACTATAGGAAGGATTTCACTGTTATTCCCAAGGCATAACAGCTAATTTATACACACACAGCAATGGGCTCTAGTTATGATTATTTTTTCTCTGGGTTATTCTGCACTATGTGAACAACTTATGTTATTGTAATGTCCAGTTGCACAGGGAAAACTGACACTTCATTCCTTCCTTATATTTAACTCAGTTCCTATCTTTAAGCAAGTCTACAATCCATTTGAACAACACAGATCTTCTAAAGTTGCATTTCAGATTTGCAAAACAAAAGCCAGTAAGATTACAGATCACCATGATGATTATGAGCGAGTATAATTTATTCATTAACTTTCTTTAAAAATACACTACAAAATTACATGCAATTACAGAATTGCTACCAAGAACAGTATCACTGTGCAGACCTAAGAACAGGAAACAATCAGCTCTGATGCTGTAAGGCACTATTAATAGACCAGCGGAGCTAAAAATGCTAGAGCTTTTGTATTGTCTTGGCCTGAAGCTCTGAAATTGAGCTTAGAATATGAAGATGCTTCAGCAACAGAAAACCCACGTATTCCCTATAAGTGACTAATCTGGTATGTAATCAGTCACTATTGGTCTCCAAGTTTGTTTCGCTTACGCAGCTTGCCTTTATCTATGTCTTTTTGGTATCTTGTGATCCAATTGGTAATGTCTCAAATGGGCTAGCGATTAGTTGTCATCAGTGTCAAAAGGTTGCTGAGGTAGGTTTGGTTATTAGCTGTGGTTGCAGTGAAGGCGCAGAAGGCTTACATTCTGATGATAAAGGAAGCTTTAAATTTTTCAGAATTTTAAGGAGCATTTGGATGGGGTGTTTGGTAAGAACATAAACGAGTGCAGCTGCCAGTAAATAACTCTCTTAAAACATCTGTATATCCACAAACCTGTCATCAAAAAAATCCAGCATTACTATACAAGGTCAATTATTTTAACTACATTGCTAGATATCCTCGTAATCAGTACATACCTGCTCAGAGCAGATTGCCTGGAGGTATGCCATTCTCCAGGAAAACCATGACAAGTCCACAATATTTCTGATATGACTGCACTTTTTTGGGCAGAAGGCCGTTGATCGTAGGTCATGATTTTTTTTTTGAATGGCCTTTTTATGTTGCGTTTTGTCTAACACTTGCTTATGTAGGACAAGATTTTAATTAGACTTCATTTCAGTGAAGCATTGGATCTGGTGTTTACCACAGTGGTAACTTGTGGTGTTAACCACAAGTATGTGAATACCCTTATTTGAGCACAAATACTATGTTAGAGAACAAGCCTTGAAGAATAAAACTTTTGGATCTTTATTAAATGGAATTGTTTTATTTTTTATTTGGTTCAGGAATACATCCCTCAAATCCATTTTATTATTCCCACTTGCTAGAAAACAGTCAAGATGCTTTTATGAAACTGAGCGTATTTTTCAATTTTAGGCACTCTCTTCCTGAAGATGCAGGGAGCTATTTTGATGAGGAGACGAGAGTTCTGGAAGTTCCAATGACAATACTGATTGCAGATAAGGTGAGTGATTTTATTATGGTGGTTATCAGACTGACAATAGATGTACATCTATTATTTTAGTTGAGTATTTGCTTAATGATATCAAATCTTAGTTTAGTCCTTTACTAGTTGAAGTTCTATGACAATAGTAAAAGATGCTTAAAGTGGTAATACAAAATGGTTAGTTCCTTTAAAATATAAAATTTAGAAAGTTAAATCCTTTCTCCTTACTGCTCCTTTATTCCCTAGAGATTTTTTTTATATCAGTGAGTTCTAAGATACCACAGCATACTATTTTTATTCTGATCTGTATTGTACTGCAGAGGTAGCAAATTCTTAAGGCATACGTTTCATGGAGATGCAGGTTTGATTCTACTCTAGCATATGGAATTTAAGATGATAAACACAGATTCTTTTGGCAATTTTCTTTAAAAAAGAGGCATTTTGTACTCCTTTAATTTTAGAGATCAGTGAGACTGAAGTTCAAAATAGATATGTTACTGTCAAGGAATAGAGTAGAAATGTAGTCTTTTTTTTTTGTAGTTATCTTTTTGAATGTCATTTCAGTTAAATCTCATGCTCACAATACTACAGGTACAGTTTTTACCAGCGCTCTTGCATTTGTTTCAGACTAAACCTGTTAATTTTACTGTCCATGCAATTGTTACTACTTCTGATTTGGAAATTAGTCCAGCAGAAATAAATTTTGGATACTGCACAATCTATGAAGCTGTGCAGACAAATGTCACACTAACAAACAAATCCATCTTGCCACAAGAGTTTGGATTTGTGGGACTTCCAGAGGTATGTGGTTATCCTTCCTACACAGCTTCTATTAAAATGCACACAATTGTTTTGAAATTGCATTTCAATGTGAGTGTAAATAACTCTTGAGATGGTTCTTGCAAACCTGTGGAAATACTCCTGCCAGCAGCACTGAGGAGACATGCAGATTAGTTCTGTAATGGATTTGTGTAAATTCTGTCTTATACTACCATAAGCGTTTTCCAAGCAGCATATCTTATGCCAGCAGTACACATCTCCAGGGAGATTGTATTCCTCTCCCCTACCTAACGTTAATAGGCTAACTTTATCCTATTAGAATGCTTTTTTTTTCCACCAGGAGATCTAATAACAGAATATTTGATGCCTTTTTCTTTCATACTCATAGGCTGCATATATGCTACTAAATAAAACAGGCTGAGGGACACTGCTCTGGCCTGGACACTGATGGATATGGCGTAGTTTTTGTCCAAATGCCTAAACTCTATTTGCTCTCAAAGCAGGGGCCATGCCCGAACTGCCTTTTGGGAAACATTCCCTGAACTGTGACTGGGCATTGTCTGATTGACTGTTAGTTCACATGTAGGCTAAATTAATCACAGGGAACACCAATTTCTAGAGGGCTATGGTTTTGTTTAGTTTGTTTATCTTGAAAAATCAACTGTTCAAGCTTGACGCAATACTGTGGTGATCACATAAGAAACCATTTAGCATGCTGGAATCTGAGGTAGCAGGAACCTGATGTTTAATTAGACATTCTCCCTTTCTCTGCTCCTTTAAGGACTAAACCCAAGGAGTTAGCTGACCGAAATCGGAATCTTCAGCTTTCCGAGTTTTATTGCACAGGAGGTGATTCATGATTAGCTTTAACTGTGATTGAAAGACATTATTGAATCACTATCAGCTCATATAAACACAAGGCAATGTACATTTCTAGGTACTAAGCTGCTACTTATCACCATGGTATCTGCACATCACACAAGCATTAGCTTTTCAAAGTTTCAGGGGAACAGTTGAGAACTTTATTATATTTCATTCAATTTTATATGAAGAGTAAACAAACATCGTTGAGAAAAGGTGATTACCATAGATGGTATGAAGTCAGGCGATAAGGTTGTACAAAAGTCTGAGTTATTAAACTTCTGCCTTTCAAGTTATTCTGGAATAAGAATCCTGCAAATCAGCCAGACACTAATCACTAACTCAGATGAAAGCTTCTAACCAAGAGGTTTCTGTTTCCTGACACTTATATGTTTAATAATATTTTTCTTAACTTTTTATTTTGAAGTTTGTTGAAGTTCAGCCCAATGATGGACTGGGAATTCTTCTTCCCCTGGAAAGCCTGACATTGGACATAATCTTTAAAGCCAACAAGGCAAAAGAATACGACTTTAAACTAACCTGCAAGTCAGAGATTAATAGGTATGTTATGAAACTGGTTGAGTAATAGGTAATGTGGAAGTCTAAATCACAGTGGATTTCCACAGTTAAGATAAGCCTGTCCAGTAATGAAATCAACTATGTACCTTGAAAAGGTGATGTTATCTGTAGGATAGAACTGTGAGGCAGGCAGAAATTCTCTAGTTAGTTGCTCAGTTCCTGGTAGTTTCATTCTTCATTTCCATGTCTGTCTTTACTGAGATAAGTTTTGCGTTTTACTCCAAATGGGACAGGAAAAGATAATTTATCCATGTCACATATCCCAGCTGTTAGTTTGCCTCAAGTTTTCTTAACCTGCAATGTTCTGCTTGCTTTCTCGGCAGAATTATCAAAAATTTTTTTTCCCTAAAAATGGTTCATTCAGTAAGCTAGTGCTACTAAAATAATGATGGCAAAAACTCTGATTTAATTGGATGCATTTCCAGAAGTTCACAGAGGAAGAATTCAAATAGGGAATCTTTAGCCAATTGTGCATGAAAAATAGATAGTATTATTGTTCATCTTTAGGCAAAATTCCCATTGCAGGCTTGAGAAATTCTGTTTGAATAGGGACTACCGGATCGGTTCCCTAGTTTCTGGGTTGGTTAAGAGCCTATTTTATGCTGAGACAATTTATGATATGTTTATTTTTAGACAATTCAAGCTGTCATGCAAAGCAGTTGGAGTCCACCCACCTCTTGAATTGTCTCATTCCTTAGTTCAGTTTGCTGCAACAGCTTTAAATGGTGTATCTACAGCAACACTGTATGTGATAAATTCCCATGTAAGTGTCAACCACTGTAGTCATGCTGTCCCAAGAATTGGCAATGGGGAAATTGCCCACGTTGGACCCACGTCCTTTGAATTCCATGTGCCTGAAGACTGTCCTGTGACAATTACGCCTTCTGTTGGGACTGTTTTACCTGGGAAGGTAAAATCACTTTCAAATGTCAAACTTTCTAATAAATCTTTTGGTCATCTACATCCCTACAAATGCTGTAGCCTGGAAGTTAAGAGCAAAACATATGTTGTATTATTAGCAAAGCTGGAATGTTTTGTATTGTTTGAAATAATGCTGTAAATTGGAATCAAGGGGTTAACCATCAAATCTGGCTAATGCTTTATGGGAACTGTCACCCTGAATATTTTCCCTAGTGTTGTTATGATTTATTTGGAGAACCTTTAAATATCAAAAACAGTGGTAAATGTGAAGGCACTTTAACACAGTGTGCTTCTAAGAAGCTGTAAGTGACCTTATCCTTAGGTTCATCTCATTCACTTGGAAAAACAAAATTGCATTTATCAAAGTTTACTGTCAAATGTATGCCCCTAATGTGCTTTGTAGGTATAACACATGTGTGAGGGGCTGAATCATTCTTGTCTGTGCTTTCACACTTCCAGAAAAGCTTGATTCAAGTGTCCTTCAGACCAACATTGTCAGATCAGCTAATCAGAGAAGAGGCAATTGGGCTTTGCAGAGCAGCTGTGACAAGGGCAGAAATACAAGTAAGAAATGTTAAGAACTAGCACGTGCTATTGGTCTGTCAATTTCAGTTATTTGGTTTTCCAAGCGGTATTTTTTATCCTAAAATTATCTGCATATTAATGAAGTGCAAACTCATGAGCTATGACCTGTGTATACAGGACAAAGTGACTGAACAATTTCATAAGACTTTCAAAAGCATTCCTAGAGCATTTTTTAAAAAAATGGGAATTGCAGCTAACTGCTGTGAGTACTCTTTTTTTTTTTTTAAGATGGAGTAAAACACTTCTATTTTAATTTTATCTTACTAAAAGTGTAACAACTACTGCGTCTACTTTTTTAAACCCTAATCCTGCTGTTATGTTGCTTTCCTCACTGCATCATCACATTGCCTTTCCAGTAGGAACTGGTTATCCAAATTCCTCAGCGCTAGAAATCTCAGTGTATAATTTCTGAGAGATGTCTCTGTATTTACAGACAAAGAAGAAAGATGAGAAGAGAGAAATGAAGAAGTTAAGCATTTCCTTTATCAGACAGCAGTCCTCCAGACAGCTTGCAAGAGACGGAGGCAGTAAAAATCTGACTTCTGTATATAGTTCTGAACAACCAAAATCCAAAGAGATAAAACCTAAGTAAGTCAGTAAAAGCATCATCTGTTATATAGGCAACAAATACCTCTTATAAGTGGTTTAATAGAGCTACTAAACCCTACAGGTAGACAAGAAATCAAACAGTGCTGAAGAAATAGCTTTAGTCATATTGCAAATGCTGTTAGTACTGCTTTTAAGCCACCCAGTGGTAACATCTCAAGTAAGGTAAAGAACCCCTTTAATATGCTTCAGGGCAATTGAGGACTTCAAAGAATGTATCAGAAAATATGAAAGTCTATCATATTAGTTAGAAATGTAACAATACTGTAAAATAAACCTTTTAAATAGTCATTTTACAATATGTATAGCTCACTGAGAATTATTAATGGCACATGTTATCTAGCAATTTGGATTCTTAGATCTGAAATCTGATACTTAAGGTCCCTGGTTTGGCATATAATTCAACTTTTAGAACCACGTTTTTGCCAAATTTGAGGAACTTGGAAGAAGTTTTTGAAAGTAAATACATGTTTAAACACCAGGCATTTTGCTGCACTGGGTGCTAGTTATTTTTGAATAAAATTCTATGTTCATTGCAACCATTAATTATAATTTTAAAGTACTTTTAGTACAGGTCATAAAAATGAAGTTCATATTTGCAAACTTCAAATTTAAAATATTGCTAGCCATACTGTGTTACAGAAATGTGGTTTGTGATGTGTGTGCACATATTGTTGAAATGATGTGGAAGTACTAGATACTGGAATACTTAGGTATTCAACATAAAGGAATCATACTGAGGACTTTGTCATCTTTAGTATGCCATCAAGTATCTGAATTTGTAATTTTTATTCTTTTTGACCAGAAAAACAAATCACATATTCAGTGGAACAAATCCATTGTTGTGCTTGCGTAGTTTTACTGCTTAGTTCCATTTTGAAAGTATGAATAAGAAGACAAATACAAATTGCTCAGCAGATATCTATTTAGTGTTTTTTTTGTTGTTCTGTCTCTTACTATCATGATTCCTGCTCCTGGATTTTCTAGTTCTGAAGCTTATATGGCAGCCCATATTTTCCTGATGAGGAATTTCAGAGGGAGGTTTGAAAGATACATCATACCCTGCTTTGTTGCAAGTGGAGATACTGATGGAAAGAGAAACTCTGAAGATCTAAGCTGCAGGTATTCCACAAGCAAATAGCTTCAAACAAGATATTTGTAATTCATGATAGGTCAGAAATTTCAGAGGAATGTGGTAGGCATGTTATTTATTCATTTTGGAAGAAAATTTGTTTTCGGATTTTAATTGTTTGTTAGATATAAATAATTAGATAAAACTACTTAGATAAAAATCTTACACATTAATATCAAAGCATCTTAGAGAGTAACTGTATGAAAAGTTTAATAGCCAGATATAGTTCATCTTTCTGCTTCAGCATACACAGGAGGAGAAGCAGCCACCAAAAAGTATTTATTTGTTCTGTTATGCCAATGTAATGATACCCTGCCACATGAACAAAATAGGAACAGATTTTTGATGCTAGTTTATAAGAGAGCAAATACCTCTTTACTATCTCCCCAGCCCTTATAATACCTTGTATCTGGAGCTGCACTGTCCAGCTGTAGCACCGTCTGTTGTGGTCACTTCAGATAATGGAAAAAACACGGTCAATTTTGGTGATGTTGCAATAGGTATGAAATTTGAATTCAAGTTTTGGGATTTTTTTTTTCTATCTGTCTCTAATTTCTTCTGAGCATAATTTTTTATTTTATTTGCTTTTATATTGTGCTGTTTTTTTTTCCTCTCCCTCAAAAGTCGATACGGAGATTAGCCCTGTAATAGGCACTCAGATGGAAAATTAGGAGCCTACCTGGCCAGCTGAGGCATATAAAAGTCTGCTTGATCCTGAAACATGGAATTGGGAGCTCTACTAGTGACTGTCCAAATTTGAAAACATTTTGGAGAGCTATGACTATGCATTAGCCATATAAATGCAATAAACATTTAGCACAGGTAGAAACAGAAGTAAAAAGGAGGAACGGCAATACATGAATGAGCATCAACAGTTTTTGAAATGTTGTTTTCATTCCTGTTAGGCCACAGAAGAATTAAGCAAATTACAATACAAAATATCTCCCCAGAGCAGCTGGAAGTATCCTTTTTTTGGAACATGTAGGTTGATCTGCTGTTCAATTAATTTGATGCTGTACCAAAAATAGGACCTGTTTGCCACAAGAGCAAGGAGGAGATAGCATATTTCAGACTTAATACATATCTTCCACAGTAAGACAGGAGGTGACGTGAAGACTATATTGGACAAGTCTAGGTGACCCACTGGAAGCTAGTTTTATCACACTCTTTTGACTGGAAATACTGTGCATAGAACTAAACTTGATAAGCACTTAGCACTTTCTAAACAGTAAAAGCTACTGAAAACAAAGCTGGCTTCAATACAGTATGACATACATGTGGAAAGGAACCAACAAGTCGATTTTTGCACAGTACTACTTTGAATTTCTGAATACCTCATCAGAATAGGCTATTACATTGGCTTTCATCTTGCCTGGTTTAAGTGTGGGATAGTATGGGAAAATGCCATTATCTCAGATCTTAAGGTGTTAATGACCCATTCCAGGCAAAAGCTGGAAATGGAGTTCCATGGAGATGTTAGTAATTGGAAAATAATCTTTTGGCTACTTGAATTGTGTGCAAAAAAAATCTAAAGTTAACTCAGAGAACAGAAAAATTACTCATCTCTGGAAAAGCTTCTTGTGGGTGGTTGGGTAACACTCATCTTTGATCTGAACAATACATAAAATCTGTTCTTATATCTTTTCCCCCAATTATTGTTTATAAACTTTTTTCCTTAAGTTGCACTATTTTAGCTCGGATTCTCAATTTTGAATCCCAATGGTCCCTTCCTGTTGGTCAGACCAGTTGGAACACTTCATCCAGGGGAAGATAAAACTCTTATCATCTCTTTTTGCCCAAATGAGAATAAATGGGTGAGTAAGAGTTACAACGGTAAGGGGGGAAAAAGAAGGGAGACGGAGATAAGGGGCTGTGTAGTGTGTGTGTGTGTGTATATACATATATAAGCTGACTCAGATGTGTCTGCCTAATAATAAGCAAAACTTTGCTACCTGTACATAGCCCCTCTGAACATTTGGCTCTTTGTCCATGTACTGAATCCAGAAGTTCTGTAGTAATGGTCCATTCTAGTCTGCATGTTCCTCCAGCAAATGGGCCGACTAATGGAGGTGTTCTTTGCAGTTTTTTGAAACATTGGACATCTGGACTGTAAAAACCAATCTAACTCTAAGCATCACTGGTCGCGGGGTGATGCCATCAATTGCCTGCTCTGTGGAAGAAGTACTCAATATGGGATATGTCATAGCCAAAGAGAAAGCAACTTCCACATTCAAGGTAACTGCTGATCTCTATGAACTCTATGCTGAACTGAAAAGCCTACCAGCCATTTTTGGACATATGAAGAAGAATTATGTAATTTCCACTCTGGTGGGATGTACGACTGAGTAGCAAAAGAATGCAACTTTAAAAGTGCATCTGGCAGAGTGATTTGAGGCTGAGACAGTTTAAGGCTAAAGGTAACAAAGCTGTGTGGGGAGGATCTCTTTAGCTGTTTCTGCATTGCCCGCAGGATTCTGCGTGTACAGTAGAGATGCAGTACCATCTATAAAAGAAAAAGAAATGCACCTATGTGATCTTTTCCTTAGCTCTAGCCAGCATGTAGAGGGATGCAAAGCCAGAAATGGCTTCACCAGCACTAATGTCAGAAATATTTGTCCTCTGTCTTCTCTCTGTTACTGCTATCCCAATTGAAGCTGCTTTCTGTGCCTCTACAAAGGGCAAGAGTGAAATGAGTGAAATGCAAACTGGTCCTACAAAGAGCACGTGAGGGTCTGTCATGGTACAATCTGGGTTTACTGATTGTTTAAGTTTAACTGATTCACTCATTCATTCCTATACTGCAAATTCTCACAGTCTCGGAAACAGGCCAGGATCTAGGCATAATTTTTTTCTTCTCAGGTATTTAATTTTGTCCAAGCATGTCAATGATGAAAATGCATTGCTTGCTGCAAGACTTGAGGAGGCTGGTCCCTATTGTTGGGGGAGGGAGCAGGGATGGGCATGACACATGGATGGCAATAACCTACACGCTTTTTATAGCTTCTAGGCACAAAATAGTGCAGTAATGCAGAAAAGTAAATTCAGCCAGTTTACAAATTATGGATCCTACAGGCTTGAGAACCATTTTTCCTAATGAAAATGCTCTTCTGTAAATTCTGTCATCAGATACAGAACACTTCCGCACTGAACCTGAGATACTCTATACAACTGGATTCACTTTCTTCAACAAAGGAAAAAGATCAGCAGAGACTTCCCTCCTTCATGACATCCTCTTTGCAAAGAACAGACTTTGTTGGTAAATTTCCGTGTGTGTTTTTTTTTTTTTTTTTTGCTAAGACTCAAAGTACATAACAGGACAAAGTGTTGCTGCTATTAGATCTATCCAATTACCAAAACCTGGGTCATCACATGGCTGTAATTAAGGGCATAATTTTGTTTCCCCAGTAGGAGTTGTACTAATTCTATCAACAAGGGGTAGCTGTAAGTTTACGCAGCCTGAGCAAATATCCTCAAGTAAGGAGTTACTAGTATTTGAATCTAAATAACCCACATAGTATTTGCATGTTAAAGAGTACATTTGGGAATGTGCATCTTTGTGAAAGTAGACTGCAGAATACAGAAAAGGAGGAACTGAAAAAGCATCACCAAACGAGATGAATGCATTGAACTGATAGATGGGTTTGTCTGGTATTTCTAATACCCTGTTCTGCTGCAAAGCCATGTATAAGTTTTTATTTATTTGCCATTCCAACAAAAATAAAATGGGTTTAACATATATATGAAATAAAACAAAGCTTTCCTCTTTTCTTATTCTTATCATTGCTTCTGTTCTCCAGGAACACAGAACTATAATGGTTTAAGTGTGTTCAGCATCTTTCCAATAGAAGGAGAAATTCTTGCTGGGAAGAGCCAGGATTTTATTGTCACTTTCAGCCCTGACCATGAAAGTCTATACTATTCTGACCGTCTCAAGGTTGTGCTCTTTGGCAAGGTGAGACGATCCACATATCTAGACTGTGAAATCCAAGTCTGATACACAACTCTATGTTGGTGGATCTTAGTAGGAATTTCAAATAATTACATCTAGTGGACAAGATTTGTAGGCAAATGTATTGCCTTTGTTAGATTCATTGATACAGGTAGGAGATGGCAGGTTTGGGCCACTGGCTTTCTTCAGGTTTTAAATATTCAGTTATTTATGAATATATTCATAATAATAATAACTTGGGATTCAGTCCCATCTTCTACCCTGCTGTCACCACTGTGTAACTGAGAGGGGATGGGAGCTATGCTTTTGCCACACTGAGCACAGCTCCATGTGGGGTTCCTACAAGTAGCATTTAGTGGCAGTGTGAGAGGAGAGCTATACCTGCACAGTGCAAACTGTCAGGTGCACTGAATACCAGAAAGCTGTTCTGCTGTCCCTCTGCATGAGGGAAGAGGTTTCCATCTGTAGAGTGGCAATTCAGCTTAGACAGAGCCAAAATCAGGATGTACTGGCTGGTAGCATCACGGGTGGCTTACCACCATGTTCCCAAAGAGGTTGAGCAAAAGTTAATGAAGAGTGCTAGCTAATGACCATCAGCAGGTACTGCAAACACAGTAGAAACTGGTAGTGAGCAAATAAGTTTGTTTTGTTGTGGTTTTTTAAATTTTTTTCCTCTCCTTTCAAGTTTGTATCTCCAAACTATTTTTGGAATTGCAGGTAAGAATGAAAATCAGAATAAGCTGAAGATGCATGGAGGCTGATCCTCATTCACAAACTTCAGCTAAGTTTGGCAACTGATAAGTTTTGCGTTTTAGTGGCTCTAGTGTCAAGTTTGTCAGTACCCTCCTAAGGCATGTGTCCTGAGAATGAAATTGTTTAAAGTGAAAGTGCATGACTACATAAGGCAAGGGGAAGAAGCAGGATTCTTACGTTACAGTGTAGTGTCTCTTGGCATTAGTATAGGCAGATTATGCAATTGTTTTTGTGCAACTGCTGCCATTGTGTCAGGATTCCAATTATATCAGTAGTTGAGCTGTAACCTACATTTGCAGCATTCTTGTCCTATATAGGAAGTAGCCCATGTGATCCACTTAAAGGGTGCAGCAAGATATCATCCAATGTTTGTGGAAGGGGGAATTCCACTTGATGTGCCCATAGAGTCTTTGGCTGTAACATTACCTGTGTCATCGCAGCAAGCAGCAAAAGGAGGTAACGTGCTGCCACTTGCATTTTACTGAAAAATAATGAATGATAAGACATACGCTTATTCCTCATCCTTTACTTTAAGAAAAAGTAAATTAAAGATAACTTTTCTAGAGTCAGAATGAGTACATATTATAGTGTAACCTGTATTCACAACATGAAGCAGAAAACTTTCCCTTAAGGAAAGAGTTTCTCCAAATTTTAATACAGTCCTATCTTAATGAAGATCATCTGTCTTTGCAACTTACCTTGCAAAAAGCTACTGTAATCCAATAATACTGCAAAGAATTATACTTTATTTGCTTTCTGCTACTTCTGACTTGCATTAAAAATCTATAAAATTATCTCACATATATTAACGTATTCAGGACTCTCCTGATTATATTGTTATGAATTCAGAAATGGACACACTTTCAGGACTTAGAATTTATCCTCATTATTTAATTTCTGTGGACAGGATCTATGTTCAGAGACTGTATATAAACAACATCTAGTTACTAAGGTATAAAGGAGTACAAGCACACATAATACACAATAGGAATACAGCACTCATAGAATGTATGTGCCACAAGGCTAGAAAATAAGCATGAAACCTAAAAACAATTAACAGTTTGCAATTGCAAATCATGAAAAACCTCCTTTGCTTAATTCTTCATTAACCTTGTAAGTTAAACTAAAGAAGGATATCTTTATCTATGCCAGCTAATGGATTTGCCACAACATCACCTTTGCGTTGAACCATCTTGATGTAACTTGTGCCATTCCAGACTGATAATCCTTCATTTCTGAGTGTTCTAAAGTTTACTTGATTCATATCTGTTTAGAGCTGCAAGAACCGGTAAAGTCCATCCTCCTGGTCTTGGAGTACATTGAGGAAGAGAGTTCTATAGTGCCAGCAATGACAGAACTGAAAGTTGGAGCTATACGGACAGCTCAGTTTGCATCCAAGAAGGTGAAGACAAGTGCGGTTTTATGTCAGACACAGATATTAGGAACACTGAGACAGTACAAATGGCGTCTAGTTCCTCCAGTCAAAAATTGAGCATTAGGAACTTTAAAATTAAAAAAAAAAAAACACCTTTGAGCTTTTCTGTTAAGCTTTACACTACAAAAGCATCAGTCTTGGGAAAGAGGAAAAAATATTTTCCACATGTTAACAAGAGGAATTAGCATTATCATATTAAAAGTAAGCAACAAATTAAGTCTTCCCCTAATTCTTAAATATAGATGTCTGAACACAGAACTGAATTATGGCTCTGATCATTGTAAACTAATCCTTTAGTTGATATTTGCAGTCTGTTTTTAAAAAAAAAAAAAAACCACACACAGAACCCCACAACTTTTTACCTAAATTTGACTTGTAATAATGGCATTTTGTTCAATGATGAAACAGATTGCATTTCCAGAGAATTAAATTTCATGTGAAGAGCACATTATTTTTAAAAAAAATTCTCTATATTCTCTCATTTTATGTAGTATTTAATGTCAACTGTATGCAGTGAACAAGATAGATGTTGGCTTCTGCCCTTTGAAGCTGCAACTTGGCCAAGTTATATAGCATCTGGGCAATGCAGCCTTTAAACAGTCATTCTTGTATGAAGGAGTTGGTGTGTAGTGAGGGTATGTTGTGTTTGTGTCTCTTGTAGAATGTGGAGTTCAGTTTTGATAACCTGCCGCTTCTGCAGCAGAAGGGATTCACCATTGAATCGGCAAAGGGAACAGTTGAACGTGGTCAAATAAAATGCATCAGTGTTTCTTGGGTGCCACCTGCTGACTTTCATGTAAGTTACAGTTGCCAGGGCATGTTGCTTTTAAACTGGAAGTGAATGTGTGACAGTGGTATTTTCATGACTTGTAGTAGCAACACAAAAGCCAATCTTCAAGACGTCAGTGGTGCGGGCTGCTTTAACACATTAGGGTGACAACACATGTAGTTACCAAAGGGAATATAGGCTGGTAAACACTAGTATAGGAATAAAAGATGGGCAGCATGTGTCTAAGTTGGAGGCTTGCTACCTCACCTTGGACTTCTAGTCTTCTGTGTAATGAGAAGAATGAGCACAGTAACTTGCACCTTACAGGGCTCAATCTCTCACATGTCATTTTATTATATAGTGCCAAAAGACCAAAACATGGCTGCTGCTGTTGTAATCAAAGCAGTGCCTTTTATGTATTGATGAAAAATGAGCTATTTAACGCCCCCTATGCAGTAGTTTGCAAGGAAACCTGCAATCCTGCTGACACAGAACTAAGTTTACATGGATCATTCTGTTAGTGTTTACATTTCTTTTGGCTGTAGGATCCCTTTTATTTTTGGTATATTTTTCTCCACTGGGATTCAGTGGAGTCTCTTTGATTTTTTTCACTTTATGAATTGCCCTATAAACCCTGTTACCCCGGCTGCTTCTGCCATTTTTTTATTGCAGAGTCTTGATAGGAGTTCCAGCTGAGTGCAGGGCTGGGATTGCCCCTCCTGATTCATCTTCATGGGTATTCACAGAGATTGAAAGAACTGTCTCCCACACTTTGTCTTGAGCTGTGCGTGGGATGGCAAAGTGAGTGGCTTGTTCCAAAATTAAAAGGCTTCTGCTGTCATGTGCAGAAGGCACCAGAGTCCCTGGGGTGACATATGAGATTGACTCAGTGCCTCTTGGTAACCAGAACTGGTTGTTACACAAGATTTTGCACTAACTCATGGCTAACAGGCTCTGTTTCTTTCCTGA